>NC_090823.1:24206945-24853161 GCF_000390325.3 Nicotiana tomentosiformis | reverse complement strand
ACGGTTCTGTATATTATCATTACCTTTTATTTTTCTTATAAACTATAAATTTTGTACATTCCCGTGGATTTAAAAGTGTAATTAAATTGAGTAATTAAATTGATCAATCACCGTTGGCTTGCCTGATGGCGGCGTTAGGCACCATCACGGCCTATAGTGGATTTTGGGTCATGACAGCTTGGTATCAAAGCTCTAGGTTTACTTGGGTCTCACAAGTCATGAACAAGTCTAGTAGAGTCTTGCGGATCGATACGGAGATGTCTGTACTTATCTTCTAGAGGCTACAGGGTTGTAGGAGCACTTCCCTTCTTGATTCCTCATCGTGTGGTTTGATTCCTTTGACGCTTATGCCTTTATTTCCTTCCTACTCAATCTTATGCGACGTGGAGCACTTGTTATCAATTGGGCATTGAGGAGTTATAGTTGTACTGCAAATGTGGTGCGGGGTATTTTTCCCTGCGTACTCAAGCGAGTTATTATCGTCGTCTTGTGGAAGGGGGTTATGTAGTTTCATGCCCTATATCAGTATTGCCTATGGTTTTGAGGCTACGTATAGATTGTTATGATGTTCTACATTGTTATCCTGCAGTGTTGGTGTAATAGTAGAATGTTTGTCTATGTGTCGAGGCACTGAATGACTCGAAAGGAGGATTTCTCAGTGCATGGTTTAAGGGTTCGGCATTTAATTCCAGTGGGGGGAGAGACAATCGATCTATGGATGTTCAGGCTTTGGTTGATGGAGTAGCGAGACCTGATATTTTGAGCGTGGTGGAATTGCCATTTGCGATGTGGTGTCATCATCCGTATTTGAACACATTAAGGTTCGCCGGTGTCATGGTCTTCTTCGATTTGCCTTCGGGGTAGTGTGTTGTGGACTGGTGCCTAAGAAGCAATTATCAGAGATAACGAAGTGTAGCGGTTTCGTAATCAAATTGGTGTTTCTAATGTTGATGGCTCGAGAAAGATGATCTTTTAGGAGGTTTAGAGTTGGTAGCAATTTATTAGTTCAGGTGCTACAGGTATAGATTTGATTTGCGGCAATATTTGGCAGCGAAGTATGAGGAAGGACATGGTGGGAGGTGTCTCGCAGTGGTTGAATTACTAGCAGGTTAAGTATGAGAACCAAAGGTCGAGAAGTTACTTGAAGAAAATGGTTTAACCGAAGTGAGAGTGGCATATTAGCTTATGGATTCTGTGGTAGGATAACCACGTGCCTTGAGAAAAGTCTAGAACGAACAGGGAATCATGGTGGGAGGTGACAAGGTCCACGGATTTTATTTGAGATGGAGACTACTGCACTGAGGAAGATTGAATATGGCAAAGGGGAGTTTGCTTAAAATGAAGAGGGGTGTGAAAACTTTATTATCATTTTTTGATGCAATGTGACTTCGAGTTTGGAGCGTATTGTCGGACTTTCAGTCGATGGCAATAGGGAATGAACAAACTTTTACCACCGGTGGACGAGTATAGGCTCAGGAGAGTTTACTGAATTCGTGGTGGTTGTACCAGTGCAGTATCGTTGGAAGATGTCGGCATGAAATTCCGCATATGGGTTATCTCTTGTGAGTGGGTTAGCTGTTGCGTGTTGTTGATGAAGTTTCTACGAAGAATTCTACTTATTACCTAACAGGAGATCGAGTGTGCGATTGTGGCTGATAATTCGAAATGTTTTATAAAAAGCTTAACAAAAGATTTCTAGAAATTTGGCGGGTTAAAGGTGAGAGATCATGGTGATTGAGAAGGAGGAATCTTTTCCCACCGTCTATGATTGGAGTGTGTGGTTGTCTGCTTGTGCAGTTTCTGGTTATCGGTGCATTGGTGGGTTAACAAAAACATCAGGCGTAATTCGACTGAAGAACTTGATGAATGTGTGTTATACTTCACCTTATCGATTCATGTACAGTTTTGGGAAGACTCAGAGTTTATGCTTCTTGTGGAAGTGATGTACAAGGAAGAGAATTCAGTCGGTTGCTTCTTTGATAGGGTGTTCATGTGCTAGCAGAGCGTTGGAGTTTGGTCATGCTCGAGACCGGGAAAGAGTGGGTGACTCTCAATAGTGGTTCTAATGGGTTCAAGTATGTAAGTGTTGTGTCTAAGGATTTTGGGTCCATTGTGTGGTTAAGGATCGAGTTTTTGCGGTGGGTATTGAGACGATGTGGTCTCATGATTTGGGTGACTCGGGATGAGTGTTGATCGATTTCGTTATGTTTTTGAATGGAGCTATTATTATTTCTAAGTCAGGTCAAGAGTAAATTGGAGAAAGTTTGGTTGGTTAGTAATGGTTTGAATCAGCATAATTGTGGGAATGATCGGTTCTTTCGGTATGTAAGCTATGCGGGTGATTCGTGGTTGTACGTGCGGGCTTGACAGCCACCGTAATTTGATTGATTTGGAGGTATTTGATTATAGTGGCCTTGTTATGTGTAAATGGATCCCGAAAGAGTTATGACAATTTAGACCACGACTTGAGGTTTGTATTTTCTGTGGTTGGGGATACAGTTGCGTGTTGCAATGGTTCTTCTTAAATGAGTTAAGTGAAAGGTTCCTAGCCAATGGAGTGCTTATTCTACTAGTAGCTCAGGGGTTATGATGAATTCTTGTACTCTCGCGTAACGGCATTATAGGTACAATGAGCGGCATGGGAATTGAAAGTAGAGGATCAGGTTGTGGTTCGGTGTTGATAGGAATGTCACGAGCTCGGATGATCAGGCGAGAATTCAGACGTTCAGAGTAAGCTGGCATTTTATTTAGTGTCACCTGATAACGGCATTCTGTGTAGAAGGCTTTGTGTATTGATTTGCAGATTCTTGATTGCTTTACTAAATTAATACGGTTGGTGGTATGGGGGTGTAGACTTTGCTACTTGGTGCGAAAAGTTGTGGCGGCGTACCTCATGGGGGAATTATATAAGCGTGGCATATTAGCCACTTGATGGTTATAATTGGAACCAAGTATGGAGATTCTGGTACTAGCACTAATGTGAGAGTTTATGCCTGAGAGGCGTTCTATTCCGTGGGTTGTGGACTGTGTGAGTTTGTTCCGGATTTGATGGTTGTTCTTATGTGTCATAGATAGGGTTATTGTGGACTCTTGAAAGGTTATTATCCCAGTATGGTATGATCAGAAACGGCTTGAGGTCTGTTGGTGGCCTAATGTGAATGTGTGCTCTACATCATGTCAGATGTGTTTATTCGGCATATCATTGCTTACAGAGGAGCCTTCGGGCATTGGATGTATTCTCGTCGTCAATTGTTCCATGTAAAAACTCTATTGTGCCATGCGGGTTGTGAGACGACTTGATTATTTGCACTTGTGTTATGATCCCGTGTAGCTTGTGGTATTATGTGAGAAGGATGGCTCTCGAGATGCATGTCATTTATTGCACCTTAGTCGTACTTGGGTGTTGTAGCGTATCGCGCTATCCGTCTCCTCGGGGTTGTATTTTTGCACTTGGCGTGCTTGTGGTCGATATTCGGATATTTCATAGGTATGAGTATTATGGCTTGATGGGTATTCCCTTATTTACTATTATGTGTGGATCGGGTGGCACGCCGCCATGGGTATGTTGATTGGATCGGGTTGCATGCCACAATGGTATTATGTTGTTTGGATCGGGTTGCACGCCACAACGGTATCATGTGTGGATCGGGTTGCACGCCGCAACAATGAGATGTTGAGTACGGTTCCCTATATCTATTCTTTTGCATTTTCTTTCTCATTCACTAAGAAAGTTTCATAGCATCTTTTTGGTTGTTTTATTCGTTACGCGGGCTAGGTAGTTCTTTTCCAGAGTTCGTTCTTCCTTATGTGTCATATTTGAGTTGTAGCTTGTTGGCGCTTAGATGGTGATGTATTGAATTTTAGACAACGTGTGAGGTGGCTTATTGCCCTAGCAGCTTGTACTAGGTGAGACGAGGTTATTGGACCTGAGGTCATTTCTATCGTATTTATGTATGGTATATTAAAGAGAAAATATTGTTATTCAATTCAGAATGAGGTAATGATCCTTGTCAGGAGGAGAGACTCCATGATATGTTGATTTGGCAGGTGGTTATGAGTTTCTACACATCTCTTCCGTCTTGGAAGTATTGCGAGATTTGGAACATGGCTTATATATGTTATGAGGAATACTATGGGCTTTGGGCCGGATCAGTGAAATTGCAATTGTTGTGCTTGGAGGAGGTTGCCTTGGGCAAATGGGTTATGTTATGTGATGTCAGCATGGATGCATTATCATGTTTTGGTACAGTGTGTAGTGATCGATACAGTGTTCGTATGTTGGAATCAGGTCTTGTAGAGAAATTCGGAGGTTGAAATTTGGTTCTAAGGCTTATTGACCAAATAGAAGGGAGAATATTCGGTCTGGCTCGAGCTAATGTGCACAACTGGGTTGTGGTGGCACAGGTAGGTGCACGAGGTATTGAATAGTGATTTTAGACAACTCTGGAGCAGTCCTTGGCACGTTCGAGGACGAACGTATGTTTTAAATGGGGGAGAATGTAACGACCCGACCAGTTATTTTGAGCTCTAGTGCGTCGTTCGGCGGTTTGAGGCCTTGAGTAGCTTCACTTTATGTATTACGACTTCTACGTCTGGTCGGAATCAAATTTCGGGAAGTTCAGAGTTGATTCGGATGGAAAATTCTAATTACGAAAGCTTTAAGTTAGATGAATTCACTAAGGTTTGACTTTTGAGTAAACAACCTTAGAATCGGGATTTGAAGGTTCGTATGATGATTTCGAACTTGGGCGTATGTTCGGGTTGAGTATCAGGTGGTCCGGAAGCATTTCAATGCTTATTATGGAAGGTTGGCATTTTGAAGGTTTAAGAATTTCATAAGTTTGGTTTGAAGTAGATTTTGGTGTTATCGATGTCAGTCTGTGGTTCCGAGCCTTGGAATAGGTTCGTGCCATGATTTATGGCTTGTACGTAATGCTTGGAGTCATTCCGAAATATTTTGATATGATTTGGACGCATTCGTCGAAGTTTGGAAGTTTAAAGAAGGATTTTGATCGTCGATTCGTAGTTTTGATGTTGTTTGGTGCGCTTTGAGACCTCGAGCAGGTTCGTTTCATGTTTTGGGTTGTGTTGGTATGTTTGGATGGGGTCCCGAAGGCCTCGAGTAGGTTCGTTTCATGTTCTGGTGGCTTAATTATTTGAACTTATAATTAAAATTGATTTGGAAATAAATATATGTATACTAGACCAAACCTTATCAACTTGAGTTGTTGGCTAGTTATTTGAGAAACGGTAAAGATTATATTCACTTTGTGCTCATGTACCGTATTGTAAGTACGTGTCTCGTAATTCGATAACTTCCTTCCTTTCTTGTGGAGCGGGCCGAATGACTCATCAGTTTAATAAATGCATCTATGGTTCGTGTCGCTCGACCCTCGGCAGTGTACCCATTATTCTAGATCGGGCCGAACGACCTCGACATAATCGTGCGTTGTATCGCTAGTAGTCCGAACATTCACGAGATTATCCTTCCACTGATGCCCGGTATTTTGCATGGTACTTTTTATCCGTTTGTTACTGGTACTTGATACATCTAAGCGGATGAGGTAGAATACAAGACTGAGAAATTCATATATTAAAAGAAATATTTGAAAGATTAGGTAACTTACAGATTTACCCCATTATGGTTGTGTGCTTCACATCTGCTTATTATTTTATTATATTGCTTTGTTGGACCTCTAGTAAGTATCGATGTCGACCTCTCGTCACTACTTCTCCGGGGTTAGGCAAGATATTGGGTACGTATTTATTTACGTACTCATGCTTCACTTTTACACTAATTGTGCAGGATCTGACAGGTTCATTTGGTGATCATCTTGGCGCGTAGGCGCAGCGGTTGAGGAGACTTTATGTGATCTACATTCCAGGCTACGCATCGCAGTCCACGGAGTCTCCATCGTACTATTTATTTTATCCTGTCTCATTTACATCCTAGACAGATGTTGTATTATTATTGTACTCCCTAGTAAATGCTCATGCACTTGCGACACCGGATTTTGGGATATACTAGTTGATGCTTACGGTTCTGTATATTATCATCTCCTTTCATTTTTCTTATAAACTACAAATTTTGTACGTTCCCGTGGATTTAAAAGTGTAAATTTTCTTTCTTATTAAAATTTATGATTTCTAAAGTAATAAAATGAGTAATTAAATTGATCAATCACCGTTGGCTTGCCTGACGGTGGCGTTAGGCATCATCACGAGCTATAGTGGATTTTGGGTCGTAACACACTAGAAGAAGATTTGCTTTTTGGATTGTTATTAGATTAGAAATTATGACCTTGTAGATGCTCTTGTTTCTTTTAGTAAGTAAAAATATGTGGTTTAGTAGTATTTAGTTTTTGAAAGTACGTAAATACTTAGTGCATCAGTTGTATTGACCTTTGCAAATATATATCATATATTAATTTATATATAAATTTTTGATATTTTAAAAGAAAATGTGAATTGTGTATGTAGCAGCTACACATTTATTCTTGCTAGTTGTACAACACAAAATATAATATTGTTGGCAAAAAGTAATTTGTATTCACAACAATACTTGTTGCTAAAAGCCTTTATAACAAATTATTAACTACCCTTCTGCTAATATTTTGCCACAAGTAATATTGTTGCGAAATTAATAATAATTTATCGCAACAATAAATTTTGTTGCTAAATATTTTTATAAGCCACAATTGTATAACCAAAATATATATTTTATGACAACAACATTTCTTGTTGCGTTAAGTCAACTTCTGGCAGCATTTATTGCAACGTCATGCAATAACTTTTGTTGCCAAAAATACTTTTCGCAACAGTATTCGATATATGGCAACAAAAATATGTGTTGCAAAATTCACACTTTCTTGATAAATCAGCTAGAGTGTTAGTATTGTTTGGGATACCTTTCATGAAACACCAGTCGCCCCAGCTATTTCTGATAACTCCCCCATATCCCCCTATTCCGGGTTGCCTAGTGGAGAGCCATTCGTATTGAGCTTGTAATAATCTCTTAAGGATGCATGGTTCCCATCTAACGTGAGGGTACTAGGCTTAGAAATTAAGGCAAATTCCGCAGACTTAGAAATTGTGTTTGAAACTTTAGCCTTTTCATTCTTTATGATTAAAGACATTAGCACTCCCGGCAAACTAAATATGCCATAGGCAGAAAGGGTTATATCGAGTATCGACCCAAGAAAGGTAGTCACTGTATTCCTGATTCTTGATGTTAATTTCAAGTTGTGTTCCAAGAGTTTAAAGAAAAAACAATAGGGGCAGTCATAGGAGTTTTAGAGTTAAAGACCGTAATATCTTTCCAAAAGTTTTGTGCTATTAGGAAATCAAAGAAAATAGTTCACAACATGAATTATGAACGAACGTGCATCACAGCTTGAAGCAATATTACAACATAGTTTGTGTTGTGGTTAATGAGAATACAATAAATACATACTTTTTGATGTGTAAATCTTTGTGTGCATGTTGCATTTTACGTGTTGAAGTTTTTTATGTTAAAGCTTTCAAATATAGTGTTGATTGCGTAAGTCAAGAACTCTCTTGATAAAAGGGCCATCTTGTTTAATTTGACAGGATTTTGCTCGAATATTTAAGAGATATATATTGTCTCACGTCAGATTTATACTTCAGCAGAAAATATAAAGAACCATCGAGTAGTTATTATTTTTAGTTTTAATTTTTTTATTTTGTAGTATAACATATGTTGGCCCGAAATGAGCTTAAATGGAGAAATATGGTCAGTAATAATTCATGTATAACCAACCACGACTTGTTTAAGAACGTAGTTATTATTCTTGTATTTGCTATTTATCACGTTAGGTTTAGAAGGGCGTTTTATGAGGTTTAAAAAGATTAATGTTATTTGATAAATTATGCGTAGATTTTAGGGTTTTGTCGTACAAATTTCTTTCACTTGCCATACGTATTACTAGGATTTACGAGTTTGTAATGGCTCTAAATTACTCTCTAATTATCTTAAGATTTTATATTAAATTTCTCGAAAACAATTATACTATATGACAAAGAATAAATATTTTAACATATTTAAAGCTTATAATGGAATGCCTTTTACCTAGCAAGACAATATAAGAACATAAGAAGATATCCATATAAAAAACTTAGAATGCACGAGCACTATAGGGGGGAAAACTTTACTTCATAAATTGCCATCTTTTATATATGAACATACTAAAACTTATACCATAAAAGAATGGCATGCAACAAAACTTTTCCCACCCCCGCATAAAGGGCACTCATTATTTTTATTACTTTTCTATAACTTCTAAACAAAATAATAATTGGTGGCCTAAATGCAATCCAATAACATAATTCTAATCAGGTAAATTATGTATTGTCTAATTATGAACATTTAGGATTAGCACTAACTATTATAGAAATGGAACAAAGAATGGGCCCCGGATTTCTTTCAAATCCTTCTAGAAAACGAATTTGTCACGACCCAAAATTCCCACCTTCGGACCGTGATGGCGCCTAACATTTCACTTGCTAGACAAGCCAACGTTAGAATAACATTATCCATTTTTAAAATAATTTTAAGTTTATTAATAACAAGGAAGCAAATGCGGAAGTAATTTTGAAATAATCCATAATAATAACGATGTCTAAATACCATCCTAGAATTGGTGTCACAAATACACGAGCTTCTAAAATAAATACAAAAAAAGGTCTGAATAATATAAAGCTGTCTGAAAATAAACACACAGCTATAGTACAATAGACGGGGACTTCAAAACTGCGGACGCCATGCAGTTATACCTCAAGTCTCCTCCGAGTAGCTGAAATCCGACAAAACTATGGTACGCCGCTGGGACCAACTCTAAAATCTGCACAAGAAGTGCAGAGTATAGTCTCAGTACAACCGACCCCATGTACTGGTAAGTGTTGAGCCTAACCTCGACAAAGTAGTGATGAGGCTAAGGCGGTTCACTTATATTAACCTGTACGCAATATTAGTAACAACAATAATAATAGGAATAAATCAGGTAATTTATTTATAATAATTGAAGGCAACTCAGTAGTCATAATCCATTATTATTTTAACCAATTCTGTTGCAGCGTGCAACCCGCTCTCACAATTTATTCACATTCAATTCTGTTATACCGTGCAACCCGCTCTCCCAATATATTCCTTTTAATCAAGTCTATCATATATTTATTTCAATCAAGTATATATATTAGACTTTTTAATAAGTCCGTTGCGGCGTGCAATCCGATCCCCCAATATTGACTTTTAAATAAGTCTATTGCAGAGTGCAATCCGATCCCCCAATATATATATATATATATATATATATATATATATATATATATATATATATATATATATATATATATATATATATATATATATATATATACACTTTCATTTCCGTTGCGGCGTGCAACCCGTTCCCCCAATATAATTTTAAACAACTCATAAATGTAATAAAACTTACTCCAATAAATACTACGTCCAATGAGAAATTATTAATTATCAAGGCACACAAAAATTATAATTTATTTATGAACCAAACAATGACAAATAATAATTTATTATGAAAATCATTAGAGAGTTTAATATTTAATATGCTAAATGTCAAATAACAATTTAAAACACATAATTCAAATAGCATGTAACAATTAATGCAGGAATTCAAGAATTAATATTTGACAAAGAATAGGAGAGAAATAATTATTATAATAATTAATTTATGATTTAAAATAATTTATGATTTTTCAAGTAAGCAGGCAAACAATTAATTTGATGACGTACAGACACTCGTCACCTCGCCTATACGTCGTTCACATGCAATTCACATAAAAAATAATTTAAGGATTCTATTCCCTCAAGTCAAGGTTAACCCCGACACTTACCTCGCTTTGTAAATTCCAATCAATTACTCAACCACAACTTTTCCTTTTAAATTTGTCCTCGAAAGGTTCAAATCTATTCACAAACAATTCGATATATTCAATACTAATCATAAGAATTAATTCCATATGAATTTACAAATTTTTCGGATAAAAATCTAAAATTTATTAAAATATTTGGCAGTGGAACCCACGTCTCAAATCCCGAAAAAACTCACAAAATCCGAACACCCATTCCGATACGAGTTCAACCATACCAAATTTGTCCAGTTCCGATATCAAATGGACCTTCAAATCTAAATTTTTCGTTTTTGGAAAGTTTTACAAAAATTCCAATTTCTTCCCTCTAAATCCGAAATAAATGATGAATATAGACATAGATTTGTGAAATATAATCACTTTATGATAAAGAACACTTACCCAGTTCAAAGTCGTGAAAATCCCCCTTGAAATCGCCCAAATCCGATACTTAAAACTCAAAAATGAGTAAAAATAGCTAAGACCTGATTTTTATGTATTATGCCCAGCATTTTCGCATCTGTAGTGCCTGGGCTCGCACATGCGAGCTCGCATCTGCGAAAAGGGGCTGTCAGGCGATGTTCCGCATCTGCGGACAAAATATCGCACCTGCGACGTCCGCATCAGCGCACAAGGGCCGCACCTGCGAAGGCCGCATCTGCGATCCAAGTCTCGCTTCTGCGAGCTCGCACTTGCGGTCAAAATTCTGCAGGTGCGATTATACCAGAACCCAAATTTTAGATTTTTGCTTAATTCCAATTCTTGTTCCGATTTCAATCTGTTTCACTCTTGGGGTACTCGGGACCCCGCTCGAATATACCAACAAGTCCCGTAACATAATACGGACTAACTCGGGGTCTAAACTCACATCAAACAATACTGAAATTATAATTCACACCCCGATTGGAACTTTGAGTTTTAAACTTTTAATTTGCAAATCTCGTGCCAAAACATATTAAATGAATCCGGAATGACTTCAAATTTGGCACACAAGTTATAAATGATATAATGGAGCTATTTAAATTTCCAGAATCGGATTCCGACTCCGATATCAAAAAGTCAACCCGTGGTCAAACTTGGAATATTTAGCCTTTAAATTGCTAGTTTCGCTAAATGGTCATAACTTGAGATAGGGACCTCCAAATTAAATTTCGGGCATACGCCCAAGTCCCAAATCATGATACGGAGCTACCAAAATTTTTAAAATACTGATCCGGATCCGTTTGCTCAAAATATTGACCAAAGTCAACTTAGTTGAATTTTAAAGCTCTATTTTCCATTTTAATCTATTTTTCACATTAAAACTTTCCGAAAAATTTTACGGACTGCGCACGCAAGTCGAGGAATGATAAATGGTGCTTTTCGAGGTCTTAGAACACAAAATTATTTATTAAATTTAAAGATGACATTTTGGGTCATCACAGAATTAACATAAAAATGTTTGATTCCGTCGTTATTTGAATTCATTTCCAATCAAACAATGAAATAATTTTACAGCTATAAATAAACTCTTAGTGGTGAGACCCAAAATCACCTTCTCTTAGTATCTCAAATCATAAGTTTTGCCATGGGAAGAAAGAGTAACCGGTCGCAAAAAAATTGACATGGTGAAGATACAAAACGAGAGAAACTTACAAGTGAGTTTCTCCAAGCGACGAATTGGCCTCTTCAAGAAGGCTAGTGAACTTTGTACACTAAGTGGTGCTGAAGTTGCCTTAGTGGGTTTTTCCCCGGAAACAAAGTTTACTCATTTGGCCACCCTTCTGTGGATTTGATCATGGATAGGTTCCTCGCAGAGAACCCTCAACCCAATGCTAATGTTGGTGAGGTCAATATGGAAGAGTTGATCGACAAAGAGGGGATATTGGAAATGGAGAGAAGCCGCGGAAAAGACTTACAAAGAACCTGGAGGGAGGAGCGTTGGTGGGAAGCTCCAATTGAAGAGCTAAACTTTTTTCAACTTCAACAAATGGCAGAGGCAATGGAAATGACAAAAGGTGCATGGTATTGCATTTCCATATCGTACCCTTGGAAGTGCCTTGGCTCCTTATGGGGGGGCTAGGGCGAGCTCCTCGAATGGTTCCTATGCTAGGGCATCTGAATTTCGTGGCTAGCTAGCTCTTTCTATTCAACACTAAATAAGGCTCCATGATTCACCTTTGGTGTTATTAGGGCAAATGAATCTTCTTCAATTCAATAGTTCTCTAGTAGTTCAACTATCACAATTGTCGTTTTGTTTTAAATATTTATAGTGATCTTATAAAGACATAATTGATGTAGATTTTATCCACATGGTTAGCAATAGCTCAATCAGTGTGGATAAACTATCAATTAAGTTTGTATTATTTATGGTTTTAATCTTATTTTAAACTAGTGAATTTGTCGCTCTTTGCACGGTCATAAAAATAAATTAGTGTACTTCAAAAAGTCCTTTATAATTTTGATTCTATAGTTTGAATAAAATTATAGTGCATATTAATATTTTTCTTGGTTAGCTCTAACACTCATCATATAACCCCCCGTTCACGCAAAATAATTCTAAAGGCAAAAAGAAAATAAATGATATTAAGACTACAATAGTAGAATCATTATAGTCAAAAAATTATGAAGCTTTTCCTTTCGTATATTAATTTCTAAATCACGCATAAAATTTCTATATCCACCATGTGTCATTATACTTCGCCATTTAAGCACCATCAATAATTGTTTCCAACAAAATTTCTCTTTAACTTCTCCATTTACTAAAAAGAAAAAAAAGAATGTTTACTCACTTTAATCACTGCAAGACGCGGAATGTAAAATATGCAAACAGTGATATTGGTTGAAAGGTCGTGACCTTGTTTCTTCTTTAGAAAATATTTCTCCACAAAAGTGAAATTCAAACTTCGGCATCAATTCAAATGATTAAGAACAAAAATGCATATGTTTCAACATTCCAGAAAGGAAGGAAAACAAAACATTAAAGAAAGGGAGAGTCATCCAGGCCACTCAAATAGAAATCGAGAATAGCTTTAATAATAAAAAACCAAATATGAAAAACTCTTTCAATTGCCATTCTCAACATATATGATGCAGAAATTCTTCATCATTGTGATAAGGAATTAGTTTCCATATAGAACTACCATAGGTCGGTTAAAATGTGGCCATTGGGCTCTCTAACGGAAGAAATGTTGTTAATTAAAGTAATGACGTTTGGAATTCTCTTTTTCAAGAGACATGACTTTTGGAATCCTAAAGGATAATTAAAATAAAAGAATGAGCGGGGGAAATAGAAAAAAATGGAGAAAAAAGATAATTTGAAATGCTGGCTAAGGAGAGCGCCACATCACCAGGCCAATGTCCTACAATTATATATATAAAGATATGTTTACAGTGCAATGGAATTAATGAACGGCATTTATGCCATTTATTTAGTCTGATTAATAATTCATTGACATGAAAATTCAATTAGAATGCTAAAGTAGCAAACCAGAAGATTAAATTTGAACCTTACAAAGAAGTCATATAAGTTAGCTTGATCTCATATAAAATAAATGAAAAGCTAATGGAGTGCATGGCTGCGTGTACTTATACGCATATAAAAAGAGCAACGCATCAATGAGAAAACTTATACATAAATTAGGAAAATCATTTTTATGAGAATAAGAATGAGTAAACAAAAGATGGCATACAATATGGCACGTGCTAATTCTTTCTATTTGCAACTTTATAAAGGAAATAAGCTAACTTTTACAAATTCTTTTGAACTCAATGACATAATTAGAGTGCATTTGTGATGACATGTGATGACCCAAAAATGTCATTTTTAATTTAAACGTTCATTTCTATGTTCTATGAAGATGTTGAGAGCTTACCTGCTATGAGTTACGTATCACCTGAATAGTTGATGTTAGTGGCGTTCCTTTTCTAGTAATATATTGCTTATGATGCCACTGTTAGTATTGTTTTCATGTTGTGTTACATTGATTGGATTATGTATGTGTTGTTAGGATTGGTTTCTAGGATTCTCTAGCAAATAGATAGGCCCGGTTACAATGTCACGACCCAATTTTCCCTCCGTTGAGTATCATGATGGCGCCTAGCCTTAGGGACTAGGTAAGCCTAACATTTATTAAATAACAACAATAATTAAATAACATCTAACAATCTTTGAAATATAAACCTCTATAAAATTTACAATTCCCAAAATCGGTAGTACAAGTCATAAGCTCTACAGAGTTTGCTACAATTTTCTAAAAATAACTGTTTGAAATAAAGTAAACAGTGTGAATACAAATCAGAAGGTGACTCTGAAGCCTGCGAACGCAGCAGCAGGTTTACCTTGAGTCTCCACAGCAACAGTCAGCACAACTAGCTAACGATCAACTGACTTTGAAATACCTAGATCTGCACAAAAATGTGCAGAAGTGTAGTATGAGTACACCACGGCGGTACCCAGCAAATATCAAGACTAACCTCAGTGGAGTAGTGACGAGGAACAGTCAAGACACCTACTGGACTAAATAACGTGAACAGGTATAAGTATAGAAACAACAGAGTACGATATCTACATAAGAACTACGTGAAGTGGCAATTAATACGGTAATTGCAATAAGGAAGGAAAACAACTATCAGCGGATTACATAATAATGACATAGAAGAATGAACGGAAGAACAGCCTAAATCCGATAATCACATATAAAGAAAGGACAAGTAACAACTCAATAATACAACAGCTTTCACACCGGGTTTTAGTCAATAAATTCCACGAGGTACCGAACCTCATACTATTCACAACTCATGGGTTCCAATACTTGAACCCTAATACTGGCATCATGTGCCCTCATTATACTTCATAACCGCACTGACGACTCACGTGCCAAATAGAGCCATTCTCACATAGAAGACAAGTAAAGAAAGGTGTGAATCTATATTCAACAATATCAAGAAAACCTCTTAACCGATAAGAGTACTTAACTACGTATATTCTTGTACAAGTGTCCTAACATAGTTTATGCCAGCTAGTAAGCACAGGAAAAGAAATGGACAACACGTAGAATGTTTTCACACAACTTTTCACAAGATAAAGCTCACACAGGTAATTGTACCACTACAAAAACATCAACAACAAAAATGCCCCCAGGCCATCACAAGTCATCACAAATCAATCCCTGACACAACCCACCTTGTCTAGCCACGTGTGCAATAGTAAAATAAATGCTCGTCTTGTCTCGCCACACGTGCATAATAATATTCCCACCCTGTCTCGCCACATGCGCAACACACACACACACACACACACACACACACACACACACACACATATATATATATATATATATATATATATATATATATATATATATATATATATATATACCCGTCTTTACGCCGCATGTGCAAATATCAACAGTAACAATAGTACGGCAGAAATCCCGTGCAACCCCATAACAACAACCGCATGGCAGAAACCTCGTACATCACCACAATAAGTACAACAGCAAAAATGACAATAATACAAGGGTACGACAAATAAGTCAACTCAGAAATTCCAGAACTCAAAGAAACGGAGAAACTAATTCACAAGGATTAGCCACAATAGAGAATACTAGTCATAATAAGAACAGCTCAACAAGAAAGAATATTATGTAACAATGGTCCACAATGTACAGTTCGACAAGAGGGAGCTAACACAAAACGAATAATTTCAAATAAGGACAAGTCAACAAAAATATAGGATATCTAACTTCTTTTAAGATTGGGCAATTAAGAAAGAGATACAACAAATTCAATTAGGGACAAGCAGCAGAAAGATAACCATAGCCTCAATTAAGGATGAACAATTACAGAAAAGATAATTATAACTTCAAATAAAAATAAGCAGTTAGGGGAAAGATAACATGGTAATAGAAGAGATAACAATTCCAGTTAAGGCACAAATGCCTCAAATAAGCAACAAGGGTGGATCATGAAGAAATTAATTCTAATTAAAGCACGTAGGTGTAAAACTAGTAATTAAGAGATGTATTCATAACATAACAACTGCATAATCAATGAATACAAGGACCTAAGAACTCTAAAAGGCTAATTTTCCACAAATAAGTCCGAGCACATACTCGTCACCTCACGTACACGGACTATAATTAGCATAGAAGACTTAAATCCTAAGGGGTAGTTCCCCCACATGAAGTTAGGTAAGATACTTATCTCAAAGAAAACAGATTAAAAACTCTAAAATGAACTTCTCGGGTGAAATGACCTACGGGCAGCATAAATCTAAACAAAATAACTTCAAAGAACAAATAAAACTCATAAGAAACTATTCTGGATCATAAAGACTCAATCTTTATCAAAATCTAAAAATCGACCCAAAAGTCGACCCCCAAGCCCACATCTCGGAACCCGACAAATTTCATAAAACCCAAACTCTCATTCCGATACGAATTCAACAATACTAAAATTATCAAATTCTGATACCATTTGGTCCCTCAAATCATGATTTTTTATTTTGGAATTTTTCTTCAAAAACCTCCATTTTCCTCAACTCAAAACATAAATTAAATGATAAAAATAAGGATAAAATTATGGAATATAATAAATTCTAGGTGAAGAACATTTACCCAATCGATTTTCTTGAAAAACCCTCAAAGAAGCTCCCAAAACCAAGGTCCAAAACTCAAAATATGAAGAAAATGGTCAAACCCTCGATTTATATGATTCTGCCCAGGTATGACCGCACCTGCAGACCCATAGTCGCACCTGCGATGCCGCACCTGCGGAAATTCCATCACAGGTACGGAAATGACTTAAGTCCTCTGGTCCGATTCTGCGAGCATAAGGCCGCGCCTGCGGATTCTTGTCCGCTTCTGCGGAAATCCTCACTCAGCTCGATTCTTGTCCGATTCTTGTCCGCTTCTGCCTATGGAGCGGCTCCGCTTCTGTGCCCCATATATCGCATCTGCGACCACTAGTTACCCCATATATCGCACCTGCATATGCGAGCTCCCTTCCACACTTGCGAGTCCGCACCTGCGACCACCCCACCGCAGGTGCGATTACACCAGAAGCTTGAAAGCTTCGGCAACTACACAAGTCCAAATTCTGATCCGTTAATCATTTGAAACTCACTCCGAGGCCCCCGGGACCTCAACCAAAAATACCAACAAGTCCTAAAATGCCATACGAACTTAGTCGAGCCCTCAAATAATATCAAACAATGCTAAAAACATGAATCACCCTCTGATTCGAACTTAATGAACTTGAAACTTTAAATTTCTACCACCGATGTCGAAACATACCAAACCACGTCTGATTGACCTTAAATATTGCACATAAGTTATAATTGACATTGCGTACCTACTCCAACTTCCGGAATCGGAATCCGACACTGATATCAAAAAGTCCACTTCCGGTTAAAATCTCCGAAAATTCGACTTTCGCCATTTCAAGCCTAAATCAGCTACAGACCTCAAATTCACCGTCCAGGCTCGCTCCTAAGTTCAAAATCACCCAACTGAGCTAACGGAACCGACGAAACTCCATTCCGGAGTCTTCTTCACACAGTTTCAACTACAGTCAAAATCCTAAGACTGAAACTTCCGTTTTAGGGACTAAGTATCCTGAATCACTCTAAATCATCCGGTAACTGAATTCAGCCATGCACGTAAGTCAATACACATAATATGATGCTGCTTAAAGCCTTATGCCGCTGAATGGGACTTAAATTCTCAAAACTACCGATCGGGTCGTTACATACAAAGAAAACTCTAGTGAAATATTTAGAAATTTTGGGAGTTAGTAAAAATTCGGAAAATTGAAATGGGTGGAAGAAGAGATAAGTAATGTTATGTATTTGGGGGCGGACTCTACTTCTCATTTGAGGACTATTAATATTGTGGATATCAATTGGATATGATAATAAGTATACGAGGCATATTATAGGTGATGTGGGGTGTAAGGAGAGGCCTAAGTCTAAGTCAAGCTGGAAAATTTCATAATAGACTAAAGTTTCAAATGTGTATGCACAAGACAAAAATTTGTACAAGAATATCTAAATATATATATAAATAGTTATATTATGATAAACCTATCAAATGAAAAGTTTTCGAGCCTAGTTTCTAAAGCTTTAAACCGTTCATCATTTGGACACTCCTACAAGAGGTTATGACCAAATTACTAAAGGCTGGAAAAATGTGATTCTGTGGTCAGATGTGCGACCGTTGAATCATTATGCGATCGCAAAACCCATTGTGCGACCACAAAAAGGGTCGCAGACCTGTCCAGTGTAGCCCAGTTTTCTGCATTGATTTTGCGATCCATTGTGCGACCCGGATACCCATTGGGCGGTCCATTGTGCGACCGCATACCTGAGTTCGGAGGGTCCATTTTCCTATTTTCATAACCCGGCCCTATTTTGATAAATAGGCTTTGGCGATTATTTTGGGGCAATTATCTCATGATTTTAGAGAGAAGTGAGAATGTTCTAGAGAGAGGAAGAAGCTCAAGTGATTTGTTCATCAAAAATCTTGTTCAAGCTTTGAAATCCAACAAGAAAATATCACAAGATCTTTACCCAAAAGGTGAGGTTCTAACCCCTAGTCATCAATTTTGAGTTTGGGTAAAGATGGGTAAGTGTGAGCGTGATTCTTGGATGTTAGAGTATTAGTTATACATGCTTGTACCAATAAGGTTGTGGAAAGATTGTTGAGTTCAAATGGGTAAAGATTGGATTGAAAATGGTAGAAATCTTCAAAGACTTTAATTGAGGATTTGAAAGGCAATCCGATGTCGGAATTTGATAATTTTTGTAAAGTTGAACTCGTATCGGAACAGGTATTCAGATTTTGTGAGTTTTTCCTGGATTCGAGACGTGGGTCTCACTATCGGTTTTTAAAATAAATTTTCGATTTCAATTCAGAAATTTTTTAATTTCATATGGAATTAGTTCTTACGATCCGTGCTGAGTATGTTGAATTGTTTGTGATTAGATTTGAAGTTTCGGACACGAATTCGCGAGGCAAAGGTGTATTGGAATCTTGAAATTGGTTGCGAAGCGAGGTAAGTATCGTGGTTAACCCTGACTTGAGGGAATAGAACCCTTAAATTATTTGTTAAGAGAATTTCATGTGTAATGACGTATAGGCGAGGTGACGAGTTCCTATACGTCGTCAAATTAATTATTTGCATAATTACTTAAAAAATCATAAATTATTTTAAATCATGAATTAATTATTATATTAATTGTTTCTCTCATATTTCTTGCACAATATTATGTCTTGAATCCATGCTATAATTGCTACATGCTTATTTGATTTATGTGACTGAATTGCTACTTCACATTTAACATACTAATTATTAAAATGCCTATTTCATCCTTAATTTCCACAATTAATTGCTAATTATCATTACTTATTATTTGTTAAGAGAATTTCATGTGTAATGACGTATAGAACCCTTATATTATTTGTTAAGAGAATTTCATGTGTAATGACGTATAGGCGAGGTGACGAGTTCCTATACGTCGTCAAATTAATTATTTGCATAATTACTTGAAAAATCATAAATCATTTTAAATCATGAATTAATTATTATATTAATTGTTTCTCTCATATTCCTTGCTCAATATCATGCCTTGAATCCATGCTATAATTGCTACATGTTTATTTGATTTGTGTGACTGAATTGCTACTTCACATTTAACATACTAATTATTAAAATGCCTATTTCATCCTTAATTTCCATAATTAATTGCTAATTGTCATTACTTATTTCCTAAATAAATCATAATAATTGTATGCTTTGTTTCCTAATAATTTTTTATTAAATGTGGTATTTATTGGAGTTTATTTTACTTTTAAGAGTTGTTTAATTATATTGTTGGAGCGGGTTGTACACCGCAACAGATTTATTTTTAAGTTTATATTGTTGGAGCGGGTTGCACGCCGCAACAAAATTTAATTGAAAGATTATATTGTTAGATCGGGTTGCATGCCGCAACGGATTTTATTTTAAGTTTATATTGTTAGAGCGGGTTGCACGCCGCAACGAAAATAAATTGAGGGATCATGACTGCTGAATTAACTTAAATATTTTATATGATTTACCGGTCTTACTTCTATTCCTGTTATTATTATTATTAATGCGTACATGTTAATGTAAGCGATCTGCCTTAGCCTCGTCACTACTTCGTCGAGGTTAGGCTCGGCACTTACAGAGTACATGGGGTCGGTGGTACTCATACTACACTTAGTACTCCTTGTGCAGATACCGAAGTTGATCCTAGCGGCGCACAGTAGACTTGCTCGGATTCAGCTATTCGCGTGAGACTTGAGGTATAGATGCATGGCGTTCATAGTTTTAAAGTCCCCTTCCACTTTATCATAGCTGTGTATTTCTTTCAGACACCTTTATTTTCATTCAAACCTTTATTTGTATTATTCTAGTAGCTCTTGCACTTGTGACACCAGTTCTGGGATGGTATTTAAACATCGCTATTATTATGGATTATTCACTTTATTTCAGACTTTATTTTCGTATTTGTTTCTTTATTATTAATTAATTTAAAATTGTTTAGAAATGGCTAATATTATTCTAACGTTGGCTTGCCTAGCAAGTGAAATGTTAGATGCCATCACGGTCCCGAAGATGGGAATTTTGGATCGTGACAGGTTGGTATCAGAGCACTAGGTTATATAGGTCTCGTGAGTCACGAGTAAGCATAGTAGAGTCTGAAGAATCGGTACAGAGACGCCTGTACTTATCTCTCAGAGGTTGTGAAGTTTAAGAACAATACCACTTCTTTCTTATTCTGTCGTGCGATTTTATTCTGTCATCGATGATTGATCCATTCTATTCTTATTCTCTCGTAGATATCGAGAACGCGTAATAATCTACCGACGGACAAGGGCCAGAGCCCCTGGCGGCAACTATGATCAGGGGTAGAGGTTGAGGTCGCTCTAGCGGTTGAGGTAGAGGCAGAAGTAGAGCTCAGTCTAGAGCTCGAGCAGCAGCACCTGTTATAGAACCTCAGGAGGATCTTCACGAGGATGTTCCAGTTCAGACTGTACCGGTTGGACCAGTTCAAGTTCCGAAAGGATTCATAGCTACTCCAGTGCTTCAGGACGCTCTAGTCTGTTTGGTGAGTCTTATGGAGGGCGTCGCTCAGAATGGTACATTTCCAGTTGCAACAGTCATCTCACAGGCTGGGGGAGGAGCACAGACTCCTACTACACCCACTCTGGAGTAGATGGCTCACCAGTATCAGGCTCCAGCAGCCCCGCCAGTTGGGTTAGTTCAGCCAGTTGTTGCCGCATAGGTCGGTGATAGGCCTGCCATGTCCTCTGAGGCATTACTGAGGTTGGAGAAGTTACTAAGCTCTTCCCAGTTCACTTCAGTTGTACACCTTCTAAGGACCCACAAGATTATCTTGAATGCTGCCATGAGGTGTTGCGAAACATGGGTATAGTTGAGACCAATAGGGTCGATTTTGCAATATTCAGACGAGGGGTTCCGCCAAGAGATGGTGGAGAGATTATATGTTGACCAGACCAGCTGGGTCGCCTGCACTGACTTGGGAGCAATTTTTGCTACTATTTTTAGAGAAGTTCCTCCCCATCACATTGAGAGAGGATTACCGCAAGTAATTTGAGTGTCTCCAACAAGGCAGTATGACTCTCACTCAGTACGCGACCTGTTTTGTAGATCTAGCCCGCCATGCTCTACTTTTATTTCCTACTAAAGGGGAGAGAGTGAGGAGGTTTATTGACGGACTCACTCACCCTATCAGGCTTCACATGGCCAAGGAGACCGGAAGTGAGATTTCCTTTCAAGCGGCTGCTAATGTTGATAGGAGGATTGAGACAGTTCTTGCACAGGAGAGAGGGAAGGGGTCTAATAATAGGTCTCATTATTCCGGTAATTTCAGAGGCGCCTCATCTGGAGGCAGATGTACTAATGTTAGGGGTCATCCTCCTAGGCCATTTTATTCAGCACTTCAGGTATCTCACGGTACTTCAGGGAGTCATGGTCCTATTATGCCTTACTCTGGGCAGCTGACATTTAGTGCACATCCAGCTCCTATCAGTGCACCACCGCTCCAGAGTCACTACAGTTGTTATCCGGCCCGTTCGGGTCAGCTTCAGCTTCAGCATCCACAACAACAGGATATGTGTTATGAGTGTGGGAACATTGATCATATTAGGAGGTATTGCCCTAGGTTGTCGAGCAACAGATCTCAGTAGGATTCTCGTGCCATCATACTGGCACCGGTTTCTCCTCCAGCCGCCCGGCCAGCTAGGGGCAGGGGTCAGACAGCTAGAGGTGGAGGTCAGATTGTTACAGGTGGCAGTAGTTAGAGGTCGTCCCAGAGATGTAGTTTCAAGTTGTGGGGCCCAACCTTGATTTTATGCTTTCCCTGCTAGGCCTGAGGCCGAGTCATCCAACACCATGATCACATGTATTATTCCAGTTTGCCATAGAGATGCTTTAGTTTTACTTGATCTAGGATCTACTCATTCCTATGTGTCCTCCTATTTTACTTCATATTTGGTTGTGCCTCGTGATTCTTTGAGTTCTTCTGTGTGTGTGTCCATACCGATGGGGGATTCTATTGTGGTAGATCATGTCTATCGTTCGTGTTTAGTTTCTATTGGAAGTCTTGAAACTAGCGTGGATCTTCTACTTCTTGATATGGTGGATTTTGATATCATATTGGGTATGGATTGGATGTCACCCTATCATGCTATATTGGTTTTCATGTCAAAACAGTGATCTTAGCCATGCCGGAGTTACCTCGAATAGAGTGGAAATGGACTCCTAGCCATTCCTCCATCAAGGTTATCTCTTACGTGAAAGCTCGTCGTATGGTCGAGAAGGGGTGTCTAGCTTATTAGTCCTATATTCGTGATCCCAACGCGGAAGTTCCTTCTATGGATTCAGTTCCAGTTGTCCGTGAGTTTGCAAATGTATTTCCTATAGATTTGCCAGGGATTCCACCCGACAGAGATATTGACTTCTGTATCGATTTGACTCGGGGCACCCAACCCATTTCTATTCCACCATATCGTATGGATCCGCCGGAGCTAAAGGAAATAAAGGAGCAGTTACAAGACTTACTCGACCAGGGATTCATTAGACCTAGCGTATCACCCTGGGGTGCATCAATGTTATTTGTAAAGAAGAAAGATGGTTCAATGCGAATGTGTATAGATTATCGACAGTTGAACAAGGCTACTATCAAGAACAAGTATCCATTGCCAAGAATTGATGACTTATTCTATCAGCTTTAGGAAGCCAAGGTGTTTTCAAAGATCGATTTGAGGCCTGGTTACTATCAGTTGAAGATTAGGGCATCCGATATCCCTAAGACAAATTTTTGGACTCGGTATGGGCATTACGAATTCTTAGTGATATCATTTGGGCTAACAAATGCCCCAGCATCATTTATGGATTTGATTAACCGGATATTCAAACCCTATTTGGATTCTTTTATGGTTGTATTCATTGATGATATCTTAATTTACTCCAGCAGTCGAGAGGAGCATGAGCAACATCTTCGGACTGTGCTTCAGACTTTGAAGAATAATCAGTTATATGCCACATTTTCAAAATGCAAATTTTGGTTAGACTCGGTTGCATTTTGGGGCACGTTGTATCGGCAGAAGGCATAAAAGTGGATCCTAAGAAGATTGAGGCAGTTCATAATTGGCCTAGACCTACTTAAGCTACAGAGATCCGGAGTTTCCTGGGTCTAGAAGGTTATTATAGCCAATTTATGGAGGGATTCGCATCTATAGAATCTCCATTGACCAAATTGACCCAGAAGGATGCCCCATTCGGATGGTCAGACGAGTGTGAGTTGAGCTTACAGAAGCTTAAGACTGCTTTGACTACGATACCAGTGTTGGCATTATCCATAGGTTTAGGATCTTATATGGTGTATTGTGATGCATCTCGCGTTGGGCTTGGTACAGTATTGATGCAGGATGGCAGGGTGATTGCATATGCGTTGCGGCAGTTGAAAGTTCACAAGAAGAATTACCCTGTTCATGACTTAGAATTGGCAGCCATTGTTCATGCGTTGAATATTTGGAGGCATTACCTTTACGGTATCTCATGTAAGGTATTTACTTATCATCGTAGTCTACAATATCTGTTCAAACAAAAAGATCTCAATTTGAGGCAGGGAAGATGGTTGGAGCTATTGAAGGACTATGATATCACCATTTTGTATCACCCAGGAAAGACCAATGTGGTGGCCGATGCTTTAGGTAAAAAGGTTGTGAGTATGGGCAGCCTTGCGTATATTCCGGTTGGTGAGAGGCCATTAGCTGCAGATGTTCAGACTTTGGCCAATCAATTCATGAGGTTAGATGTTTCAGAACCCAGTCGGGTTCTAGCCTGCACAATCGCTCGGTCTTCTTATATGAGTGCATTAGAGAGCGACAGTATGATGATCCTCATTTGCTTGTCCTTAGGGACATGGTGCGGCATAGTGGTGCCAACCAGGTTGATGTGGGAGATGATGGAGTTCTGCGGATGTAGGGTCGTATTTGTGTTCCTAATGTGGATGGGCTTCGTGAATTAATTCTTGAAGAGGCCCACAGTTCTTGGTATTCTATTTATCTGAGTGCAGCCAAAATATATCAAGATTTGCGACAACATTATTGGTGGAGGAGAATGAAAAAGGAGTAGCTCGGTGTCTGAATTATTAGCAAGTTAAGTACGAGCATCAGAGACCTGGTGGTTTGCTTCAGAAGTTAGAAATTCCTGAGTGGAAGTGGGAGCGTATCACTATGAATTTTGTTGTTGGACTCCCACGAACTCAAAGAATGTTCGATGCAGTATGGGTCATTGTAGACAGGTTGACCAAGTCAGCACATTTCATTCTAGTGGCAATTACCTATTCTTTAGAGCGGTTAGCTGAGATTTACATCCGTGAGATTGTCCGCCTTCACGGTATGCTCGTGTCTATCATTTCTGATCAAGGTACATAGTTCACCCCGCACTTCTAGAGAGCTGTACAATGTGAGTTAGGCACGCAGGTTGAGTTGAGTACAACATTTCATCCACAGACAGACGGACAGTCAGAACGCACTATTCAGATATTGGAAGATATGTTTCGCGCTTGTGTTATAGACTTTGGTGAATTTTGGGATCAGTTCTTGCCACTTGTGAGTTTGCCTATAATAACAGTTACTAGTCAAGCATTCAGATGGATCCATATGAAGCACTATACGGGAGGCGATGTCGCTCGCCAGTTGGCTGGTTCGTACCGGGAGAGGCTCGGTTGTTGGGTCCCGATTTGGTACAGGATTCCTTGGATAAGGTCAAGATTATTCAGGATCGACTTCGCACAGCTCAGTCTAGACAAAAGAGTTATGCCGACCGTAAAGTTCGTGATATTGCATTCATGGTTGGAGAAAGGGTATTGCTCCAGGTTTCACCTATGAAAGGTGTAACTAGATTCGGAAAGAAGGGCAAGTTAAGCCCTAGATATATCAGACCCTTTGAAATTCTTGAAAGGGTTGGTGAAGTAGCCTACAGGATTGCACTACCACCTATTTTATCAGCAGTTCATCTGGTATTCCATGCATCCATGCTCCGGAAATATCATGGTTATCCATCCCATGTGTTAGACTTCAGCTCAGTTTAATTGAACAAAGATTTGACTTATGAGGAGGAGCCGGTAGTTATTCTAGATCGGCACGTCCGTCAGTTGAGGTCTAAGAGTTATCCTTCAGTTTGGGTACAATGGAGAGGTCAGTCGATTGAGGCAGCTATCTGGGAGTCCGAGTCAGATATACAGAGCAAATATCCACATCTTTCACTATCTCAGGTACTTCTCTAATTCTGTTTGAGGATGAATGTTTGTTTTAGAGGTGGAGAATGTGATGACCCAAAAATATCATCTTTAATTTAAACATTCATTTATGTGTTCTATGAAGATGTTGAGAGCTTACCTGCTATGAGTTACGTATCACCTGAATAGTTTATGTGAATGGCGTTCCTTTTGTAGTAATATATTGCTTATGATGCCACTATTAATACTGTTTTCATGTTATATTACGTTGATTGAATTATGTATGTGTTATTAGGATTGGTTTCTGGGATTCTCTAGCAGGTGGATAGGCCCAGTTACAAAGGAAACTCTGGTGAAATGTTTGGAAATTTTGGGAGTTAGTAAAAATTCGGGAAATTGAAATGGGTGGAAGAAGAGATAAGTTATGTTATGTATTTGGGGGCGGACTCCACTTCTCATTTGAGGACTATTAATATTATGAAAATCAATTGGATATAATAATAAGTGTACGAGGCATATTATAAGTGATGTGGGGTCTAAGGAGAGGCCTAAGTTTAAGTCAAGTTGGAAACTTTCATAATAGACTAAAGTTCAAAATGACTACGCACAAGACCACAATTTGGACAAGCATATCTAAATATACATAAGTATTTATGTGATGATCAATCTATCAAATGAAATGTCTTCAAGCCTAGTTTCTAACGCTTCAAACCGTTCGTCATTTGGACTCTCCCACAAGAAGTTATGACCATATTACCAAAGTCTGGAAAAATGTGATTCTGCGGTCAGATGTGCGACCGCATAATCATTATGCGATCGCAAAACCCATTGTGCGACCGCAAAAAGGGTCGCAGACCTGTCCAGTACAGCACAGTTTTTTCCATCGATTTTGCGGTCCATTGTGCGACCCGCATACCCATTGTGCGGTCCATTGTGTGACCGCATACATGAGTTCGGAGGGTCCATTTCCCTATTTTCATAACCCGACCCCATTTTGATAAATAGGCTTTGGGGCTTATTTTTGGGGAAATTATCTTATTATTTTAGAGAGAAGTTAGAGTTTTCTAGAGAGAGAAAGAAGCTCAAGTAATTTGTTCATCAAAAATCTTGTTCAAGCTTTGAAATCCAACAAGGAAATATCACAAGATCTTCACCCAAGAGGTAAGGTTCTAACCCCTAGTCTTCAATTTCGAGTTTGGGTAAAGATGGGTGATTGTGAGTTTGATTCTTGGATGTTAGAGTATTAGTTATACATTCTTGTACCAATAAGGTTGTGGGAAGATTGTTGAGTTCAAATGGGTAAGATTGGATTGAAAATGGTAGAAATCTTTAAAGACTTTAATTGAGGATTTGAAAGGTAATCCGATGTCAGAATTCGATAATTTTTGTATGGTTGAACTCGTATCGGAACGAGTGTTCGGATTTTGTGAGTTTTTACGGGATTCGAGACATGGGTTCCACTATTGATTTTTAAAATAAATTACGGATTTTAATTCAGAAATTTTGTAATTTCATATGAAATTAGTTCCTACGATTCGTGTTGAGTATGTTGAGTTGTTTGTGATTAGATTTGAAGCTTTCAGACACGAATTCACGAGGCAAAGGTGTATTGGAATGTTGAAATTCGTTGCGAAGCGAGGTAAGTGTTGTGGTTAACCTTGACTTGAGGAAATAGAATCCTTAAATTATTTGTTAAGAGAATTTCACGTGTAATGATGTATAGGCGAGGTGACGAGTGCCTATACGTCGTCAAATTAATTATTTGCATAATTACTTGCAAAATCATAAATCATTTTAAATTATATTGTTAATTGAAAGATTTATATTGTTGGATCGGGTTGCACGCCGCAACGGATTTTATTTTAAGTTTATATTATTGGAGCGGGTTGCACGTCGCAACGGAAATAAATTGAGGGATCATGACTGCTAAATTGACTTAAATTTTTTATATGATTTACCGGTCTTACTTTTATTCATGTTATTATTATTATTAATGCGTACAGGTTAATGTAAGCGATCTGCCTTAGGCTCGTCACTACTTCATCGAGGTTAAGCTCGACACTTACAGAGTACATGGGGTCGGTTGTACACATACTATACTATGCACTTCTTGTGCAGATACCGGACTTGATCCTAGCGGCACACAGTAGACTTGCTAGAATTCAGCTATTCGCAGGCGTTCGCAGTTTTGAAGTCCCCTTCCACTTTATCATAGCTGTGTATTTCTTTCAGACAGCTTTATTTTCATTCAGACCTTTATTTGTATTATTCTAGTAGCTCGTGCACTTGTGATACCAGTTCTGGGATGGTATTTAAACATCACTACTATTATGCATTATTCACTTTATTTCAGACTTTATTTACACATTTCTTTTTATTATTAATTAATTTAAAATTATTTAGAAATGGCTAATATTATTCTAACGTTGGCTTGCCAAGCAAGTAAAATGTTAGGCGCCATCACGGTCTCGAAGGTGGAAATTTCGGGTCGTGACATAACCCGATAGGTCCGTTTATCCTTTCTTGATTTACGTGCGCAGTCTGTGTCCTTTTTTCGAAAGGTTTTTATGAGAAAAATTGATGAAAATGTCTAATTGTGTCTTAAAACTCATTTGAGTTGACTACGGTAAACGCTTTATGTAAAGGGACCCGGATCAATATTTTGACGGTCCCGGTGAATCCGTTTCGTAATTTGGGACTTGGGCGTATGCCCGGAAACGAATTCGGAAGTCCCTAAATTGATTTAATGTAATTTGTTTAAAACTAGTAATTTAAAGGTTTAAAGAATTCTTAAGTTTGACCGTAAGTTGACTTTGATGCTACTGGTTTCGGATTTTGATTTCAGAACTTGGTTCATTACAATATTTATGACTTGTCTGCAAAATTTGGTTCAAAACGGACTTGATTTGATGTGATACGGACGTCCAGTTAAGAAATTGCATGTTCTTACGTTTCATAAAAAAATTCATTTGTTTTGGTGCCTGATTCGTAGTTCTAAGTGTTATTTTGGTATTTTGATCGCGCGATCGAGTTCGTATGATTTCTTACACTTCTGTGCATATTTAGTTTGGAGCCCTAGTGGCTCGGGTGAGTTTTGGATAGGCTATGGATGATTTTGAACTTAGAAGAATAGCTGATGCCTTTACTGTTGCTGGTGCTCGGCTGCAGATCTCGCATTTGCGAACCTCGCTCTTGCGAAAAAGGCTTAGCATTTTGTGAGCATGGTATTTATTAGGGGTGTCTTGCATTTGCAAAGTAAATGTTCGTATTTGCAAACTTATAGTTGTCGCTTTTGCGAAAGCAGAGTCACATTTGTAACTGTGGCTTTTGCGAACTTGTAGCTGTCGCTTTTGCGAAGGCAGAGTCGCATATGCGAAGGAATGGTCCGCATTTGCGAGTGGTATGGGTTCGCATTTGCGACCAAAACATCGCGTTTGCGATGACTGGCCTTCTGAGAAGGATTCGCATTTGCGACCTCTTTCTCACATTTGTGATGTTCGCAATTGCGAACAAGATATCACAATTCTGACATCCGCAGCTGGTAAAAGAGGGAGAAAACGAGATTTAGCTCATTTCTTTCAATCTCTCAACCCTAAACTCCCTAGAGGCAATTTTTCCAAGAGATTTTCTTCCTAAATTCATTAGTAAGTGACTTAAATATACTTCTTTTCAATTAGCATTACATTTCATAAGTTTTCAACATCAAATCTAGGATTTTCATGGTAGAAATTAGGGATTTGGGAAGAATTTGGGGTTTTGCAAATTTAGGATTTAAACCTCAAATTGAGGTCAGATTTTGAAACTGTTACATACTCGAGATCGGGGTTGAATGGGTAAATAGGTTTTGGGCCGAATCTCGGATAATGACCAAGCAAGCTAGACGTTGACTTTTGTTGACTTTTTGGAAAAAGTGTAAAGATCTTAACTTTATGTATTGTAATTGATTTTCCTAGCATTATTTTATACTATTGAGTCGATTTGGTTAGATTCGATTGGTTTGGAGGCGTATTTTAGAGGAAAGGCCCTGGTTGAGCTTTGATTTGCTTGTAGAGCGAGGTAAGTATTGGGTCTAACCTTGATTTAAGGGAATAGGAACCCTTGAGCTACGTGCTATGTGAATTAGATGTGTAGCGGCTTATATGCGAGGTGACTAGTGTATATACGTCGCCAAATTACGTGTTTTCATGTTTTTCTATATTTCATTAATTATTTTATTCCATGTCTCGACTGTTACATGCTTTAATTACTTCCTATGCCTTAACTTGCTACTTGTCACTTATTTCTCTAGTATTAAAATGTTAGTTTCTTCCATGCTTCCATGATTAATTGCTACTTGCCTTAATTATCTTACTTGTACATTTTAATTGTCATATATTTGGCTTGCTTTGTTGCTTAGTATTACTTGTAGCATTTCTTGATTTGGTACGAGGGTCGTATGAGGCTTTACTTTCACATTTCTTTAATCGTAGAGATTCTTGTGATTCAAGTTGTTAAATTGATTGCACTTAATGATTTTGTTTATGGATCGGGTTGCACGCCACAACAGGTAAAATAATGGAGGATTGATATTGATATGGTGGGATCGGATTGCACGCCGCAATAGGTGAAATAAAGGAGGATTGATATTGATATGGAGGAATAAAGGAGGATTATGATATAGATTCTGATTATATGGTGGGATCGGGTTGTGCGCCGCAATGGATTTCTTATATGTTATTCTAGTTATTGATATGGTAAAATAAGGGAGAATTGTGTTTGTACGGTGGGATCGGGTTGCACGCCGTAACAGATTGTGTGTTTTGTATTCATTGTTGTACTGTGTTTGTTTTCGATTCTTTCATACGAGATTGTGAGTACTGGCAAATTCTGGCTTTCACCGATTCCGAGGATTAAGTTTATTTTCAAAAGTTAATTGCTTTATTTTTCCTGTGTTTCTTTCATGTTATTATTATTATTATTATTATTATTATTATTATTATTATTATTATTATTATTATTATTATTATTATTATTATTATTATTATTATTATTATTATTATTATTATAATAATAATAATAATAATACTGCGTACAAGTTATTGTAAGTGACCCGCCTTAGACTCGTCACTACTTCATCGAGGTTAGGCTCGACACTTATAGAATATATGGGATCGGTTGTACTCATACTACACTCTGCACTTCTTGTGCAGATTTTGGAGTCGGTCTTAGTGGCAATCAGTAGATTGCTCGGATTGATTGCCAGATTGGAGACTTGAGGTACGGTTGCTCGGCGTTCTCTGCCCTGAAGTCCCCTTCTATCTTATCCTAGCTGTTTATTTCAGTTTAGACAGTTTTACTTTCATTCAGACCATTATCTGTATTATTCTAGTCGCTCGTGCACTTGTGACACCAGTTCTGGGATTGTATCTAGATATTGCAGTTATTCTAGTTTTTCTCACTTTATTTCAGTTATATTTTGGTTTATTCAATTTAATTGGTATCAGCTAATTTGTTTTGTTAAAAATGGATATAAACTATTCTAACATTGGCTTGCCTAGCAAGTGAAATGTTAGGCGTCATCACGGTCCAGAGGGTAAGAATTTCGAGTCGTGACAAGTTGGTAGCAGAGCACTAGGTTGCCTAGGTCTCACAAGTCATGAGCAAGCTTAGTAGAGTCTAGAGATCGGTGCGGAGACGTCTGTACTTATATTCTCGAGGCTATGGAGTTTAGGAACAATTTCACTTCTTTCTTTCTCTGTGGTGTGATTTTATTCTATCATTTGATGATTTAACCATTCTATTCTTGTTCTCTCACAGATGGCGAGAACACGCACTGAATCTACAGTCAGACAGGAGTCGGAGCCCCCTGTGGCAGCTACTACCAAGGGCAGAGGCCGAGGCTGAGGTCGCGCCAGAGGCGAGGCAGGGCTTAGCCTAGAGCTCAAGTAGCAGCACCCGCAATGGAGCCTCAGGTAGATTTTGAGGTGGAGGTTCCAGCTCAAACTGTACCCGTCGGACCAGCTCAGGTCCCGGAGGGGTTCATAGCCACTCTAGTGCTTCAGGATGCTCTGGTCTGTTTGGTGGACCTTATGTAGAGTGTGGCCCAGACCATTACATTTTCGGTGGCACCAGCCGTCTCTCGGGCAGGGGGAGGAGCACAAACTCCCACTACTCACACCCCGGAGCAGGTGGCTCCCCAGTATCAGACTCTAGCATCCCTGCCATTTGGGGTGGTTCAGCCGGTTGTTGCGGCGCAGGCTGGTGATAGGCCTGCCATATCTTCTGAGGCCCTGTTGAGGTTGGATACGTTTACCAAGCTCTCCCTATTCACTTCAGTGGTGCACCTTCTGAGGACCCACATGATTATCTAGACCGCTGCCATGAGGTGCTATGGAACATGGGCATAATTGAGACCAATGGGGTCGATTTTGTAGCATTTCAGAGGGAGAGAGTGAGGTGATTTATTGATGGGCTCACTTACACTATCAGGCTAAAGATGGCCAAGGAGATCGGGAGTGATATTTCTTTCTAGACGACCGTAGATATTGCTAGACGGATCGAGATGGTTCGTGCTCAGGAGAGAGGGCCGGTATCAGATAAGAGGCCTCGTCATTCCGGTAGTTTCAGTAGTGCCTCATCTTGAGGCAGGGGCACTTTTGGTAGAGGCTATCCTCCCAGGCTATTTAATTCAGCGCTTCAAGCATCTCACAGTGCTTCAGGGAGTCGTGATCCTTATGTGCCTCATTCTGGGCAGCCAACCTATAGTGCATCATCAGCTCCTATCGGTGCGCCTCTGATTCAAAGCTATCACCGAGGTTACCGGCCTGTACGAGTCAGCTTCAGCTTCAGCGGCCACAACAGGATGGGTGTTTTGAGTGTGGTGGTATTGGTCACATCAGGAGGTTCTGTCCGTGATTGTTGGGCGGAATGCCACATCAAAGTTCTCGTGCCATGGTCCAAAGCATTTGAAGAGTTAAAATATTCTTTGAATATTGAACATACGGCCTTAGCCTTTTTTACATAACAAAACATATATCAAAAATTTAATTGGGAGCACCTATTACGAAGAACATTAATATCAACTTTGATAAAAAGGTGTAATTTTCCACACTGTCTAAAAGGCTTGTGTCATTGATGTAAACAAGGTTTAATCCGTATCATACATTAATCAATTCACACTATTAATATTACTTGTCGAAATTTCCATTGAAAATATATTTCTTAGTATGTCTGTCCATACCATGTCAATGGCAATCACAAGAGGAACTACCAAAAGTCTTTATCCTTTCAAAAAGTTTCTTCGTGGCTCCTTTTGCTAGTGCATTCGCCCTGTGGATTTGTTCCCCATAGCTATGTGCAACGCTTGTGGTCCCTAGCATCATCATCAATGATATATAAGTATATATCATTTTCATTCTGTAGAATATTGATTACCTCAGTGGAGTCTACACATTTATCTCTAGCGAAGATAGTGAATTTTCTACCGAAATCTTATATCCTTGCATAAGTGCCAATTATAGTTCAGCTAGAATGTTAGTATTGTTTGGGATACATTTCATGAAACACCAGTCGCCCCTGCTATTTCTGATAACTCCCCCATCCCCCTATTCCGGGTTGCCTAGTGGAGAGCCATCCGTATTGAGCTTGTAATAATCTCTTAAGGATGCATGGTTCCCATTTAACGTGAGGGTACTAGGCTTAGAAATTAAGGCAAATTCCGCAGATTTAGAAATTGTGTTTAAAACTTTAGCCTTTTCATTCTTTATGATTAAAGACACTATCACTCCGGCATACTAAATATGCCATAGGCAGAAAGGGTTATATCGACCCAAGAAAGGTAGTCACTGTATTCCTAACTCTTGATGTTAATTCCAAGTTGTGTCCCAAGAGTTTAAAGAAAAAACAATAGGGGCAGTCATAGGAGTTTTAGAGTTAAAGACCGTAATATCTTTCCAAAAGTTTTGTGCTTTTTGGAAATCAAAGAAAATAGTTCACAACATGAATTATATACGAACGTGCATCACAGCTTGAAGCAATATTACAACATAGTCTGTGTTGTGGTTAATGAGAATACAATAAATACATACTTTTTGAAGTGTAAATCTTTGTGTGCATGTTGCATTTTACGTGTTGAATTTTTTTATGTTAAAGCTTTCAAATATAGTGTTGATTGCGTAAGTCAAGAACTCTCTTGATAAAAGGGCCATCTTGTTTAATTTGACAGAATTTTGCTCTAATTTTTAAGAGATATATATTGTCTCACGTCAGATTTATACTTCAGTAAAAAATACAAAGAACCATCGAGTAATTATTATTTTTAGTTTTAATTTTTTTATTTTGTAGTATAACATATGTTGGCCCGAAATAGGCTTAAATGGAGAAATATGGTCAGTGATAATTCATGTATAACCAACCACAACTTGTTTAAGATCGTAGTTATTATTCTTGCATTTGCTATTTATCACGTTAGGTTTAGAAGGGCGTTTTATGAGGTTTAAAAAGATTAATGTTATTCGATAAATTATGCGTAGATTTTAGGGTTTTATCGTACAAATTTCTTTCACTTGCCATACGTATTACGATTAGGATTTAAGAGTTTGTCATGGCTCAAAATTACTCTCTAATTATCTTAAGATTTTATATTAAATTTCTCGAAAACAATTATACTATATGACAAAGAATAAATATTTTAACATATTTAAAGCTTATAATGGAATGCCTTTTACCTAGCAAGACAATATAAGAACATAAGAAGATATCCATATAAAAAACTTAGAATGCACGAGCACTATAGGGGGGAAAACTTTACTTCATAAATTGCCATCTTTTTATATATGAACATACTAAAACTTATACCATAAAAGAATGGCGGGCAACAAAACTTTTCCCACCCCCGCATAAAAGGCACTCATTATATTTATTACTTTTCTTTAACTTCTAAACAAAATAATAATTGGTGGCCTAAATGCAATCCAATAACATAATTCTAATAAGGTAAATTATGTATTGTCTAATTATGAACATTTAGGATTAGCACTAACTATTATAGAAATGGAACAAAAAATGGGCCCCGGATTACTTTCAAATCCTTCTAGAAAAGGAATTAACATAAAAATGTTTGATTCCGTCGTTATTTGAATTCATTTCCAATCAAACAATGAAATAATTTTACAGCTATAAATAAACTCTTAGTGGTGAGACCCAAAATCACCTTCTCTTAGTATCTCAAATCATAAGTTTTGCCATGGGAAGAAAGAGTAACCGGTCGCAAAAAAATTGACATGGTGAAGATACAAAACGAGAGAAACTTACAAGTGAGTTTCTCCAAGCGACGAATTGGCCTCTTCAAGAAGGCTAGTGAACTTTGTACACTAAGTGGTGCTGAAGTTGCCTTAGTGGGTTTTTCCCCGGAAACAAAGTTTACTCATTTGGCCACCCTTCTGTGGATTTGATCATGGATAGGTTCCTCGCAGAGAACCCTCAACCCAATGCTAATGTTGGTGAGGTCAATATGGAAGAGTTGATCGACAAAGAGGGGATATTGGAAATGGAGAGAAGCCGCGGAAAAGACTTACAAAGAACCTGGAGGGAGGAGCGTTGGTGGGAAGCTCCAATTGAAGAGCTAAACTTTTTTCAACTTCAACAAATGGCAGAGGCAATGGAAATGACAAAAGGTGCATGGTATTGCATTTCCATATCGTACCCTTGGAAGTGCCTTGGCTCCTTATGGGGGGGCTAGGGCGAGCTTTTCGTATGGCTCCAATGCTAGGGCATCTGAATTTCGTGGCTAGCTCTTCCCATTTCAAAACAAGGCTCTAGGATTCACCTTTGGTTCTAATAAGGCCAGTGGATCTACTTCAATTTAATAGTTCTTTAGTAGTTCAACTGTCATAATCGTCGTTTTGTTTCAAATAATTGTAGTTATCTCATATTGACATAATTGATGTAGATTTATCCATATTGTTCGCAATAGTTCGGCGTGGATAAATTATCAATTAAGTTCTTATTATTTACTACCTATGTTTCAGTTTATGTGAACATATTTTCTTTTTGATCCGTTCCAAACAGAATGACCCATTTCTAAATTTGGAAACAATTTTGCTTAAACTTACAATTTTACCCTTAATGAGAAGCTTTTATAACCACACATATACTCTGGGCCTCTTTTTGAATTGTTTATGACTATAAATTTCAAAAAAGTTTATTTTTTCTTAATTACGTGTCTAGTCAAACAGATTCACATAAATTAGAACGGGGGAGTATGATTTTAATCTTATTTTCAGTGAATGAAATGGTATATATGCCATTTATTTAGTCTGGTATAATCACTCATTGACGTAGAAATTAATATATAAGTGTTGAATGCTAAAGTAGTAAAAGATTAAATTTAAATCTGACAAAGAAGCCATACAAGTTAGCTTGAAGTGTTTATTTACCAAAAAAAAATAACTTGAAGTACAAATGATCTCATTTAAACGAAATAAAAACCTAATGGAGTGCATGTACCTGTATGCATATTATAAAAGAGCAATACATCGATGAGAAACTTTATGCATACGTACAACTACAACAACATTAAGCCTAGTGAAATCCCACAAGTAAAATTTGGGGAGGGTAAAGTGTATGAAGACCTTATCCTTATTTTATGACGATAGAGAGGTTGTTTCTGAAAGACCCTCGGCTCAAGAGAAATGAAAATAAAGCAATAAACAGACAGTAGCAATAACAAAGTAATAAGACATGAGCGCAAATGGAGATACGTGCAATAACAGGTATTTCGGAATACGACACAATAAAAATAGAGTCAATCTTGCTGGAAATAATGACACAATGTGAAATAGCAAAGGGGTGGGAATAGCAAAATACAAGACTAGTACTAATACTACTGGGATGCCTAGATAAAACTTCAGACTGTCTGTCAACTCACAACCCTAATCCCCGTCCTCCACTCCCTCCTATCGGGGATCATATCCTCGGTAAGCTAAAGTAGCGCCATGTCCTGCCTAATCATCTCACCCGAGTACTTTTTAGGCCTCCCTCTACCCCTCCTCTGACCCGCCATGGTCAACCTCCCTCTGCCTGATGAGAAACATTATACATAAATTAGGAAAATTATTTATATGATAATAACAATGAGGAAAGAAAGATGTCATACAATATGGCCAGAGCTGGATCTAAGCTTTTGGGAAGATGGGTGTACTATTGGGAAGAGGTAGATCCAAGATATAAATTTTATGGGCTCAATCTTTAGTTTTTTCACATACATCTATACTCATCGATGTGTCTGACCTGGAAATTTTGAAAGAATATACCAAACAAAGAAAGAAAGAAAAAGAAAATATACTTAATTAATACGGAAAAGTCAGACCAGAGATGTCCGTCTTGTCGGTGCGCCAAATTCTAGGAATAGAAAAGAAAAAACATTAATATAGACGCAGGGGCATCTCAACGAAGTTGGTAGCCTAAAATCAAATTGTATTAAGAGGCCTATTTCACAAATTTCATATAACAGTGAGACAGAAAAGATCTTCTGTTCTAATCAATGGGTCAATTAAACATGAGAAAGTAGCTAAACCAAAGAAACGGAGTTTGAAATTGGAAAGTGAAATCTCAAAGTTATATGAAAAAAAGGAGGAAAAATTAGAATGGAAGAGGAAAATAAATACAAATATACTACTAACAAGACGGAAATTTGTCGCTCTTTACTCACTCATCTGTGCATTCTTAACCAAATAAACAAATCTTAAAATTTGGACTCTTAAGATTAATCGCATAAGATATATAATACATAATAATATAGTATAATATTTTTGGGGCCTCTAGAATTTGGGGCCCAAGGCAATGGCATGAGCAGCCTTACCCTCCCGCAGGCATGTATAGACGTAAGATTCAATTCACAATTCCACTTAGACGTGCACCTAATAACCATCGCATCATATGATACTTGAGCTTGGGTACTCACATATATATATTTGAGTTTTTTTAAAAAAGTATAATATTACTATACATGATCTAGAGAGGGAAGCATGTATGGGTTCAGGCGACCCGAGAACCTCCTTAGACATGGCCGTGAATATGGCACGTGCTAATTCCTTCTATTTGCAATTTTATAAATAAAAAGACTAACTTTTACAAGTTCTTTTGAACTCAATAACAGAATAGAGTCCATGTAGCATTTTGATTTTAAATTATATTATGGACTGTTACTGACTTATAGTGTTTTGTTGAAGTAGTAATAAACAGCAAAAGCTCGTAAAACTTGTGAGAAGTGATAATTATATATACACACTAATACCTTCCACCTAAGCTCGTAAAAAAGAATCATCAGACATTTTTATTTATTTTAATTTATGAGCTACACACATATAATGAAACATATCTTAGCAAATACTTCTTTATAAAAAATATTTCTAGTTTATGTGTTTTTTTATCTGAATAGGTTGCTCTGTCGTGCCCATGACTATTATTGTCAAAATTCTCTAGTCAAAGATTAAAAAAACACTTAGTATAATTTCACCCCATAAATTATGTTATGTAGTAAATACATATGATTGTTGGCTCATTATTTTTCTAAATTGAGACTCTAAAATCCCCAAAGCCTATGATCATACCTATATATTTAAAATTTCAAGAATATTTACCGTTGTTTCCGAGAAATCTCCCACTAAAGTACAGTAGTTATATGATCATAACGACATATTAAAAATTACAAATGCATAAACCTCATTAACTTATCTAATATAGTATATCAAATAAATAAAATTTTCATATAAAAGTTCGTCTCTACCAAACACCAGAATTTAAAAATTCTTTCATTCAAACATAAAGCTTTGCAAAGATAGATTAACTTAAGCCAATCAATAATTCCTTTATGGAGTATAATCCCCGCCATATACAGAAAGTTGACTAAAGGGACAAAAAAATAATCATATGTACTAATGAGGAAAAAGAATTTAAAACAAGTGAGATAATTCACTTGAACTGATTTAGTTCTGTGCATGTTTTATCTAATTTAATCTTCTTGTCATCATGATTAAACCTTTCTCACTTATTCTTCTTAATCCAAATTCGGAATTGATTTAATACACATAAACCATGATTTTCTAGATTTGCGTCCAATCTTAGAAGAATAGTGTGTAGATGAGACAAATAGGGGGGAAAAGTAGTTGAGAAAAATTAAAGGTGGTAAAGAGTTCTTTCATTCACTCCTCATCATGTGTGATTACCATAAGAATATATATATTAGGAGTTCCATGATGTATAAGATTCCTAAGTCTATAGATATTCAGAGAGCAATACAATACAAGTCCGTATATTACAGGGAACCTAAACCCACAACAAATATATAACTGTAACCAAGATTCTAGTTAGTCTAGGATTATCCTTTACACTCCCCCGCAAGTTGAGCAGGGGTAGGAACCACTGCTAACTTGGTCTTCAACTGCAAGAACCTTCTCTTTGACAAAAGCTTTGTCAATGCATCAGCAACCTGGTCATGGGAGCTTACATATCGAACATATAAGGACTTTGCTCGAACTCTCTCGCGAACAAAATGAAAATCAATTTCCTATGCTTTGTACGAGTATGAAAGATGGGATTAGCTGTCAAATACGTATCACTTAAATTATCACACCATAGAGTAGGAATAGAAGAAGAAAAACAACCAATCTCACGAAAAAGATGCCCAATTCAAATAATTTCTGAAGTGGCAGTCGCAAGAGCTCTATACTCTGCCTCAATACTAGAGCGTGACATTGCTCGTTGCTTACATAATGCCCATGAAATGAGATTAAATCCCAAAATGATAGCAAACCCAGTAGTAGATTTTCGATCATTTACATCACCTCCCCAGTGTGAATCAGTGTACCCATGCAGCAAGGTGGATGTGCCTTGAGCAAAAAACAAGCCATGAGATGGAGTTGCCTTAATGTATCGTAGAATACGTTTGACAACAGTCCAGTGAATATCCATAGGGCAATGCATGAATTGAGAAACCTTGTTAATTGCGAATGCTATATCAGGCCGAGTAAAGCTCAAGTATTGCAATTCACCTACAACACTCCGATACAAGGTGGAATCATTGAATTGACTACCTTCAGTGGAAGAAAGTTTGGTTGAAGGAGAAGCTGGAGTGGAAACGTTGCTACAGGAATCCATCTGAACACATTTCAAGAGATCACCCATATATTTCCCTTGTTGCAAATACAACCCAGCACTCGTCCAATGCGCCTCAATGCCCAAAACGTATGAGAGTTTCCCCAAGTCACGAACCACAAACTTATTCTGTAGTTGAGTACGAGAGACTGTACAAAAGTAGAGTCAAATCCCATTACTAAGATATCATCAACATAGATTAGAGTTTTCTTTCACCAGCACACTTAAAAAATAATGAACTATCAGTTTTGGATCCCAAGAATCCCAGTGAAAGTAAGGCATCAATGAGGCATTTATTCCATATTCGGGGAGCTTGTTTCAGGCCATAAAGATGATGTTTGAGAAGACATACATGGTCTGGTCGAGTAGGATCACCAAAACCCGAGGGCTAAGACATATATACTACTTCATCGAGATGACCATGAAGAAATGCATTTGAGACATCTAGTTGGGTGATATGCCATTGATGAGACACTGCTAATGAAAGTAATAACCGAATAGTCGTCGGTTTGATAACTGGGCTAAATGTATCAACAAAATCTTCTCCCGGACGTTGATAGTATCCCTTAATGTAATGACCCGGCCAGTTGTTTCGAGTATTACAGCCTTGTTCCCTTATTTACTACTTAATTTATGCATTACAGTTGTTATGTGACTTGTTGGGTGATTGGTTCGGGTCCGGTGAGGTTTTGGAATGGATTGGAGAACTTAGTTCCAAAATTTAAAGCTTAAGTTAAAATAGTGATCGGATATCGACTTATGTGTAAATGGCCATGGAATAAAGTTTTTATGATTCCAATAGCTCTTTATGGTGATTTTGGACTTAGGAGCATGTCCGAAAAATTATTTGGAAGCCCATAGCTAAATTAGGCTTGAAATGGCTAAAATAGAATTTTAAGTTTGGAAGTTTGACCGGGGAGTGACTTTTTGATATCGGAGTCGAAATCTAATTTTGAAAATTTCCATAGCTCCGTTATGTCATTTATGACTTGTGTACAAAATTTGAGGTCAATCGAAATTAAATTAATAGGTTTTGGCATCGAATATAGAAGTTGGAATTCGTTAGTTTCGTTTAGCTTGAATTGGTTGGTGATTTGTAATTTTAGCGTTTGCTTGACATGATTTGATGTTTTGATTAAGTTCGTATGATATTTTAGGAATTGTTTGTGTATTTGATTGAGGTCCCGGAGGTCTCGGGTGAGTTTCAGATGGTTAACAAATCGAAATTTGGACTTAAATAACTGCTGGAATTTTCTGAGGCCTGTATCTGGTTTCCTCCATCGCGTTCACGAGGGGAGTCTCGCGTTTGCGAAGAAGAAATTTGGACTGGCCCATTTTGTGCTTCGCTTTCGCTACTAAGGGCACGCGTTCGCGATCGAGGTCTCGCGTTCGCTAAAGGGAAAGCCGGTCTGGGGGAAATTGGTCTTCGCATTCGCGAGACCAAGCTCGCGTTTGCGAAGGAGGAAATTCGGTCAGCACAATTTTGTGCTTCGCGAATGCGAGGAAGCTTCCGTGTTCGCGAAGAAGAAACGCCTGGACAGAAACGTTAAGTTCTGAAAATGGGACTTTGTCCTATTTTTTATTTTTGACAAATTGGAGCTCGGGAAAAGGCGATTTTCGGGAGATTTTCAAGGAAAACAATGGGGTAAGTGTTCTTAACTCAATATTGGTTAAATTATTCGAATCCATGGTTGTTTTCAACATTTAATTGGTGAATTGAGTTGGAAAATTTAGAAAACTCTCTTGGTTTAATTTGAAGATTTGAGGGTCGAGTTAAGGTCTGAATTTGGTAAAGTTTGCGTGGTTGGACTCGAGGTTGAATGGGCATTCATATTTTGTAACTTTTGTTAGGTTTTGAGGTGTGGGCTCCACGTGCAATTTTTGAGTTAAAATTTGGATATTTGTTGGAAAATTATTATTTTTCACATGGAATTAATTCCAATAATTTGCATTGGCTGAATCGAATTAATTGTGACTAGATTCGAGGCGTTCAGAGGCTGATTAGTGAGGCAAGGGTATAGTGAAATAAAGAATTACACGATTTGAGGTAAGTAACACTTCTAACCTTGGTTTTGAGAGTATGAAGCCCCGAATTTGGTGTTATATAAATTATTTGGAGGCGACGCACACGATAGGTGACAAGCGTGTGGATGTGCACCATAAAAATTGTGACTTGAATAAATCCTGTGAATTTGTAAAATTAAAGAATTTTTTTATTATTCGCATATCCTTCACGTGTTTGGAAATTCAACTGAGACTCGTATTAAAGATCATGATTTGGCTACGTGCTGATATTTTGGGACCCACAGGGTCGTGTTGTTGTTGAATTTAATTGCTTTAAAAATGTATATTTCACAATCAGTCATGTTCATATATATGAGGATATTTATGGGATCAGGGCTGCCCGCCTGCAGCAGGCCATATCGGCTTTATATATATTACTATTATATGGAACGGGACTGACCGCCTGAAGCATGCCTTATACGCTTTATCATTATATGGATCGGGGCTTCCTGCCTGTAGTAGGCCATATCGGCTTTATATCACGCTTGGGCTGAAGGATCCTCTCCGGAGTCTGCACCCCGCACAGTGAGCGTAGATGATTTATATACGGAATGGACTTCCCAGGGCATGGACTTGCCTTGCTTATTTATATTTGTGATGAATTTCCCTGGACATGGATCTTGTCTGAACCATTTATATTTTGGGATAAATTACCCCAGGGCAGGATTGGCCTTATACAGTACTGAGTGACTGACTGTCATTCAATGTGTGTGTGTATATATATATATATATACGGGATGGAATATCCCTGGGCTGGATTGGCCTCAAACAGTATTGATTGACAAAATGATTGTAATCGTGAGTACACAAGGTTTTCCACTGAGATGTTATATTCCCCATATCATGCAGTATTGATCTATCTTACTTGTACTGAGTTTAACTGTTGAACTTGAAAGCATGCCTATATTTCTGTACTGTTATTTCTATACTAGACTATACCTACGGAGCTCGTCACTACGTTCAGCCCAGAGGTTAGTCTTATTACTTATTGAGTTGGTTTTACTCATACTACGCTCTGCACCTTGTGTGCAGATCCAGGTGCTTCCGAACACAGCGACTGTTAGATCTCAGAGTGTTATCGGTTGGAGACTATCAAGGTAGCTGCCTGGCGTCCGCTGACATTGACTCTCCTCCTTTCAGTTATTGTACTGTTCTATATTTTCATACAATATTTTGTTATCATTTAGATTCTTATCTACTCAGTGACATCGGGTTTTGGGAGTGTATTTATATATGTATTTTTGAGATTTTTCCACTGGATTTAAATATTATATTTTCAAACTTGAAAGAAATTGTGGTTTATTGAGGTTGTCGGCTTGCCTAGTAATGAGATAGGCGCCATCACGATAGGTTAGGATTTTGGGTCGTGACACTTAGCCACAAGCCTTGCTTTACAGCGATCCAATGATCCATCTGCTTTTAATTTTGTTTTGTAAACCCACTTGTAACCAATCACATTTTGGGATGGTGAAGGAGGTACTAGTTGCCAAGTGTCATTTTGAATAAGAGCATTATATTCTTTAGTCATAGCTCGATGCCAATAAGCATATTGGAGTTCTGTGAGTAGATTGATTAGTGGAGTTCCCAGGTCTAGATGGTAAAGATGATGTTTCAACCATATTGTTTATAAATAAATGATAAGTGGGGATTTTGACTACTTATTAGCACATTTTACCTTTTGTTTTAGTCCAGAAGCATTTAATTGTGTTCCCGAAAACTGATGAAATATGCTTAATTGCAGGAATAGTAGAAAATGAGCCCCCAAGATGAAATCTAACTCCAGAAGTAGTGATCTGAATTCAAGGACACAAACAGGCATAGAAACTCAGAAGTACGGACCGCAGATTTGAATCTGCGGCCGCAGATTAAGAAGAAACTACTATCAAAGGCAAGTGCAAAGTGCGGTCCGCACATGACATGTGCGGCCGCAGAACCTGGGCAAGAGCAAAAGTTCAGAGAACTTGAATCTCAAGTTCACCAGAAGAGCGGACCGCACAATTATTGTGCGGCCGTAGAAGAACAGCTACGCAGGTGCAGTCATATTTGTACGGTCCGCAGAAGAGCACTGTGTAGCCGTACTCAGAAATATGCGGAACGCAAAAAGAGAGAAGTGCGGCCGCAATTCAGAATTATGCAGCCGCAGGTTTCCATCTCTTGTCAGACTGAAGCAATGTGCGGACCGCACATGGAATTGTGTGGCCGCAGAACCTCCGAAAGAGCATTGTTGTCCGAAAATTCCAGCACTGTATAAATTGCGTAGTTTCACTTTTTTAGGTCAAGTTTTAACATCAGCAGCTACAATAGACATTTTCTTTTACTCTTTTTAGTAGTTTTTGCCATTTTGAGCTTTTTGAATATTTATTTCATCATTTTAATTATCAATATGGGTTTAATTATCACCTCTTTTTCTTCTTTTTCTTCCATTTTAAGCATGAGTAGCTAGATTTTCATTAGGGTTGTGACCCAACCCCAGTGTGTAAACTTAATGGGTGTTTGATTTATTGCTTGTTTATGGTTGAGTATTGATTATCTAGCCTAGTTCTTGCTTTTATGGGAAGAATTAATGGTTACAAGTATTATTTCATACCTATTTGACTTGGTCTCTACTTGAGAAAGAGAGATTTAGTCTAGAAAAACTTGTCTAGCAAGAAATTGGGTCAATCGAGAGATTGATAAACCCAATTAAAGAGTTGAACCTAGAGATAGTAAAACCCGACTTGAGCTTATCATCAACTATTTTGTTCAATACCCATTGGACTTGAGAAAGCTAAATTGGGCAAAATCACTCTCTGACCGAGAGGTATTAAATGGTTACTTGGGTGTTGATAGCAATAATACACCCCGACCAATAAAATAAGATTTAAAATCTACAACCCATTAGGCGAACACCTATGTGAAGGTCATAGCCCTAGGCCTTTTATAACATTTGAAAAACAACCAAAAAACACTTTCCTAGTTTAAATTATTAGTTTGTAATCTTAGTTGAAATTAGACCTAGAAATAACCCAAGTTTGTGGAAGTGCAATTTGAGATAATTCAAGATCATACACTATAATGTATATCTATAAGACCCATTCATAGCTTCCTGTGGAAAATCGACCCCGACTCCTTGTTGGGTATTACTACTTTCAGCCCAGAGGTTAGTCTTGTTACTTATTGAGTTGGTTGTGCCCATACTACACTCTACACCTCGTGTGCAGATCCAGTTGCTTCCAGACACGATGACTGTTTAGATATCAGAGTGTTTTCGGTTGGAGACTATCAAGGTAACTGCCTGGTATCCGCTGACCTTGACTCTCTTCCTTTCAGTTATTGTACTGTTCTATATTTTCAGACAGCATTTTTATTTGTCACACTTTGTTATCATTTAGATACTCATGTACTTAGTGACACCGAATTTTGGAAGTGTATTTATATATGTATTTGTGAGATTTTTCCAATGGATTTAAATATAATGTTTTCAAACTTGAAAGAAATTGTAGTTTGTTGAGGTTGTCGGCTTGCCTAGTAATGAGATAGGCGCCATCACGACGTGTTAGGATTTTGGGTCATGACAAGTTGGTATCAGAGCCTAGGTTACATAAGTCTCATGAGTCATGAGCAGGTTTAGTAGAGTCTTGCGGATCGGTACGGAGACGTCTGTACTTATCTTCGAGAGGCTGCCGAACCCTTTGGAAAAATTTCACTTTCTTGTATTCTGTCGTGTGAATTTGTTGATTCCGGAAACTAAATTTTTGTTATTGTATTCTCTCACAGATGGTGAGGACACGTACTACCGGATCGTATAGTCAACCACCAGTGACACTAGTTAGGACCGCGAGAGGCCGGGGCCGAGGTAGAGGTCGAGGTGTAGCTCGTACAGCAGTTGGTGCAGCACCTGTAGCACCACCAGTTGCTCCAACTCAGAAACAGATTCCAGATATAGTTGAGCCGGCGGGACCAGCTCAAGCACCAGCTATGCCTATTGTAATTCCAGGCCTTCAGGAGGCTTTGACAGTTTGCACTGGCCTTGCTCAGGTGGTTTTGACTCAGGCTGCACCAACCACTTCTTAGGCCGGGGGAGGAACTCATACCCCTATTGCTTGTACTCCAGAGCAGGTAGTGCAGGGACTTCAGATACCGAGGGCACCACCAGTCCAGCCGGTTACAGCTGCTCATGCCTCGTTAGTCCCCGTTATGGCTGATGATGAGCAGAGGAGACTTGAGAGATTTGGAAGGCTTCGACCTCCATCATTTAGCGGTGCTGAGTCAGAGGATGCTCAGGGTTTCCTAGATAAATGCTAGCAGATGCTTCAGACAGCGGGTATTCTGGAGACCAGTGGGGTCTCGTTCAATACTTTTCAGTTTTTTGGGGCTGCCTTCAGATGGTGGGAGACTTATGAGAGAGCAGACCAGTTGGTGCAGCACCACTTTTATGGCATGAGTTCTCCTTATTATTTCTAGAGAAGTTTGTGCCACAGACCCGGAGAGAGGAACTGCGCAGGTAGTTCAAGTACTTACGTCGGGAGGACTTGTCTGTGACTCAGTATGAGATGTAGTTTTTGGAATTGCCTCGTCATGCAGTTTGGTTGGTTCCAACTGAGAGTTATAGAGGTTAATTAATGGACTCAAACAGCAGTTCCGTTTTATTATGACTCTGGAGATTGTAGCAGGTGCTAGATTTGACGAGGTGGTTGATAGTGCTTGACGGCTAGAGATGGTCCGTACTCAGGAGCGTGAGGAGAGGGAGGCCAAGAGGTTTCATGGTCTGGGTAATTCCAGCGGTGTTCCTTCTGAGGGACAGCCCTATCACAATAAGGGTTATCTTTATAGGCCCACTCAGATGGCTCGTTCAACTCATCGTGGTGCATCAGCTAGCCATGGTCATACAGTGCTCGATAGAGTCAGTCTTCTCTTGGTGCACTTCCATCTTAGAGTTCATCTCGTGCACCATCAATTCAGGGTTCATATGTACCAGGTTCTTCTGGTAGTTATTATGGTTCTCGAGGTCCGCCTCATATCTCGCTACCATTTTTCGAGAGGTATTGCTATGAGTGTGGAGAGCTGGTTCATGTGAGGAAATATTGTCCCCGCCTTATGCGAGGTCTAGTTCAGCAGAGGAGTCAGGTTATGAATCCTGCACCAGTTGCTCCACCACCCGCCCAGCCAGCTCGGGGTGGGGCTCAGTCATCTAAAGGTCGCCCAAGAAGGGGAAGCCGATCAGGTGGCTGTCAGGCCCGATTGTATGCTTTTCCTTCCATGCAAGATGTCGTTGCTTCCGATACAGTGATCACATGTATTGTCTCAGTGTACCATAGGGAAGCTTCTATATTATTTGACCTTGGCTTCACATATTCGTATGTTTCATCATATTTTATATATTATCTGGATATGCCCCGTGAGTCCTTAGTTTTACCTATTCATGTATCTACACCGGTGGGCGATACTATTATTGTGGACCGTATGTATCGGTCGTGTGTGGTAACTATTGGGGGACTGTAGACTAGAGTTGATCTTTTAATGTTTAGTATGGTCGATTTCAATATCATCTTGGGTATGGATTGGTTGTCTCCATGTCATGCTTCTGAACTGTCACGTAAAAACTGTGACGTTGGCGATACTAGGATTGCCGAAGGTCGAGTGGATGGGTTCTCCAGATTATGTTCCCAGCAGGGTAATTTATTACTTGAAGGCTCAGCGTATGGTTGGGAAGGGGTGTTTGTCATATTTGGCCTTTGTGAGAGATGTTGAGGCAGATACACCTACTATTGATTCAGTACCGGTAGTGCGGGATTTTCCGGAAGTATTTCCTACAGACTTGTCGGGTATGCCACCCGATAGGGATATTGATTTTGGTATTGACTTGGTGTCGGGCACTCAGCCCATTTCTATTCCTCTCTGTATCGTATGGCACCAGCTTAATTGAAAGAATTAAAAGAGCAACTTCAGGAACTTTTTGATAAGGGGTTTATTAGGCCTAGTGTGTCACCTTGGGGTGTACCGGTTCTGTTTGTAAAAAGGAAAGATGGTACTATATGGATGTACATCGACTACAGGAAGTACAACAAAGTTACAATCAAGAATAAATATCCGTTGCGGCGTATTGATGATTTATTTGATCAGCTTCAGGGAGCGAGGGTATTCTCTAAAATTGATTTGAGGTCTGGGTCTCACCAGTTAAAAATTCGGGATTCGGATATTCTAAAAACGGTATCCAGGACTTGTTATGGTCACTATGAATTACTCGTGATGTCGTTTGGGCTAACAACGCCCCACCAACATTTATGCACTTGATAAATAGTGTATTCCAGCCATATCTTGACTCATTTGTCATAGTATTTATTGATGATATCCTAGTGTACTCACGTAGCCAAGAGGAGCATGCACGACACAAGAGTATTGTACTACAGAGTCTGAGAGAGGGGAAATTTTATACCAAATTCTCTAAGTGTGAATTCTGGCTTAGCTCGGTGGCATTCTCGGGACACATAGTGTCCAGTGAAGGAATTAAGGTGGATCCAAAGAAAATAGAGGTAGTTCAGAGTTGGCACAGGCCATCTTCAGCTACTGAGATTCAGAGTTTTCTTGGCTTGGCTGGTTATTATCGTCACTTTGTGGAGGGCTTCTCGTCTATTGCATTACCCTTGACTAAATTGACCTAGAAGGGAGCTCCATTCTGGTGGTCGGATGAGTATGAAGAGAGCTTTCAGAAGCTTAAGACTGCCTTGACCACAACTCCAGTTCTAGTTTTGCCTTCAGCTTTAGGCACTTATATAGTGTATTATGATGCTTCTTGGATTGGTATTGGGTGTGACTTAATGTAGGAGGGTAGAGTGATTGCTTATGTTTCGCGCCAGTTGCAGCCACATGAAAAGAACTACCCTGTCAATGATTTAGAATTGGCAGCCATTGTTCATGCATTGAAAATTTGGAGGTCTTGTGAGGTATTTACAAGATCATCAGAGTCTTCCACACTTATTCAAATAGAAGGATCTAAATTTGAGGTAGCGGAGATGGTTGGAGCTGCTAAAGGACAATGATATCACTATTATGTATCATCCCAGGAAGGCCAATGTGGTGTCGATGCCTTGAGTAGAAAGGCAGTGAGTATGGGTAGCCTTGCATTCATTCCTGTTGGTGAAAGGCCTTTTTGCAGTTGACGTTTAGACCTTGGCTAATCAGTTCGTGAGGTTAGATATTTCGGAACCCAGTCGGGTTCTAGCTTGTGTGGTTTCTCGGTCTTCCATATATGACCGCATCAAAGAGGAGGACCACAGATCTAAACTCAAGGTCACAAACATGCACAGAAGCTCAGAAGTGCGGAGCGCAGATTTTCATCTGCGGCCACAGATTGGGGAGAAACTCCTATCAGAGATAAGTGCAAAGTGCAGTCCACATATGACATGTGCGGCCGCAAAACCTGGGCAAGAGAAAAAGTTCAGAGAACTTACATCTCAAGTTCAACAGAAGTACGGACCGCACAATTATTGTGCGGCCGCAGAAGAACAGCTACGCGGCCGCAATCACATTTGTGCGGTCCACAGAAGAGCAATGTGCGGCCACACTCAGAAATGTGCGGACCGCAGAAAGAGAGAAGTGTGGCCATAGTTCAGAATTATGCGGCCACAGGTTTTCATCTCTTATCAGGCTGAAGCAAAGTGCGAACCGCACATGGAATTGTGTGGCCGCAGAACCTCCGAAAGGGCATTTTTGTCCGAAAATTCCAGCACTGTATAAATAGAAGAGTTTCACTTTTTAATTCAAGTTTTGACACCAGCAGCTATAGTCGACGTTTTCATTTACTCTTTTTAGTAGTTTTTGCCATTTTGAGTTTTTTGAATATTGATTTCGTCATTTTAATTATCAATATGGGTTTAATTATCACCTCTTCTTCTTCTTCTTTTTCTTCCATTTTAAGCATGAGTAGCTAGATTTGCATTAGGGTTGTGACCAACCCTAGTATGTAAATGATCACGCCCAACTATGCCTTATAAAAAGGACTAAGCGGTCGTTACAAATATATTCCGGTTAATAAGTCCGAAGTCGAATCCCACATGGAATTAACCTATCAAACACAGCTACTTGACTCGCATGAACTCACGCAATCAATCTTCAGAAATATTTAAGTAACAATTTGAATGTTTACTAACTAAATATTACGTAATGAAAATGCAACAATTAATAACTAACTACTAATGGGTTATAGACAAGAATTGGAATGATCTAAGGTTATGATTTCCCCTATTGTCGGAATCTTTTTCGCTATATTTTCTATAAATTTGCCTAAGTTTTGTCTATCGATCATGAGCACTCTGACTGTCGTAACTCTCTCCCGATTAATTACCATAATTTACTAGATATATTCTCCCGAATTACGCTAGCTGGCATTAAGTACGACTCACTCGGATCGCACCAAGGTTCCGTTATCCCTAATCCCACATTTAAACCCTTCGTATTGATCCCTCATATACGTTAGGAGTGATATTGTTAAACAACTACCTAAATATGCACTCTCTCACGAGTAATACATACTAAATAGGCACAGCCAATTGAGGGCCCTTCAATCTACCACAATAATATTATAGTTGAACAAATAGAAAAAATACTACGGCAAATCTATATTTACGTAACAAGAAAATTATCCTTCTATAGGTTCCATCAAAACCTTAGATTAGTTGTTTAGCTACTCATACTCATAGTAACAATATCCAAAATATTTTGCATAATTAAATTATAAAGTAAGGATAAAGGGATGTAGAAATCAATGAGTTTAGCTCCCAACTATTGTTCCACGAGCTATCCTTGCCTCCGGTTGCCAAAAGTCCTCAAAAGTGGCATTTTTAGGTCTATTTATATGTGTATGAAAGACCTAAACGCGTAGGCCAAGTCCAAGTCAAACCAGGAGACGAAATAAGTCTTCAAAGCTCGGAATGTGCGCGCCTCAGACTTGGTCTCGCGAGGCTTCACGCGATCTGAAGCTCGCCTCAGACCTGGCGTCGCCAGCTTCAACGCTTGGTGGATCTCGTGTTGCCCCTAACCTAGCCTGCTCCCACGCAAGCTAAAAAACTCGTCCAGCTGCTCTAACGCCCATTTTAGGCCTGACTTCGCCAGCTTTCTCATTTGTAGGCTGCTCACTTCTTTCTTTCTTCTTTTCAACTGTTTTCGAGCACACTTTAGACTTTAAGTATTCCTTTTGCTCTACTTTCATCTCCAATTGACCTACACATAAAATAAACTCCATTACGCACAATAAAAGTATAGTTTATCATTAACACATATAAAATGCAAGGAAAATAATGTACTAAAATATGAAATTATAGCCACACATCAGTACACTTAATGGGTGTTTGATTTATTGCTTGTTTATGATTAGGTATTGATTATCTAGCCTAGTTCTTGCTTTTATGTGAAGAATTAATGGTTGCAAACATTATTTCATGCCTATTTGACTTGGTCTCTACTTGAAAAAGAGAGATTTAGTCTAAGAAAACTTGGCTAGCAAGAAATTGGGTCAATCGAAAGATTGATAAGCCCAATTAAAGAGTTGAACCTAGAGATAGTAAAACCCGACTTGAGCTTATCATCAACTGTTTTGTTCAATACCCATTTGGACTTGACAAAGCCAAATTGAGCAAAATCACTCTTTGGCCGAGAAGTATTGAGTGGGTACTTGGGTGTTGATAGCTATAATACACCCCGACCAATAAAACAAGTTTTAAAGTTTATAACTCATTAGGCGAACACCTAGGTGAAGGTCATAGCCCCATGCCTTTTATATCATTTGAAAAACAACCAAAGATACTTTTCTAGTTTAAATTCTTGGTTTGTAATCTTAGTTTATATTAGACCTAGAAATAACCCAAGTTTATGGAAGTGCAATTTAAGATAATTCAAGCTCATACACTATAATGTATATCCCTAAGACTCATTCAAAACTCCCTGTAGAAAATCAACCACGACTCCTTGTTGGGTATTACTATTGCATCGACCGTTTTCATATCCTCAAATAGAGGAGTGAAATTGGACGAGACCATAAGTCATCACAAATTGGTATGCTCGATGGAGAAGAGGAAATATCATTACCGGTATGTCCATGAGCCACACTTGTAGATGGCAGTGATGTTGGCCTTGTGGAAGAAGTTGAAGGTGAGGAGTTGGGATAACTCTAGTTCTCTGGTGGTGAGGTAGTGCTTGATGTGGTCTGTTGGTAAGGTAGATTAATAATCAATGGATCAATAGTAGTTTTAGTAGAGGAGTTGGGCACCACAACATCCAGTGAAGGAAAAGGAAAAATAGACTCATAAAAAATGACGTGACGGGAAACATAGAATTTGGAAGAATCCATGTCAAAGTATTTATATCCTTTATGTAATTTACTGTATCCCAAAAATATACACAGACGAGAACTAGGTGAAAGTTTGTCCTTTGTGTAAGGACGAAGCCAATGAAAGCATAAGCAACCAAAGATGCGCAACAAAGAATAATTAGGATTCATATTAAACAATACACAAATGGGGATTTATTGTTCAACCGGGGAGTGGGTAATTTATTAATAGTGTAGACTGCCGTCTCAAATGCATTTATCCAAAACTGATGAGGAAACATTGGCATGATGTAGAAGGGCACGCCCAGTTTCAACAATGTGTCTGTATTTTCTCTCGGCACAACCATTTTGTTCAAGGGTATAGGGGCACGAAGAACGTTGCACAATTCCATTATCTCTCAAATAATTTATTAAGGCTCGAAACTCTCCTCCCCGGTCTGCTTGAAAGCATTTAATAGGGTGACAAAAATATTTTTCAACAATAGTACGAAATTGAATAAAAATTAAAAGTAATTCAGATTTAAATCGAAGAAAATAAATTTATGTATATTTTCTGAAATGATCAAAAATGATGACATAATAGCGATAATCATCCTTCGAAGCTACTGGAGTTGGGCCCCAAATATCTGAACAAACTAAATCTAAAGGCCCTATGACCTTGAAGCTAGACTCTTTAAAAGGAAGTTTATGACTCTTACTAACAGCTTATGTAGAACATAAACTAGGACATTCATTTGATGATAATGCAAACACATTGGATGGTAAAGCATGACAAACTATAGGGCAAGATGCATGAGCTAGATGAGCATGACAAACTATAGGGCAAGATGCATAGTAAGCAGGTGATGAAGAGTGCAGCACTGGAAGATAATATAAGTTGCCACTACTCGACCCCTTGTGTCGGATTTTTCTCGTTGCCAAATCCTTAATCAAAAAATAGTTAGGAAACAATTCAACAGACACTTGATTAGATTTAGCAAATGAGCTGATTGATAATGAATTGTGAGTAGCAGAAGGAATATGTAAAATATTATCAAGATTGAACTTTTGATTGGAAACAAGAATAGAACTTTTGCCAATATGAGATATAGGCAATTTGGAACCATTACTTAATGTCACTTCTTCGGGGCCTTGATACTCAGAGTGAATGCCTGGATTATCAAGGTCTGTTGTAAGATGGTGTGTGATGCCACTATCCATTAACCAGGTTTGTGTAGGTGGATTGGGAGAATTGGAAAGATTAGAAGTGGGTCGGCCAGACACCATGCTGATTCTGTTAGCTCGTGGTGAAGGACATACATGTGCAATATGACCTTTTCCTTCACAATTATGGCAGATAAGTCCGGAGTAGTCAGAAGATTGTTGATTTGCTTTAGTCGATTGGTTAGATGTCTGAAAGTTGCAATTTTGGTTATTCTGTGTGAACCCTTGGATGGAGGAGCATCCGCGACCACGCCCTCCTCGTCCTCTACCACTCCCTCGAGTGGTAGAAATAGAACTCTGAGTGAACTGAGTGGTGGGTGTAATAATATTAATGGTCTCATCTCTTTTTAATTATCTTTCTTCATTAAGCAGAAGGTCATATAATGCATCAAACATAATAACTTCTTGACGTGATTCTAGTGACCTGGTGAAGGGTCGATAGGTAGGGCCTAGTCCAGCAAGAACAAATTCAACTAAATCATCATTGGGAATCGGATGTTGTAATGCAGCTAATCTATCCGTGATTCCTTTGGCCTTTTGTACATAGGCCTCAATACTTGCGTTGTCACGATGCAAGGTATGCAACTACAACTTGAGTTCACGAATTAGTGGCTTCGATCCTGAAGCATATGCAGCAACAAGTTTATCTCAAGCTGCACAAGCAGCCTCTGCTCCAACTAATTGAGGCAGAATATTTTCAGAAACTGATGCAACAATCCAACTTAGCACAAGTTAGTACCCATACTTTGTAAGCCGGATTTAGCGTATTCTGATCAAGAATCTATATCGGAATTGGCTCGCTACCATCAATATGATGGTTGAGACCACAACCGCACACCATTGGCATAAAATGTGTCTTCCACAACAGGAAGTTTGATGATGTGAGTTTTACCGGTAGTTGATGCGCAAGGTTTGGTGAGGGCATAAAAGAAGGTGTGGGAAATTGAGCGTGTGTGGTTGGTGTAGTAGAGGTCGACGAGGAGTTGATATCATCCCCATATCAATAATGTCTTTGTTCTCTGTTACTTGAAAAAAAATTACCTTGGGTTGATTAAACCACTTAAGACTCCGATACCATAAATAGTTCTTTCATTCACTCCTCATCATGTGTGATTACAACAAGAATATATATAAGAAGTTCCATGATGTATAAGACTCCTAAGTCTATAGACATACAGAGAGCAATATAATACAAGTCTGTATACTACAGAAAACCTAAACTCACAACAAATAGATAACTTTAACCAAGATTCTAGTTGGTCTAGAATTATTCTTTACAGGTGGAAACCCGGAACTCCAAGTCTCAACTCTCAACAATTCTCGTGCAATTTTACACCTTAGCTTTCTCCCGTCTTTTCTCAAATCTGATCCTATTCATGCAAATTACGAAAATATTCAAGGTTCAACATAGTCAAAATAGAAAATGTCAAGTTGGTTCGGTAAAATCTTGAGAAAGCGAATAGAACTCCTCTGAAATATGAATGAAGAGCATTAGATAGTATTTGAATGGTCGTGACTTTTAAGAAAGGTACAAGGTTGGTTCAGAATGTTTGTAGGCGTTCGATTTTTCCTTTTTTACTTTTACTAAAATCGCGTAATAAGAGGGTATGTTAGTAATTTAAATTTTTGACTTGGGCCTATTTGTGTAATCTTCAGTTTCTTTTGCCGTGCTTGATTAATCTTGCCTTTGAATCTTGAATTGCTTCTTTTCATATAGGAGTATATACTAAGTTGCTCAAAATTAATTTGCAGATGATTACATGCTTAATTACACGAGTAATGTTAACTATAATGATTGTATACGGTCGAAATTGGGCTCGGCTATTGCACGACGGATCGAGCTCGGAACGCGAAGGGTTGAAGATCGATCCCGAGTCTCATCGAACTAGAACACGAGGTCAAAATGTCCGTCCTCAAGAACATTGAGCCCATGATCCCGGAATCGACCCTGACCCCGAATAAGCTCGAGGAAACATTGTCGGAATAACCAACAGAAGACCGAAATAACGGAAGGCAGAAATATACGTAACGGTCGGATATTTCGGCGGAAAACTCGGCACGTATCAATAAAGAACCGGCAAATCGGCAAACTAGGAGATTTTTTACCTTTTATAGAATTGTACCTAAAGTAGGACTCCCCTACTATATAAAGGGAGTCTGATTACTTGTAAAACAGATTGTAACACGTATCCCAAAGAAATATATTATTATTCTCGCCAAGTTCTTGTTATTCTCTAGTTGTTTCTGTTCCGATATCAATAAATGGATTTTTGGCTCGAAGGTGGCAAACCTTCCTAGGCTAAGACTGTTCTGCTCGTGTGGTTAGCATTTACATCTCCATTACTTATTTCAATTGCAATCTAATTTATTATTTTGTATCAAATTAAATCATGTATCCTTAAAACCACCTATAAATTCATTTGTTATCCGGTTTTGAGGGTAAATAGTTTGGCGCCCACTGTGGGGCTAAGGATAATAGTGGTTATTTGATACAAATCTCCATAATACATACTACTTTATACTTGCTCTTTGATTTTAGGATAAAAATCAAAATATCAAACTCTCAATCAGCACCCCTACATGTTGACAACGAGTTTGGTCACCACGGCGAAACTAACAACATAGCGCCCGATGAAGGAGTACCGCATGTTGATCCCATCGAAATCCCGATCACAGATCCGATTGACGCTAATTCACATGTAGCTATCGACGCAAACTTGCATACCAACCCTGCAAATAGCGTCCGTGGTGGAGCCCGATCGGCAACTCGAAACATACAAAATATTGAAGGAGACGGGATCATTCTACGGGTGATCTTCAAAATATTGCAGGCTCAACAGGCGGTGATAGCTCAGTTACAGAACCAAAGTCGTGCACCGAGCAAGGTTGATCCCAATCCACCCCGGGAAGTCACCCGTAGGGATGAACCAGTCATAGAAAGGTCAAATAAACATGAATCAGAGGCTAACCCTGAGTTCCTAAAGATGCTCGAGGAGCTGACAAAATGGATAGAATAAGGGGAGAAGAAAATAGAATTTCGTACAAAAAACCTTTTCTCCAAGCACAGCTCCAAAGTCGATCCCTAAGAAATGCCGCATTCCCGAGACTGCTAAGTATAACGGAACGACCGACCCAAATGAGCATGTAACCTCTTACACATGTGCCATCAAAGGGAATGACTTAGAGGACGATGATATTGAGTCTGTTCTGCTGAAAACATTTGGAGATTCCCTGTCAAAAGGAGCTATGATATTGTATCACAACTTACCCTCTAATTCTATTGACTCATTTGCTATGTTTGCAAATTCTTTCGTGAAAGCACACGTTGGTGCCATCAAGGTCAAGACCAGAAAGTCGGACCCTTTCAAAGTAAAACAGAAAGATAACGAGATGCTCAGAGAGTTTATGTCCTGGTTTCAGATGGAACGGATGGACCTACCGCCAGTTTCTGATGACTGGGTTGTTCAAGCTTTCACTCAATGACTCAATATTCGAAGCTGAGTGGTTTCACAGTAGCTGAAGCAGAACCTGATAGAGTATCCGGTCACTACTTGGGCCGATGTGCATAACCGGTATCAATCGAAAATCAGAGTCGAAGATGAGCAACTCGGGTCCCCTTTGGGGTCTGTTTATCCTGTCAGAACCGTTGACAAAGCCAAGAGAGATATTGATCGTGAACCAAGATCAAGCAGGAATCACTTTCAACCATACAATGGGGATCGAATAGGTAACAGATTTGGGAGAAATCTCATAAAAAACGAAAATAGAAACGATCAAGGTCAACATAATCGGGGACTCATGAGTAAAAACGGATTTGATAGGCCCGTCGGGCAAAAAGGAAGCACCGCGGTTATCAGAATACAACTTTAACATTGACGATGCTGCCATCGTATCAGCTATCAGATGTATCAAGGACACCAATTGGCCTCGATCATTACAATCTGATCCATCCCAGAGGGATCCTAACCAGATGTGTAAATATCAAGGCACGGCCACAGAACGGAGGATTGCCGACAATTGAGAGAGGAAGTAGCCCGATTATTCAACAATGGGCATCTTCGAGAATTACTGAGCAACCGAGCAAAAACTCATTTCGCGAATAAGGATTCTAACAAGCAGGATGAGCAAGAAGAACCTCAACACGTCATTAACATGATTATAGGTGGGTCGATGTTCCTCCGGGGCCTATATTGAAATGCACCAAAATATCAGTCACAGGGGAGAAACGGGCTGGAGATTACATACCGGAAGGAACCTTGACTTTCAATTATGAGGACGCGAAAGGAATCGTTCAGCCCCACAATGATGCACTGGTAATATCTGTACTCATAAATAAATCCCGAGTTAAACGTGTGTTAATTGACATAGGTAGGTCCGCCAATATCATCCGATCGAGGGTCGTGGAGCAACTCGGCCTACAAAACCAAATCGTGCCTGTAGTCCGAGTTCTAAACGGGTTCAACATGGTGAGTGAAACTACTAAGGGCGAGATAACACTACCAGTAAACACCACTGGGACCATCCATGAAACTAAAATTTGTGTGATAGAAAGAGACATGAGGTACAATGCTTTATTCTGAAGGACATGGATCCACAACATGAGGGTGGTGCTGTCGACAGTGCACCAGGCACTGAAATTCCCAACACCAAGCGGAGTCAAAACAGTCTACTGTGAACAACAAGCTGCGAAGGAAATGTTCACGGTCGAGGAGATGATATTGGCATCTACAATCTCAACATTGAAGGATCCGAATCAGATGATTAAATATGGGGCCAAATAGCAATCACTGGTACCGGCCTTGGCAAATTCGGACAAACAAGGGGAAGGCGAGGATGATGATTACGAGGTTCCTAGATTTTTTATAGCCCCTGATAATTCCAACGCCACAAAATTGACGGCCGAGGAGTTGGAACAAGTCATATTGAGAGAACACTTGTCCGATTGAAAGGTATACTTGGGCACGGGGTTAAGCCCCGAGCTCAAGAAAAAACTCATTCAATTTCTTATAATTAATGAAGACCGTTTCGCTTGGTCCCACCTTGACATGACAGGGATCCCGCCGGAGATAACCACTTACAAGCTAAGCCTGGACCCAAAGTTTCATCTGGTCAAATAGAAGAGGAGACCTCAGTCCGAGATCAAGCATGCTTTCATCAAGGACGAGGTATCTAAACTCCTTAAAATAGGGTCTAATCGGAAGGTTAAATACCCGAATTGGTTAGCAAACATAGTGGTAGTCCCTAAAAAGGGGAATAAACTAAGAATGTGTGTAGACTATAAATATTTGAATAAGGCATGTCCCAAAGACTCTTTTCCTTTTCCCAACATCGATCGGTTGATCTATGCCACGGTCGGCTATGAGATCCTCAGTTTTCTCGATGCCTATTCCGGTACAACCAAATACGGATGGACCCGGGTGATCAGGAAAACACTTCCTTAATTACTAAATACGGCACATACTGTTATAACATGATGTTGTTCGGATTAAAAAATGCAGGTGCCACTTACCAATGCCTAGTAAACCAGATGTTCGAGGAACAAATAGGAAAATCAATGGAAGTTTACATTGACGACATGTTGGTTAAGTCCCGAGCAGATGACCATTTAAAACATTTGCAGGAAGGAAACCTTCAGCATATTTAAGCAATACAATATGAAGCTGAACCCAGAAAAATGTGCGTTTGGAGTTGGGTCGGGTAAATTCCTCGGATTTATGGTATCCAACTGGGGAATCGATATCAATCCCGACAAAATCAAAGCCATCGAAGATATCACGGTCGTGGACAACGTGAAGGCCGTGCAAAGACCGACCTGATGCATAGCCGACCTGGGATGATTCATTTTGAGGTCGTCCGATAAGAGCCACCGATTCTTCTCACTATTAAAGAAGAAGAAGAAGAAGAAGAAGAAGAATAACTTCTCATGGACCCCGTAATGTCAACGAGCTTTGGAGGAACTCAAACGATACCTATCAAGCCCGTCGCTGCTTCACACACCGAAGGCAGACGAACAACTGTACTTGTACTTGGCGATTTCGGAGATAGCGGTAAGTGGAGTCCTAGTCCGGGAAGAGCAAGGTACGCAATTTCCAATTTACTATGTTATCAGGACCCTAGGTGAGGCCGAAACTAGGTACCCTCACCTAGAAAAACTGGCGCTCGCTTTGCTAAGCGCCTCTAGGAAGATAAAACCATACTTCTAGTGTCACCCCATAGGTGTCGTAACTACTTACTCATTGAAAAACGTTATGCATAAGCCCAAGCTCTTGGGCCGGTTGGCCAAATGGGTCGTGGAAATAAGTGGGTACGATATTGAATACCGACCCCATACCGCCATTAATCTCAAATCTTGGCAGACTTTGTGGCCTACTTTATGCCGGCCCTAATACCCGAGTTCGAAAGAGAGTTATTAATTAACTCAGGGACTTCCTCGTGAATCTGGACCCTCTTTACGGATGGCGCCTCAAACGCAAAAGGGTCCGGACTTGGCATCGTATTGAAGCCACCGACAGGCAATGTAGTTAGACAATCTATTAAACTGTAAAATTGACTAACAATGAGGCCGAATATGAGGCTATGATTACAGGCCTTGAACTAGCCAAAAGCTTGGGGGCGGAGGTGATCGAAGCCAAGTGCGACTCCTTCTTGTGGTAAACCAATTTAATGGAGCATTCGAGGACAGAGAAGAACGAATGCAAATATACTTAGACAAGTTGCAGGTAACATTACATCGGTTCAAAAAATGGACTTTGTAACATGTTCCTCGAGATCAAAACAGTGAGGCCGATGCCCTCGCTAACTTAGGGTCATTGGTCAAAGACGACGAGTTCAATTTGGGGGCAGTCATACAACTTATGAGATCGGTGGTGCAAGAAGACCATGCCAAGATCAACTCAACTATCCTAACTTGGGACTGGAGGAATAAATATGTGGAATATCTCAGGATCGAGAAAGTACCCTCGGATCCAAAAGAATCGAGGGCCCTACGAACAAAGTCAGCCCAGTTTAGCCTGTCCGAAGACGGAACCCTGTTCAGAAGAAAATTCAATAGCCCACTTGCAATAGGTCTAAGGCCAGGGGATACTGAGTATGTTTTGAGGGAAATCCATGAAGGTACCTGTGGAAATCATTTGGGCGTCAAATCGATGGTTCAAAAAAATATTCAGAGTTGGTTACTACTGGATTAACATGGAAAAGGATGCAAAGGAGTTCGTTCGAAAATGTGATGGGTGTCAAAGGCACGCTCCGATGATTCATCAACCCGGGGAGCTACTGCATTCGGTTTTCTTACCATGGCCGTTCATGAAATGGGGAATGGACATTGTCGGCCCCCTTCCATGGGCACCCGGTAAGGCTTAATTCATATTGTTTATGACTGACTATTTTACTAAATGGGTTGAAGCCCAGACATACGAGAAGGTCAGGGAGAAGGAAGTCATCGATTTCATTTGGGACCACATCATATGTCGGTTTGGAATGCCGGCCGAGATCGTATGTGACAATGTTTAATAATTCATCGGCAGCAAAGTAACCAAATTTCTTGAAAACCACAAGATCAAAAGGATCCTATCAACACTCTATCACCCTTGTAGGAATGGACAAGTTGAATATACAAACAAAACCATAATCCAAATCCTTAAAAAGAGGTTAACCCATGCCAAAGGAAAATGGAAGGAAATCCTACTCGAAGTACTATGGGCATACCGAACGACCTCGAAGTCCAGTACCGGGGCCACCCCATTTTCATTGGTTTACGGCGCCGAAGCTCTAATACCGGTCAAAGTGAGAGAACCAAGTATTAGATTCCGATATGCAACAAGGAAATCAAATGGCGAGGCCATGAGTACGATCCTGGAGCTATTAGATGAAAGGCGCTAAGCCACCCTTGTCCGGTTGGCCGCCCAAAAATAGCGGATCAAAAGGTATTACAATCGAAGGGCCAACCTTCGAAACTTCAATACCGGGACTTAGTACTAATGAAGGTCACACTGAACACCCAAAACCCGAACGAAGGAAAATTGGGGTCGAACTGGGAAGGACCTTACTAAATTATCGAGATTACCGGTAAAGGATCGTACAAACTTGGAACGATGAACGATGAGAAACTACCGAACAACTGGAACATAGCTCACTTGAAGCGATACTATTGCTAAGGTACGATCCCATTCATTTCCTTTTATTTATTTACATTCCGAACTAACATTTTTAGGGAATCATCGAGAAACGATACAATATTTAGGTCTGAAAGCTCGTGTTGCATGCTTTTTCCCTTGAATTGATTTTGTCCCAAATGGGTTTTTCAGCAAGGTTTTTAACGAGGCAATGGTAATCGTGCTAACTTAGAATTGAAGGCCGGTTATGAACCGATATCGAAGGTCACGACAGCAGTATTTGAGGCCTCTTTATGCTTAGTCCCGAACACTGGGGGTCATCACCCTCGGATAACAACTTTAGCAAGGAAGGAAATTTTACGATTCAATGATCTCGGCTCGATCAGTAAGATTTACTGTAAGGGACAAACGGCCACATGATTTATGCTCACAAAGACTACTCGAGCCCTGGTATGACACCTGTACACATGTGTAACTATCACGCCCAATAATAAAAGAAGTTTCTGCCTTGCGGATAAATATCTTGTTCCTTTAAGAATTTCTCTTCTTTTTTTTCTTTTAAGGATTTTCGTACATTCAATCACCTAAAGGTACCGAGCTCAAGGGTCGCCTTTACCAAGGTTCAAATGAACACCCCAATCATGGATTGCCGTCCAAAATCAAACTCGAACAACTCGGGCAATCGGAGCCCAGGGGCATAAGACCTATGAGGCAACGCCCAAACCTTAAAGGCCATGGCCACCCCCATTCGGGGACTATTATCTTAGGCAAAGCCTGAATAACTCGAATAAAGCCCACTGGGCAACACCGGAACTAAAAAGTCTATGGCCATACTAAAACGGCTCTGAGACATCCGAGACCCGTAACAAAAACAAGGCCTTCAAAAAATTTCATAACTGGTTCCAAAGGCTACCTTCGGCAAACTAAAATCTAAACTACTTTGGGAAAAAGTTTTTGGTAATACCGAATTCCCACAATGCCTTAAAACAAAATAATGTTAAAGGCAAGGTTTATTCGAACCTCCGAACGTAACCTAACTACTTTATGCTAAGACATTTAGATCTTTGCAAATATAAGTAATAAAGCAGAGGGAAAATTCAAAAGTTGTTAAAGGGAAAAAGACTTATATACATATCAAAAATTCTTTTTACAAGGGTCGAACAGCCCTGATACAAATTTTTACAAAGGCCAAACAGCCTCAACAAAAGGGTAATACGAAAAGCAAGAAACAAAAACATCTAAAAGAGCCTAAGTGGCCTAGTCATCACCGGGAGCTGCATTATCACCTTCGGGGTCTTCGCCACCATCGTACTCACTCAAATCTTCAGAACCTTCATCGTCTTTGGGAAAGGCCAGTTATTTGGCCTCGGCTTCGAGCTCCTTGGCACTCTCAATCTCAGCCGATAAGTCGAAACCCCGAGCATGAATTTCCTTGAAGGCCTCCCGTCGAGATTTCCATTTCACGTGCTCGATGATATCCCTTGCTCGAACCTGAGCCGCCTCAGCATCAGCCTTATAAACGGCCACAATCTCGTCGGTGTCGACCTTAACTACCTTGGCCTCCGACTTGGCCATCTCGAGCTCCTTGGCTAGGTTTTCTCGATTGGAAACAACCGAATTTAGCTGAGACTGAAGCTCCTCGATCCTTTTGGCCTGCACCAAGCCCTTTTTCCTTCATAGCTCGAGCTGGATCTCAGCCGAAGCCAACTATGCTCAGGCAGTCTCATCTTCTGAGGCCAAGCGGTCCATGTTTCTTTTCCATTCTTTGGCCTCGGCCTTTACCGCATCCACCTCCGCCTGGAGCTGCTTGTTTTGATCGAGTTTCTTTGGGACCTGCGGGTTCGGACCATTAGCCATCTTATCTGACTCATCGTCACTAATCTCAAATACTCTTCGTACCTACTCGACCAGGTTGGCATGCTCCTTTCGAGCCACCTCTAGTTCAGCCTGGAGTTTCCTACTAAGAAGTTTGTAAGCATCCCTCTCCTCAGTAAGCCCTCGAGTCTTGTCCTCTTGTTGGTTTAACTCTTCCCGATATCGGAGAAAACTCTCGTAATGAAGCACGGAGTCCTATAAGCACAAAGAAAAAGTTACGATTATTTATGACTTAATCTAAATGCATAATAGAGGTCATCAAAAGGCATCTGAAGTTACCCGATTTAACGCATCTTGTGCTTCGTTAAACAGGAAGGGAGCTTCCACCTCGTTCATCTTTGCTTGATCCTCTTCGGTCACCATGCACTGAAGATAACTGGCGATCCCTACGGGGGCAGAAAGGACTCGGGCATCCTCCAAAATAGACATGATAACCGACCACTTCCGGTCAAGATTCGCGCTTAGAGCTGGGAACCGGTTGACTATGTCAGACTTGAAGAAGGCCTGCTGGTCCCCAGAAGATAGACTCTTCCTTGGCATCGGTAAGCCACCCAACCCGATGACGTCTTCCGTAAAGGTAGAGTCTATGTTGTCAAAAAAGTTGTGAAAGGGGTCTGTCACCCCTTGGGGCCCTTCGTTGAGGTGACTTATCAGCATCTGAGCCTCGTTGATCATAGAGTCAGTAAATGAAGGTGGCTCGGAGATATCCATCACTCCAAGTACGTCCTTCGGGGAATTGTCATCTACTCGAGAAGCACCAACCACGATCTCCTTGTTGGCCTCCCTAACTTGAGGCAAAACGGCCTCGCCACTCTTTGGTTCGGAGGCCTCGGCCACTACCTCTTCATCGGCCCCCCACATTCGAGACGATTCGGTGTAGCCTCCTTCTGGTTTAGGGGCCCCTCCTCCATCGAACTGCTACCACACGCGAGCCACCTATTCTGAGGCTTCTTCTTCTTTGGATTCAGCCCTCTACCGGTGGAGTGAGCCTGGTGGGAGCTCTCAGGCACTAGTGCTTTCTTTAAATTTGCGCACCAGCCTCCTCCTCGATTTTTTCTTCTCCGAGTTCAGAGAACTCGAAGCCCTTTTTCTCTTCTTCTCCCCACCTTGTCTCGGAATAGGGGACTCGGCGAGGAAATCCTCGTCACCGGATGGGGGCCTCACTGCGACATCCTTGGGAAGACCTGCAAAGAAAAAAGAAATGAGTAAGAGCTCAGTAGCACGGAGGAAACCTAAGTGTTGTCCACTCAAGAAAAGAATCTCACCATGAGAACGGGCCTCCCAATGGCCCTTTGAAAGATCGCGCAATGCGTGTTTGGAATACGGTTTCTGCGAGACAATGCCATTGACCCACTCCTTGAGTCGAAGAACTGCATCTGACTTCCGGGCAATAGCTGCACCACCATAAAACATCGATGAGAAGGGAGGAAAAGGAAAAGCGATAAATAAAATCTTGAAAGCAAGATTATACTTACATGCCATGTTCCACTTCTCAAGAAATGGTATATGCTCAACTGGGATCAAATCTGAGGTCTTCACTCTGACAAAGCGGCCTAACGAGCCTCGATCCCGATCTTCGTTGATGCTCAAGAACGGGACCTTACTGGATCGATGAGCAAGCTTGATTAGTCCCCCTCGATAAATTTGGGGACTATATAAGCGCATGAGATGGTCGAGGGTGAAGGGATACCCCTCGATCTTACTTACGAAAAAATGGAGGAGAATTACTATCCTCCAAAAAGAAGGATGAATTTGACCAAGGGTCACCTCGTACCTTTTACAGAAGGCAATAATGACCGGGTCCAAATGGCCCAGTGTGAAGGGATAAGTGTAAACAATTAAATATCCCTCCACGTTGGTAGTAATGGCTTCCTCGGGCTTGGGGACCACTACGTACTTATTAGCCCAGTTGTAATCTTTCTTGACCTCGAAAAGGACGTCCTCGGTGATCGAGCAAATATATCTCGAGACCGGCTCACACCGACCTGGTACCGAGGAGGGCTTCTCGGTCTTGAAATCAGCACTGGTCGAGCACGCCCTGGGGATGAACATTTTTAGAGGAGGTTTGGTATCGGTTCCTCGGTAGCAGTAGACAAAACATTTTCCTCTACAGCCGGTCGCGAGGCAGAGGGAGTTTCTTTTTGGGGAACGGATTTTAAAGTATTCGCTATTTCTTTGATAAATGAATAAAAGAGAGGAAGTTTAAAAATTAAGCTTGATGGTTGGGGATAAAAATAGAGCTGAAGTTCTTGTAAAAGGATTACAGAATAGCCAGAAATTTAATACTGGGAAGTGTTGAAATTTCTGAAAAACAAGAGTAGAGATGATTTGGATGTAAAGTTTGAATGAATGAAGAGGGGGATATTTATAATTTCCAAACGATGGTTCAAAACCAGGATGGTCGACCAGCAACTGATAAGCATTTAATGCCATTAAGACGTGACTGACGAGACGTTTCGTTCATTTTGTCATTTTTGACGCGGACTACCGAGGAGAGAATCAGAAGCTCATATCTTTTCTCGTCGTTTACTCTCCAAAAAATGAGGGTACTATCTGTATACGGTTGAAATCGGGCTCGACTATTGCATGACAGATCGGTCTCGGAATGCGAAGGGTTGAATATCGACCCCGAGTCTCATCGAACCAGAACACGAGGTCAGAATGTCCATCCTAAAAAACATTGAGCCCATGATCCTGGAATCAACCCGGACCCCGAATAAGCTCAAGGAAACATTGCCGGAATAACCAACAGAAGATCGAAATAACGGAAGGCCAAAATATCCGTAACCGATCGGATATTTCTGCGGGAATCTCGGCACGTATCAATAAAGAACCGACAAATTAGCAAACCAGGAGATTTTTACCTTTTATAGAATTGTACCTAAAGTAGGACTCCCCTACTATATAAAGGGGGTCTGATTACTTGTAAAACATATTGTAACATCCATCCCAAAGCAATATATTATTATTCTCGTCAAGTTCTTATTACTCTCTGGTTGTTTCTGTTCTGAGATCAATAAAAGGATTTTCGGCTCGAAGGTGGCAAACCTTCCTAGGCTAAGACTGTTCAACTCGTGTGGTTAGTATTTACTTCTTCATTACTTATTTTAATTGCAATCTGATATGTTATTTTGTATCAAACTAAATCATGTATCCTAAGAACCACCTATAAATTCAATTGTTATCTGGTTTTGAGGGTAAACAATGATAAGGATGGCTGCATCTCAATCCTTCCTTTGAAAGTTGATACCATAAATACTTTTGGTACTAACTTTCATTGTAATGCTCTAATCCTTGAATGGTATTCGAATATACATCCTCTTAGTGGTAGTCAATCTTTCCTTTTAGCTTGAATATTGACAGCTTATTCCCAAAGGCGGAGCTAGACTTTTAGGTTTATTAGTTCGGAATTCTAATCGTTTTAAATTACTGGGTTCAAAATTAATAATTTACACATATTCAATGAATTTTATAAAATAAATACAAGGTTCGAACGAAAACTATTGGGTTCGGCCGAACCCGTTCCTGATACTCTAACTCCGCCCCTGCTTATTCCAGTCTCTGTATAGCTTCATGCTTGATTATTCTTCTTTAAATCTTTGACTTATAGTGATTTTTTCCTTCAATGTCTTATCCATTGAGTATACTTTGGATCCTTCTTTGCATACTGATCTGTTCAAATATTATGTTGGGCCTTGCATATAGTCTTAGGGTTGTTTTATAATAATGTCTTTGGATCGGAATGGGTGGCCTTGAACCTTTAATCTTACTTGCCCAATGAGTAAACCTTCAAGTTTTAAAAAGTTTTGTTTCATCGGTAAAATTTTAGATTTTTGACAAAGGAGGTTTGCTTATGTCACTGAAACAAATTTAAGACCACCTTTTATGGTGTCATATCACTGCAATTATTTTCAGTGATTTACATAATGGCCTTTGTAGTGGCTGATCTAGAACTTTTACCCAACTTGCCCCTTATTTTTTTGGTTTTTGTAGATTTTCCTCCCTTTTGTTAGAGTTATCGCTCTTATGGCGACTCGAACCCATGACCCTGGAATTGTAGGAAGTGGATATTGACCATCTGAGCAATCCACTATTCTCAACTTGCCCCTAACTCGTTTTGCCTCGTGGACAAAACTTTTGACTTTTAACCTTGAAGGTTTATCCATATCCATAGAATAAGCAGGGGCCAAAAGTTCAAGAACATATTTTCAATGTCATTATGTGCAATTTTCTACTTGAAATTTGTCCAAGTGCATCAACATCGGTCTATCACACTTAGCTTTTCTTTCGTATTTAAGTTTGTTTACCCTAAAAATGGATAACAATTGAATTTATACGCGGTTTAAAGGATAGATAATATAACCTGGCACAAATTAAGAGAATATATTAATATTGAATTTAATAATAAAAGAAATAAATGCAAACCAAATTAATTGAATAGCATTGGCCCTCGAGTTCGATCACTTCTTGAACTAAGAGAAGTTTCAAATGATATACGAACAAAATAACAAGATAATGAAAGACAATGTATGGCTTTATGTTGCATAAATGTCATGGGTTTTACAAATGCTCAGACCCTCTTTATATAGTAGGGGAATCATACTCTTGGTATATTTCTAAATGAAGAAATCTCATGATTGGCTAATTAATCATCTTATCCTTGATATATGCCGAGATCTCTGCCGTGATCCACTCTCGATTGCCGATATTTCGTTTTTCTGTTATCCTGCTCAGCAAACTTCCATCGATCTAGATTTTGTTCGGTCCCAGGGTCTCGAGCTTGGCAATATAACTTCACACCTCGCTTCGATACGACTCTAGGTTGGTCCTTATCATATTCTAGTTTCGATTGGTCAAGCAAGGGGCGAGCCCGGTTTTGGCCGTATACAGATAGTCCCCTTGTTTCTCGGAGAGAAGACGACGAGAAATGATATGAATTTCTGAATCCCATCTCGATGGGCTATGATGTAAGCGATGAACCTGACTATGAAGTAAACGGCAAATGGATATCTAAACGTCTTGTCGGTCCAGTTATCAAGGCATTAAATGCCTGTCAGGCGCTGGTTGGACACTACCGGTTCTGGACCGTCAGCATCAAGCTATAAGTATCCCAATTTTTCTTCATTCAGACTTTACGCTCAAAGCTCTTTCTATTCTTGTGTTTTTCTTCAAAAATCCCTTTGTTTTGCACTATTGTACCCAAAATGTTTTGAACTTTCATCAAAATGCATACCATCTTAATTCTCTTTCCTTCTATTCTTCAATGGCAAAAACTTCTAAGATTGTACCGCAAAAGGAGGTCGCTTCTGTATCATGACCCGCCGGCGGCTGGGCTGTAGCGGAACCTCACCCTGAGGAATTCGTTCTAGCAGGGTGCCCTACTATTGCCGATTTTAAGGTGGAAAACACCTCCTTGGTACCGGGTCAATGTGAGCCTCTCTCGAGATACATATGCACAATCACCGAGGATCTCATCACCAAGGTTAAAGAGGACTGCAATTGGGTCAATAAGCATGTGGTGGTTCCTTCGCCTGAAGAATCGTTCACTACCCACGTGGAGGGTTTTCTAAGTATTTATACTTATCCCTTCATGTTGGGTCCCTTAGACCCTAACATCATTGCCTTTTGCAAAAAGTATGATGTGACTTGCTCCAAGTGTTAACCCCAACCGTAAGAGGTTGATAACTTTTTCTATCCCGAAGGATGCTCGAGTCTTCTCTCCCCCCGTGGGGGTTCCTAGCTACCTTAGATGCTTGGTGACCGAGGAAGACCAGGTCGTGATGAATACGGTGGAGGCGCCTTGCCTGTTTAACGAGGCCCAACATGTATTGAATAGAGTAAGTTCGAAGGTCACTTTATTATTCATTTTAAACTTGAAGTTATAAATAATTCCACATCTTTCTTCATGATTGCAGGCTTTGGTGTTGCATCATGAGGCTTTCTTCAGAATCCGAGAGGAGCACGAGGCTGAGGTCCGAGAACTCACCGATAAGGGGGATACTTACAGGCTTCTGAGTGAGAAGCTCCAGGCCGATTTGAAAGCGGCTCAGAGTGAGCATATCGAGATGGCCGAATAGGTATTTCGAGTGCTTCACGATAGTAAAGACGAATTAGAGATAGTAACTAACGATCCGATCCTGCAGATCCAGAAGAGGCTCAAACAGATCCGGCATCTCAAGACACAGATAGATGCAATACAAGCTGAGACTGAAGAATTCAAGAAGAATATGGACATCTTAGCCTCGAAAAAGGAAACCGTCCAAGCACAACTGGAGTCGACCGAGACCCAGCTCTAAGCTGCAAAAGAGAAGGCCTCGGTGCAGGTCAAGAAAATTGAGGAGCTTCAATCTCAACTGGACTTGGCTATTTCTGATAAGGCAAATTTAGCCAATGAACTCGAAGTGGTCAAATCTGAGATGGTCGTGGTCAACACCAAAGTTGATGCTAAAGTGGCCCAATTCAAAGTCGATGCCGAGGCCATACATGCGAAGGCCAAGAGCATGGTGGATCATGCAAAATGGCAAGCTCGAAGGGAAGCCCTCGAGAGATTTCATGTTCAGTGCTTCGATATTCTGTCCGAGATCGAGAATTCCAAAGCGGAGAAAGCCAGGGCCCGAAAAGTGGCCTTTCCCGAGGAGGATTCCGAGAGCTTAAGCGAGTCTAAAGACGGAGATGCTGCCTCCGATGAAGACCAGGCCACTTAGGCATTTATATTTTTTCTTTCTTTTGCATCTTTTTAGGCCGTATTGGCCATTGTAAATTTAGACCATTCTGGCCTTTGTAAAAAAGAATTATCATATATATATAAGGCTCTATTCCCCTTTCGGTTCTCAAATTTTTTCTTTGCTTTATTACTTGTATTCGCAAAGGTCAGAATGCCTTAGCATAAAATAACTTAGGTTGTGTAAGTTCGGACAAACCATGCATTTATATTATTTTGTTTTGAGGCATCTCAGGGGTTCATTACTTGTTTGCCGAGGGTAGTCTTTAGAACTGGTTGTGAAAATATTTCTTTTTCGAAGGCCTAGTTTTTGTTACGGATTTTGGACGTCTCCGAGCCGTGTTAATTTGGTCGTAGCCTTTTAGTTCGGGAGCTTACCATTGGGTTTCTATTTACCAAGTTATTCAGGCTAGCCTGAGATAACAGTCCCCGAGTGGGGTGGCCGTGGCCTTTAGAAATAGGGGAGTTGCCTAATAGGTATTTTTTCCCCGAGGCCCAGTGACTTGTGCTGTTTGAGTTGGACGGTAGTCCTCGAGTGAGGGAGTGGTCGTTCGCATTCCGGTTATGTATTTCCCTTGGGCTCGTTATTTTCGGAAGTACGAAGCTCTTTATGGGATGTAAAGAGGAAAAATTTTAAAACATAAGATGATTGCAAGGAAAGTACTTCTATTTATTATCCATCAAATCAGCCATTCATGCGTACATATTTTATGCTTGGGCTCGAGCAATCTATGTGGGCACGGTATTTTTAACTGTTTGGCCCTTACAATAAATCCTATATATCGAGACTCTTCCTTTATGAAGTAGTTTCCTCACTAGAGTTGATATTTGGAGATAATGCATATCCGAGGGTAGCCCCCTAGTATTTGAGGTTGATTGCAAAGGAACCTCGGATATTGTTGAATTGATCTTCGGTGCCGATTCGTAATCGGGCTTGATTCTAAGTTAGCATGATTCATTGTTGCCTCGTTAAAAACCTCGCCAAAAAACTCATTTGGTACAAAACTGGTCTAAGAAAAAAGGAGTGCAACACGTGCTTTCAGACCTAAAGACTTAGTGTCGTTCGCCGAACAATCCATTGTCGTTTCTCGTTGACCACCTGCAAGTGTTAGTCTGAAAAAAGGAAATGAAATGGGGTCATACCTTAGCATTAATACCGTTTTAGGTAAGATATGTTCCAATTTCTCGGTAGTTGTTCTCCATTCATCATTCCGAGCTTGTAGGACCCTTTTTCGGTGACTTCGAAAATCTGGTACGACCCTTCCCAATTCGGACCAAATATCCCTTCGTTCGGATTTAGGGTGTTGAGGGTGACTTTCCTTAGCATTAAGTCTCCGACATTAAAATATCAAAGATTGGCTCTTCGATTGTAGCATCTCTCGATCCGTTGTTTTTGGGCGGCCAATCTGACGAGGGCGGTTTCACGCCTTTCATCCAATAGTTCCAGGCTCGTATTCATGGCCTTGTCATTTGATTCCGTTGTTGCATATCGGAACCTAATACTAGGCTCTCCTACTTCGACCGGTATCAGAGCTTCGGTGCCATAAACCAATGAGAATGGGGTACCCCCGGTACTGGATTTTGAGGTTGTGCGGTATGCCCAAAGAACTTCAGGCAGAATTTCCTTCCACTTTCCTTTGGCGTTGGTTAGCCTCTTCTTAATATTTTGGATGATGGTTTTATTGGTCGATTCGGCTTGCCCGTTCCCACTAGGATGATAAGGTGCTGATAGGATTCTTTTGATCTTATGATCTTCGAGAAATTTGGTTACTTTGCTACCGATGAACTGTTTCCCATTGTCACACACAATTTTAGATAACATCCCGAACCGACATATGATGTGGTCCCAAATGAAGTCGATGACTTCCTTTACCCTAACCTTCTCGAAGGCCTGTGCTTCAACCCACTTAAAAAAATAGTCAGTCATAAATAGAATACATTAAGCTTTACCTGGTGCCTATGGAAGAGGGCCAACGATATCAATTACCCATTTCATGAATGTCCATGGTGACAAGACAGAATGTAGTAGTTCCCCGGGTTGGTGAATCATCGGTGCATGTCTTTGGAATTTGTCGCATTTTCGAACAAACTCTTTCGCATCTTTTTCCATGTCTATCCAGTAATATCTGGCTCTGATTACCTTTTGAACCAATGGTTCCGCATTGGAATGATTTCTGCAAGTGCCCTCGTGAACTTCCCTCAAAACATACTCGGTATCTCCCGGCCCCATACATATCGCTAGTAGACCATCGAACGTTCTTCTGAACAAGGTTCTGTCTTCGGATAAGGTGAATCATGCTGCCTTTGTGCGCAGGGCCCTCATTTCTTTTGGATCTGAGGGAAGTTTCCCGGTCTTCAAATACTATGTATTTATTTCTCCAATCCCAGGTCAAGCTTGTGGAGTTTATCTCGGCGTGGCCTTCTTTGACTACTGACCTCATGAGTTGCACGACAGCCCCCAAATTGAGCTCGTTTTCCTCGACCGATGACCCTAAGTTTGCGAGGGCATCGGCTTCACTATTTTGATCTCGAGGCACGTGTTGCAAAGTCCATTCTTTAAATCGATGCAAAGTTACTTGTAACTTATCTAGGTATCTTTGCATTTGTTCTTCTCTTACTTCGAAGGTTCCATTAGCCTGATTCACCACAAAGAGGGAGTCGCATTTGGCTTCGACCGCCTCTTCTCTCAAGCCTTTGGCTAGTTCGAGACCTGCAATCATGGCCTCATATTTGGCCTCGTTGTTAGTCAATTTCACAATTATAATAGTTTGTCTAACCACATTTCCTGTGGGCGAGTTTAGTACGATGCCGAGTCCGAACCCATTTGCGTTTGATGCACCGTCCATAAAGAGGGTCCATATTCCTGAGGACGTATCCGAGTTTGAGACTTAATGGTTGTTCGGGGTTAATATTCAATATCATACCCGCTGATTTCCATGGCCCATTTGGCCAACTATCCAGAAAGCTCGAGTTTGTGCATAATATTTTGCAATGGATAAGTTGTTACAACACATATGGGGTGACATTGAAAGTACAATTTTAGTTTCCTAGAGGCGCTTATCAAAGCGAGCGCCAATTTTTCTAGGTTGGGATATCTAGTTTCGGCCTCGCCCAAGGTCCATCTAACATAATAAATCGGAAATTGCGTACCTTATTCTTCCCGAACTAGGACTCCACTTACGGCTATCTCCGATATTCCCAAATATAAGTACAGTTGTTCGTCTGCCCTCGGCGTGTGAAGTAGCGGCGGGCTCGATAAGTATCGTTTAAGCTCCTCCAAGGCCTGTTGGCATTCCGGAGTCCATGTGAAGTTATTTTTCTTCTTTAGCAGTGAGAAAAATCGATGGCTCTTATCTGAGGACCTCGAGATGAATCACCCTAGGGCGGCTATGCGCCCGATTAACCTCTGTACGGCCTTTACATTGTCTACTACTGTGATGTCCTCGATAGCTTTGATTTTGTCGGGGTTGATCTCGATTCCTCGGTTAGATACCATGAATCCGAGAAATTTGCCTGACCTGACTCCGAACGCATATTTTTCCGGGTTCAACTTCATGTTGTATTTTCTCAATATACTGAAGGTTTCCTGCAAATATTTCAAATGGTCCTCTTCTCACAGGGACTTAACTAACATATCATCAATGTAAACTTCCATAGATTTGCCTATTTGTTCTTCGAATATCCGGCTTACTAGGCGTTGATAAGTGGCACCAGCATTATTTAATCCTAATGGCATTACGTTATAGCAGTAGGTACCATATTTAGTGATGAACGAGGTCTTTTCCTGATCATCCGGGTTCATTTGTATTTGGTTGTACCTGTAATAGGCATCGAGAAAACTGAGGGTCTCGTGACTGGTCATGGCATCGATCATGCGATCGATATTAGGAAAAGGAAAAGAATCCATGGGCATGCTTTATTTAAATATCACACATCCTAAGTTTGTTCCCCTTCTTAGGGACTACTACTACGTTTGCTAATCATTTGGGGTAGTTTACTTCCCGTATGGACCATATTTTAAGAAGCTTGGTTACCTCGCCTTTGATGAAGGCATGCTTGATCTCGGACTGGGGTCTCCTTTTCTGCTTCACCGGATGGAACGTCAGGTCCAAGCTTAGTTTATGGGTGGTGATTTCCAGTGCGATCCCTATCATGTCGAGATGGGACCAAGCAAAACAATCCATGTTAGCTGTAAGAAATTGAATAAGTTTTTTCCTGAGCTCTGGAGTTAACCCCGTGCCAAGGTATACCTTTCATTCGGCTAGATGTTCGATTAATATGACTTGCTCCAGCTCTTCGACTGTTGATTTGGTGGCGTCGGAGTCATTTGGGAATATGAAGGATCGAGGGACCCCATAATCATCATCTTCGTTAGTCCCCTGCTTCTCTAGTTGGGTCGAGACCGGCGTCTGTGATTGCTATTTGGCTTCCTATTTTCCCTTCGAATTTGACCTCGTCATCGATGCGAGTGCTGATACTGGAATCACTTCGTCAATGGCAAACATTTCCTTTGTGGTGGGTTGCTCCCTGTAAATTGTTTTGATTCCCTCTGGTGTCCGGAATTTTAAAACCTGATGAAGGGTCGAGGGCACTGCCATCATGTTGTTGATCCATGGTCTCCCGAACAGGGCGTTATACCTTATGTCACCCTAGATCACATGGAACTTGGTCTCCTGGATGGTCCCGGCCACGTTCACTGGCAAAGTTATTTTTCCCTTAGTAATCTCACAAGCCATGTTGAATCCGTTTAGAACTCAGGTTGTGGGTACAACTTGGTCCTATGGGCCGAGATGTTCTATGACCCTTGATCGAATGATGTTGGACGAACTACCCGGATCAATTAACACATGTTTAACTCGAGTTTTATTCATGAGTACAGATATTACTAGTGCATCGTTATAGGGTTGCATGATTCCTTCTGCGTCTTCGTCGTTGAAGGACAAGATTTCTTCTGGTACGTAATCCCGAGTTCGTTTTTCCCTTGTGATTGAGACCTTGGTGCGTTTTAACACTGGACCTTAGGGAACATCGACCCCTATGACAATCATGTGGATGACGTGTTGAGGTTTTTCTTGCTCGCTTTGTTTGTTGGAATCTCTGTTTCTGAAATGATTCGTGGCTCGATTACTCAGAAACTCCTGAAGGTGCCCGTCGTTGAATAACCGGGCTACTTCTTCTCTCAACTACCTGCAATCTTTCTTTCTGTGATACTTACACATTTGACTGGGATTTCTCTGGGCTGGATCGGTCTGCGGAGGTCGAGGCCATTTAGTATCTTTGATGCATCTGATAGCCTATACGATGGCGGATACGTCAATATTGAAGTTATATTCTGATAATCGTGGTGCTTCTTTTGGTCTGGTATGCCTGTCGAAACCATTCTTGCTTATGAGCCCTCGAGAGCCATGGCCTCGATCATTTCTACTTTCACTTCGTACAGGGTTGCGCCGAGATCCATTGCTCCTACGATCTCCATTATATGGCTGGTATCGATCTCTATTCAACCTTAATTCTCGATCAATGTCCCTCTTGATTCTGTCAACGGGCCTGATAGGATAAACGGAACCGGAAGGAGCCCCCAGCTGGTCGTCTTCAACTCTAATCTTCGATTGCTATCGATTATGTACATCGACCCAAATAACAGCTGGTATTCAATCAAGTTCTGCTTCAACTGTTGTAAAGCCACTGAGCTTCGTACATTTAGTCCTTGAATAAAAGCTTGAACGGCCCAATCATCGGCGACCGGTGGTAGATCCATTCGTTCCATTTGGAACCGAGAAGCCATGTTTAATCCGTTTAGCACTCGGGCTGCGGGTACAACCTTGTCCTATAGGTCGAGATGTTCTATGACCCTTGATCGAATGATGTTGGCCGAACTACCTGGATCAATTAACACACGTTTAACTGGAGTGTTATTCATGAGCACAGATATTACCAGTGCATCGTTATGGGGTTGCATGATTCCTTTTGCATCCTCATCATTGAAGGACAAGGTTCCTTCTGGTACGTAATCCCGAGTTCGCTTTTCCTTTGTGATTGAGACCTTGGTGCATTTTAACACTGGACCTTGGGGAATATCAACCCCTCCGACAATCATGTGGATGACGTGTTGAGGTTCTTCTTGCTCGTTTTGTTTGTTGGAATCTCTGTTTCTGAAATGATTCTTGGCTCGATCACTCAGAAACTCCTGAAGGTGCCCGTCGTGGAATAACCGGGCTACTTCTTCTCTTAACTACCTGCAATCTTCCATTCTGTGGCCATGGGTGCCATGATACTTACACATTTGGCTGGGATTTCTCTGGGCTGGATCTGTCTACAGAGGTCTAGGACATTTAATATCTTTGATGCATCCGATAGCCTATACGATGGCGGATGCGTCAATATTGAAGTTATATTCTGACAATCGTGGTGCTTCTTTAGGTCCGGTATGCCTGTCGATACTATCCTTCCTCATGAGCCTCGAGAGCCCTAGCCTCGATCATTTTGTCTTTCACTTCGTACAGGGTTGCGCCCAGATCCGTTGCTCCTACGATCTCCAAGGACTAAATGGTATCGATCCCTATTCAACCTTAATTCTCGAAATGTCCCTCTTGATTCTGTCAACGGGCCTGATAGGATAAACGGGCCTGGAAGGAGCCCACAGCTGGTCGTCTTCGACTCTAATCTTCGATTGCTATCGATTATGTACATCGACCCAGGTAACAGTTGGGTATTCAATCAAGTTCTGCTTCAACTATTGTAAAGCCACAAAGCTTCGTACATTTAGTCCTTGAATAAAATCTTGAACGGCCCAATCATCGGCGACCGGTGGTAGATCCATTCGTTCCATTTGGAATCGAGAAGCCATGTTGAATCCATTTAGCACTCGGGATGCAGGTACAACCTTGTCCTATAGGTCGAGATGTTCTACGACCCTTGATCGAATGATGTTGGCCGAACTACCTAGATCAATTAACACACGTTTAACTGGAGTGTTATTCATGAGTACAGATATTACCAGTGCATCGTTATGGGGTTGCATGATTCCTTTTGCGTCCTCATCATTGAAGGACAAGGTTCCTTCTGGTACGTAATCCCGAGTTCGCTTTTCCTTTGTGATTGAGACCTTGGTGCATTTTAACACTGGACCTTGGGGAATATCAACCCCTCCTACAATTATGTGGATGACGTGTTGAGGTTCTTCTTGCTCGTTTTGTTTGTTGGAATCTCTGTTTCTGAAATGATTCTTGGCTCGATCACTCAGAAACTCCTGAAGGTACCCATCATGGAATAGCCGGGCTACTTCTTCTCTCAACTACCTGCAATCTTCCATTCTGTGGCCATGGGTGCCATGATACTTACACATTTTGCTGGGATTTCTCTGGGCTGAATCTGTCTACAGAGGTCGAGGACATTTAGTATCTTTGATGCGTCCGATAGCCTATACGATGGCGGATGCGTCAATATTGAAGTAATATTCTGACAATCGTGGTGCTTCTTTAGGTCCGGTATGCCTGTCGAAACTATCCTTCCTCATGTGCCCTCGAGAGCCCTAGCCTCGATCATTTCGCCTTTCACTTCGTACAGGGTTGCGCCCAGATCCATTGCTCCTACGATCTCCAAGGACTAAATGGTATCGATCCCTATTCAACCTTAATTCTCGATCAATGTCCCTCTTGATTCTGTCAACGGGCCTGATAGGATAAACGGACCCGGAAGGAGCCCCTAGCTGGTCGTCTTCGACTCTAATATTTGATTGATATCGATTATGTACATCAGCCCAGGCAACAACCGGGTATTCAAACAAGTTTTGCTTCAACTGTTGTGAAGCCACTGAGCTTCGTACATTTAGTCCTTGAGTGAAATCTTGAACTGTAATGACCCGGACGGTCGTTATGATTATTATAACCCTGTTCTCCCATTTATTGCTCAAGTTATGTTTTACATTTGTTTTATGATTTGCCGGGTTAGTTGGTTCGGGTCTGGTGAGGTTTTGGAATGATTTAGAACACTTAGTTCCAAAGTTTAGAATTTAAGTTGAAAAGGTTGACCAGATATTGACTTATGTGTAACGACCGCGGAGAACTTTTGCTTAGGAAATTAAGGTTTTGTGGTGCCGAGGTAGATCAATTACATCACAGTTTTGGAGAGCAGTGTAGCGAGAATTGGGCACACAGGTTCAGTTGAGTACAACATTTCACCCTCAGACGGACGGACAGTCCGAGCGCAGTATTCAGATATTGAAGGATATGCTACGTGCTTGTGTCATTGATTTTGTGGGTTCATGGGATCAATTTTTGCCACTCGCGGGGTTTTCTTACAATAGCAGCTACCAGTCAAGTATTAAGATGGCTCCGTATGTGGCTTTATATGGGAGATGGTGCCAGTCTCCGGTGGGTTATTGGAAAAGGTTAAAGTGATCCAAGAACGGCTTCGCACAGCACAGTCTAGACAGAAGAGTTATGCCGACAGGAAGGTTCGTAATATTGCTTACATGGTTGGGGAGAAGGTTCTGCTCAAGATTTCGCCCATGAAGGGTGTGTTGAGGTTTGGGGAAAAGGGTAAGTTGAGACCTCGGTATATTGGGCCTTTTGAAGTAGTTAAGAAGATTGGAGAGGTGGATTATGAACTTGCATTGCCGCCTAGTCTATCGAATGTTCATCCAGTATTTCATGTATCTATGCTCCGGAAGTATGTCGGGGATCCGTCTCATGTGTTTGGATTTCAGCACAGTGCAGTTGGATAGTAATTTGACTTATGATGTGGAGCCGGTGGCCATTTTAGACCGGCATGTTCGAAAGTTGAGATCAAAGAACATAGCTTCAGTGCAAGGTGCAGTGGAGAGGACAGCCAGTCGGAGAAGCTACTTAGGAGATTGAGCAAGAGAAGCGGAGCAAATATCCACACCTATTTGAGACTCCAGGTATAATTCTAAACTCGTTCGAGGACGAACATTTGTTTAAGAGGGGGAGAATGTAACGACCCGGCTGGTCGTTTTGAGTATTATAACCCTGTTCCCCCATTTATTTCTCAAGTTATGTTTTACAGTTATTTTATGATTTACCGGGTCAGTTAGTTCGGGTCCGGTGAGGTTTTGGAATGATTTGGAACACTTAGTTCTAAGATTTAGAATTTAAGTTGAAAAGGTTGACCGGATGTTGATTTATGTGTAATGACCCCGGAGAACTTTTGCTAATGAAATTAAGGTTTTTTGGTGCCGAGGTAGATCAATTGGTACAATGGTTATAGAAATTTCTCACGGCGAGCAAGCTCGCGGCGGCTCGGTCTTTTTGGGTTGGACAATACACTGAAGAGTAAAGGAAAATTTTCGGCAGAAGAAGACATTTTCTGCGGCCCACTATGCGGTCGCAGAATCACTATGCGGACCGCATAATGGCCGCAGAGTGAAGCAGATGTGAGCAAGATTTGAGGAAATATGCGGTGCATTATGCGACCGCAGACCTATTTTGCGGTGCATTATGCGACCGCAGAATAGGTATGCGGGCTGCATAATCACCGCAGACCTATCCAGGCGACCCTTGTTTTGGAGCTTCAATTATGCGGTCAGTTTGCGGACCGCATACAGGTTATGCGATCGCAAATCTGCGTCGAGGCTTCGATTCTTTCTAATTTTTTACCCGACCCAACTTCGATTTATAGCCCTTGAAGATCATTTTGGAGCAAACAATCTGACATTCTTAGAGAGAAGGGAGAGTGTTCTATAGAGAGGAAGAAGCTCAAGTACTTTGTTCATCAAGATCTTGTTCAAGCTTTGAAATCCAACAAGGAAATATCACAAGATCTTCACCCAAGAGGTAAGGTTCTAACCCCTAGTCTTCAATTTCGAGTTTGGGTAAAGATGGATGATTAAGAGTATGATTCTTGGGTGTAAGAGTATTATTTATACGCATCAATAAGGTTTATGGAAAGATTGTTGAGATCAAATGGGTAAAGATTGGGTTGAAAATGGTAGAAATCTTCAAATACTTTAATTGAAGATTTGAGGGTCGAGTTGATGTCGGAATTTGGTGAAATTTGTATGGTTGGACTCGTGGGTGGATGTGCGTTCATATTTTGTAACTTTTGTCGGGTTCCGATATGTGGGCCCCACGGGCAATTTTTTAGTTAATTTCGGATTTTTATTGGAAAATTAGTATTTTCTTATGAAATTAATTGCAGTAATTGGTATTGACTTAATCGAATTAATTGTGGCTAGATACGAGGCTTTTGGAGTCCAATTCTCGTGGCAAGGGCATAGTGGAATAAAGAATTACACGGGTTGAGGTAAGTAACAGTGCTAAATTTGGTCCTGAGGATATGAAACCCCGGATTATGTGTTATGTGATTGGTTTTGAGGTGACGCACATGCTAGGTGACAGGCATGTGGGCATGCATCGTAGGAATTGTGACTTGATCAAATTCCATGGAACTGTATAGTTGAATAATCTGTTGATATCTTTACATTCTCTACGTGTTAGAGAAAATTGAGCTGAGACTCGTATTAAAAATCATGCTTAGGCATATGCTGTTATTGTTAGTACCCACTAGGGTCATTTTTGTGGTTGAATTATATGCTCAAATTGTAATTTCACACTCAGTCATGTTCATTCATTTCATATTATATATCAGTCTCTGTTGCTATTTATTGATGCATCATATCATTGTTGTTGGGCTGCTTATCATGATTTCTGAGGGCCTGAGAGACTGGAAAGGTTAATGGCTGAGTGAGGCCGAGGGCCTAATTGTGAGGATATTTATGGGATCGGGCTGCACGCCGCAACATATTTTGTTGATTTATACCATGATTGGCTTGATATAGCGCTTGGGTTGAAGGACCCCTCCGGAGTCTGTACACACCCCCAGTGAGCGCAGGTACCTACTGAGTGTGAGTGCCGAGTGCTGAGTGATTGTGAGGAGTAAGTGACTGAGAGGAATGAGTGATTGTGAGGAAAGAGTGATTGTGAGGTTGTAGTGAATGGGAGGACTGAGTGACTGTTGCTCTGAGAGGATGCATTGATTTCATTATTGCCACATTTCAGCTGTCATATATCACTGTTTTTGAAAATTTTCTAAAAGACATTCTCTTATGTTTCAGTCGAAGTTGATATGAATCTACTGTGGAGTTTTAAATGTTGAACTTGAAAGCATGCCTACCCTTTTATGTTGGAAAGTACTGTAAATGGACTTAGTTGAGAAACTCGTCACTACTTTCAGTTCTTATTTATTATTGTTACTTACTGAGTTGGTTGTACTCATACTACACCATGCACTTCGTGTGCAGATCCAGGTGATTCCGGATACGATGGGCGTTGATTCTTTCGCATAGTTGATTTTTCGGAGATTCAGAGGTAGCTGTCGTGTTTCGCAGACCTTGTCTCTCCTTCCCTATCTCCTTGTTTACTGTATTTAGTCTTAGACTATTATAGATCGTGTTTTCCAGACTTGTAATGTATATATGCTCATGTACTCAGTGACACCGGGTTTTGGGAGTAAATTTATATTCAGTATTGGTGGGATTTTTTCCCTTAGATTAATTATTATATTTCCAATATTTAAAAGAAATTGTGGGTTATTGATGTTGTCGGCTTGCCTAGTATCGGGATAGGCGCCATCAAGTTTTCCTAGGAAGCCTAATTTACGTTAACCTCTCATCATTACTCATGCATGATTTTTCATAACATAATTAGATCTTGACTTTCATATTGAATACATTTGGCTCAATGGCCTAAAATGTTTTCTCATGGTGGGTACACAACTTTATAAATAGCTAAAATAGTGTGAACATAGATACATGACAAAAATCAAAACTTTAGGTATATAACTTATAGTGTACATGGAGTTTCTACGATAATGGATACATATATACATAAAACGAACTAGACCCAAACACCCACTAGAACTGTAGCGGGCTCACCATAAGCTGAGTAGTGAAGAAGATCCCTATCAAAGATCCATATAATCCTGTAGAAGTATACCTGCATCCATTAAAAGATGCAGCGCCTCTGGCAAAAGGGGCGTGAGTACATGTGAAATAGTACTCGTATGTAAGGCAGTCAAAACAACATATGAAAATACGGTAACTCAAATAAGAGGCAAATAAAGTACATCAAGAAACTACGAAACATCCCATAGGATCACATTTCAAGTCTTTTTATACTTGCATCATTCTAAACTTCTTTTAGGATCAACTGAGCCATATGAACTATACGTGAATACATAATATAATGCAATTGTAACAACATGTACAAACAAAGCCAATGAAAGTGACACCTTCCTCCCTTATTTTACACATATACATTTCATAGACCGTACTTAGTGTTCGCATATCATATCATACACCTATGCATCTCATAGACCGTTCACAGTGTTCACTTACACAATACAAATACACTTATTCAAGGGCTTGGAAATATAACATGAATATGATGAATCATAGCATCAATAAAAGAGCTTAGATAGTCATTAACACCAAGCAAATTTATTAAGAGCTTCCATCCAAATTTATAGATATTAAGTCAGAGATCCTTTATAACCACCTTTACACAAAGCGGCCCTGCCGCATCACCCCAATATATGCGGGTGGAGGTGTATCACCATACCGCAATCCCTACACAAAGTGGTCATGCCGCCTCACCCCAATATATGCGGGTGGAAGTGTATTCCACAATACCACAATCCATACACAAAGAGGTCATGCCGCCTCACCCCAATATGTGTGGGTGGAGGTGTATTCCACAATACCACAATCCCTACACAAAGCGGTCATGTCGCCTCACCCCAATATATGCGGATGGAGGTGTATTCCACAATACCACAATCCCTACACAAAGCGGTCATGCCTCCTCACCCCAATATATGCGAGTGGAGATGTATCACAATACCAAAATCCCTACACAAAGCAGTCATGCCGCCTCACCCCAATATATGCGGGTGGGGGTGTATCACAATACCAAAATCCCTACACAAAGCGGTCATGCCGTCTCACCCAAATATGTGCGGGTGGAGGTGTATCACAATCACAATACCATATATAAACTCAAAGCGACATAGTTTGTCATTACATTTAAGGTCGTAATTTCCCATATCATTGGAATACTTCATGTTTATGCTCATCATAGAGAAACACAACTCATTACATTAGCACATGCATGGTAAATCAATAAGTCGATTTTAATGGAACATGAGCCCAATTTATTTCCTTAAGGTTTATTATCATTTAGCATAGGACATCTCCCTTTCATCTCATTATTCACTCACTTGACATCTTGAGGTAAAATTAGCTAGGTTCATGACTCTTGGGGACTTAACAATCGAAGTCATTTACATACATTATTTCAGAAGCATACAACTATAGTTGAAACCATTGGGACATACAACACTTCATAATTCTCATTTAGGCAACGACCATATTTCATGTTCATACTATCACTTACTTGTACTTGCCATGGGTGATCATAGAACATTAAGAGCATTTAGAATATTTAGGAACATCATAGCCTTAACTCGCAAGAACGTAGGGGAATATAACACATTGGAAACAAAAATATAAATATGTTCATATATTAACCTTTCACACCATGTATCACTTCACAATTACCTTCAACTACTTACAACATCATTATTTCATTGGCTCCCTTGGCCATACATATTATTCTTCATTCATAGCACTGTGGCCGTATATCATATTCTGCACTTTCATTTCTTTACTTTCAAGGATTATCATCATGAACATCATCATATAGAATACTCTTAAAATACCTTTCCCAAAAAGGGCAATACATAATTTCTACTCACGAATATGTAAGAACGCAAACACATTGAAAATACTCACAAAGCATAGCATTAGTTAAAACAGCCACATATGGACATGACTTGAGTACATAATCTTTTAGGTAATTCTAATTCTGAAGTTATTTTGGAACAGTTGAATAAAAGCTCATTTATTAACCTTCCTCACGTCATTTCATTTCTTTGGCACCATTGGCCACAAGTATAACTTTCATTCTTGGAACGGTGGCCACACTTCATATCACCAATCTTTTCTTTCTCTTTCGAGCATCTTTATATATTATCAACAACAAGGCATTTCAAATCATGACTTTAGGTACACAACACATATGATCAATTTAGTGTCTTAAGCATGTCGAGTTTTTCTCACACAATTCGGTATACTAGCATTCATTTGGAACACGACTCAAAGCCATAACATTTTGATACACATATCATTCTTGAACACATTCCCGAAGGATAATATCATATGATAAGAGCATCTGAAACACATTTCGAACATATATCTTTCAACACAAAGCTTATTTGGAATAGTTGATTTATAAAGAATAACTCGGGACTTACAAGAACAGCATGGGATTCAATTCTAGGAAAGAAGTTTATCCAACATACCTTTCTTTGAGCTTTTCTTAAATTACTACAACATTCTGGAAATTCTAGCAATCCCAATCTATTGTGAGACATAATAAAATTGAACACAAATTAGAAAGGTATTCATGGTTTTAGCTCATTTGAGCATTTTATCAAACACTAGGTGTGCAAATTTAACTACAAGGTTCTTCTACAAGATTTCCTTCACTCCTCAACCCAATCTTTACTTATTTGAGCTCAACAATCTTCACACAAACCTTATTGGTATAAGCATATATACATAATACTCTTACACCCAAGAATCATACTCCTAATCACCAATCTTTTACCCCAAACTCGAAATTGAAGACTAGGGGTTTGAATCTTACCTCTTGAGTGAAGATCTTATGAGATTTCCTTGTTGGGTTTCAAGGCTTGAACAAGATGTTGATAAACAAAACTCTTCATCTACTTCCTCTCTCTAGAATACTCTAACTTCTCTCTAAAAAAAACCTCATATAATTGCCCCAAAATAAGCCCCAAAGCCTATTTATCAAAATAGGGTCGGGTTATGAAAATAAAAAAATTAACCCTCCGAAATCAGGTCTGAGATCGCAGAATAGCTATACGGATCGTACAATGCACCGCAAAATCGGTTCCAAAAACTGGGTTGTACTGGTCCATTCTGCGACTAGTTTTGCGGTCGCAGAAGCAGTTTCGCGATTGCAAAATGATTATGCGGTCGCACATCTGACCGCAGAATCACATTTTTCCAGCCTTTGGTAATTTGGTCATAATTTCTTGTAGGAGTGTCCAAAAGACGAACGGTTTGAAGAGTTGGAAACTAGACTCAAAGGGCTTTAATTTTATAGGTAGATCACCTCCTAAGTAGTTATTTTCTGGTATCAGCATGCATTTGAAATAGGATCTTGTGTGAACTCACTTGAAACTTTATCCCGTCATAAAATTTTCAACTTGACTTAGCCTTGGGGCTCTTCTTAGACCATAAACCATTCTTAATGCACCTTATACATATATTATCACAATCAATTGATATCATACTTATAATAGCCCTTGTCTGCACACAAAATAATACAATTAGCGCACATCAACTTTCTTTATAGCGCTTAAGTACTTCAAAAATTTTTGGGGTGTTACATTCTCCCCCACTTAAGAACATTCGTCCTCAAATGTTTTAAAAGTCATTTCTAATAATAGATTTACCATCCTTTTACCTCCAACTATTATGCATAGGTACTTATGCTACATGGGTCTTATACTTCCTTTCCAAAATCTCAACTTACTTATGACCCTTAAAATTTGACTATCTTTACAAACTCTTAAAAATTTCGGCAGAGTTTTCCCTGTAATTGGGCCTATCCGCCTGTCAGAGAATCCTAGAAATTAATCCTAAACAAGCCTAATTTAATGTTACGGTGGGATCTCTGTCATGTCGAGATAGGACCAAGCAAAACAATCCATGTTAGCTGTAAGAAATTGAATAAGTGTTTTCCTGAGCTCGGGAGTTAACCCCGTGCCCAGGTATACCTTTCGTTCGGGAAGATGTTCGATTAATATGACTTGCTCCAGCTCTTCGACCGTTGATTTGGTGGCATCGGAGCATCGGGGACTATGAAGGATTGAGGGACCCCATAATCATCATCTTCGTCAGTCCCCTGCTTCTCTAGTTGGGTCAAGGCCAGCGTCTGTGATTGCTATTTGGCTTCCTGTTTTCCCTTCGAATTTGACCTCTTCGTCGATGAGAGTGCCGATACCGGAATCACTTCGTCAATGGCAAACATTTCCTTTGCGACGGGTTGCTCCCCGTAAATTGTTTTGATTCCCTCTGGTGTCCGAAATTTTAAAACCTGATGAAGGGTTGAGGGCACTGCCCTCATATTGTGGATCCATGGTCTCCCGAACAGGGTGTATACCTCATGTCGCCCTAGATCACATGGAACTTGGTCTCCTGGATGGTCTCTGCCACGTTCATTGGCAAAGTTATTTTTCCCTTAGTAGTCTCACAAGCCATGTTGAATCTGTTTAGCACTCGGGCTGCGGGTACAACTTGGTCCTATAGGCCGAGATGTTCTATGATCCTTGATCGAATGATGTTGGACGAACTACCTGGATCAATTAACACACGTTGAACTCGAGTCTTATTCATGAGTACAGATATTACTAGTGCATCGTTATGAGGTTGCATGATTCCTTCTGCGTCTTCGTCATTGAAGGACAAAGTTTCTTCTGGTACGTAATCCCGAGTTCGTTTTTCCTTTGTGATTGAGACCTTGGTGTATTTTAACACTGGACCTTGGGGAACATCGACCCCTCCGACAATCATGTGGATGACATATTGAGGTTCTTCTTGATCTTTTTGTTTGTTGGAATCTCTGTTTCTGAAATGATTCTTGGCTTGATCACTCAGAAACTCCCGAAGGTGCCCGTCGTTGAATAACCGGTCTACTTCTTCTCTCAACTGCCTACAATCTTCCTTTCTGTGATACTTACACATTTGACTGGGATTTCTCTGGGCTAGATCGGTCTGCAGAGGTCGAGGCCATTTAGTATCTTTGATGTGTCCGATAGCCTATACGATGGCGGATGCGTCATTATTGAAGTTATATTCTGATAATCGTGGTGCTTCTTTATGTCTGGTATGCCTGTCGAAACCATTCATGCTCATGAGCCCTCGAGAGCCTTGGCCTCGATCATTTCTCCTTTCACTTCGTACAGGGTTGCGCCCAGATCTGTTGCTCCTACGATCTCCATTATATGGCTGGTATTGATCCCTGTTCAACCTTGGTTCTCGATCAATATCCCTCTTGATTCTGTCAACGGGCCTGACAGGATAAACGGACCCGGAAGGAGCCCCCAGCTGGTCGTCTTCGACTCTAATCTTCGATTGCTATCGATTATGTACATCGGCTCAGGTAACAGCCGGGTATTCAATCAAGTTCTGCTTCAACTGTTGTGAAGCCACTGAGCTTCGTACATTTAGTCCTTGAATAAAAGCTTGAACGGCCCAATCATCGGCGACCGGTGGTAGATCCATTTGTTCCATTTGGAATCAAGACACAAACTCTCTGAGCACCTCGTTATCTTTCTGCCTTACCTTGAAGAGGTACGACTTCCTAGTATCGACCTTAATGGATCCAGCGTGTGCCTTTACAAAGGAATCTGCAAGCATAGCGAAAGAATCAATAAAGTTAGGTGGTAAATTGCGGTATCATATCATAGCTCCCTTTGACAGGGTCTCCCCGAATTTCTTTAGTGGCACGGATTCGATCTCATCATCCTCTAGATCATTCCCTTTAATTGCACATGTGTAAGAGATGACATGCTCATTTGGGTCAGTCGTCCCATTGTACTTAGGAATCTCGGGCATGCGGAATTTCTTGGAGATCGGTTTGGGAGCCGCGCTAGGGGGGAAAGGTTTCTGTACGAACGTTTTGGAATCCAAACCCTTCAATATTGGTGGTGCCCCCGGGATTTGATCAACCCTGGAGTTATAAGTTTCCACCTTCTTGTCGTTTGCTTCGATCTTCTTTTCCCCCGACTCAACTCGTTTCGTTAGTTCATCGAGCATCTTCATGATTGCAGGATCGTCCCCCGATTCATTCCCGTTTGATTTTCTTGACACCGATTCGACCCTGTGAACAACTTCTTGGGACGGCTCGGGCTCGATCGTGTTTGGTGCATGATTTTGGTATTGGAGCTAGGCTATCGCGGCTTGTTGAGCCTGCAACATCTCGAAGATCATCCGAAGGCTGATTCCGCCCTCTTCGCCGCCATGTGTGCTCTGAGCGGCCGATCGAACATCCCTACGGATGCTACTCTCGGGATCGACGGCCAAATTTGCATTGATGGCTACATGCGAGCTGACGTTGATCGGATCTACAGCCGGAACTCCATCGAGGCCAACTGGAGGTACGTCGTTCCCTGGTGCTATGTTGTCATTCTCGTCATGGTGACCGAAGTCATTGTCCACGTGTACGGGTGCTGTTTGAGAGTTCGACATTTTGATCCTGGAATCAAAGATACTCACAAGAACAAGTATAAAATAGTGTATGTTACGAAAGTTAGTACCAGGCAATCACTATTATCCTTAGCCCCACGGTGGGCGCCAAACTGTTTACCCTAAAAACGGATAACAATTGAATTTATACGCGATTTTAAGGATACGTAATATAACCTGGCACAAATTAAGAGAATATATTAATACTGAATTTGACGATAAAAGAAATAAATGCAAACCAAACGAATTGAATAGCCTTGGCCCTCGAGTTCGATCACTTCTTGAACCAAGAGAAGTTTCAACTGATATAAGAACAGAATAACAAGATAATGAAAGACAGTGTATGGCTTTATGTTGCGTAAATGTCATGTGTTTTACAAATGATGAGACCCCCTTTATATAGTAGGGGAGTCCTACTCTTGGTACAGTTCTAAATGAAGTAAGAAATCTCATGATTGGCTAATTAATCGGTCTATCCTTGATATATGCCGAGATCTCCGCTGTGTTCCACGCTCAATTACGGATATTTCGTCTTTCCGTTATCCGACTCAGCAAACTTCCCTCGATCTCGATTTTGTTCGGTCCCGGGATCTCGAGCTTGGCGATATAACTTCACACATCGGTTTGATATGACTCTAGGTCGGTCCTTATCATATTCCAGTCTCGATTAGTCAAGGGGTGAGCCCAATTTTGGCCGTATACAAAGTTCTTTGCCACCGGTCCAAACGATCTCTGTTTTTCATTTTCATTTTGTTTAACCACTGATTTTTCTTATATATACAAGAATTTCTCAATGAATTCGACTAAACCCCTTAACCAGAGTGCACGTAATTTATAATTCTCGGCCAAAAAAATAAACAATGCACTTGATTGAAGGCTATATTATTTATCTAAAAAAATTAAGGATCAATTTCCCATTTTATACTTTCTTTTCTTTTTTAAATATGTACTCATGTTCAAACAATACTAACACTGTAGTGACCACTACGGGCAAGGAGAAAGAGATTCTCACTACCAAAGGGATAAGGCTGCCACGTGTCTGGTTTAATATTTAAAGCTCAACAAGTGGCGAATTCATGATTTTACAACGTAGCAGCCAACTTACAAGTGTAGCCGAAACAAATAATATTAAGGTGCCGGATTTGCTACAATTGGTTACGAGCACTTTTTATTTGGTTGAAGTTCGTGAAAGAAAAGGTGTGAAAGATATAAAAGAAGATGAATTAATGCGCTTAGATTAATTCTTTTTACTCTTCACGATTAAACAAAATGAATCCTTTTTCTACAATTATTTTATTCTTATTATTATTCTCCTATCCTAATTCCGTATAGTTTTTTATAATATTTTTTTATTTTTATATTTAAAATAAATTTTAATTGTTATTTATTCTTATGAAATATTATAAATATTTATTGCTTATTTAATTATAAATATAAAAAAAATCCTTAATTTTGTGTTAATTACATAGTCTTACATAAATTAAGACATCAAGACTCTATTTTTTTCCTTTTTGCTTTGGGGGTATGGCATATTTTTAGCTTATCGAAGACTTGACGCTAGATAGAAAGATATAGAGGTCGAAGATTATGGTAGAAAATTAGTAGGTAATCGAGTTTTGTCGTTTGGGACACTGTATTTGTTCCGTATTTCTCATATAAATATTATTATTATTATTATCTTGTAGATCTCTAGTCTTATTTATGTTTTCTTGTACTATCTCCGTTTCAATTTATGCGAACTTGTTTGACTGGGTACGGAGTTTAAGAAAAAATGAAAACTTTTGGAATTTGTGGTCCTAAATAATTCAAAAAGGGGTCAGAGTATTTGTGTGGTTATAAAAACTTCTCATTAAGGGTAGAATTGTAAGTTTAAACAAAATTATTTCCAAATTTAGAAAGTGGTCATTCTTTTTGGAACGAACCAAAAAGGAAATAGGTTCACATAAACTGGAACGGAGGTAGTATCAGTTTTCATATTGTATTATTATTTTGATGTTGTTATTTTTTTCGTCTTTATTATTTCAATATGACTTCTTTATTGATGTTTTTTTTTAAACTTATTGTGACATATTTATTTGAGTCGAGGATCTATCAAGAATATTTTCTTTATTTTTATAAGATAAAGGTAAAATTTACATATAAATTACCCTTTTTAAATCTATATCTTCTATACTATATTAAAAGTACGAAGGCGCTTAGCGAAATGTTGTTCGCCTTTTTTACCCTTTAAAATTAAAGTTTATACTAGACAAAATAGTCATTTTGTTATTTTTTTAATATTTAGGAATATTCATTTAATTAATTCCCTACTATCTAGGAATAGTCATTTAATTATTTTCCTAATATTTAAGACTTTGAAATCAACTAAAACTTTACTTATTAGTAATTTTTTTCTTATTTAATTATGTAGATTAATCCCACCCCAACTTTGTATCTTAAACGTGTGTAAACATTATGATTCAGGTAGTAGTCACTTTTTTTATTTTGGCATTTTATTTAACACGGATGAGTTTGGATTTTTACACTCTAATAAAGTGGTTAAAAATAATTAAATTTTAGAATTTATTATAATCATATATTTGTCAATATTTTTTATCATGTACAAATAGATTTTACATTGAAAAAACTATACTTTAATTATCTTTCTAATATTTAAAGTTTTAAAAATAACTAAAATTCTCTACGTGAAATGCATATCGATATTTTTATCCTTTTGAACATAGAATTCTTATTGTATAATAATATATTTATAGTTAAATATTAAACTTAAGATGATCTAATTAATATTAAGAATTTGAATGAAGAAAAACTATTTCCTCTAATGTTGAGAATGGATAATTAAAATTTTGAACTAATTTAACAAAATAAGTTTTTGAATCAACTAATTAGATAGAAAATTCTATTCAAATATTTTACAAATTCATCATATAAGCAATTCCAAAACTTGTAGTGTACATAATAATATTGATGGTAAAAGAAATAAAAAACAAAATAAAATTAGTTAAAATATAGTATTGAGGGTCAAATTGATAAAACTACGAACTTAAAGTAATAAGGATGAAATAGTAGAAGACAAAATATATTCTAAATGAATTATCATTAATTTATTTTTCCTTTGCGTTTGTCCAACAAATGATAAGTTCCTATATTTTTTATTCATTAAGTGATGTATTATAAAATATTAACTCAACATTGGTCAATTTTTAGACTTTACATTATCAATTTTTTTTCTTTCCTCGGAGCTGTAGAGCCAACATCTACATTCTCAAATGTCTAAAATAGATCAAAAGATTTAATAATTTAATTTTCTTTATTTGAAAAGCCTTTGGAGAATTGCAATGAACTATTGTTGTGTCACTTGTTTATTTCGAATATTAAGTTACACAACAGTAATAATTTTTGTAAGATATTCCAAAAGAAGTCCTAAGAAATCACAATAAGGCATATGAGGATTTCTACGTGCATGATTTTTTCAAAATGAGCTAACTAAATGGGATCAATGTTCATCATTATATAATTTTTTAATTTTTATTTTATAACCTAAGTAAAAGATAAGCATGGAAACTTGTGAAATTTTAGCAATGAATAAATCTTAGGAATTCATAATTTTAGGAATTGTTATTTCATCCAGAACAATAATATTCCAGGTGACATTAGAAGTTTTCCACTTTAAGATACCAAAAGACAAAAACTTAAAGCAAATTATACAAAAATCATACTCAGGAGCTCACGATTATTTTCAAATTACTAAAATTTTAAAGATTTAAGGTTGATAATGTTAGATATGTTAGTTATTTCAAGCTATTCTTTTTTAAGAAAATATTAATAAAATATTTTTCAAAAGTTGTCATATAGTTTCGTAGTTTCTCATAGTGTCAATATATTTTTTTTTTAGGAGTATTACTTTTTTTTTTAACAATTACACCGTATGGTGGCATAGCCCTATCATTCAACCAACAAAGAGTACAAAAATATGAAGAGGGCCTATATTGTTACCTCGCACAAAGGAGGCAACGACTGCCCCTATTTACTAACTACTTACTGCCCTTATGCATTACATACATAAACAAAAGTGCTATGTGCAGTTTGGCATACTACCAATCAACAAAAACTCTTCACAAAAATATATTCTTCCTATGTTTATGCCTTAGTGACACCATCTGGATGTAATCCAATCTGTAAGGTCCAACCGCAGAAGAAGGAAAATCATGATGGGAGAAAATAAGAAGTTCTTCATTGTCAATGCTCCATTTTGCTAATGCATCCCCAACTTGATTAGTTTCTCTATAACAATGGCGAATAACACAATTGAGTTGACCGGCAATGTCTTGAATCTGTCTGATAATGCCCTGTATTTGCCAATGAGGTTTTGATTTACCATTGATCAAATCAACCACAAGTTGGGAATCGCACTCCAGTATAATGTTGTTGCAACTATTGCGACTACACCATTCCACCCCCGCTAAGGCTACACTAGCTTCAGCCATATTGCTACTTGTCCTGCCAATTGAAGAAGCAAACGACATAGTTAGCTTACCCCTGTGATCTCTGCAAATGCCACCAATACCCAAATTTTCATCCGCGTCTTTGATTCCATCAGTATTAATCTTAAGCCAATATTCAGGAGGTTTATGCCATTTAACAACTATGTAATCAATTTTAGGAATGAGTAATAACATATGTTGACAGATATCTACCCAACTCCCTGCCCACTGCCTATTACACTTAGCCTTTGATATCACCCATTTCAAGTGGGATAAAATCTGGTAATGTATTCTCTTCAAGTCAACTCTAGCATCGCCATATCTTACTAAGCACCTCGCCTTCCATATCTCCCAAAAGATTACCACCGGTGTTATCTGGAGAATAGTTTGATGAATAGAGTTCTTTGGTTTGATGTCCCACCATCTTTGTATCATAACTCTAATAGGTATATCATCCCATGTAATACCGAGCGGTCTCCCAAAGAACTTCCAAGTCTGTTCAGCTACCGTACCACTAATAAAAGTATGATGAAGAGTTTCTCTTTGTGGGTTAACACAACAGAAATATTTGGATACCATACTCAGTTCGAACTTAATAATTATGTCAACAAAAGGTAATTTCCTTTTCAATATTCTCCATAGCAGAAAAGACATTTGAAAAGTTAATTGCTTATGCCAAATTTTCTTCAAGAAGATACAAGAATCTTTTCTTTATCTAACTATATCACAGGCTGAAGATGTAGTAAAGTTACCAGTACTATTAGGCATCCAAACTGGTATATCACAACAACTTTGGTTCCCTATGCCAATAGATCGAATTTGTTCTGTAAGGAACTCTGGTAACTGCAACTGATACACGTCCCATTTATCATCAGTAATAACATCTCTAACAACCTGGACCCTATTAATGTCTTGTCTATGAATGATTTGAGCCACAGCACCCATTTCAGACCAATTGTCCCACCAAAAACTACTATTTCCAGCATTAATCTTCCATAGTAGTTCTTTCTCCACCTTATCTCTGATTTTGAGTAAGTTCTTCCATGCATGAGATTGAGAAATATGAGCATGAACAGAAATAGGATGATTAGTACAACATTTGGCAATTAAGAAAATCGACCATAAGGATTTGTAGGTTATGAACCTCCACCACCTCTTCATAGTCAGACTTTCACTAACATCCATAATACTTCTAAACCCTAACCCTCCCTCCTTCTTAGGGTAACATATATTGGACCATGAACTCCAGTGATATTTTTGCTTACCTTCATCTGATCCCCAGAAAAATCTCGCCATATAAGTCTCAAGTTGTTTCAGCACTGTTTTTGGAGGTTCCAATGCTGATAGCAAGTAAATGGGTTGTGATTGCAAAACATGCTTGATGAGTGTGGCTCTGCCACCAAAAGACAAAAGTTTTCCTTGCCAACCAGTGGTCCTTTTCACAAGTTTAGATACCATCTCACTAAAATGCGATATTCTCTTTCTTCCTACATATAATGGGCATCCCAGATATGTTATAGAGAAGTTAGCATGCCTGTAGCCTGTCACCTCTTTAATCATTTGGATTGTAATGTTGGATGCTTTAGGATCCACCAGAAAGCAGCTCTTTCTTGTATTGATCAGTTGCCCGGAGCACTTCTCATAATTCTGTAATTGGTGCATGACTAGTTTCAATGTCCTCTTGCCACCAGAAGAGAAAATTACTACATCATCTGCATATGCAAGATGAGTAACCTTTGGACCACTTTGTATCATGCTAAAGCCCCTGAACTGATGAATATGAGGTAACTGATTAAGCAAAATAGAAAAAACCTCTGCCCCTCAAAAAAAGAGAGATAGAGACAAGGGGTCTCCTTGTTTCAAACCTCTAGTAGAATGAAAGAATCCTTTCCTGCCCCCATTAATAAGAACAGAGTACCATACATTTGAAATAGACCTCCAAACTAAATCAATCCAATTCTCTAAAAATCCAAACTTTCTCAATGCATTCAACAAGAACTTCCAGTTGATCCTATCATAGGCCTTAGCCATATCCAGTTTAATGACAGTGTTCCCTCCAAAATTCTTCTTGCCAATACCATGGATAATCTCCTGAGCTAATAAAATATTTTCTGTAATGGATCTTCCTTTTAGAAACCCAGTCTGATTGTCATAAATGATCTTTGGCAATATGGAGTTCAATCTAGAACTCATGATTTTGGAAATTATCTTGTTAGAGCAGTTACTGAGACTAATCGGTATCATATCATTGAATGAAGAAGGATTCTCAACCTTAGGTAGTAAAATAAGGCATGAGCTGGTAAAGAATCTGCTAAGTTCTGCTCCACCAAAAAATTGTTGGATAAATTCTATCAACTTTGGCTTGATGGTATCCCAACAACTTTGGTAGAAAGACCCTCCAAATCCATCTGGTCCTGGAGAACTATTCGGATTTAGATCAAAAACAGCTTTCCTAATCTCCTCTTCATCAGGGATGCCACAAAGCCTAATATTATCCTTATGAGTAACCTTCTGATCAATACAATCCAAGTGTTCCAGCTCTGGTTCTCTTCCATCTTTAAACATAGCTGAAAAATATTCCACAGTCTCCCTAGCAATATCTTCCTCCCCATTGATCCATTTCCCATCAGATCTTTGGATTCTCTGTATAGATGCCCTTCTTCTTCTTTCGTTGATGATTGCGTGAAAATATTTAGTATTGGAATCTCCCTCCTCAATCCATTTGATATTTGTCCTCTGCTTGAGGATAGATTCCTCACATTTTAACCACTTTGTGTGTTCCGCTTGAGCTTTGTGCACTTGAGGTCTGAGATCTTCAACATCATTATCAATGTATTCTATTTCAAGATCTTGCATTTTATGCTCCCATTCTTTGACTTGATCAAAGACATTCCCAATTTGCTCTCTGAACCACTGACTAAGCTTGGTAATAACTTGTTTCAGCTTGAGTTGTAGTCTTCTCATATAGTTTCCCCCAACGTATATATTCCATGCCTCTTGCACAATCATTTTAAAATTTGGTTGGTCAGTTCAGAAGTTCAAGAATTTGAAATATTTGATAATAGGTTGTTCTAAACTAGAACACTTCACTAGCATAGGTGTGTGGTCTAGCCCTGTACTTGCTAAATATTCTATATCAATAAAAGAAAATTTGTCAGTCCAGTGATGATTAATAAACACCCTATCTAACCTTTTTCAGATTCTTTGATGCCTTCCCCTTGCATTACACCAAGTGAACCTCAGACCTTTGTAACATGCATCTACCATACCACAATCCTCCATACACGATATAAATTCCTAACTCTTCACCATTCTATGAGGATTGCCTCCTTTCTTTTCTTTTGGACTCATAATTGCATTGAAATCTCCACATATGCACCAGGGATCATCAATATAGTTGCTGCAGTGTATCAAATTATCCCACAAAGGAACTCTTAGATGTTGTTTAGATTTAGCATATACTGTTGTGAACCAGACAACTTCACCGTCATTCTTCCTGGTAATCTTGAGTATAATTTATTGCTCATTATTCTCTGCCACTACTGTATCAAATTCAGCTGACCATAAGACCCAGATTTTTCCATTACAATTTGCATAACAGCCTTTGAAACCCAAACCTCTTCTATATTTGTCTATTTGCTCTCCTTTAACAAAGGGTTCTTGTATAGCTATGATTTGAATTTTATGAATACTTGTTAAAAATTTCAACCTTTCAAAAGCCCCCCTGGACTTTACTCCTCTAATATTCCAAATGATTGTGCTAATCATAAAGAACATCAGAAGAAACTTCAACACTTTGAGCTGTTTTCCCCATAGCCCTTGTGATCGGGCGAGGCTTTGGCATGCCTTTGTGGCCTTCATGTTTACTTTTGCAAAAATTCCTTGGAGATAAGTTTCCTGTATCGATGAGCTCATTCCTCTGTTGTGAAACAACATCCTCCATCACCTCACCTTTCCATGAAGTTTTAGGCGCAAAAGCTTCAATAAGAGCCTCTTCATCTGAAGAATTACATTCTTCATATTTGTACTCCGGAATATCTTCAGATTCACTCTCTTGTTTTTCTCCGTAATCAGAATTATAATCACTCGAATCCTTCACCTTGTCATTAATCATCCTATTAGCAGCAACATCCGGTTCCGGAATAAACACATGAAGTGGAACATTCACAACAGGACTAGGATTCCAGAGTTGGACTTCCAAGTTAATAGCTTGTACTTCAGTTGTCTTAGAAGATCTAGGCTTTAATGTTTTAGAATTCTTCTTGTTAGAACTAGATGGTATCCTCTGCTTAGCTGAAGCATCGGACTTGCTCACCACTTGCCTTGATTCCTCATTCTCTTGATGTTCACATGTCTCTTCTTCCATTTCTAGTTGTTGAAAAGAGTTTGAAATAGGAACATGACTGTATGTGATGTTGGGGAAATTAGATCGCACATTCTGAACTATGTTGTCTTCATTAATCTTTCTTTCTGCACTAGCCTCTACCACTACAACATTATTCTTTTGTAGAAGCTTTTCAAAAACTTCCTTAGCTTGTTCAATTTTCTGTTGTTGACAATTACTAGCAGATGGTCTTGCTACCCATTTCATCTTGTCTTTCCTCCGCAGCTTGGTTCTAATCCCTTGCTGGATTCTCTATCTGTTCATCACTTTCTTCTTCTGTATAGTTGCTCCTTTATTACCAACAGATAGTTGATGAACCTGAGGTAATTTCTTGTTCGCCAGTTGAGAGAGCTTAGGTATATCACTAGTGGATGCAGTTACCACTTTGTAATTGCCTCTATTATTAGGAATAATATTCTACTTGGCAGAGATTACATCTGTATTAGCTACAACTTTAGGATTAACACTTGTTAATGCTTTGTTAGACACAACATTGTCTCCAACTAACTTCTTGTTGTCTTTTTTGTTGGGTGCTAAGCATACCTCCTCCCCATGACCTTGATGTCTACAAGCATAACAGTAATCCGGAACAAAGTCATATTCAATATTTTGCAAGAATCCACCCTTCTCCTCTCCTCCTTCCTCCTTGATACCCACCCAAATTGAATCTCACCTCTGTATGGCCAAGTCAATCTCAACCATAACTTTTGCGAAATTTGGCCTCGATTTAACATCCGTAGCTTTATCAATTTTTAGAAGAGTTCCAATTGGGGACGTGATCCAGAACAGTGCATCCCAATTGTAGTAATGCCATTTAAGGCCAGATAGTGATATCCAAATGGGAGCCAAAGAGGTTTCCTCTTCTGGATTAAAATCTATGGTCCAAGTGACCATTCTCATGAATCATCCCAATACCCAGAGATTCCTTCTAGAATAGATATTAACATAATCTTCCTTAATCGAAAAATCCATAAAAATATGTTTAGAGTTATAATGGCCAATTTTCACAGTACCTATAAGTGGAAACCTAGCGTTGAAATCCCTTCTGATATCGTCTAAGGACGGTTTTCCATGCGAGAATTTCCTAACAATAGTAAACCTACAAGCTTTAGCCAATTCTTCCTCCTCTTGTTGTGAAAAGAAAACAGCTTGTTTTCCTTTATGTAGCTCTGGTGGTCTGAATTTGAGCTTCGTCTTCAATGTAGGAATAGCCACTGTAGCAGCATACGAGGTATTCTGGCCGTGGTTGATATTGGAATTACTAGGTGGATCATTTAGGTGTTCACCGGAAGACCGTAGTTGGCCTCCAATTGGTAGCGTGTTCATCTCGAAGAAACGATATTTAGATTGAATTTTGGGGACGCGTGAGGCGCGTTGATGTCGGGCACGGATTTTTCGTCAATATGTGGCTATTGATATTAACCATCACCGTTGAGCTATAAGAAGTAACAATATTTTATTAGTATGTATAATCCCTTTATCATGATAATGATTGAATCTACATAGAAAAGATGGTGTGTGAACCTAAATCCATTCCTAACGAAAGTCTAAAGATTAACATTCATCTTCTTTTTTTTTCCTTCATTTTTTTTTTTTTTTTTTTTTTGTAATTTTTATTTAAGAATTCACACACTTTTGTGAATAATATCTATATAATTTTTATAAATTTACATTTACTGATATGAGATGTACTCTGAAACTAGTTTCATGAAATATATTATGTTATTGTTGTTGCTCCTTTGGTGAAACCACGTCGTCATCGAAATATTAAAACCTGGCATGGACTCGTGACTCCTATGTCTGGAACTGCTTTCCTCAAAATCTGTCAGAAACTTTTCATACGAAAAAATCCATGGACTTCTCATCTTTCAATCTATCCTCTTTACTCATCTTTTTCATCCCACCTTATACTCAATCAAATCAACTCTACATTCTTGAAAATCCACAATATTCCACCAGCACCATTCCAATGGCCATTAATAGAAAACATACCAAATTTCATAGGGAAAAATCCCCATATCATAGTCACAAAAATATCCCAAAATCTTGGCCCTTTAATGTCTTTAAAATTATGAAACCAAATTGTAATCATAGGATCTTCACCACAATCAGCAATTGAAATTCTTAAAACTCATGATAAAGAACTCTCAGCACGTTATGCACCAAAAGCTACACCAAATTAAAGAATCTGACCTGAAAAAATATTCACTTCTTTGGTCTACTGAATGTAACACTCACTGGAAATCAATTAGAGTTTTGTGGAGGACTGAGCTCTTTTCTTATAAAGCTATGGAATTATTTGCTGACAAAAGGGAAAAAGGGGTTCTTGATATGGTTTATTTCTTGGGTTTTAAACAAGGTACAGTTGTGAAAATTGGAGAAGTTGTGTTTAGTACTGTTTTTAATGTATTGGGAAATATTTGTTTTTCAAAGGATATGATTAGGTTGGAGGATGAGAAAGTTGGTATTAAAATGAAAGAGAATATTTGGAGGTTTATGGAGTATAGTACAACTCCAATTTTAGCTGATTTATTTTCAATTTTTAATGGGGTTGATATTCAAGGTCAAAAGAAGAAAAAGGCAAAGGAGTGTCTTGATAATTTGTTTAAGGTTTGGGAAGGTATAGTAAAAGAGAGAAGAGAAGAAGAGAGTTTAAGTGGATCTGATGTCAAGAAACAAGGGGACTTCTTGGACTTAATGCTTGCTAATGGATTTTCTGATGATCAAATCAATTACATGCTCCTGGTATGTAAATATGCTTTTAATTTGTTCTCTCACTTCCAATTTTTGTTAGGTCTAGCGTAATTAGCCTCTCTATTTTTATCAAGTTAGGGGTGGGTAAGTACTACGTACATACTATCTTCCCCAGACACCACATATAAAATTTTACTGAGTTTATCGTTGGAAACAACCTCTCTACTTTCTCTAAGGGTAAGGATTGCATACATACCATTTTTTGTTGGAAACAGTCTCTCTACTTTCTCAAGGTAGAGGTAACGACTGCTTACATACTATCCTCCTCGGACGAGGACCTAACATATGAGATTTTACTAGGTTTATTCTTATTTGTTTGTTCTCACTTTTGAAAAACCATTAATTTGCACATTAATTATGTACGGATGTTTATAGTTATTAGCAGGCAGTTAATCTATTTTTAGGTTATCATATCATGTTTAATTTACTATGAAAAGCTACATATTATTCTAGATCAACTTAACCTAATAGTATAACAATTTATATTGATTCAACTCATTATGTATATCACTGGAAACTTAATAATGAAACAAAATGTAGGTTTTTCTACTCAAAGGTAGTTGACTATCAAGCAGGGATAGAGCTAGTCTTTCGTTTACGGGTTCTACATAATAGTATTTTTGGCCCAACCCAGACCCAATATTTGTGTTAAAAAATATACTTGCATAAATAATTTCTCCGGAACATAGCAAGTTGCATTTTTTAGAATCTATAACCCATAAACTTAGCTAGCGTTTAGCCATAGATAAATGTACTATTGCATTCTTCCCAATAGTACATTTATCAATAACATTCATTATATTATCACAAATCATAGTCCTGAATATAAATAAATTTGGTACAAAATTATCATTTTTATAATGAACTATATAATATACAATCAGATGACCGAGAAGACGAAGCAGCATTGTTACAAAATAATAAATGGTGGGCTCTTTTATAAAATACAAAAGTTTGGGACAATTTTAAAAAATGTAATAGTGATATTTTGGGCCAAAACCAGCTCTTGAGCTGGTTTGGGATTTGGGATTTGGGTTTTGGATTTTGGGAATTTGCCAAAATGTAGATAAAATCTATTGACAAACATGTATTTGCCAAAAAAACCCTAAATATATTTTGACAAAATTTATGACCAAATGGTCCTTGATATTCTGGCTTCGTCTCTGCTATCAAGTGTCAAAATAGTATGCTCAGGCCGTAGCAATTAGTCCTTTTGAAGTTTTAAGGACATTATTTAGTCTGCAAGCCTTGTATGATAATCAAATATGTATCCACCTTTATTCTACTCGCAAATTTAGACCGAAGGACCTTATAGAAATTGTGGGAGGACGAAATAGTTTAACTTTTTTCCACCAGACAATTTATAGAGCTTTTTAGACGTAAATAGACCATTATGTTAAGTTGAGTTAGAATATTAGTAGACTTAAAATTTTTCATATCAAACCAATATGGTAACCTGAAAAATAGAGTAATAAACTGCTATAGTCGATTAAGCTACACCGACTTTTTTTTACGCTACGTGTATATTGGCTATCGTACCAATATATTAAGGCATGTATAGCTGTGCAATAGAACTGCAAATTGATGAAAAACAACTTAAAAGAATTGCATTTGTTCTATTCGCTAGTTGTATTCATCAAATAAGAAGATCAGATTGTCTTAAACTTAAGTTTAAAATTCAGCTACTTGTTTGACATAGTTGACTACTATATGTTTTATAGGAAATATTTCCAGCAGGAACAGGGACTTTGACATCTACAATTGAGTGGGCAATGGCTGAGCTACTGAGGAACAAAGAAGTGATGAAAGTACTCTATTCTGAGCTTCAAAATGAGATAAACTCAAACCCCATTAAAGAATCAACAATCTTTCAACCTCCTTATCTAAATGCTTGCATTAAAGAAGTCTTAGGGCTGCATCCACCTATAGCATTTCTACCTCACTATGCAAGTGAAACATGCCAAGTTATGAACTACACAATTCCAAAGAATTCTTTAGTTTTTGTGAATCTTTGGGCAATTGGATATGACCCAAAACTTTGGGAGGATCCATTCTCATTCAAGCCAGAGAGGTTTTTAAACTCAAATCTTGATTTTAAAGGCCAAGACTTTGAGTTCTTGCCATTTGGTGCTGGTAGAAGAATGTGCCCTGGCTTGCCATTTGCTACAAAACAAGTGCATTTGATTTTGGCTTCTTTGGTTTATCACTTTGAATGGTCTCTTCCAAATGATGGTGATCCTTTGATTCTTGACATGAATGAAACATATGCTGTACCATTGCAAAGAGAAAAGCCTCTGATACTTGTTCCTACTAGGAAGTGATGACTAGTTTCTGCTGTTAATTATTTCTTTTCCATGTTTGTACAGTGCACAATAAACAGATGCTTGTTTGCCAAGAGTATCTGTTTTGATTTAACGGAACTTGCAAGAACACATATACCTATTTATGAAAATTTGGAATCTATAACAAAATTTGGCAGGATTTAATTTTTCAGAGAACAAGTGGAACAAAAGAACATGTTTGTCAGTTAGAGGTAAGTGACTTCTCATGTGCCTATCCAACTCAATCACTCTCTCCTCCTCCTCTTTTTTGTATTTCTTTTAAAGTATTTTTTAGTATAATCATTTGGTATTCAATATTACTTGGCTCGACTAATCCAAATTTATGCTAGAATCACTACTTGAAGACGTAGCGTTCTTTATCATGAATTTTTCAATTTTTAGGATTCAAACTCAAAACATTTAGTTAAGCATTTAGAGACATCATTCATCTCTTCTCACACACTCCTTGGTGTTTCTTCTTTAAGTATATTGTTATAGTTTTAATTTGAGAAAGAACATATTGGAAGATTGTTCAGGGCCTTTTTAATTGTAGCTTTCATTACAAATGACAAGTCAATCCCTCTTTGATTAGAGTATATTTAAAGCATGGCGATAATGCGACCACATATAGGTTTATTCTTTCCCCTTAACCTCTCATGCAATCGGTCACGGGCCAACTCCTCCAAAGTATCAGCGGCACACAAATAGCCCGTGCGGCGCCATAGTCTCACCAGACTACAAGCCAGACTTCTCTTATCCTAGGTTTGTTGCCACGACCTTGTGTCTATGCTGAAGCTTGCTTCAGAGGCTTAGTGTCTTCTGTGCTAGCCGTTTGATGCCAAGACTTAAGCCTTGTCTTGCTAACAAATTCTTGTGGCGTATTTTGTATGTTGCATCTTATCCTCGCACACACCCGAGGTTGGCTTCGGACATGACAGTCCCTCGCCTTGCGCTGGATGGCTCTCTCACATGCACAGTCTAATCCTCAAGCTTGATACTTGCCTTGTGCCTGTGTACGTGGCTTGTGCTTCACCCAAGTAGGGAAACCTTAATTTTTGGCCTTTTTGTTGTGCGTCTTTCTTAATATGCCTATAGTTATGGCATTACCAAGCATAGCCCTTGCGACATACTCACTTCCTGCACAGTGCAGTGTCGTCCCACGACTGCATGTCTAGGCCAACAGATGCTTGCTTTTAAGGCTGAACCGAAGCCAAGCTCACAAGTCAATACACGAGGCTCTCAAGAGTGGTTCCTCGAATACTCAATTGGCACGGAGGTCTTTATCTTTCCCAAAGATAGCTCATAAGGCTTAATGGTTTCATATGCCAAGCCTCCGGCACTTGTTGTGCGCCCAACGCTAGCCTTGGGCGTGGCATCATCCATAGAGTTACCTAACTCGTATGGATACCTTAGACACTACTTAGAGATGCCAAGGCAGGCCCTTGAGGTCCCCCTCAAGGTTGCTCACTTGGTGCGGTTTGATGACAGCACGCACGAAGGAGGCTAGCTGAGCTTTCAATACCTATGACCCTTTATATATGCTTTAAAAGAAAAGGCCCAAATGCCCCACACCTTTCCCTTTACGCCGACCTCCAAAAAGGTGTCGTCTGTTCCTAGTGATCCGTCTTGACTTCCTTCACACCTTCATGAATTTTCATCCAATTCCAACACCTGTGGAAAGAGATATGGCCTTTGGAACCTTTATCTAGTTACGACAATGTCACTGCTTCTTGGCTAAGTCAAGCCCATAGGTAAACGATCTTCGAATGACGCCAAACGTGGTAAGCATATACAAGGATATACTAGGAATAAGGCCTCCGGCTGAAATCCCTAGATTTCAGTCATATCTCAGAAACGCATTGTATTGACACTCAGATTCACATGCGATCGTCGCCCATAGGCTAGACCCTTGGGCTCCTCCCAAATCCTTTCTAAACTCCTTTGGCACTCTTAGGATATGCAATACACATCTTTACATGGTCGTTGCCTCCTACATAGTCCCTTTTCCTGATGCTCCTTCTTGAAGCCCATCGTCTGCATGTGTCGCCTGCATGGCTGACAATCATGCAGCCTGCTCGTGGCGCGCAACGTTACGGGCGCCATGAGTCAACAGACGCAGCCCGTAACAAGTATCATGACCTCTTTACCGTGATTGGTCGTTTCATTCCTGAGCACTTTTCTCTCAATTCATATTTCTTATTGAGATCACCCTCAGTTTATACACAATCTATGATGTAACTCAATCATTATTGTATATTAATTAGAGGTTGTTGTAGGAACTTATAAATTTTAAATTCTTTTTCTACTACGATCTCGCTATTCTCAAAGTAGAAATCGCAAAAGTTCTCTTTCTCGTCTAGTTGAAAGTCTGCTCCCGCGATTCCATTATTTTGCCGCAGTGAGCGCCAACAGCTTTCGCTTATTCTTGTCTTCAATAAACTATTAAGTTCTATGAAAATAACTAAGATCGTGTTGGCTCAAATTTAAAGCTTACAATTATGTTCAAGATTGAGTTATTACAATCATTGGCGAATTGAAGCTAGGGTGGCGGAAGGCGTTCATCCGAATTTTCTTCGCCGGAAAATTACATTATATATAAAAGGTCAAATATAGAGAGAGAGAGGTAGAAGTTGAATCCTCTTGGCTTTTTCGTGTATTTGTTTCTTTGTATTTTGAATCCCCTGGTAAAAATCATGGCTCTGCTACTAATTACAATCAATTTAATTAAGTCCCAACCTCTAATTCAATATCTTAGCTTGTAGATAGTCATTATGATTTTTTAATAATCCGTGATTAAAATAGCTTAGCAACGGGAATATGTTGTTTAGCAACGGAGTTCATCCAATGCTAATTCCTGTTTGTCTTTTTTGTTTTTTTAGTTAGAGAATGCATCATTTTGATTGATACTAACTTCAGAAAAAGATATACTAAGACAATAATATTAAATATAAAGTATGAGAATTTGGAAAGAAAGAAACTTCAAATTGGATATTATTTGATTTGTTATTTATGCGGTTACATCAAATCAAATATCCAGCTCCATTCCATATATAACCTTATTCCAGAAGCAAAACACAGTAAACTTAACTCGACAATCAGAGCAAGCAAGATTCAGCTGAACTGATTAAGGTGTTTTAGCTGGTTTGCTTTGTGTGAGGAAAACTTGTCAACAGAGGGATAAAAATTGGTGGCTTTCTTGGAAGGTAAAGGAATGTTATGAACTCCTCCCTTTGAAAGGGCAACAAAAAAACACCGGGGGACGACAACAAGGGCCTGGGGTTAGTGCTTTTACTGTTGTTGTCCCTACAAGCAACAAAATGAAAAGGCTCATAATACTACTAATTTCTTTTGCCATAGAGTTTATGAAATAAATGACTTTTAATTTACTTTCTATAGTTTTTTGAGTTGTGTGAGAAATGTAGGATTCTGTATTGCAATATATAGAGAAAGAATCCTCCTTGGTGAAAGTGACATTTCCTTTGTTCATTTGTGTTTTTTTTTGTGTTTTTTTTAATTTAATGATGGTGCTATTCGCATCAGCTTGAACGCAACACGACTATTCCATTGAGTATCTGCTACTCCCGCTTGTGCACATATGCCGAATAACTCTATTCACTACAGTCTAGGCAGATGAAAAAAATTACCTAGTATTTTTTATTTTCGCTAGAATTTAAACTTGAAATAAGATGATTTTTCAACCACTTCATTGTCCATTAGGCTAGACCCTCGATTCTTTCGTTTTCGAGAGATACTTTCTTGAGCTTTTGGATTTTGATTTACCTCGATTGTATCTTCAATACCAAACCAAAGAAATTAAAAAAAAAATTGGAGATTCTTAGAAGAAGATGTTAACATCGGAGATTATGATATCAATGTCGATCATTGTCAATAGAAAATTATCATTTTGACCATTGTTCCCGATGATGAATTTTGATGTTATTCGATGCGACAATTGATTTTATATAAATGTATATTATTAAGCTCGATACCGTGGATCGGTTTACTAATTCTTTTATCGGTCATTTTTCCTCTATGTTTGAAAAATAGAAAGCAAAAATATTAAGAAAACAGTTTGCATTTAAATTTGTTTATCCGAAAAACGGATATAGTTAAATTTGTACGTAGTTCTAAGGGTATGTGATATAACCTGATACAAATTATAATAATAAATAGAAATATCGAATATTAACTGCAAAGAATGAAAGATAAGCAAAGTTGAAAAGAGGATGATTTATGGATTAAGCAAGATGAATCAATCTATGAAGCTAAAAAATGATGATTCCTCAATATGGGAGTGTATGATATCTGAGTTGTAATGTATGCCAAACTTAATCCTTTACAGAAATATAGTCATCCTTTTTATAGTGGGGGAATCCTACTTTAGATATAATAAAAAATACATAGTGGGGAACCCATGATAAATCAGTTTTTCTCTAATTCCTGTCGAGATTCTCTCCCTTAGTGCGGCTGTAACAGCTCTTGTTTATGAGCTCGATCTTGATCGAACTCGGTATTGGTCGGTTTCCAGTTTTAGAGCTCGATGCGGGTTTGAGATCGATGTTGACTCAGGGCCCAGTATTAGGCCGGTATTGGTTGGCCTTTGGCCCTTAAGCTCGATTCCACCGCTTCTCATCATAGTTCGATAGTGCCTTCCCTGAAACTCGAAGCTCGTTAGTGCCTTCTTCCTGTCCCTGAAACTCGAAGCTCTTTAGTGCCTTCTTCGGATCCCATCTCGATATTATGAAGACTTTCTTCGGTCCATTATGTTCCCATCTCGATCAGTCGTACGGAGGCCGAAATCAATTTCAACCGTATACAGATAGTCCCCTCGTTTCTTGGAAAGGATGTGGCGATAAACGAAATGATTTTCCAACGGCTCGATTGGATCATCGAGCCCGACCATGACGTACGTGATAGGTCCCGTCGGTTCAGTTTACCAAGGCATTTAATGCATGTCAGACGGTGGTCGACCACCGCTGATATTGAACCGTCATTGCTCAATCTATAAATAGCCCCTCCTTTTACCATTTATCACTTTTACATCTTCAATCTTCAATCTACAAATTTTCCAAGTTCTTTCTCGCATCTTCTGAGTTCATCTGTAAATTTGTGATTTTTCTGCAAATATCTTTCTTTTGTGATTTTTACTGAAAGATCTTTCTTCAAAATGCCACATCTTTGTCATCTCCTTCTATTTTCTGTCTATAAATCAAAAATGGCAAAAATATCTAAAACCGTTCCTCAAAAAGAAAAAGCTTCTTCTTCACGGCCTACCGTCGACAAAACACCAGTGGAGCCACGGCCTGAGGAGTATGTTCCCGGGGCGTATGTTCTTACCTCCGATTTTAAGGTCGATAAAGGCTCGTCGGTTTTCGGTCGATGCGATCCAATATTGAGGTATATGTGCTTGATAACCAAGGGGCATATCGAGCAGCTGAGGAAAGACTATAACTGGGAGAAACTAGAAATAATAATCCCAGCTCCCGATGAAGATATCACCACTTATGTGAAAGGGTTTTTAAGTGTGTATACTTACCCTTTCACACTGGACCCCCTCGACCTTGTCGTCATCGATATTTGCCGTCAATACCGGATAACCCTAGGCTAAATCCATCCTTCATTTTGGCGGATCATTATTCTAATCCGTTTCTTTGTGAACAAGATCGAGGGGATGCCTTTCACCCTCGACCACCTCATTCGATTGTACAGCCCCCGTCTCTTTCGAGGCGGGCTAATAAAACTCCAGCGCCGGGCCACCAAGGTTCTGTTCGCAATTATAGACGAGGACAAGGATCGAGGTTGGATGGGTAGGTTCGTTCGAGTGAAGACTTTGGACCTAATACCGGCTGAGAAGATGCCATTTCCCGAGGAGTGGAACATGAAGCGTAAGTGTAACTCTGTTGTTTTCTCCTATTGTTTTGTTTCTTTGTCTCTTTCTCACTGATATCTCTTTTTGTGATGCAGCAGTTCCTTGGATGCCCGATGCAGTTCCTGACCTTAAGAACTGGGTATGGGATCTGTCTTCGACATCTACATACGCCAAGCGCTCATGGCGTGATTTGTCAAAGGGCCGTTGGGAGGCCAAAATTCATGGTAAGCCTTTTTTCTCGTATTTTTGATAGTTCGAACGAAGTGTTTTCCGTATACTTAATCAATTTTCTTGAGTGTAGGCCTGAGCAAAGATGCGGTTTTGAGGTCCCCATCCGACGAGGAAGAGGCTTCGATCTTTGTTCCAAAATTGGTGAAGGATAATAAGAGAAAAAGTGCCTCTGCTTCCGAAAATCCAAAACCGAAGACGAGGATGGCTCGTAAGCCGAGGAAGGATATCATCCCTTTGACCGAAGAATAAGTTCGGCGTCTAAGGGATGAAGATGAGGAAGAAGAAAACGATAGGTCCGTACTGGTGGCCCGAGTGAAGAAAACCATTGATGCCTCAAATGCAGCTGGATCGATGGTGGTTCGTATGTCTCTGCCTCGAACTAAGGTGGTATTGGAGAAGGATTCGGGCAAAGTCCCTGAATTGTTAGAGATCGAAGATGCTTCCCACTGATGTCAAAAAACGGTGGGTATATCTGGAGGGGTCGGTCATGAAGCTCTCTAAACTGAGGAGAACGCCCCAAGCGAGTCGCTTGGGGCAATAGTGATCGAAGACTCGCCCACTCTCCCTGCTTTTTTCGAAAGGGAGATTAGGGAAGCCAAGCTTTGGGGGCCCTCGAGATAAACCGGTCTCATGAAGGGGAGGACCCCTTCTGTGATTTGTTTACTGGTGTCAAGGATGTTGCTGGCCCTAGTGATGTGTCGGGCCTTTTCTGTGAAGTGCAACAAGCTCTAAATCGAGTAAACTCTAACTCCCTTTGTTGATATCACTTTTATGTTTGCTATCTTTCTCTAACTTTTTTTCTTCTTTATTATGTAGGCCGCAACAGTTCATTGAGAAGCATATTCTCGGTCTCGAGCTGAGTTGCGTCGGTACGAGGTCGACCTCGAACGGGTCACGTAGGAGAGGAATTCCCTTAGACTCCTCTTCGGGAAAAAAGAAGAATAAATCAAGGACCTCCGAGCTAAATTGGCCAAGGCTCAACAAGACCAGACCGACCTGACTGAGTAGGTAATGGTAATCTTAAAAATCCATGGGCTCGATTCTAGAACGGTGGCTAATATTTAGATCTCACAGCTACAACAGAAGCTTGAGGTAATTGGGAAGCTTCGTGAGGAGGTCGATATGATAAGGGCGGAGACCTTAGGATGGAAAGATGGCATGGACCGTCTTGCCACAGAAAAAAAAACTGCTCGAGCCCAATTATCATCGGTCGAAAACCAACTTCAAAGCATAAAGGAGAAGAACTCGGTTCAAGCAAGAAAAATAGAGGAGCTCGAGGCTCGGTTGGCCTCCGAACTTGCCAAGGCCAAATCAGACGCCGAAAGAGCAAAGGCCAATGCGGATGCATTTGTGGCCGTCTATCAGGCCGATGCTAAAGTTGCTCAGGTACAAGGAAGAGAGGCAGCCGAGACCGCTAACACTCGAGCACATTGGGTTGCTGAACATTCTATATGCCGATCTCGGAGGGAGACCCTAGAAGAGATCCATGCTCGAGGTTTCGATCTCACCGAAGAGATAAAAAGGGCTAAAGAGATTGAAGCAGATGCTGAAGCCTTGGCTTCCGATGATGATGATGATGATGATGATGGTGATTATGGGAGAAAGAGTGGGTCCGAGAGCGGGGAGGAGCCCAATGGAGAAGAGACCGCCCCCGGAGATAACCAAGAAACTTAACCCTTAGTTTCCATTTTGGTCTTTTATGCGTAGGGTCCTGTTCGGACGTTGTAAACATTCTTGTATATATATATATATATATATATATATATATAAAGATCTTTTCTTTTCTCTACTCGCCTTTGTATTATTCTCTGCCTTGTGAAGATTTTGTTTCATTCATGCCTTATGCAAAGTTTTTCATAAGTTCGAGGCTTTAGGCAATTTGATCGAAGTCGGACCTTGTAGTCTTTATAATCGAGTGAGCATTTGCTCAACTTGAATTAAAAATATCCCTTAGGCTTAATAGTCGAGTGAGTGATTCGGACTCTAAGTAATGTAGCCTGTAGACTTAGAGGTCGAGTGAGTGATTGCTTGAACTCGAAATAAGATTAGCCCTTAGGCTTAGTAGTCGAGTGAGTGATTTGAACTCGAAGTAAGGTAGCCCATAGGCTTTATAGTCGAGTGAGTGATTGCTCGAACTCGAAGTAGTGTAGCACGTAGGCTTTATTGTCGAGTGAGTGCTTTGCTCGAACTCGAAATAAGAGTAGCCCATAGGCTTAGTAGTCGAGTGAGTGATTCGGACTCGAAGTAAAGTAGCCCGTAGGCTTTATAGTCGAGTGAGTGCTTTGCTCGAACTAAAAATAAGAGTAGCCCGTAGGTTTAGTAGTCGAGTGAGTGATTCAAACTCGAAGTAATGTAGCATGTAGGCTTAATGGTTGAGTGAGTGCTTGCTCGAACTCGAAGTGATGTGACACGTAGGCTTATTAGTCGAGTGAGTGATTCAAACTCGAAGTAATGTAGCATGTAGGCTTAATAGTTGAGTGAGTGATTGCTCGAACTTTAAATAAGAGTAGCTCGTAGGCTTAGTAGTCGAGTGAGTGCTTGCTCGAACTCGAAGTGATGTAGCCTGTAGGCTTATTAGCCAAGTGAGTGCTTGTTTGAACTAGAAGTGATGTGGCCCGTAGGCTTATTAGTCGAGTGAGTGATTCGAACTAGAAGTAATGCATCCCGTAGGCTAAATGGTCGAGTAAGTGATTGCTCGAACTCAAAATAAGAGTAGCCCGTAGGCTTAGTAGTCGAGTGAGTGCTTGCTCGATCTCGAATTGATGTAGCCTGTAGGCTTATTAGCCGAGTGAGTTCTTGATCGAACTCGAAGTGATGTGGCCCATAGGCTTATTAGTCGAGTGAGTTATTCGAACTCGAAGTAATGTAGCTTGTAGACTTAATGGTCGAGTGAGTGATTGCTCGAACTCGAAATAAGAGTAGCCCGTAGGCTTAGTAGTCGAGTGAGTGCTTTCTCGACCTCGAAGTGATGTAGCATGTAGGCTTATTAGCCGAGTGAGTGCTTGCTCGAACTGGAAGTGATATGGCCCGTAGGCTTATTAGTCGAGTGAGTGCTTCGAACTCGAAGTAATGTAGCCCGTAGGCTTAATGGTCGTGTGAGTGATTGCTCAAACTCGAAATAAGAGTAGCCCGTAGGCTTAGTAGTCGAGTGAGTGCTTGCTCGAACTCGAAATAGGGTAGCCCTTGGGCTTCTTAGATAGTCCCCGAGTGAGAATGGTTGCTCGAACTCATTGATATTTTGGTTGGCAGTCCCCGATTTATGTGGTAATGGTCGGCCCTTAAGCTTGCTTGCAAAATAGATCACGAAATAGAGGATGGATTCTAAGATATCGGTAAGAAATTCTCTTTGTCATTATACATGTGTTTATGTTCTGTACCAGGGATCGAGCAAACTACATGAGCATGGTTCGTTTTGACCATTTGGCTTTTACAATTTTTCCTATCGAAACCATGTTGTCACGAAGTAAATTTCTTGCTTCGAACTTGATAATCAAACTTTGATAATCGAACTTGATATATTCGAGGGTAAATCCCCTAAATATTAGAGGTTTATTGTAAAGAGGCCTCGTATACTGTTGAATTATTCTGAGGTATCACGATCAATGGTTGCATCATTAAAAACCTTGCCGAAAAACCCATTTGGGATAAAATCGGTCTTAGGGAAAAAGAATGCAACCCGTGTTTTCAGACCTAAGGCTTCGTGTTGAATAATCCATCCTTGTTCCTGATCAAACTCCTGCAAGGGTTAGTTTCGAAATATAAACGAACATGGGAGGGTCATACCTTAGCAGTAGTATCGTTTTAGGTGCGACACATTCCAATTGCTTGGTAGTTTATTGCCGTTTATAATACCGAGCTTGTAGGATTCTTTACCGACGTTTTCAAGTACCTGATACGGTCCTTCCCAGTTTGGACCCAATTTTCCTTCATTTAGATTTCGGGTGCTGAGGGTGACTTTTCTTAGCACTAAGTCCCCGATTTTAAAATGGCGAGGATTGGTTCTTCGATTATAGTATCTTTCGATCCGCTGTTTTTGGGTGGCCAATTAGACGAGAGTGGCTTCTCGTTTTTCATCCAATAATTCGAGGATGTTATTCATAGTCTCATGATTTGACTCTTCTGTTGTATATAGAAACCTGGCACTGGGTTCCCCGACTTCGACTGGAATCAAGGCTTCAGAGCCATATACTAAAGAGAACGGGGTTGCCCCCGTACTGGATTTTGATGTTGTTCGATATGCCCAAAGAATTTCGGGTAGAATTTCTCTCCATTTTCCCTTAGCGTCGTTCAACCTTTTCTTTAGGTTTTGAATGATAGTCTTGTTCGTTGATTCAGCATGTCCATTCCCACTAGGGTGATACGGTGTTGATAATAGCCTTTTTATTTTATGGTCTTCGAGGAATTTCGTCACTTTGTTGTCGATAAATTGTTTCCCATTGTCACACACTATTTCGGCGGGTATCCCAAATCGACATACGATATGATCCCAGATGAAGTCTATAACCTCTTTTTCTCTTACTTTCTCGAACGCTTGTGCTTCAACCCATTTAGAGAAATAGTCGATCATTAATAAAATGAACTTAGCTTTACCTGGGGCCGATGGCAGAGGGCCGACAATATCCATTCCCCATTTCATGAATGACCATGGGGATATGACTGGGTGAAGTTTCTTTCCGGGCTTATGATCATTGGTGCAAACCTTTGACATTTATCATATTTTCGAACAAACTCCTTTGCATATTTTTCCATATCAATCCAATAATATCCTGCTCTGATTACTTTTCGGACTAATGAGTCGGCACCGGAATGATTTTCACAAGTGCCTTCGTGAATCTCAGATGTAGTCGGTGTCTCCTGGTCCTAAGCATACTTCCAATGGTCCATCGAATGTCCTTAAGTATAATGTTCCATCTCTAGTCAATATGAATCGAGCAGCTTTGGTTCGTAAGGCCCTCGAATATTTAGGGTCCGATGGGAGCCTTCCGTTCTTCAAGTATTAGTTATACTTATTCCTCCAATCCCAGGTTAAGCTTGTAGAGTTTAACTCGGCATGACCTTCCTCGATCACGAATCTCGAGAGTTGAACGACAGTCCCCGAGCTAATCTCATCTTTCTCGACCGATGACCCCAAATTTGTAAGTGCATCGGCCTCAGTGTTTTGTTCTCGAGGTACATGCTGTAAAGTCCATTCTTTGAAACGATGCAAAGTTACCTGTAGTTTGTCCAAATACCTTTGCATTCTATCCTCTCGAACTTCGAAGGTTTTGTTTACTTGATTTACCACCAGTAAAGAGTCACACTTGGCTTCAATGACTTCTGCTCCCAAGCTTTTAGCTAGTTCGAGACCTGCAATCATAGCCTCATACTCGACCTCGTTCTTAGTCAACCTAGTAGTTTAGATGGATTGCCTAATAGTGCTACCCGTGGGCGGCTTTAAAACGATGCCTAGCCCGGAACCCCTTCACGTTCGAAGCCCCGTTTGTGAAAAGGGTCCATACCCCTGATGATATACCCGATTTCAACAAGAGATCTTTTTCAACTTCGGGTACGAGGGTTGACGTGAAATCGGCCACGAAGTCCGCTAAAATTTGAGACTTGATGGACGTCCGGGGTTGATATTCGATATCATACCCACTGAGTTCGATGACCCATTTGGCCAATCGGCCTGATAGTTCGGGCTTGTGCAAAATATTACGAAGTGGGTAAGTGGTTAATACGTATATAGGGTGACATTGAAAGTATGGTCCTAACTTTCTAGAGGCGCTTATTAGTGCAAGTTCCAATTTCTCTAAGTATGGATATCTAGTTTCCACATCTCCTAAGGTTCGACTTACATTATAAACGAGAAATTGCGTACCTTGCTCTTCTCGAACTAGGACACCACTTACCGCTATTTCCGATACCGCTAAGTACAAGTAAAATTTCTCATCTGCCTTCGGATTGTGAAGCAGCGGTGGGATCGATAGGTATTGCTTCAATTCCTCTAATGCCTGTTGGCATTCCGGGGTCCAGGCAAATCGTTCTTCTTTTTGAGTAGAGAAAAAAATTGGTGGCCTCGATCCGACAACTTCGAAATGAATCGGCCTAAGGCAGCTATCCTTCCGGTTAGCCTCTGCACGGCTTTAACACTGTCTATGATAGTGATGTCTTCGATGGCCTTGATTTTATCGGGGTTGATCTCGATTCCCCGATTTGATACCATGAAGCCAAGGAACTTGCCCGAACCGACCCCGAAACACATTTCTCGGGGTTAAGCTTCATGTTGTATTTCCTTAAGATTTTGAACGTTTCCTGCAAATGAGCCTAATGGTCCTCTGCGCGCAGGGACTTAACTATCATGTCATCAATATAAACTTCCATCGATTTACCTATTTGCTCTTCGAACAATTTATTTACTAGGCGTTGGTAAGTAGCTCCTGCAATTTTTAGCCCGAAGGGCATTACATTATAACAATATGTTCCATACTTGGTGATAAATGAAGTTTTTTCTCGATCCTCCGGGTTTATTTGGATTTGATTATACCCGGAATAGGCATCGAGAAAAGTAAGGATCTCGTGGCCGGCCATGGCATCGATCATGCGATCGATGTTAGGCAGCGGAAAAGAATCTTTGGGGTACGCCTTATTTAAATCCTTATAATCTACACACATTCTAAGTTTGTTCCCTTTTTTAGGGAATACAACTACATTGGCTAACCATTCCGGATATTTCACTTCCCGAATGGACCTTATTTTGAGAAGTTTGGTTACCTCGTTCTTTATGAATGCGTGCTTTACCTCGGATTGGGGTCTTCTCTTTTGCTTCACCGATTTGAACCTATGATCCAGACTTAGCCGATGCGTCGTTATATCCTGTGGGATCCCTGTTATGTCTAAATGGGACCAAGAAAAATAATCTATATTATCAATAAGAAATTGAATTAGCTTTTTTCCTGAGTTCGGGGGTTAATCCCGTTCCCAGGTATACCTTTTGCTCGGGCAGGTACTCGATCAATATAACCAGCTCTAGCTCTTCGACCGTTGATTTGGTGGCATCAGAATCTTCAGGAACGATAAAAGTTCTAGGGGTCAGAAAATCCTACTCTTCTCTTTTTACCTCTTGCTTCCTCGATTCGGTCGAAGCTGGTGGTTGTGATTGCTATTTGACTTCCTGTTTACCTTCGATGTTCGACCTTTCCGAGGTTGATAGTGTTGATATCGGTGTTACCTCATCGACCGCAAACATTTCCTTTGCAGCATGTTGCTCCCCGTATATTGTTTTTACACCGTCCGACGTTGGGAATTTCACCATCTGGTGGAGAGTCGAAGGGACTACCCTCATATTGTGGATCCAAGGCCTTCCAAGCAGGGCATTGTACCTCATGTCACCCTCGATTACGTGGAACTTTGTAGCTTGAATGGTTCTGGCCGTGTTCATCGGTAAAGTAATCTCCTCTTTAGTTGTTTCACTGGCCATATTGAAGCCGTTTAAGACCCGAATTGCGAGCACGATTTGATTTTGTATGCCGAGCTACTCCACGACCCTTGATCGAATGATATTCGTCGAGCTTCCTGGATCCACTAAAACACGCTTAACTTGTACTTTATTTAATAAGATAGAAATTACCATAGCGTCGTTGCGGGGCTGAGAAATGCCTTCTGCTTCTTCGTTGTTGAATGATAAAGTACCTTCGGGCACATAATCTCGGGCTCATTTTTCCTTAGGGATGATAACTTAGTGCGTTTAAATATGGGTCTCTGTGGAATGCCGACCCCACCGGCGATCATATGAATGACATGTTAGGGTTCCTCCTGTTCATTTTTCCTATTGGCGTGCCTTTCTCTTAAATGATTCTTAGCTCGATCACTGAGGAACTCTCGAAGGTGGCCTTCATTGACTAGACGGGCTATCTCTTCCCTTAATTGCCTACAATCTTCAGTCTTGTGACCATGCGTGCTATGATACTTACACATCAAATTCGGGTTTCTTTGGGAAGGATCGGTTTGTATGGGTCCGGGCCTCCTAGTATCTTTGATCTTTCCGATCATTGACACAATGTCCGATGCATCGATGCTAAAGTTATACTTCGACAACCTAGGTGCTTCTGTGGGATCGGCATACTTATTGAAACCACTTTTGCTCCTAAGTCCTCGAGAATTCTGTCCTCGATCACTTCTTCGATTGTTCCGGGCGGAATTACGTTTTGAACCATTATTCCTTCGATCTACGGTATATGGTTGATATCGGTCTCTGTTTGACCTTGAATCCCTGGTGACGTCTCTCTTGTTTTTAACTATCGACCTGTTATGATGTACGGAACCGGAAGGGGCTCCTAATTGGTCGTCCTCTACCCTGATCTTTGATTGATATCGGTTCTACACATCTGCCCAAGTTACAGCTGGATATTTGATCAAATTTTGTTTCAGCCGACGTGATGCTACCGAACTCCGCTCGTTCAATCCTTGGGTGAAGCTTGAACGGCCCAATCATCTGTGACTAGTGGCAATTTCAAGCGTTCCATTTGAAATCGGGACACGAATTCTCTCAGTATTTAATTATCCCTTTGCCTTACCTTGAAAAGGTCTGATTTCCTTGTTGCGACCTTTATCGCTCCTGCGTGTGCCTTTACGAAAGAGTCTGCTAACATGGAGAATGAGTCGATGGAGTTTGGTGGTACGTTGTGATACCAAATTATTGCTCCCTTCGAGAGGGACTCTCCGAATGTGTTCAACAGCACAGATTCGATTTCATCATCTTCTAAATTGTTACCCTTGATGGCACATGTGTAAGAGGTGACGTGTTCGTTGGGGTCGGTCGTTCCATTATATTTAGGAATCTCGGGCATGCGGAATTTTTTTGGGATCGGTTTTGGAGCTGCACTTGGTGGAAAAGGCTTTTTCATGAATTGTTTGGAATCCAACCCTTTCAACACTGGTGGTGCCCCTGGGATCTGATCGACCATAGAGTTATATGTTTCAACTTTCTTATCGTTTGCTTCGATCCGTTTTTGTGAGTTCCTCGAGTATCTTAGCAATTTCGGAATTAGTCCTCGATTCTTGCTCATTTGATCTTATTATTGCTGGCCCCGTTATGTGGGTGATTTCTCCGGGTAGACTGGGTTTGACTCTCGGTACCTGGGTTTGACTCTGCAATTGAGCTATCGCTACCTGTTGAGCTTGCAACATTTCAAAAATCATACGCAAGCTGATTCCGTTTTCCTCAACGTTATGAGTTTCTTGAGATGCGGATCGAGTACCACCATGAATGCTATTTTTAGGTTTAGATCGTAGGTTTGCCTCAATGGCCACATGCGAATTAACGTCTAATGGTACTTCGACTCGAGCTCCAACGGTGTCGACAAGTGGCGTTCCGGCCCTGGGCGTCAAGTTGTTGTTCTCACCTTGAAGGCTAGCTTCGTTATCGATAGGTAAGGCCATTTAATTTAAGAGCTCGTCGTTGCTAATCCGAAATCAAAGACACTTACGAAAACAAGCGTAAAATTGTGTGTTTTTGCAGATTCGTATCAAATAATCACTAATATCCTTAGCCCCACGGTGGGCGCCAAACTGTTTACCCGAAAAATGGATAGAGTTGAATTTATACGTAGTTCTAAGGGTATGTGATATAACTTGATACAAATCATAATAATAAATAGAAATATCGAATATTAACTGCAAAGAATGAAAGATAAGCAAAGTTGAAAAGAGGATGATTTATGTATTAAGCTAGATGAATCAATCTATGAAGCTAAAAAAGGACAATTCCTCAATATGGGAGTGTATGATATCTGAGTTGCAATGTATGCCAAACTTGATCATTTACAGAAATATAGCCATCCCTTTTATAGTGAGGGAATCCTACTTTAGATATAATAAAAAATATATAGTGGGGAACCCATGATAAATCAGCTTTTCCCTAATTCCTGCCAAGATTCTCTCACTTAGTGTGGTTGTAACGGCTCTTGTTTATGACCTCGATCTTGATAGGACTCGGTATTAGTCGGTATTGGTCGGTTTCCAGTTTTAGAGCTTGATGCGGGTTTGAGCTCAATGTTGACTCGGGGCCCAGTATTAGGCCGGGTTTGGTTGGCCTTTGGCCCTTAAGCTCGATTCCACCACTTCTCATCATAGTTCGATTTGGATCCGAGCTCGATAATAACTTCGAGCTCGGTATTTGACCTGTCCCTGAAACTCGAAGCTCGTTGGTACCTTCTTCGGATCCCATCTCGATATTATGAAGATTTTCTTCGGTTCATTATGTTTCCATCTCGATCAGTCGTACGAAGGCCGAAATTAATTTCGACAGTATACAAAATTGCTTTTTTATTTTCAACGAACAACTTAAATTGCTCATAGTTACTAATATGCAACTAGACAACCTGCGCAGTCATATCTTTTGCGTAATTTTAGCTTATAGGAAGAGTTTTTTAAACTTTAGATTCGCAATGAACGACACTAGTTCCTTTATGAGCTTCAACCTTACAAGTTCCTTATTTGAATGCTTGCATTAAAGAAGTCTTCTTAACCAGGCGAATGGGTGTAGTCTCATAATCATGATCATTGGAATGATGACACCCTATTTTGGGGTTACCATTGAAGTTATATTCGTATTGCATAAAATTTTGCAAAGTGTGCCCGCTTGGATTTGAAATAGCTCAATCTCTTCAATGCAACTTCAGACATTCGAATCTGAAGTAGTTCAATCTATTCAATACAACGTCAAAAATCAAATCTGAAGTTGTTCTACCTTTCAAATGCAACTTCAGACATTTGACTCTTAAGTAGTACAATTTATTATATGTAACTTTAGATTTCGATTCTTAAGTTCTGAACTTGTTCTTCGAATTTCAACAATTCAATATATAATTCAATGCCCAAATATACTCCAAATGAGTTCAAATTTGAAACATAACTTTTAAATATCGTAAAGAACAAATCTCAATTATCAAATTGTCAAAACAACATAACAAACTCATTTTGCAACTAAGAAAAAGAAACTCTAAGCACAGAGAAGAAGAAAACAATAGTAAAGAAGAAGAGAAAAGCGTATGTATCTAAAGTTATCCAAAAATAGGGTATCAGTTAAACAATAGATGACGCAAAACTGGATGCCACATGAAAATTTTAGGAAAAATGACATTGTATAGCCGCTGTAAAAATAATAGTCGGAAAAATATATAAAATTTGTATATTTTTCGTATACATTCTGTATATTATATATAAAAATTATACAAATTTCATACACATTTTCGGCCACCAGATGTAAATAGTTTTTGGCGCAGGCTAAAGTGATAATACCCCAAATTTTTTCAAGAACTAGTCCATGTTTAGTTTGGGCCTACAAGCCCAAAATGGCCACTTCAAGCTGGGAGGTCCAACTTTATCAACTCGAATACTGATGTTATCTACGACGATTAAACGACTAAACTTCCACGTATGTACTTGGAAAAAAATCAACATATGGTTGATAGAGGTAAAAAACCGAAAATACCTACACTCACAAGTGTTTATATTAAATCAATTAATGGGAAATATGTGTCATGTATATAAATTTATTGATTAACTATTTTTTAGTATTATTTATTGTCGCTTTTCTTCGTATATCTTAATGTTAAATACACCGTGTATGTAGGTCAAAAAATAAATTATATGTATATTTACTATGTATTGACTCCCCTTAATTTCTTGGTATGTTTACTTTTATATATTTTGACACTCCTTAACAAAAATTCTAGCTCCGTAAGTACTCATGCAGTGCTTTAAAAGGACCTTTTTTTAAGATTTGCCCGAGGAATTCGCCTCTGGGCGAGGCATTTGCAAAACGCTTTGAGACTCACTTGTGGGGCATAATTTTGTGAGGTTTACGCCTCAAGTGTCTGACTATGCGGCCTAAACCTGCTTAACAACGCTTGAGACTCGCCCAATGATTTCTACACAAATCATGTGCCAAATTTCCTAATTAATAGCATTGTTGACCCTCAAATCATTTAAGAAATTGTGATTTTTGAATTGTTTGAACGTTAATACTTTATAGTTGATTTGTATCTCATAATAAAAATAAACATATTGCATTAAAATATCATGTTAGATATTTTGTTGGCTAAGTATTTTACTGTATTTTCTGGACGATGTACATTATTTAGAAAACTAGCCCATTTTCTTGTGCTAGTCCCCCCCCCCCCCCCCGCGACATATATAATGTCTATGTAGGGGGTAGAAATCATGTCAAGCTTTAAGAACATATAACCTGGAGAGGTTCTTTTGTGTGGTAACCAAAAGCAACATCCAATAACTAAGGTAACATTACAACTTTCAATTATTTGTATATATGTACATTCTAAATTATATAGAGATATATAAAGGTCCATATGGTCCCCTACATTGAAAAGTAACAATCCCCGCCAACTACCCCTCCATTAGAACCCCCCCCCCCCCCCCAAAACCCCCCAAACAACCCCAACACCAACCCAAAAAAAGTAAGAGAGAAAAGAAAGGGAAAATAAAATCTAGTTAGAGGCATCATTATTAGAAAACGTAGGGCACCCCTTTATATCGATCATCATTAATTTATAATGGTTGTATGCCCACGCCTAAGTTCAACCATTATTGCTCCCTTACAACTTAGAAGCCTCACTTTCTATAATATGCATTTGATTATGAAAAGGCTTGGGGATGGTACTTGCCTTTTCCTCACTCTTGTCAATTATATTTTTTTCAAAAATTATTTTTGTTAAAAAATATTTTTTAGTGTTTAATTAGTGAATAAAAATTATTTTTTAGAAAAGAATAGATATTACGCTTCAGGTTTTACATTAATAAAAAATAGTTAAAAATTGTTATAAGAAAATTAAAATAAGGGATGCAAATATTATATCGTAAATTACGAAAAAGGTAAGTATGATGGAGTGAAACTTAGGATAGGTATTGTCTCTAACGGCCCGGTGCACTAAACTCTCGTTGTACGCAAGGTTCATGGAAGGGTCGGACTCGGACCACAAGAGTCTATTGTAATATGTGTTAATAGTAATATTAGTTCGAAGAGTGTTTTGAGGAGACTATTGAAAACTAAACACTAATAATGGCATTTAAGTGTTAGACGGAGAGAGAATCTTAATAATTTAGTTGGTTCGTTACCTAAATTTTACCTTATTAGTAAAACTTTGATTCTCCATTTTATAATTCCTTTCCAGATTTTCGCTTTCTTCTCCTATGCATATTAAAAATATATTAATTTGAGCAACTAATATGAAGTTAAAATAGAAGAAAAATGAACTTCGTTAATACGTGAGGAAAGTCAACTTTTCCCTCCAATAAAAAGTGTTTCCTTGAAAAGACTTTCTGGAAACCAATTACATCATCAGAAAATCTCTTACTGATAAAAAATATTTTCCTCTAAACATAATTCTATCATCGTGACAACTTGATAGGTCGTTTAGAGTACCAGTCTTAATTTCAGTGTTATGAGACCTCCCATTGCTTCATTTGATATTTCTTGATTTGTGTGTGTGGTCTGTGTCATCTTTCGGAAAGTTTTTTGACGAGCGCAAAACACAACACGAAAACTAATGCTCGCTAGTCAAATATAGTATAGTTATGATTATCGTTTTCACAAGGATTGGATTTAAACAATGTTCAAGTAATTTCTAACTTAACGCTATTCAGGATGATTAACACGTTGGTTGGAACGATTAATAACTAAAATTAACTATGAAACTAAAACAATTGGCAATTGATCACCAGAAGAAAAGAGTTGAGCAACACTAAAATATCAATCGGAGAAATAAGGGTCGTGACAGGATAGTTGCAAGATAACTATTTGGGACCCAACTCTAGTTCAATTCACTCTAATATTTTAATAATTCTCACGAATTCACTCGATGATTAATTTAAACGTGTAGTCAAGACTCATCTCTCAATTAAATCTTAACTCTATAAGGTGAACTAATATAAGCACTGTGAAAATATGCAGGCATGCGTTTATGGATTAGTCTTCAGGAAAACGTCTTTCGAATATTATCCCAACTTGAAATAATCAACAGTTCAACAAGCTCTTTCGATTACTTAAGAGAATCACTAAATTAAACCAAACAAAATAATGCAAGCAAATCACCATAATATTTCTCTTTCGATTAAATAAACTAGTGAATAAAGTTGCAAACAATTCAAACCTTTATAAACGGATTCAAGCAAAGAACTAGAGTTAAAATTCACTAATATCAATCAAAACACCATATCCGTCAAACCCTAAGGGAAACTACTCCATAATCATGGAGGAAGTCATCACAAATACAATTAAAGAGTAAGAAAATATTAATCTAACGTTACAATCCAAACTCCCATATTGAATTAATGGAAAAATAATGAAATCTTGTGTATTGTAGCCTCCAATGCTCTCCAAAAGCTTCCAAGGTAAAAAATAAACGTACAAGAAGGGAGGGGGGGGGGGGGGGGAATTGTTGACTATTTAAAATTAGTCGACTAACACAAGTATTAGTTGACTGATCACAATGCAGAATGAAAGTAAGCAGTGAAGAAGAGTAAATAACACACTGCGATTTATACAGGTTCGGTACCGTTGTGGTACTTACATCCAGTTTCCCTTGGGTCACAAGAGTTCCCTTAAGATCTTTGAAAATGTTATAACACAGATGGTTTTAACGCGTTCACCACTAACGAACAGTATCACACTTTGAGTTCTGAGTAATTGACATAACTCTCTTTTGTGTCCTAGATCTTTCTATCTTTTGAGACACTGATAACTAAAGATTCCAGTGTTTGAACTAAGAAGTAGACTAACTTAGAATACAATGTGTGTAGTTGTGCACTTGCTGCTTGAGTTTTCCAGTCACTTATAGGCAAGCATTGTTGTGTGTATGTATTTTAATCCAGCAAGGTATCTCTGAATCGTTCAAAGAGCTGAGTGTCGTATTCGAGCAGAGTGTCTCTGATTTCTTCATGGAGTGCCCTGTTCCATACAGAGAGAGATGGGCTGGAAGTTATTTAAACTATGGAGTGCACTGTTCCATACCGAGATGCTTCATATTTTCCTTGAAGATGGGCATATGTCATATAGTCTTTATTTAGTGGATTTTAATTAATCCAAGGAGTTCTTGATGACAATAAGCACCACTTCCAAGTGTATCCCACTATAATGTATTTGCCACTCAACTTGTCTCCCATGTTTTTTGTTCTTTTATTTTTTGTTTGATGTTAATTGCAGCTTCCCTTTTTTGATAGCTTGCATCAACGTTGATGCCTTTGATCTTCCTGGAGTGAGCTTAATTCTGGACACAGAATAATTGCTGGCGAGCTTCTTGATTAGAGTATCCATGATTGGAAATATGAGTCCTGATTGATCATTATTTGCTATTTCGAATCCTATAGCAATCGCATTTTGCTGAGCATCTCCATCCTTTCCTTTTTGTTAGTCCTACAAATATAACATAAGATAATATTGTCATCATTGAAACTTAAACTTAAAGCAGACCATAGAGTAGACATGCAGCAGAGGAGGATATGTCCCTGATACTCTCAAGCATATAATGACGAATCCACAAAAATCAATCAAGACGTTTATTATTAACCAGACAGTAGAGGACATAGACATCTCTAGTGGACAAAGAGCTAAGGGGCCTAGATCTGGGAAGGAGAGTAGTGACAATCGTGTGGACCAAGACACGGTATTCAAACTTAAGATTTTTGGGGGCAATGTCAGGGGGGATATCAAATAAAAAACAATTTGCTTCATCAAAAGACACTTCAAAATTCTTGGGCCAAGAATTTTGGACAAACACATCATACCCACTAAACATGGCGGAAAAGATCTTTTCAAATTGGTACGAGTCCAAAATGATTCTAGTCCCTAAGACCATAGATTCCAAATCATCTTTATCATTCACGAAAAGATTTGCATAAAACATTCTAACAGTTTCTTCATACACAGAGTTTCCAATAGTGTCAAAGAGGGGGGAAAGGTGCTGAAAATCGATAATTGCAGTCACATCACAATGAAGACTTTTCATAAGAGAGAGACTTACCGAGCGTCCATAAGCCATGGATTTTGACTTGTATGATTCAAACCTTACCTTTTCACTGGGGTCGTAGAAGATTAGCTTGTCCTCAGGACCAAATTTCAAGCGTTCCACTATACCCTTCTTGCATGCAGTCTTTTGGGGGTTTGCTCCATGGGTCTCTTGCCGGCCTTTTTCTGGCTAATGGGAGAATTTTCAGATGATTCGCTACTTTCATTGTCTGTTCTGAGAAAATTTGAGTCAATGGACGACTCCACATCCACATGCTCTTCAGTGTTAAGTGTTTTTTAAAACCTTTGAATGCGTCTGGTTACAGTGGAGGGATTACTTTTGGCCATGGTGTGAAGGGTTGTTTGGTAGAGAATGAGAGAAGTATTGGATACGAAGAGTTTTTATTGAGATTTTTTGGGAAGAGCGAAGAGACGCCTTGGTTAATGGAAAAGCCAAGTTCAGATGGAAGTGATGGTTTAGTAGTGACTGATCGGCGGTACTTGCAAACATTACGCTTACACAGACAAGTAATTAGATCACATATAAGTAAGGAAATAAAATATTCTATCATAGGGTAAAATATTTTAGACACTTAAGGAAATATTTGATTTACATATTTGGCACAATGCCAATTTATCTTCAGCAAGTTGAGAATCAGTACTAATAAACTCTAAAACAATGTCACATTTTGCTACATGATCACGGATAAAACAATGTTTAATTTCTATATGCTTTGCTCTAGAGTGATGCACAAAATTCTTTGATAAACAGATAACACTAGTATTGTCACAAAAGATAGGAGTGAATGTAAGAGATAAATCATAATCAAGAAGTTGGTGCATAATCCATAGAACTTGTGTATAACAGCTTCCAACGGCTAGGTATTCTGCCTCAGTCGTTGATAGTGCAATACAATTTTGTTTCTTGCTGTACCAAGATACTAATGCATTTCCTAACAATTGACATGTCTCACTAGTACTTTTCCTATCAATCTTGTCTCCTGCAAAATCAACATCTGAAAAGCCTCTTAGAGAGAAATTGTTAGAGTGATCATACCATAGTCCTAGTTCAGATGGACGAATTAAATATCTAATAATTTGTTTAACAGCAGAGAGATGGGATTCTTTAGGAGCCGACTGAAATCTAGCACATTTTCATACACTAAACATGATATCGGGTCGACTGGCAGTTAGATATAGTAGAGATTCGATCATCCTTCTATTCATGGTTTCATCAACCAATTTTCCATTGCTATCTTCATCTAGCAGTTGGACTCATTGGAGTACCAATAGCCTTAGCATCTTCCATCCCAAACTTTTTGATAAGCTCCTTGGTATACTTGGTTTGGAAGATGAAAATCTCTTTAGGGGACTGCTTGATTTGAAGCCCAAGGAAGAAGGCCAGTTCTCCCATCATGCTCATTTCAAATTCTCCTTTCATGGAAAGAGTAAATTCTTCACAAAGAACAGAATTAGGGCTAACAAAAATAATATCATCTACATAAATTTGAGTAATAAGATTACCTGAACTGGATTGCTTAATGAAAAGGGTTGTATCGATATTACCTCATTTGAAAACTTGATTTAGAAGGAAAGAACTTAACCTTTCATACCATGCTCGAGGAGCTTGTTTGAGACCGTACAGAGCTTTAGTCAGCTGTATACATGATTTGGAAAGGTGGCATTTGCAAAGCCAGGTGGTTGCTTCACGTATACTTCTTTAGAGATATAACAATTTAGGAACGCACTTTTAACATCTATTTGAAATAATTTGAATCCTTTGTGAGCATCGAAGGTGAGTAGTATTCGAATGGATTCAAGTCTTTCCACAGGCACAAAGGTTTCATCATAGTCGATTCCTTCCTGTTGAGAATAACCTTGAGCCACTAGTCTTACTTTATTTCGAACAACTTGACCTGATTCATTCAATTTGTTACTCAAGACCCACTTAGTTCCAACAACAGAAGAAATTTGAGGCTTTGGAACTAATTTCCACACTTTATTTCTTTCAAACTGATCTATTTCTTATTTCATAGCACTAATCCAATGAGAATCCTTTAGAGCTTCAATCACTTTCTTGGGCTCAATTTGAGAAATGAGAGCAACATGAGATTTGTTCTTTTGATATTTCCTTGTAGTTATTCCCTCATGTTGATCTCCTATAATGAATTTGTGAGGATATCCCGGTTCATTCCTCCATTCATTTGGAGTATTTACTGGAGTCACCCTTTCTTCAGTAGTCGACTGATCTGGCTGGAGTAGGTCAAGATCTTCTAGTGGTACTTCAGCTGATTGAGTCTGTTGATTAGATGACTCATTTTGTTGATCCCTACCTACAATAACTGTCTTAGGAGCACAGGAAATTTTCTCATCTTCAGGAATATGTTCATTCCTTGTGCGAGGATTTGTATCAACAAAAATAACATGAATAGATTCTTCAATACATAAGGTTCTCTTATTATAAACTCTGTAAGCTCTACTTGAAGGAGAGTAACCAAGAAATATACCTTCATCACTCTTTGGATCAAACTTACCAAGATTATCCTTCCCGTTGTTATGGATGAAGCATTTGTATCCAAAGGGGTGGAAATAGCTGATATTTGGTTTCTTACCATTCCACAATTCATAAGGAGTCTTTTTGAGAATTGATCGAATCAGACATCTGTTGATGATGTGACATGCTATACTCACAGCTTTTGCCCAAAAATGATGAGGTAGAAAGTTTTCCACGATCATGGTTCTTGCCATATCCTACAAGGTTCTGTTTTTACGCTCTACTACTCCATTTTGCTGTAGTGATCTTGGTGAAGAGAAGTTGTGAGAGATTCCTTGATCGTTGCAGAAATTTTTGAAAGCTCTGCTTTCAGACTCTCCTCCATGATCACTTCTGATAGTAAAGATGTAGTATCCCTTTTCTTGTTGAACCTTTTTACAGAAAACTTCAAAATTCTTTAGAGCATCACATATATGATCTTTTGAAAAATCTAATTTTGGGAGTCCAATAATAAGATCATGTTTAGACAGTTTTTGAATAGTATGCATGCTTGCATGGCCAAGTTTTCTATGCCAAACCCAGGGATCTTCAACTATGGATGTACGACAGATTTGATCCCCAAAGTTTTCTAAGTTCTTGATAGTGTAGACATTTCTGTCTCTATTACCTGAGAGAATGATATTACCTTATTCGTCTTCTATAAACCAGCCATATTTCTTAATACGAACCTCATAATCGTTGTCACATAGTTGACTGATGCAGAGAAGATTATAGCCAAGTTCATCAACTAGGTAGACTTCATCTACATCACATGTTGAGCTTAAAGGAACTTTTCCAACACCAATAACATTTCGCTTGGATTTGTCACCAAAAGTAATTATTCCTCCATCTAGCTTAGTAATTGATTTGAATAGTTGTTTGTCACCCGTCATATGTCTGGAACACACGCTGTCGAGATACCATTTTCCTTTTCATTCTTCTTGCGGTGTTCCTGCAAAACAAGATTACTCATTTTAGGTACCCAGGCTTGCTTGGGTCCTGAATGGTTAGACTGCTAAGTTTTAACAACCCGGCCAGTCATTTTAAGTATTACAACCCTGTTTCCTCATTTACTTCTCAAATTTTACTTTACAGTTGTTGTGTGAATTGTCGGGGTAATTGGTTCGGGTCCAGTGAGGTTTTGGAAGGAATTGGAACACTTAAGTTAAAATAGTAAGAGAATACAGACTTATTTGTAAACGACCTCGGATTCAAATTTTGATGCTTCCAATAGCTCCGTATGGTGATTTTGGAATTAGGAGCGTGTCCGAAAAGTTATTTGGAGGTCCGGAGTGGAAATTGGCTTTGAATTGCCGAAAGTTAAATTTTTGGGAAGTTTGACCGGGGTTTGACTTTTTAATATCGGGGTCGGAATCCGATTCTGGAAATTTGAATAGATCTGTAATGTGAAATGTGACTTGTGTGCAAAATTTGAGGTCAATCGGACGTGATTTGATAAGTTTCGGCGTCGTTTGTAGAATTTGGAAATTTGAAAATTTATTAGGCTTGAATCCGTATGTAGTTCGTATTTTTGAGGTTGTTAGGTATGATTTGAGGCCTCGAGTAGGTCCATGTTATGTTATGGAACTTGTTGGTATATTCGGACGAGGACCCGAGGGCCTCGGGTGAGTTTCGGATGGTTAACAGATTGATTTTTGAATTTGGAAGACTGCTGGAACTGAAGCCTTCTGGTGTAATCGCACATGCGGAAAAGTAGTCACAGGTGCGAGCTCACAAGTGCGAGTAGGGGTGAACTGAAGCGAGGTGCGCATGTGCGGAAGATGCTTCGCAGGTGTGGAATCGCACCTGCGGGAGCATCCGCTTGTGCGAGCAGAGGGCTGTGAGGCATTGGTCGCAGGTGCAAGGGAAAATTCCGCACCTACGTGAGCGCAGATGCGGACAAATGCACGGAGAAGCAGAAACTAGGCAGGCGATTGGAGTCTGCAAATGCAACATTTTGCTCGCACAAGCGGGTGCGCAGGTGCGCAAATTTTGTACGCAGATACGGAAATCGCTGGGGCAGAACCTTAAAATTCGAGGGTTCAACATTTTCACCCATTTTCGGATTTTGGAGCTCGGGTTTGGCAATTTTGAAGAGGAAATTTTCCACACAACTTGGGGTAAGTATTCTTAACTCTCTTGTGATTATATTCCATGAATTAATCTTCATTTTTGGTGTAAAATTATTGTATCTTCAAGAGAAATAGAAGGAAATTACATGCGGTTTTATGTGTTAAAGAAATTGAGCTAAAAAGCATATTAAAAATCATGTTGAGGCTATGTGCCAGTATTATTGGGACCCAGAAAGAGCATATTGCTTTGAATTATTGTGTTAAATTGAAAATTCATACTCAGTCATATTCATTTCATTGCATATCATATCTCAGTCTGTGTTGTTATTTATTGATATATCATATCATCATTTTGGGCTATTTTTCATGACATTGTGAGCCCGAGAGACTGGAGAGATTGATGACTGAGTGAGGCTGAGGTCCTTATTTATGAGGATATATATGGTATCGGGCTGCGCGCCGCAGCATGTTGCATATTTATGGGATTGGGCTGCACGCCGCAGCAAGTTTGATATCGGCCGAGGGCCTGAATGTGAGGATGAGTGTGGATCGGGGCTGCCCGCCTGCAGCATACTTTATTATTATAGCACTTGAATTGTCCTTGCAGCACGTGAGTTGTCAGTGCAGATTATAGTGCTAGGGCTGAAAGAGCCCCTCCGGAGTCTGTACACACCCCCAGTGAGCGCAGGTACCTATTGAGTGCGAGTGCCGAGTGATGAGTGACTGGGAGGCATGAGTGATTGTGAGGTATGTCCGAGTGGCAAGAGTGATTATGAGGTATGCCCGAGTGGCACGAGTTACTGTGAGGTTTGCCTGCATATGGGTGATGTTCTGCCCGAGGGGTTGTTTATGATGTTATCATTGAGTTGCATCACATTGGCATGCACACATGACATACAAGCATAGAGATGTATTTTCTCATGTCGTACTGCATCACATCATTCATGATTTTTCACACATTTTTGATAGATGGGCATAGTGATGCATTTGTTTTTACACGGGTTATCCGAAAGGAAAATGAAACATCTTATTTATTATTGACAAGATTTTGGGAGAAATTTATTGTTTTCAAACTATTCATATTTTTGGCAACTCCGGCAAACGATTTGGGTTTTCACTGATGTATTTGAAAGGAAGAACTATTATTTTTGAAATCATGATTTGGCTGAGCATTTTATCTCTGAGTTACTTCTGGTATTATTTGCTTTATGTTATTATGGACTGTTGTGGACTATTGGTTATGGACCCGACCTTGGTAGAAGCTCGTCACTACTTTCAACCTACGGCTAGTTTTGTTACTTACTCAGTACATGGTGTCGGTTGTACTGATACTACACTTCTGCACATTGCGTGTAGATGTTGGTTATTGTTGTTGCTGTGCTCGATGGTTGCGGGACTTGAAGATGTACATGTGTTTCTGTTGTAGCTGCCTCTTGTTTAGGGTAGCCTTAGATTTATAAAAGCTCTGTTTATGTATTATTCAAACATACTCTGTATTTATTTCATTTCCGCTTTGTATACTCTATTCTTAGAAGCCCATGATTTGTACTACCAGTTCTTGGGGATTGTACAAGATTTAGACCTTTATTCACCTAAATTGCTTTAATTATTATTATTGAAATTGGATAATTGGTAATCGGCTTACCTAACGGGATGGGTTAGGTGCCATCACGACTAGTTGGATTTTGGGTCGTGACAAGGTGGTATCAGAGCTCTAGGTTCATAGGTTCTACAAGTCATATGCAAGTGTCTAGTAGAGTCTTGCGGATCGGTATGATGACGTCCATACTTATCTTTGAGAGACTAAATGGAATTTAGGATATATACTTCCCATCTTTCCTTCCTTATCGTGCGAAAATGATTCATCTTGAAATATAACTTTTTGAATTCCTTCCACGTATTCGTATGCGCATATGAGCGCTCGGTATTAGCTGTGCATCGCCGAATTGTGATTTTATGAACAAGGTTCAAGATGTGTATTCTGTGTTTTGGTGATGAGCCTATCTGGAGGACTTGAGGCCAGGTTTAGACCGCAGCTTAGGCTCGGTAGCTTCAGTTTTAACCTGTACATTTAGACTCATATGTCTGATAATATCCCTATGAGTGGAAGTTGTGGCTCGATGAGTGGTGGAATGGCTTTGTATTGAGTATGATGTAAATGCGGGATGTGTTAAGACGATTTGAATATGACGAGAAGTTTCTCCTTGAAATGTAAAGGAAAGGCCATTGGGTGCTTGATTTTCGAATTGATGGGGCGTACAGTCTCCAGTATGAATGTTTTGAAGGATCCTTCACATTGTTACATTTTGGGGTAAAACTAAATTCTCACGTCTGGTTAATGAGTTTGGACTCAGATAGACTAAGTGATTGCATAGCATCACATGAATGCGAAAGGGTATAACAAGATACCAGATTGAGGCTAAACAGGTGGATTATCCCCTGCGGAGTAATCTATGTAGGAGTATTCCTTATGATGTGAGTAGAGAGTTTTTTTTCTATCGACGGGGTGTATGGGTGGAGATTTGAATTTGAATCTGCTTGAGAAAGTTGACTTGTGTGTTAAGAGGATGAATACGAGCTTAGCGGATGATTGAGGTATGTTTATGGTTGGCGTTGTATGAACTTGGGAAGAAGTTTAGTTGGACTGACTGTGGCATTATGACAGTAAAAGAGTATTGGTATTGTGAGTTATGGAATGTTTAATTCTATGGCTTTGAGCCAAGTGGGGGAGTCTGCTATTGACAATTTGATTTCATGGTTAGGTGTTAAATTTTAATTTTGGTCTGAGGCATACTTGTGGGTTAGCTATGACTTGCAGAAGTTGAGATCGAGGATGACTCAAATAAGGAAATTCCTGGTTAAGGATTATATTGCACGTATGAGTATATGAAATTCGTGGGATGAGTGAGTTGTTATTGGTGAATGACGTACTGCGCATGAAGTATGAATTTGTTTGGGGGTATTAGAGTAGAATTACTTCTTTGAGTGTTGTTGTGCTAATGGGGCACGCGTCTTTTGACCCATTTGGGCGGTGCAATTAGATTTGAGCAAAGTGGGTGACTCCCGAGAAAAATTCCAGTGGGTTTGAAAATTATATATAGCAATTGAGAATGTTTCCGTACTTGTTTATGGATAAAATCCAAGATTTGCGTTTGATGATGCCTGGACTTGCGGAAATTCTATATGACTATGGATTCTACATTTTTGTATTAGGAAGGTAAGAAGAACAATTTCAAATTCACATAAGGTATTCTCAGGGTGAGTGTTATAGTTGTGGTATTTTTGAAGGTGCTTAAGAAGAATACAGTTGCTTATGGGCCGTAGGGCGTTGTGGTTCTATGCTAAGGTTTGTAGGGTGAGTTGTTGTTAAAGATCGTGGTATTTTAGCAAGAAGAAGTATCAATCTGAAGACAAATTCGGAAGGGACTTGGAAAAAATAAGATAACTAGGTAGTAGGTTGGATCAGTATGGTAATGGATATGATCGGTTCTTTGGGTGCTTATGATGTAGGGGTTTTCTACAGGTGCTTTGTGGCAATACACCTGGACTTGACGACCTGCGTGGCTTGGTCGAGTTAGAGGAATTTAGTTTTAAGGGCTTGATTATGTGCAAATGGATTCCAAAGTATTCTTGATAGTTTCTACCGTTGTGGAGAACATGTTGTGTATTGTGATTTCCTCTTGGAAAGAAGCAAGAGAAAGGTTTCTAACTAAAATGGTATGTAAATTATTGGTGACTCAAAGTTGATAATAAGATTCTTGTGCTTTTCACATGATGACAAGATAGATGTTATGTGTTGTACGAAAGCTAGATATTCATGTACAAGGTGGCAGTACAGTCTTGAAGAGAAGGTAACAAATGTTGGACAACATGGCGGTTTCAAATAACTAGAGGAATACTATTACTACTTGGTGTTGTATGAGAAAGGGGCGGACTTCAGAAGGCGCATTGTTTTTTGACTTACATATGTATAAATTAGTATTGCGGTACTCACATAGTTGATAGACTGTTGATATTCAAATTTTGTCAAGTGGCATGGAAGAACTTTATACATATGTATGAGAGAGGTGTTAGGCATTCGGGCAGTGGAGATGGAATCAAATATGGTGATTCGTGTGTTCTATGGATTTGGAGATTGGGAGTTCTCAGCAACGGATTGTTTCATGGTTGTGGACTGTGAAGTTGTGGCCGGAGCTAGCCAGATGATAGAATGTGTTATGATTCAGTCATTATGGATTTTCGGAAGAATTTTTATCTATTTGTGGGTAACCCAAGTTGATTTGGTGGTCCATTGACAGGCCAAATTAAGATGTGTATTCTACACCGAGCCGGAATGGTTGGCTCCATACTGCTATTGTTGAGGGATGTGTCATTCGGGTGATGTTGAGCTTATTCGTGTTCTGAGATTATCTGTGAGTTACTCTTTTATGCTATGAGGAGTTGTGATTCATTGGTTAAGTGCACAGATGGTGCGGTTCTATTTGAGCTATATAGTGGAATTTGAGCGTGATAAGTATTTGGGTATTGCATGATCGATTGCGTAATGGTTATGTTCTTTCAAGTTTTGTGTGGCATTTTTGTCATTTTCCTCTCCGTGGTTATTGATTTTGAGCAGGGTGGCTCAGGGTATATAATATGGACCAACGTTTGGATGGGGACACCTATTGCAGCGGAGCTATGTTAAGGTATGCACCTTTTGTTAGAATCGGGTGATGGTTCTACGGTATATGATGAATTTTCAGCGTTTCATTGTGGCGGCACTTGTTAATCTTGCGAGGCAGTTCTCTCATTTGAGTCATTTTCATGACTGAGTACATTTGAATTGTTGCATATTGGTGCACAGATGGCATGGGCTGTGGCTCTAAGTTATATTGGTGCGGCATGTCCGTGGAATAGTTGTGTTTAGTAATATAAGGTCATTGGACCTAGAATAGGTACTATCAGGTTCGATTACGGTATGTTCGGAATTATAATATTGAAAGTCGGCTCAAAAGGGGATTATGGTTCTGGTTGGGGCGAGAGGACTCCGTGACTTGTTGATCTGGTAAGTGGTCATGAAATTTCGTGTGTTTCTTTTATTATCAATAGTGTACGAAGGTTTTGGGATGAGGTTTGGTTCGATATGGGTTTAATACTAGTATGTGGTTGGTTTTGGAGTTGTCACTGCGATTAGGAATGGTGCTACGAGCATGCGAGTTGTGTAATATGTTAGGTGATTATGTTCGTGGTTATAGTGATAGTTATGGCTTGATACATCTTGTTCAAACTCATAAAGTGTGTAAATGTAAGATTCGTGTCTTGAAAGAAATTCTAAAGGTTGGAAATTAAATTCCAAGGTTTATAGGCTAGAGTTAAATTAATGAATTCAGTTGGATTGTGTTGTCAAGCCTATATGGAATAGGGTGACGTGGGTTCACCCCCGGGTATGTGTGTGGTAAGATGGAACAATGGTTTGATGGCTTGGAAACAACTTTTGGCACGTTCTAGTGGGGGAGAATGTAACGACCCGACGGATCGTTTTGAGTATCACAACCCCGTTTCCCCATTTACTTCTCAAATTGTACTTTACAATTATTGTGTGAATTGCCGGGGTAATTGGTTCGGGTCTAGTGAGGTTTTGTAAGGAATTGGAACACTTAGTTCCAAGGTTTAAAGCTTAAGTTAAAATAGTGACCGGATGCGGACATATGTGTAAACGACCTCGGATTCGAATTTTGATGATTCCAATAGCTCTGTATGGTTATTTTGGACTTAGGAGCGTGTGCGGAAAATTATTTGGACGTCCGTAGTGGAATTTGGCTTGAATTGCCGAAAGTTGAATTTTTGGAATATTTGACCGGGGGTTTGACTTTTTGATATCGGGGTCGAAATCCGATTCCGGAAATTTGAATAGGTCTGTAATGTGAAATGTGACTTGTGTGCAAAATTTGAGGTCAATCGGACGTGATTTGAAAGGTTTCGGCGTCGTTTGTAGAATTTGGAAATTTATTAGGCTTGAATCCGTATGTAGTTCATATTTTTGAGGTTGTTAGGTATGATTTGAGGCCTCGAGTAGGTCCGTGTTATGTTATGGAACTTGTTGGTATGTTCGGACGGGGACCCGAGGGCCTCGGGTGAGTTTCGGATGGTTAACGGATTGATTTTTGAATTTGGAAGACTACTGGAACTAAAGCCTTCTGGTGTTATCGCACCTGCGAAAAAGTAGTCGCAGGTGCGAGCTCGCAAGTGCGAGCTCGCAAATGCGAGAAGGGGTGCGCTAAAGCGAGGTGCGCATGTGCGGAAGATGCTTCGCAGGTGCGGAATCGTACCTGTGTGAAAAGGAGCGCAGATGCGGGCAGAGGGCTGTGAGGAATTGGTCGCATGTGCGAGGAAAAATTACGCACCTGCGTGAGTGCAGATGCGGACGAATGCATGCAGAAGTGAAAACTGGGCAGGCGAGTGGATTCCACAAATGCGAAGTTTTTCTTGCACAAGTGGATGCGCAGGTGCGCAAATTTTGTGTGCAGATGCGGAAATCATTAGGGCAAAACCTTAAAATTCGAGGGTTCAACATTTTCACCCATTTTCGGATTTTGGAGCTCGGGTTGGGCAATTTTGGAGAGGAAATTTTTCACACAACTTGGGGTAAGTGTTCTTAACTCCCTTGTGATTATATTTCATGAATTAATCTTCATTTTTGGTGTAAGATTATTGAATCTTCAAGAGAAATAGAAGGAAATATCTATAATGTCACAAAATGATTTTTTCAAGTTTGAATACCGATTTGGAGTCGGATTTGAGTGAAATTAGTATGGTTGAACTTATAATTAGATGGGTTGTCGTATTTTGTGAGTTTCATTGGATTTCGAGATGTGGGCCCCACGGGTGATTTTTGGGGCGTAATTTCAGTTTATTATGGAAAATATTAGCATTTTGATATGGAATTAATTCCTATAAATTTTGTGGACTGAATCAAATTAATCATTTCTAGATTCGAGTCGTTCGGGAGTTGATACGCGCATAATGGGATTTCTGGAGCATTGTTTAGCTTGCTCGACATTGGATTCGGCTTGTTCGAGATAGGTAACTCTTCTAATCTTGAGTTGAGGGTATGAATCCTGAATATATGTATTTTGTGAATTGTTGGGAGGTGACGCACATGCTAGGTGACGGGCGTGTGGGCGTGCACTGTAAAAATTGTGACATAATTATTTCTGTGGAAATTTTATTGTTAAATAATCTTAGCATTTTCCATGAGGTTTTATGTGTTAAAGAAATTGAGCTGAAAAGCAAATTAAAAATCATGTTGAGGTTATGTGTCAGTATTATTGGGACCCACAGAGGTCATATTACTGTGAATTATTGTGTTAGTCCTAGAGACTGGAGAGATTGATGACTGAGTGAGGCCAAGGGCCTAATTTGTGAGGATATTTATGGGATCGGGCTGCACGCCGCAGTATGTTGCATATTTATGGGACCGGGCTGCAGGTCGCAATATGTTTTATATCAGCCGAGGGCCTGATTGTGAGGATGAGTGTGGATTGGGGCTGCCCGCCTGCAACATACTTTATTATTATAGCACGTGAGTTGTCCGTGCATATTATAGTGCTTGGGCGGAAGGAACCCCTCAGGAGTCTGTACACACCCCTAATGAGCGCAGGTACCTACTGTGTATTTTGTGAATTGTTGGAAGGTGACGCACTGTAGAAATTATGACACAATTATTTTTGTGGAAATTTTATAGTTAAATAATCTTGGCATTTTCTATGCGGTTTTATGTGTTAAAGAAATTGAGTTGAAAAGCATATTAAAAATCATGTTGAGGCTATGTGCCAGTATTATTGGGACCCACAGAGGTCATATTGTTGTGAATTATGGTGTTAAATTAAAAATTCATACTCAGTCATATTCATTTCATTGCATATCATATCTCAGTCTGTGTTGTTATTTATTGATATATCATATCATTATTTTGGGCTATTTTTCATGACATTTTGAGCCCGAGAGACTAGAGAGATTGATGACTCAGTGAGGTCGAGGGCTTTATTTGTGAGGATATTTATGGGATCGGGCTGCGCGCCGCAGCATGTTGCATATTTATGGGATCGGGCTGCACGCCGCAACATGTTTGATATCGGCCGAGGGCCTGATTGTGAAGATGAGTGTGGATCGGGGCTACCCGCCTACAGCATACTTTATTATTATAGCACGTGAATTGTCTGTGCAGCACGTGAGTTGTCAGTGCAGATTATAGCGCTTGGGCTGAAAGAGCCCCTCCAGAGTTTGTACACTCCCCAGTGAGCGCAAGTACCTATTAAGTGTGAGTGCCGAGTGATGAGTGACTGGGAGGCATGAGTGATTGTGAGGTATGCCCGAGTGGCAAGAGTGATTATGAGGTATGCCCGAGTGGCACGAGTTACTGTGAGGTTTGCCCGAGGGACTGTATATGGGTGATGTTCTGCCCGAGGGATTGTTTATGATGTTATCATTGAGTTGCATCACATTGGCATGCACACATGACATACAAGCATAGAGATGTATTTTCTCATGTCGTACTGCATCACATCATTCATGATTTTTCACACATTTTTGACAGATGGGCATAGTGATGCATTTGTTTTTACACGGGTTATCCGAAAGGAAAATGAAACCTATTATTTATTATTGACAAGATTTTTGAGAAATTTATTGTTTTCAAACTATTCATATTTTTGGCAACTCCGGCAAACGATTTGGGTTTTCACTGATGTATTTGAAAGGAAGAACTATTATTTTTGAAATCATGATTTGGCTGAGCATTTTATCTCTGAGTTACTTCTGGTATTATTTGCTTTATGTTATTATGGATTGTTGTGGACTATTGGTTATGGACCCGACCTTGGTAGAAGCTCGTCACTACTTTCAACCTACGGCTAGGTTTGTTACTTACTCAGTACATAGGGTCAGTTGTACTAATACTACACTTCTGCACATTGCGTGCATATGTTGGCTGCTGTTATTGTTATACTCGATGGTTACGGGACTTGAAGATGTACCTGTGTTCCTGTTGTAGCTGCCTCTTGTTCAGAGTAACCTTAGATTTATAAAAGCTCTGTTTATGTATTTTTCAAACAGACTGTGTATTTATTTCATTTTCGCTTTGTATACTCTATTCTTAGAAGCTCATGATTTATACTACCAGTTCCCGGGGATTGTACAAGATTTAGACCTTTATTCACTTAAATTGCTTTAATAATTATTACTGAAATTGGATAGTTGGTAATTGGCTTACTTAACGGGATGGGTTAGGTGCAATCACGACTAGTTAGATTTTGAGTCGTGACATGATTTGAGTTGTGACCTCTTTTACCATAATAGGAGCAGGATGAGATGTTAGAGTTACCAGTACTACTTTCAACTCTAATTATGTTCCTGCAATTGTTAGTACTATGGCCATTTTTACTACAAAAAGAAAAAGCGATTTTCTTCTTGTGATGAGCAGTCTTATTTGACTTGACTGGACTGAGACTCGTGGTCTTTTGCAAGCCATTCAATTGAAGTTTAAGTTTATTTACTTCATCTTGAAGCATATCGCGCTCAATTTCGCACACTTCTAGTTTCAAGGCCCAGTCTTTCTTTTCTCTCTCTTTTTCTCTCTTGGTTCTTCTGAAATCATTTACTACTCTTTCTATGTCTGCAAGAGCAATATCAACAAATTCTTGAAGTTCATAACAATTAGGGCATAAAGGAGTACCTACCTTACTAGTTCCTTCATCTGACATTGAACGAGGTTCTCTTGAGTCGTCTTCCTCATCGTTGTTGTCTGCCATTGTCACTTAGATCCATGAAACATATGTTAGCAATTTCCTCGTGATCAGATTCTTCCTCATCACTCCATGCCCCAAAAGCTTTCTTTTTTTGTATGTTTCTGCTAAGCTTCTTCTTTAATTCCGGACAGTCAGCTTGAATGTGACCAAACTTTCCACATTCGTAACTCCTTCCATCATTTTTATCAGCTTCATTTCTCATCCTTCCTTTCCTGAAGTTGGACTTCCCTCTTCTGTTATTTCTGTTTCTTCTCATCAGGCTGGTTACGACTTGAGAGAGCATTGCAATGTTTTCATATTGTCCTCCTCCTCCTCCTCCTCCTCCTCCTTCTTCTTCTTCTCCTTCGTCTTCTTCTTCTTCTTCTTCTTCTTCTTCTTCTTCTTCTTCTTCTTCTTCTTCTTCTTCTTATTATTATTATTATTATTATTATTATTATTATTATTATTATTATTATTATTATTATTATTATTATTATTATTATTATTATTATTATTATTATTATTATTATTATTATTATTATTATTATTATTATTCTTCTTCTTCTTCTTCTTCTGGTTCAGCCACAGTTGCCTTGAAAGCAACTGTTTTCTTCTTCTCTTGAATTTGTCTGTCAAGATGAGTTTTCTCAAAAGCAATTAGATCACCTCTGAGCTTATCATAGGAACTTTTGTCCAGATCTTGACATTCCAACGCAATGACCTTTGCCTACCAAATTATAGGTAGGCTTCTGAGGATATTTCTCACATGTTCGCCATTTTTAATAGGTCTTCCAAATGATTTGAGGTCTCCAAGTATTTTTCTGAACCAGGAAAATATTTCTTCTACAGATTCACCATCCTTCATCTGAAATAACTCATAGTCCCGAACCAAGAGGTTTATCCTAGTTTCTTTCACTTTGTTGGTTCCTTCATAAGTGACTTCTAGAGGGGGGGGGTGAATTTTTGACTATTTAAAATTAGGCGACTAACACAAGTATTAGTTGACTCATCACAATGCAGAATGAAAGTAAGTAGTGAAGAAGAGTAAATAACACACAGTGATTTATACTGGTTCGATACCGTTGTGGTACTTACATCCAGTTTCTCATGGGTCACAAGTGTTCCTTAAGATCTTTGAAAATGTTACAACACATATGGTTTTAACGCGTTCACCAACAACGAACAATATCACACTTTGAGTTCTGAGTAATTGACATAACTCTCTTTTGTGTTCTAGATCTTTCTATCTTTTGAGACACTGATAACTAAAGATTTTAGTGTTTGAACTAAGAAGTAGACAGACTTAGAATACAATGTGTGTAGTTGCGCACTTGCTGCTTAAGTTTTCCAGTCATTTATAGGCAAGCATTATTGTGTGTATGTATTTTAATTCAGCAAGGTATCTCTGATTCTTTCAAAAAGCTGAGTGTTGTATTCGAGCAGAGTGTCTCTAATTTCTTCATGGAGTGCTCTTGGAGTGCGATGTTCCATACAGAGAGAGATGGGCTGGAAGTTATTTAAACTATGGAGTGCACTGTTCCATACCGAGATGCTTCATATTTTTCTTGAAGATGGGCGTATGTGAGATAGTCTTTATTTAGTGGATTTCAATTAATCCATGGAGTTCTTGATGACAAGAAGCACCACTTACAAGTGTCTCCCACTATAATGTGTTTCCCACTCAACTTGTTTCCCATGTCTTTTGTCCTTTTTTTTTGTTTGATGTGAATTGCAGCTTCCCTTTTTTGATAGCTTGCATCAGCCTTGATGCCTTTGATCTGCTTGGAGTAAGCCTAATTCTGGACACAGAATAATTGCTGGCGAACTTTTTGATTAGAGTATCCATGATTGGCAATCTGAGTCCTGATTGATCATTATTTGCTATTTCGGATCCTGTAGCAATCGCATCTTGCTGAGCATCTCCATTCTTTTCTTTTTGTAAGTCCTGCAAATATAACATAAGATAATATTGTCATCATTGAAACTTAAACTTAAACTTAAACTTAAACCTATCCAAAAGTCCCATAAAAAAGGATTTTTGGTGTATTTATACCATGTAAGAATAGCCCCGGGCGAAACTACCCTTTCCTCGCCTAAATAGGAAAATACTATGTAAAAATTACACAGCGCACGGCCCACAGTGCAGCGCCCCATGCGGTGTGCCTGTAGAAAAGTTTAGAGAGCGATTTCTGACTGACAACAACAGAATTCACTGTCGCGCCGCCCCACGTGGCGGGACTGTGTAAAATTTCCAGAATAATTCATTTTCTTCAATTTTTGATATCCAGACTCAGCTCTCGACCCCCGAACGCGATCCCGGTTTAATTTGTTGGACTTTTACTCAGACTTCAAAGCTCCAAATCGTTCAATTTAGCTCCAAAATATCTTCTTAACTTGGAATCACTTCTTGCAAGACATAAAATATGTAATAAGTGCAATTCACTATCATTTAAGCTCCAACACAAGTAAAATGCAATAATTAGATAAAACACAGGATTCTAGCCTACCATCATTTTTACGTAAAATTTTGAAGAAAATGTGATTTTTTACTTAAAATGAGGTTAGAGTTGACCACAATCAACATTCTTGGTAAATGACCTCGGATCGGTATTTTGACGATTCTGGTGGGTTCATATGATATTTTTGGACTTGCACGCATATATGGTTGGGGTTCGGGGTAATCTGAACGTGTTTCGGCACATTATGTGAGAAATAATGAATTTTGAGTTTAAGTTGAAAATTCTTGAGTTTTGAGGATCGATTCTTGTTATTTGATATTATTTTGATGATTGAGGTAGCAAGCAAGTATGTATGATATTATTACACTCGTGTGCATGTTCAGTTTTGAGCCCGAGGGGCTCGGGTGAGTTTTGGATGGGTTACAGATGGGTTTGCAACTATTGGTGCTCAGCAGCTGCTGGTGGAAGTCTGCATATCTTGCATTTGTGAGGTCTGGCTCGCATTTGTGAGCTCGCTTTTGTAGTCAAATGATCACATTTCCGAATATAGGCTGGGGGCTGGGTCTTCGCAATTGCGAAGAATGGTTCGCTTTAGCGATCTGCATAGTGATCACTTTTGCGACTATTTCATCGCATTTGCAATGCAGTGTAGTGTTAGGGAGCTTTGCATCACATTTGCAATGGATGGGTAGTTCGCATTTGTGAACTAGTATTCACAAATGCGGCGTTTGCAGCTCGGTAAAAGATTGAGAAATCGAGACTTAGCTCATTTTACACTATTTTTCAACCCCCAAATACTTTATAGGCAATTTTTAAAGAACCTTTCGTCCCAAATTCATTGGTAAGCATCTTTAAATAGTTTTCATGAGTTTTTAACATCAAAATTTTGAATTTCATGGAAAAAATTAGGGGTTTTGGGTATAATTTAGGGATTTTGTGAAACTAAAATTTAGACCTCAAATTGAGGTCGGATTTCGAAACAAATTACATAATCGCGCTCGGGGGTAGATGGGTAATCGATTTTCGGTATGAATCTCAGATTTTGACCAAGCGAGTCCGGGGTTGACTTTTTCAAAAAAGACCAAAAATTAAACCTTTTCATCTGTGGGTAGTTTCTAAAGCTTATTTTGAATTGTTTGATCGATAATTGGCTAGATTCGGTTGGTTTGGAGGCTTGTTCGAAAGGCAAAGCCATGATTGATTGTCGATTTGGTTGCGGACTGAGGTAGGTTTTGTGGTTAACCTTTACTTGAGGAAATTGAGACTTGTTGGTCTATTTGTTACGTGAATTATGTATGGGGATGGTGAATATGCAAGGTGACGAGTATATATGTGTTTTCATTGGGTTGAATCATGTGGGTGAAAATTAACTTATTGTGCCATGTTGTTTCATTTACTATGCCTTTTGTGCCTTAGTTAGGTTATTATTCCTTTAATTGTTCGCTTTCGTGTTTATTGCTTATTTGAGATTTTTGGGATATTGAAAGTTGAATTTTGCTTATTATAGCACCATGGTTGAAGTTGAAATTTGCTTCCCACCTTGCTTATTACTTTGAATTGTTATTGTTGCTTAGTGAGGAAGAGTGAAAAATACGAAGGGTGTTGTCGCGCCATATTTGCATATTTTTATCATTGATAGAGTGAATATGAGGATTAAAGCACGAAGGATGATGTCATGCACTTGATTTCTTATTTATCATTGTAATGTGAGGATGAGAGTAAAAGCACAAAGGGTGATACCGTGCTATTGTATTTACATTATATGGTGAGGATGAGAGTAAAAGCATGAAGGGTGAATGAGTAAAAGCACGGGGGTGATGTCGTGCCATTGCATTTAAATTATATGGCGAGGATGAGAGTAAAATCACAAAGGGTGATGCCGTGCAATTTGATGATTTCATTGATTTACTTGATTCTCGGGTCGTGAATTTAGCTTGGATACTTCGTTGCTAATTTTGATAAAGTGACTTACTTGGTGATTTTGTACTAATTATTCCGATTTTTTCTCCCTTTTATATGCTCCCACCTCGTTATTACTTTTAAATGCCTTACTTGTATCACGACCCGGAATTCCCACCCTCGACACCTTGATGACGCCTAACATTTCACCTGCTAGGCAAGCTAATGTTAGATGTAGTTATTAACTATTTTTAATAATTCAAATCAAATAAAAATCAATAAGCTAAATGGACTAAAATAAAGTAGATAAATATGATAAACGGCGATATCCAAATACAAATCCCAGAACTGGTGTCACGAATACACGAGCATCTAGAATACTACAAATAATAGTCTGAATGAAAGCATAACTGTCTGAATCCAAATAAACAACTAGAGAAATGTAGAATGGTACTTCAAGGCTACGAACGTTGTGCAGTTGTAGCTCAAGTCTCCCTCAAGCACCGGATCTGAGAAATCTACTGACCGCTGCTAGGACCAACTCCAAAATCTACACAAGAAGTGCAGAGTGTAGTATGAGTACAACCGACCCTATGTACTCTGTAAGTGTCGAGCCTAACCTCGACGAAGTAGTGACGAGGCTAAGGCGGGTCACTTACAATAACTTGTACGCATTAATAACAATAATAACATGAAAGGAAACATGATATGACGGTAAAGCAATTAATTTATGAAAATAAGCTCAATCCTCGCAATCAGAATTTTAAGAATATCATACCTCAAAATATCATATAAAAAGCTGAAAACTAACACAATAACACAATGAGTACAACATACACAATCCGTTGCGACGCACAACCCGATCCCACCGTACACACACAATCCTTTCCTATTCCATCATAATATTATTTATCAATATCAAGAATCACATATAAAATCCGCTGCAGCTCGCAACTTGATCCCATCATATCATCATAATCAATGTCATAATTCTCCCTTATTTCACCATATCACAATTTATCAATAACAAGTATTATGTACACAATCGTTGCGGCGCGCAACCCGATCCCACCATATCATTATAATCAATATCAAAATCCTCTCTTATTTCACCATATCACAACCGTTGCGGCGTGCAACCCGATCCAAAAATAATTTCACTAAATATAACCAATCCAATAGCTTAATTTACAAGAATCTCTATAATTAAGGAATATAAAAAGCAAAGCAATAAAGGAATCACGTACTAATCAAAGGAATGATACAAATAATATAAAAGCAACAAAACAAGTCAAGTACGTGACAATTAAGGTATGCAAATAAGACAGTTAAGGCAAGTAATAATTAATTACAAAAGGGACGAACAATTAAATACAAGAATAATTAATGACAATTAACCAATTATGGCATAGAAAGCAACTAAATTATGTAATAGTGTGATGACCCAAAATATCATCTTTAAATTTAATAATTAATTATGTGTTCTAAGACCTCGAAAAGTACTATTTATCATTCCTCGACTTGTGTGCGCAGTCCGTAAAAGTTTTATGTGGAAAATGGATTTTAAAATATGAATTAGAACTTTAATACTCAAACTGAGTTGACTTTGGTCAACATTTTGAGCAAACGGACTCGGATCAGTATTTTTTATAGTTCTGATAGGTCCGTATCGTAATTTGGGACTTAGGCGTATGCCCGGAATCAAATTCCGAGGTCCCTAGCCCGAGATACGGAATTTTGATGGAAAATTAAAAGTTTAAGTTCAAATAGTGACCGAATGTCGAATTACGTGCAAACGACCCCGAAAAAGAATTTCGATGATTCCAACAACTCGATATGGTGATTTTAGACTTAGGAGCGTGATCAGAATTCTATTTGAACGTCTGTAGTGAAATAAGGTTTGAAATGGCTAAAATAGGAATTTAAGTTTGAAAGTTTGATCGGGAAGTTGACTTTTTGATATCGGGGTCGGAATCCAGTTCTGAAAATTTTCACTGCTCCGTAATGTCATTTATGGCTTGTGTACAAACTTTGAGGTCAATCGGACTTGATTAGATAGGTTTCGAGATCGAATGTAGAAGTTGGAAATTCTTGAGTTTCATTAAGCTTGAATTGGGGTGTGATTTGTGATTTTAGCATTGTTTGACTTGATTTGAGGTTTCAAATAAGTTCGTATGATGTTTTAGGACTTTTTGGTGTATTGGGTTGAGGTACCGAGGGCATCGGGCAGCCAGTCAAAATCGGGCAGCCAGTCAAAATCGGGCTGCCTGTCAAAATCGGACTCCCTGTCAAAATCGATCTCCCTGTCAAAATCGGGCTGCCTGTCAAAATAGGAATGCCTGTCAAAATCGGGTTGCCTATCAAAATCGAATTCCCTGTTAAAATTGGACTCCCTCACAAAATCGAGCTCCTTGACAAAATTGAGCTCCCTAACAAATCGAGCTCTGTGACAAATTGAGCTCCCTGACAAATCGAGCTCCCTGACAAATCGAGCTCCCTGACAAGATCGAGCTCCCTGACAAATCGAGCTCCCTAACAAAATCGAGCTCCCTGACAAATCGGGCTCCCTGACACATCTGTAAGTTATAAAAACAGGGGACTTCGTCCCATTTGCCAATTTTGACGAATTGGAGCTTGAGGAGAGGCGATTTTGATATATTTTCAAGGAAAAATATTGGGCTAAGTGATTCTAAGTCAGATTTGGTCAATATTCACGAATATATCATTGTTTTCACCATTTAATTAGTGTAATTAGGGAAAATTTTAGAAATCTTAGAGAAACGCATTTTTGAGATTTCAGTGTCGATACGGAGTCGGATTTGAGTGAAATTGGTATGGTTGGACTAGTAATTGAATGAGTTGTCGGATTTTGTGCGTTTCTCCGAATTCCGAGATGTGGGCCCCACAGGCGGTTTTTGAGCTAATTTCAGATTTTATTGAAAAATGTAATATTCTCTTATGAAATTAATTATTATAATTTTTGTTGACTGTATCGAATTAATTATGACTAGATACAAGTCGATTCGAGTCGAAAAATCGAGAAAAAAGCATAATACTTGTGGGGGGAAATTCCCCCTAGGATTGATAATTGTAATATGAGGAAAGTCATGTACACGAGGTCACGAGTGTGTACACGAGCTAAATGTGAAAGATTATATTTTAAATTGTGTAGATCACTGCTGCGCATTAATTAAATTATTTTATTTTGTTATATTCTGCATTATTGATTTAATGTTTATATTTTAAATTTTCTTGACCTTTTCCTGCTAATTGTTTTATCTGTTTAGTTGGAACTTGGTTTCTTTTATTCTGTGCATTATTTGAAGGTTGATTTTCTTTAAATTAAATATTATTAATATGAAGTATCATTCCTCGACTTGCGTGTGAAGTCCGTAAAATTTTTCGAAAAGTTTTTATGTGAAAAATGGATTTAAAATGTGCATTAGAGGTTTAAAACACAACTGAGTTGACTTTGGTCAATATTTTGAGCAAACGGACTCGGATCGGTGTTTTGACAGTTCCGGTAGGTTCGTATCGTGATTTGGGACTTAGGCTTATGCCCGGAATAAAATTTCGAGCTCCCTAGACGGAGATACATAATTTTGATGAAAAATTAAAAGTTTAAGTTCAAATAGTGACCAGATGTTGAATTATGTGCAAACGACCCCGGAATAGAATTTTTATGATTCCTACAGCTCCAAATGGTGATTTTGGACTTAAGAGCGTGATCAAAATTCTATTTGGAAGTTTGTAAGCAAATTAGGCTTGAAATGGCAAAAATAGGTATTTAAGTTTGGAAGTTTGACCGGGGAGTTGACTTTTTTATATCGGGGTCGGAATCCAGTTTTGAAAATTTTCTCAGCTCCGTTATGTCATTTATGACTTGTGTGCAAAATTTGAGGTCAATCAGACTTGATTTGATAGGTTTTGACATGGAATGTAGAAGTTGGAAATTCTTGAGTTTTATTAAGCTTGAATTGGGGTGTGATTTGTGATTTTAGCGTTGTTTGACTTGATTTGAGGTTTCAAATAAGTCTGTATGATATTTTAGGACTTGTTGGTGTATTGGGTTGAGGTCCCGAGGGCCTCGGGTGAGTTTCAGATGGTTAAAAGATCAAAAGTGGGACTTAGCTGCTGCAAAAATTGCTGCAATATTTCTGCTGGAAATGCTGTCAAAAATTGGGCTGCCTGTCAAAATCGGACTTCCTTTCAAAATCGGACTCTCTGTCAAAATTGGACTCCTTGTCAAAATCGAGCTCCCTGACAAAATCGAGCTCCCTGACAAAATCGAGCTCCCTGAAAAATTCGAGCTCCCTGGCAAATCGAGCTCCCTGACAAATCGAGCTCCCTGACAAATTGAGCTCCCTGACAAAATCGAGCTCCCTGACAAAATCAAGCTCCCTCACAGATCTGTAAGTTATAAAAACAGGGGACTTCGTCCCATTTGCCATTTTTGACGAATTGGAGCTTGAGGAGAGGCGATTTTGATATATTTTCAAAGACAAATATTGGGGTAAGTGATTCTAACTCGGATTTGGTTAATATACACGAATATATCATTATTTTCACCATTTAATTAGTGTTTTGAGATAGAAATTTGGAAAAACTTTAGAAATCTCATAGAAATGAATTTTTGAGATTTCGGTATCGGTCCAGAGTCGGATTTGAGTGAAACTGGTATGGTTGGACTCGTAATTGAATGGGTTGTCGGCATTTGAGAGTTTCTCCGGATTCCGAGATGTGGGCCCCACAAGCGATTTTTGAGCTAATTTTGGATTTTATTGAAAAATATAATATTTTCTTATCAAAATTGATTACTATAATTTTTGTTGACTGTATCGAATTAATTATGACTAGATACGAGTCGATCGGAGTCGGAAATTCGAGGAAATTCCCCCTAGGATTGATAATTGTAATGTGTGGAAAGTCGTGTACACGAGATGACGAGTGTGTACACGAGCTAAATGTGAAAGATTATATTTTTTAATTGTGTAGATCACTGTTGCTCATTAATTAAATTATTTTATTTTGTTATATTCTTCATTATTGATTTAATATTTATATTTTAAATTTGCTTGACCTTTTCCTGCTAATTGTTTTATCTGTTTAGTTGGAACTTGGTTTCTTTTATTATGTGCATTATTTGAAGGTTGATTTTGTTTAAATTAAATATTATTAATATGAAGTATTTGACATTTTTAAACTTGATATTGAAGCTACGTATTAAAGATTTTTAAATATTTTTTTCCTGAATTAGTTGCTCCTGAATATTTTTGTAAGATTTTTGTACTCATTGTGATGGATCAGTGAGCTCTTTATTGTGGAAAAATATTATTGTTGAATTATTTTGACATGAGCTGTGAGCTCTTTATTGTGAAAAAATATTATTGTTGAATTATTTTGACATGAGCCCTGAGCTCTTTATTGTGGAAAAATATTGTTGTTGAATTATTTTGGAAAGTTAAACTATTTGAGCACCTGAGGTGCAAATTGTGATATATTATGATATTTATACGCATGAGGTGGTATAAGGTCTGGGTATTGAAACGCATGTGGTGAGATAAGGGTGGCTTGATATGCGTGGCTAGTAGGGGGATGCTATTTCGGGAAAAATATTTTCTTTAAAATAAATTGTGAAGGCTCCCGCGGTGGTATAAGGAAATGAGATATTGTGAATTTGTTTATGATTAGGGACTACGAGGCGGTACCTCGGGAGTGACCTTGTTGATATTGATTTATGGCCGCAGTTGCCTTTGATTATTGTTGTGATTTTCTTAAAGTTGAAAAGAATTCTGTTTTGTTTCCACGAGTTATTTATTTTTCATTATTTGGTGTAATTAAATGTGACATACTACTTGATTCATTTCCATTGTCATTTTATCTTATAATATTATTTAAACATTTTACCATGCCATTATTTATTCTCCAGTAGGGCCTGACCTGACCTCGTCACAACTCTACCGAGGTTAGGCTTGGCACTTACTGGGTACCGTTGTGGTGTACTCATACTACGCTTCTGCACATCTTTTTGTGCAGATCCAGGTACATCTTATCAAACCAGGCATCAGTAAACTAGCTTTACGAGTAGACGTCGAGGTATATCTGACAGCGTCCGCAGACTCCGGAGTCCCCTTCTATCTTACTATGTTGTCTTCCTTATTTGCTTTAGACTCTGATGCATAGAGACATAGAGAATAAATTCTTAAAAGTTTGTGACTTATTTCTACCGAGTTTTGGGAGTTGAATTTGTTTGAATTGTAGTTTATTTATTTCAGATATTTATTATTATTCCGCATTGATAGGCTTACCTAGTCTTAGAGACTAAGTGTCATCACGACATCCTACAGAGGGAATTTGGGGTCGTGACAAGTTGGTATCAGAGAACTAAGTTCATAGGTGTTATGAGTCATAAGCAGGTTTAGTAGAGTCTTGCGGATCTGTACGGAGACGTCTGTACTTATCTTCGAGAGGCTATGAAATTGTTAGGAAATATTCACTTCTTTGATTCCTTATCATGCGACATTGATTTAGCTTGAAACATATATCTTATATTCCTTTGTATCCACTCATGTATGACATTACGCACTCGGTATCAGTTGTGCGTCGACGGTTCGTGATGCCGCAGATGGACTACGAGGGAGCCAGAGATACTCAAACATTGCCTTAATGTATGGTTCCGACTGAAGATGAGAGATCACCCAGTGAATCATGTGCGGGGTGCAACGGACGTTGACGTCTGGTTGATTTATACGAGCTGTGAAGGTTATTATTGTGGATCATTAGACGTTGTGACCTATGACTTCACGCCGAGTGGGGGGAGTCCACTATCAATGGGTGGATTGCGGGATCATGTGTTATATCAGTTTTGGCTTGAAATGTATATAGGTGGTACTGTAAGGTTCCCTAAAATTTGCACATGTTTAAGGCTTGCGATTTTGTAGAGGATAAGGTTGGGACTTGCGGTATGTCCGCCTCCTTAATAATCCTATACTTCTGTACCAAAGGAGTTATAGAAACAACTCTAAATTTACAGAAGGTCTACTCAGCGTGGATGTCACAATTGCGGATTTTGGGGTGCTTCGGAGGAAGTACAGTTGTTGACGAGATTCTGGACTATGTGGTTCGTGCCAAGATTTGTCTGTATGGAGCTCTACTTTTGTGATCGTTCTGTATAAATAGGGGTAAGAGTTACCCCAAAGAAGAATCGAAGAGTATGTTATGAAATGGATTAGCTCAACAGTGTTGAGTTAGCATAACAAAAGAAGAAATTTCCCTTGGGAGAGATAATTCTCCACTGGTGTTCGTGGCAAACCTATGAAAAGGGCAGACCAACCAATGCAACACCACCCACTTGGCTCAGTTCTCAGAAACGCTTTTGAAAGAGTTTTTTTTTTTCGGACTCTCCGTAATGCATGGCGCGTACGGTTTGAACGGTTGTGTCAGGTCACCATTGAAGGTGTCAGAATATGCCATCAAGTTCAATAAGTTAGCCCATCATTGTCCTACTTTGCTTCCTACAGCCAGAGGACGAGTCCATAGACTTATTAAAGGACTCAATTATGATCGTAAAATTTTGTACGACTCGGGAGCTACAAGCTGATACTTCATTTCTGCTAGTTGTACAAATTGCCAAGATATTAGAATGTGTTCGGGGTGAGGAAAAATGGAAACTACAGAGACCAAGACGTCTCGAGGTTCTGGGGGATTCAGTGGATTCTACTCTATATGTATAAATCATTATGGAGGGGGCTCGGGCAGTCCGCCAGCCCAGTCCGCACATCGGATTACTCGGGGTGCTCCAGTAAGTTCTTTTAATGCACCATCGACATGAGTTCCTATAATGGTTATTCCAGTTATTTGGCACAGACTCAATATGAGCAGCCTAACCCGCAAAGGGGTTGTAATGAATACGGTGATACTAGGCACATCATGAGAAAATTGTCCCAAACTTGGGAGAGACTTATTTCATCAAAGCACTCAGGCTACGTGCCCCATTGCAGTTACTACACTACCGACACGACCAGTTAGGGGTAGAGGACAGACGGGTAGAAGGCGTCCTAGAGGTGGAGACCCAGCCGTTGATATATTTGTTTTACGGTATGGCTGAGGTCGCTACATCGGATGGTGTTGTTACAGGTACGACCTCGATTTAATATAAAGGAATAATTTCCTTAACTTGATTCGGTTCTCAGTATCGAAACGAGTCCTCCTATGGTGCTCCACTTATGAGTGAGCTTCGTAATTCTATAATCTACTTATGTGTTTACCCCTGTTGGGAGATTCCATAGAGATAACTACGCCTATCATTCCATGTTGGTCAATAATAAGACCTGTGAAGCTAAATGTGGCTTTCTGTTACTCATTTCGATAAGTTTTGATGTAATTTACTGATAATTAATTACAAATTGTGAATTATATGTCCTACCGGTGTGTGGTTCATTATGTGTTGTGATTTTGTTTAACGGAAACTATTGAGAAGGAGCAAATGAAAAGTTTAGATTGGCACGATGTGAATATTACTTGTGATTCAGAACCGAGGACGAGATCCTCGCATTTTAATATAAACTGATATGTTTAAACCGGGCTACGAGCTGCTGTGGAAGTTATATAAGGACGAGATCCTTGTGAGGAAAATTCTTATGTTTAAGTTCTCCCTTGTGAAATCTAATTTGTACTATAGTACTAATAGGGAGTCATGCCAGTTAGGCTTATTTGAAAATTTTTATATGCAATTCTCTATGCATACTTGCCAAATTTGTGTTGTAATTATTGAGTTTTAACCTACGATGTAGGTTCCCGCCCAGGTAACGTTAAATATAACTCATTAATTCGGGTAAATAATTATGAGGTATTCATGTTTTGTGTCTCGTTATCAGTATTGTGAAGGTTTGAAACTAGATTTTTGCTAACATGAAGTTAATTGGCGATTATGTAATTGATTATGAACAACTATTTAAGACCAAATCGACCCAGAAGGTGCTCCGTTAAGGTGGACAGAAGAATGTGAGGAGAGCTTCCAAAAGCTCAAGACAACCCTGACTACAGCCCCAATATTGGTATTACCTACAGGTTCAGGGTCTTATATTGTGTATTGTGACGCATCGCATATTGGTCTCGGCGTAGTGTTGATGCAAGATGGTATGGTAATTGCCTACGCGTCCCGACAGTTAAAGGTACACGAGAAGAATTATTCGGTCCATGACCTTGAGTTAGCAGCTATTGTTCATCCCTTGAAGATTTGGCGACATTATTTATACGGTGTCCATTGTGAGGTCTACACCGATCACCGAAGTCTACAACATCTGTTTAAACAGAATAATAATTTGCGGTAGCAGAGGTGGTTGGAGTTGCTTAAGGATTATAAAATCACCATTCTCTATCATCTTGGGAAGGTTAATGTAGTGGCCGATGCGTTGAGTCGTAAGGCGGAAAGTTTGGGCAGCTTAGCATATTTGCCGGTAGCAGAGAGGCCTTTAGCCTTGGATGTTCAGGCCTTGGCCAACCAATTTGTCAGATTGGATGTTTCCGAGCCGAGTTGAGTTTTGGATTGTGTGGTTTCTCAGTCTTCTCTTTATGATCGTATCAGGGAGCCTTAGTATGATGACCCATATTTTCTTGTCCTTAAGGATACAGTTCAGCACGGCGATGCCAAGGAAGTCACTATTGGAGATGAAGATGTATTACAGATGCAGGGCAGGAAGTCACTATTTGAGACATCACTATTGGTGGAGGCGGGTGAAGAAAGACATAGTGGAATATGTAGCTCGGTGCCTAAATTGTCAGCAGGTGAAATATGAGCATCAACGACTAGGTGGATTGCTTCAGAAGTTGGAAATTCCAAAAAATAAATGGGAGCGGATCACTATGGATTTCGTTGTTGGGCTCCCACAAACTCGGAGGAAGTTCGATGCAGTTGGGGTGATTGTGGACAGATTGACCAAGTCAGCTCATTTCATTCCTATGATTACTACTTACTCTTCAGAGCAGCTGGCTCAGGTATATATTCGCGAGATTGTCAAACTTCACGGTATACCGGTATCTATCATCTCTGACCGGGGTACACAGTTTACCTCACGGTTTTGGAAGGCTGTACATCGAGAGTTGGGTACTCGTGTGGAGTTGAGTACAACATTTCATCCTTAGACGGACGGGCAGTCTGAACGCACTATTTAGATACTGGAGGATATGCTTCATACGTGTGTGATAGATTTTGGGGGTGCTTGGGATCAGTTCTTACCACTTACAGAATTTGCTTACAACAACAGTTGCCAGTCAAGGATTCAGATGGCTCCGTATGAGGCCTTGTATGGTAGGCGGTGTCGGTCCCTAGTGGGTTGGTTCGAACCGGGCAAGGCTAGACTATTAGGTACAGACTTGGTTCAGGATGCCTTGGAAAAGGTTAAATTGATTCAGGATCGACTTCGTACAGCCCAATCTAGACAGAAGAGTTATGCGGATTGGAAGGTTTGTGATGTTACATTCATGGTTGGTGGGAGGGTATTGCTCCAGGTTTCGCCTATGAAGGGTGTGATGAGGTTCGAGAAGAAGGGCAAGTTGAGCCCTAGGTATATTGGGCCTTTTGAGATTCTTTAGAGAGTTGGAGAGGTGGCTTACAAACTTGCATTACCACCTAGTCTCTCTACGGTTCATCCGGTATTCCATGTTTCCATGCTTTAGAAATATCACGGCGATCCGTCTAATGTGTTAGACTTCAGTTCGGTTCAGTTGGACAAGGATCTATCTTATGTTGAGGAACCAGTGGCTATTTTGGATAGGCAGGTTCGAAAGCTGAGGTCAAAGAATATTGCTTCCGTGAAGGTTCAGTGGAGGGGTCATCCGGTCGAAGAGGCGATTTGGAAGACCGAGCATGATATGCGCAGCTGTTATACACACTTATTCACCATCTTAGGTACTTTTTCTAACTTCGTTCGAGGACGAACGTTTGATTTAGAGGTGGAGAATGTAATGACCCAAAATGTCATCTTTAAACTTAATAATTAATTATGTGTTCGAAGACCTCGAAAAGCACTATTTATCATTCCTCGACTTGCGTGCGCAGTACGAAAAATATTTCGGAAAGTTTTTATGTGAAAAATGGATTTAAAATGTGAATTAGAGCTTTAAAACTCAACTGAGTTGACTTTGGTCAACATTTTGAGCAAACGGACTTGGATCAGTGTTTTGACAGTTCCGATAGGTCCGTATCGTGATTTGGGACTTAAGCGTATGCCCGGATTCAAATTCCGGAGTCCCTAGCCCGAGATACGGAAATTTGATGAAAAATTAAAAGTTTAAGTTCAAATAGTGACCGGATGTCGAATTATGTGCAAACGACTCCGGAATAGAATTTTTCTGATTCCAACAGCACCATATGGTAATTTTGGACTTAGGAGCGTGATCGGAATTTTATTTGGAAGTCTGTAGTCAAATTAGACTTGAAATGACTAAAATAGGAATTTAAGTTTAGAAATTTAACCGGGGAGTCGTCTTGTTTATATATGGGTCGAAATCCAGTTCTATAAATTTTTACAGCTCCGTTATGTCATTTATGACTTGTGTGCAAAATTTGAGGTCAATCGGACTTGATTTGATAGGTTTCGATATCGAATGTAGAAATTGGAAATTCTTGAGTTTCATTAAGCTAGAATTGGGGTGTGATTTGTGATTTTAGCGTTGTTTGACTTGATTTGAGGTTTCAAATAAGTTCGTATGATATTAAGGACTTGTTGGTATATTGGGTTGAGGTCCCGAGGGCCTCAGGTGAATTTCAGATGGTTAACGGATCAAAAGTGGGACTTAGCTACTGCAAAAACTGCTGCAATTTTTCTATTGGAAATGCTGTCAAAAATTGGGCTGCCAGTCAAATCGGGTTTCCTGTCAAAATAGGGCTGCCTGTCAAAATCGGGATGCCTGTCAAAATCGGACTCCCTGTCAAAATCGGACTCCCTGACAAAATCGAGCTCCCTGACAAAATTGAGCTCCCTGACAAATTGAGCTCCCTGACAAACCGAGCTCCCTGGCAAATCGAGCTCCCTGACAAAATCAAGCTCCCTGACAAATCGAGCTCCTTGACAAATTGGCCTCCCTGACAGATCTGTAAGTTATAAAAACAGGGGACTTCGTCCCATTTGCCATTTTTGACGAATTGGAGCTTGAGGAGAGGCGATTTTGATATATTTTCAAGGAAAAATATTGGGGTAAGTGATTCTAACTCGGATTTGGTTAATATTCACAAATATATCATTGTTTTCACCATTTAATTAGTGTTTTGAGATAGAAATTTAGGAAAATTTTAGAAATCTCATAGAAACGAATTTTTGATATTTCGGTGTCGGTCCGAAGTCAGATTTGAGTAAAACTGGTATGGTTGGACTCATAATTGAATGGGTTATCGGATTTTGTAAGTTTCTCCAGATTTCGAGATGTGGGCCCCACGTGCAATTTTTGAGCTAATTTCGGATTTTATTGAAAAATATAATATTCTCTTATGAAATTGATTACTATAATTTTTGTTGACTGTATCGAATTAATTATGACTATATATGAGTCGATCGGAGTCAGAAAATCGAGGAAAAAGCATAATACTTGGTTAAATTGGAGCAAGTCGAGGTAATTGTAATGTGTGGAAAGTCATGTACACGAGGTGACGAGTGTGTACACGGGCTAAATGTGAAAGATTATGTTTTAAATTGTGTAGATCATTACTGCGCATTAATTAAATTATTTCATTTTGTTATATTCTTCATAATTGATTTAATGTTTATAATTTAAATTTGCTTGACCTTTTCCTGCTAATTGTTTTATCTGTTTAGTTGAAACTTGGTTTCTTTTATTCTGTGCATTATTTGAAGGTTGATTTTCTTTAAATTAAATATTATTAATATGAATATTTGACATTTGTAAACTTGATATTGAAGCAACGTATTAAAGATTTTTAAGTATTATTTTCCTGAATTAGTTACTCTTGAATATTTTTATAAGATTTTCGTACTCATTGTGGTGGAGCAGTAAGCTCTTTATTGAGGAAAACTATTATTGTTGAATTATTTTGACATGAGCTATGAGCTCTTTATTGTGAAAAATTATTATTGTTGAATTATTTTGACATGAGCCGTGAGCTCTTTATTGTGAAAAACTATTATTGTTGAATTAATTTGACATGAGGTGAGCTCTTTATTGTGAAAAAAATATTGTTGTTGAATTATTTTGGCAAGTTAAATTATTTGAGTATCTGAGGTGCAAATTGTGATATATTGTGATATTGATACGCATGAGGTGGTATAAGGTCTGGGTATTGAAACGCATGCGGTGAGATAAGGGTGGCTTGATACGCGTGGCTAGTAGGGGAAACTACTAGAATTCATGCGGTGTGATAAGGATGACTAAAACGCGGGATGCTATTTCGGGAAAAATATTTTCTTTAAATAAATTGTGAAGGCTCCCGCGGTGGTATAAGGAAATGAGATATTGTGAATTTGTTTATGATTTGGGACTACGAGGCGGTACCTCGGGAGTGCCCTTGTTGATATTGATTTATGGCCGCAGTTGCCTTTGATTATTATTGTGATTTTCTTCAAGTTGAAAAGAATTCTATTTTGTCTCCACGAGGTATTTATTTGCCATTATTTGGTGTAATTAAATGTGGCATACTACTTGATTCATTTACATTGTCATTTTATCTTATAATATTGTTTAAACATTTTACCATGCCATTATTTATTCTCCAGTAGGGCCTGACCCGACCTCGTCACTACTCTACCGAGGTTAGGCTTGGCACTTACTGGGTACCGATGTGGTGTACTCATACTTCGCTTTTAAACATCGTTTTATGCAGATCCAGGTATATCTTATCAGACCAGGCATCAGTAAACTAGTTGTACGAGGAAACTTCGAGGTATATCTACCAGCTTCCGCAGACTCCGGAGTCCCCTTCTATCTTACTATGTTGTTTTCCTTATTTTCTTTAGACTCTGATGTTTAGAGACATAGAGAATAAATTCTTAGAAGCTTGTGACTTATTTCTACCGGGTTTTGGGAGTTAAAATTGTTTGAATTGTAGTTTATTTATTTCAGATATTTATTATTATTCCGCATTGATAGGCTTACCTAGTCTTAGAGACTAGGTACCATCACGTCATCCTACGGAGGGAATTTGGGGTCGTGACAAATAGTTAAGGCATGGAATAAGATAATTCACGAAATAAGAGTAAAGACATGGAAACAATCATTTTGACGGCGTATATACACTCGTCACCTCGCATATACTCTGTTACACACGTAATTCACATAACATATAGTTCAAGGGTTCCTAATTCCCTCAAATCAAGGTTAGACCCAACACTTACCTCGCTCCGCAACCAAATCAAAGCTCAATCGGGGCCTTTCCTCTAAAATTCGCCTCCAAACCAATCGAATCTAACAAAAATCAACTTAATATCATCAAACAATGCTAGAAAAATAAATTACAATAGGTAAAGCTATGATCTTTACTTTTTTCCAAAAAGTCAAGAAAAGTCAATTCGGGACTCGCCCGGTAAAACCCTAGGTCCAATGGTAGATTCTCACTACCCATGACCCCACGAGTTCAAATATGTGATTAGTTTCAAAATTTGAGTCTAAATCGACTCTCAAAACTCAATTTCTTATTTTTCAAAAAATTAACAAAGTTTCATAAATTTTCACTTGATTCACATGATTTTGATATTAAAATCTAAGATAAGTTGATGGAATATGATTAGAAATGGATTAGAATCACTCACCCAAAGTTTGAAGATGAAATTCCCTCTTCAAAACCACCACCTACCGAGCCTAGGATTCCATAATATGAAAATGAGGCCAAAAATCCTGTCTCTCAGCTTTTGTCCAGTCGCAGATGTCGCAATTGCGACCTGGGGTTGGCAAATGCGAGAAATCCATCGCAAATAAGAGGAATCTATCGCAAATGCGAAGAAACTTACATCTCTGTTGTCATCGCAAATGCGATGATTTGTTCGCAAATGCGAATGTGGACAAGTCACAAAAGCGATCAAACGATCGCAAATGCGATCTCTGTTGTTTTCAGGCCATATTCGCAATTGCGAACAAAATGTTCGCAAATACGATCATAATAGACTTTTCCAAATGTCTCAAATGCTATCCCCCACCTCGCAATTGCGAGGTCAGCAGACCATACCAGCAACATAGGGTCATCAGCTATTCTCCAAAGTCTAAAATTGATCCGTAGCCTATCCGAAACTCACTCGAGCCCTCGGGGCTCCTAACAAAACATCAACACAAGTCTAAAAATATCATACAAACTCACTCACATGATCAAAGTACAAGAATAACACCTAGAACTATGAATCGGACATCAAAATGTATGAGATTTACAAAGAAACTCAAGAACATGGAAATTTACAATCGGACATGCGAATCACATCAAATATATTCCGTTTTGCACCAAATTTTGCAGACAAGTAATAAATGGTCAAATGAACCCATTCCAAGTTCTGTGACCGAAATCTGAACCAGGTAGCACCAAAGTCAACCTACGGTCAAACTTGAGAATTTTTTAAACTTTCAAATTACTAATTTTCAACAAATCGCATTAAATCAAGTTAGTGACGTCCGAATTCGATTTCGGGCATACACCCAAGTCCCAAATCACAATACGAACCCACTGGGAGCGTCAAAATACTGATTCGTGTCCGTTTACACAAAATATTGACCGTAGTTAACTTAAATGAGTTTTAAGGCAAAATTTTACATTTTCTTAAATTTTTCACATAAAAACTTTCCAGAACAAGACATGGACTACGCACGCAAATCGAAGAATACTAAACAGTACTAGTCGAGGTCTCAAAACATGAAAATAAAGTCTAAAACTCAAAGTGAACTATCGGCTCATCACATTCTCAACCTCTAAAACAAACGTTTGTCCTCGAACAGACATAGAAATGTACTTAGACTGGTGAAAAGGTGTGGATATCTACTCCACATGTTGGACTCAGACTCCCACTTGGCTGCCTCGATCGGCTTATCCCTCCATTGTACTCTAACTGAAGGATAACTCTTAGACCTCAAATTCCGGACCTGCCGGGCTAGAATGGACATCGACCCCTTCTCATAAGCCAAATCCTTGTCCAATTGGACTGAGCTGAAATCTAACACATGGGATGGATCACAGTGATACTTTCAGAGCATGGACACATGGAACACCGGATGGATTGCTGATAAACTAGGTGGCAATGCCAGTCTATAGGCCACCTCACACACTCTCTCAAAAATCTCAAAGGGTCTGATATACCTAGGGATCAACTTGCCCTTCTTTCCAAACCTCATCACACCCTTCATGGGTGAAACCCGAAGCAATACCCTCTCCCCAACCATAAATGCAACATCACGAACTCTCCGATCGGCATAACTCTTCTGCCTAGATTGAGCTGTGTGAAGTCGATCCTGAATCATCTTAACCTTTTCCAAGGCATCCTGAACCAAATCGGTATCCAACAACCGAGCCTCTCCCGGCTCAAACCAACCATCTGGTGAACGATACTGCCTCCCGTACAATGCCTCATAGGGAGCCATCTGAATACTCGATTGGTAGTTGTTATTGTAATCAAACTCCACAAGCAGTAAGAATTTATCCTAAGAACTCCCGAAATTGATAACGCAAGCGTGAAGCATGTCTTCTAATATCTGAATGGTGCGTTCGGACTGTCCGTCTATTTAGGGGTGAAATGTTAGACTCAACTCAACTCATGCGCCTAACTCACATTGTATGGACCTCCAGAAGTGCGAGATGAACCGCGTACCTCGATCAGATATGATGGACACGGGCACACCGTGAAGACGGACGATCTCGCAGATATAGATCTCAGCTAACCGCTCTAAATAATAGGTAACTACCACTGGAATGAAATGTGCCAACTTGGTCAACCTGTCCACAATGACCCATACCGTGTCGAACTTGTTCTGAGTCCGTGGGAGCCCAACGACAAAATCTATGGTAATACACTCCCACTTCCACTCAGGAATCTACACCCTCTGATGCTCATACTTAACTTGCTGACAATTCAGACACCGAGCTACATATGAAACTATATCCTTCTTCATTCTTCTCCACCAATAATGTTGCCGCAAGTCCTGATACATCTTGGCAGCACATGGATGAATGGAATACCGGGAACTATAGGTCTCCTCAAGAATCAACTCACGAAGCCCATCCATATTGGGCACACAATTCCGACCCTGCATCCGCAACACCCCATCATCTCCAACAGTAAACTTCTTGGCACCACTGTGCCACACCGTGTCCTTAAGGACAAGAAATGAAGGTCATTATACTAACGCTCTCTAATGCGCTCATACAAAGAAGACTGAGAGACCGTGAAAGCTAGAACACGGCTAGGCTCCAAAATATCTAACCTCACGAACTTATTGGCCAAATCCTGAACACCTGATGCTAGCGGCCTCTCCCTAACTAGAATATATGTAAGGCTACCCATACTCACCGCCTTCCTATTCAAGGCATCGGCCACCACATTGTCCTTCCCAGGATAATACAAAATAGTGATATCATAGTCTTTCAACAGCTCCAGCCACCTCTTCTACCTCAAGTTGAGATCCTTTTGCTTGAACAAATATTGTAGACTCCGATGATCTGTGAATACCTCACACGACACGAGGTAGAGATAGTGCCTCTAAATCTTCAATGCATGAACAATGGCTGCCAACTGTAGGTCATGAACAGGGTAATTCTTCTCATGAACCTTCAACTTCCGCGACGCGTATGCAATCATCCTGTCATCCTGCATCAATAATGCACCGAGCCCAATATGAGATGCATTATAATACACCGTGTATGATCCTGAACATGTGGCCAACACCAATACTGGCGTCATAGTCAAAGCAGTGTTGAGCTTATGAAAGCTCAACTCACACTCATCGGGCCACTTGAACAGAGTAACCTTTTGGGTCAATTTAGTCAATGAGGCTGCTATGGATGAAAATACCTCCACAAACCGGCGATAATAACTCGACAAACCTAGGAAACGCCGAATCTCTGTAGCTTAAGTGGGTCTAGGCAAGTTCTAAAATACCTCAATCTTCTTAGGATCCAATTTTATGCCCTCGTCCCTTACAACATGCCCCAAAAAGACGACCAAGTCTAACCAAAACTCACACTTTGAAAACTTGGCATATAACTCACTATCTCTCAGAGTCTGAAGTACAATCCAAAGATGATTCTCATGCTCCTCTCGACTGCGGGAGTAGATCAATATATCATCAATGAATACGATCACAAAAGAATCCAAATAAAGCTTGAATACCCCGTTCATCAAATCCATAAATGCTGTTAGGCATTCATCAACCCAAATGACATCACTAGGAACTCATAATGCCCATACCAAGTTCGAAAAGTCATCTTAGGGACATCTAATGCACTAATCTTCAACTGATGGTAGCCAAACCTCAAATCAATCTTCGAAAAACCTTGGCACCCTAAAGCTGATCAAATAAGTCATCAATCCTTTGCAACAGATACTTGCTCTTGATAGTGACTTTCTTCAACTGCCGATAGTCTATGCACATCCTCATAGACCTATCTTTATTCTTCACGAATAACACGGGCGCACCCCAGGGCGAGACACTAGGTCTAATGAATCCCTTATCAAGCAAATCTTGCAACTACTCCTTCAATTTCTTCAACTTTGGCAGGAGCATACAGTGTGGTGGAATGTAAATTAGCTGAGTGACCGAAGCCAAATCAATACAGAATTCAATATCTTTGTCGGGTGGCATCCTTTGCATATCTGCAAGAAATACCTCTGGGAACTCACGCACAACAAGTACTGAATCCATGGAAGGAACCTCCGCACTCGAATCATGAACATAGGCCAAATATGCTAGACATCCCTTCTCGACCATACGCCGAGCCTTCACATAAGAAATAACCCTGCTGGTAGAATGGCCAGAGGTTCCTTTTCACTCTAATAGAGGCAACACCCGCATGGCTAAGGTCACCGTCTTCGCGTGAGTCCAGAATAGCATAATAAGGTCACAATCAATCCATACTCAAGATAACATCAAAGTCTACCATATCAAGAAGTAGGAGATCTCTGCTAGTCTCAAGACTCCCAATAGTAATCACACACGAGTGGTAGATACGATCTACAACAATAGAATCTCCCACAGGAATGGACACATACACATGAGCACTCAAAAGAATCACGAGGCACAACCAGATATGAAGCAAAAAAGGATGACACGTAGGAATAAGTAGAGCCCGGATCAAATAGAACAGAAGCATCTCTATGTTAAACTAGAACAATACATGTGATAACGGCGTCAGATGACTCAGCCTCAGGTCTAGTTGGGAATGCATAAAATCAGGGCTGGGCCCCACCACCCTGACCTCCGTCTCTCGGACGGCCTCTAGCTGGCTGGCATCCACTTCTAATGGCCTGACCTCCACCTCTAACAGCCTGACCTCCACCTCTGGCTACCTGACCCCTGCCTCTAGCTGGCTACGCGAGCGGTGGAGCAACCGGTGCAGGGACCATGGCACGAGAACTCTGTTGTGGCATGTTGCTCAATAATCTCAGATATAACCTCCTGATGTGACCAGTACCTCCACACTCAAAGCACATATCCTTCTACTGTGAGTGCTAAAGCTGAAGCTGACCCAAACGAGAAGGATAACCATGGTGGTAGCTCTGGATCGGAGGCGCACTAATAGGAGCTGATGGTGCACTGTAGGTTGGCTGCCCAGAATGAGATACATAAGGATCACGACTAGCCGTAACACTGTGGGATGCCTGAAGCGCTGACTAAAATGGCCTAGGAGTATGCCTATACCAAAAGTACCCCTGCCTCAAGATGAGGCACTACTGAAACCAGCGGAATGACAAGGCCTCTTATCATACACCGACCCTCTCTCCTGACCACGAACTATCTCGATCCGTCTAGCTATATCTACAGCCCTCTGTAAAGAAATATCATCTCTGGTCTCCTTGGCCATCTGTAGCCTGATACTGAAAGTGAGCCCATCAATGAATCTCCTCACTAGGGGTGTTCATCAAAACCCAAAAAATCGATCCAAACCGAAAATCGAACCAAACCGACCAAACAAATCGATACTTTTTAGGTTTGGTTTGGTTTTGGTTTTGAATTTTAAAAATCGATCAAATTTGGTTTGGTTTTGGTTTTAATCAAAAAGTAACCGAAAAAACCGAACCAAACTCACTATAGAAGTAGCTATTTTAAATTATTATTACACCTATATATATGTGTGTATATTTTTATATAAAGTTTCTAAATTTTATGATACATATTAGTCATTTATATTTTTAGTCTATTTTTTTGCTATTATAATAATCTAATTCTTTGTTTTTATATTCTAGTTTGATTGGTAATTAAATTATTTTTGATTCAATTATCATCAATATATCTTGGTAAATGATAGATTTCTCAAAGAGCAATTGGTTTGATAGTGTTACGTTGAAAATGTACTCGCCGGAATATGTGTTTGGTAGTGTATGTCTCATATTTAAGAAAACACCAATAAATAACTGAAAAAACCAAAAAACAGACAAAAACCGATAAAAACCGACTTAATTGGTTTGGTTTAGTTCTAGTAGTTGAAGAACCGACTTACTTGGTTTGGTTTCTCTTTAGGGAATAACCGATCCAAAACGAACCAAGAACACCCTTACTCCTCACTCTCTCCCTCTCAGTAGGGAGTAAAACAATGGCATGGCGAGCTAGGTCCACAAATCGAGTCTCGTACTGGGTAACAATCATACTACCCTGTTGAAGATGCTCAAACTATCTACGGTAATCCTCTCTCAGAGTGAAAGGAATGAACTTCTCTAGAAATAGCTGTGAAAAATTATCCCAAGTAAGTGTAGGTGAACAAGTTGGTCTAGTCAACATATAATCTCTCCACCATCTCTTGGCGGAACCAGTCATCTGAAACACTGCAGAGTCGACCTCAGTGGTCTCAACTATACCCATGTTGCGCAATACCTCGTGGAAACGGTCCAAGTAATCCTATGGGTCCTCAGAAGATACACCGCTGAAATGAATAGGGAAGAGCTTGGTAAACTTATCCGGTCTCAACAAGGCCTAAGAATATATAGCGGGCCTATCACCGGCCTATGCCGCAACAACCGGTTGAACCACCCCAACTGGCTGGGATGGAAGACTCTGATACAGGGGAGTCGCCTGCTCCGAGGTGTGAGTAGCAGGAGTTTGTGCTCCTCCCCCATCCCGAGAGACGTCTGGTGCCGCCGGGAATGCATCAGTCTGGGCCACACTCTCTATAAGGCCCACCAAGCGGACTATAGCATCCTGAAGCACTTTAGTGGCTATGAATCCCTCCGGGACCTAAGCTGGCCCGATGGGTACGGTCTGAGTTGGGACCTCCTCCTCATGATCAATCTGAGGTTCCATTGCGGGTGCTACTGCTCGAGCTCTATTCTGAGCTCTGCCTCTACCTCGGCCTCTGCTCCTAGTAGTAGCTGTCATAGGGGGGCTCCGGCTCCTGTCTGGTTGCAGATGTTGTGCATGTTCTCGCCATCTGTGAGACAACAAGAATAGAATGGTTCAATCATAAATGCTAGAATAAAGCTGCAAGATAGAGAAGGAAAGAAGTGAAATTTTTCCTAAACTCCATAGCCTCTAAAAGATAAGTACAGGTGTCTATGTACCGTTCCCTCAGACTCTACTAAGCTTGCTCATGACTCGTGCGACCTAGGAAACCTACTGCTCTGATACCAACTTATCACGACCCGAAATTCCCACCCTCGGTACCGTGATGGCGCCTAACATTTCACTTGCTAGGCAAGCCAATATTAGATGTAGTTATTAACCATTTTTAATAATTCAAATCAAATGAAAACCAATAAGCTAAATGAACTAAAATAAAGTAGATAAATTTGATAAACAGCGATATCCAAATACAAATCCCAGAACTGGTGTCACGAATACACGAGTATCTAGAGTACTACAAATAATTGTCTGAATGAAATCATAATTGTCTGAATCGAAATAAACATCTAGGGAAATGAAGAAGGGGACTTCAAGGTAGCGAACGGTGTGCAGTTGTACCTCAAGTATCCATCAAGTACCGAATCTGAGCAATCTACTGACCACCGCTAGGACTGACTCCAAACTCTACACAAGAAGTGCAAAGTATAGTATGAGTATAACCGACCCCATGTACTTTGTAAATGTCAAGCCTAACCTCGACGAAATAGGGACGAGGCTAAGGCGGGTCACTTACAATAACATGTACGTAATAATAATAATAATATGATAACAACAAGAAAGGAAACATGATATGACGGTAAAGCAGTTAATTTATGAAAATAAGCTCAATCCTCGCAATCAAAGAATTCAGAATATCATACCTCAAAATATAATATAAAAAGCTAAAAACTAACACAATAACACAATGAGTACAACATACACAATTTGTTGCGGTACGCAACCCGATCCCACCGTACACACACAATCCTCCATTATTCCACCATAATATCATTGATCAATATCAAGAATCACATATAAAATCTATTGCGGCGCGCAACCCGATCCCACTATATCATCATAATCAATGTCATAATTCTCTCTTATTTCACCATATCACAATTTATCAATAACAAGTATTACGTACACAACTGTTGCGGTGTGCAACCCGATCCTACCATATCATTATAATCAATATCAAAATCCTCCCTTATTCCACCATATCACAACCGTTGCGGCGTGCAACCCGATCCATAAATAATTTCACTAAATGTAACTAATCCAATAGCTCAATTTACAAGAATCTCTACAACTAAAGAATATGAAAGCGAGACAATAAAGGAATCACGTACTAATCAAAGGAATGCTACAAATAATATAAAAGAACCAAAACAAGTCAAGTACGTGACAATTAAGCTGTGCAAATAAGATAGTTAAGGCAGCAATTAATTACGGAAGAGACGAACAACTAAATACAAGAATAATTAATGACAATTAACCAATTACGGTATAGAAAGCAACTAAAGCATGTAATAGTTAAGGCATGAAATAAGATAATTTATGAAATACGAGGAAAGACGTGGAAACAATCTTTTTGACGGCGTATATACACTCGTCACCTTGCATATATATTGTTACACACGTAATTCACATAACATATAGTTCAAGGGTTCCTAATTCCCTCAAATCAAGGTTAGACCCAATACTTACCTCGCTCTGCAACTAAATCAAAGCTCAACCGGGGCCTTTCCTCTAAAATTTTCCTCCAAACTAATCGAATCTAACCAAAATTGGCTTAATATCATCAAACAATGCTAGGAAAATCAATTACAAAAGATAAAGATATGATTTTTACTCTTTTCCCAAAAAATCAACAAAAGTCAACCTAAGGCTTGTCCGGTCAAAACTTGGGTCCAATGGTAAATTTCGACTATCCATGTCCCCACGAGTTTATATATGTGATTAATTTCTAAAGTTGAGTCCAAATCGACTCTAAAAACTCAATTTCTTATTTTTTAAAAACTTGACAAAGTTTTATTAATTTTCACTTGATTCACATGATTTTGATCTTAAAATCTAAGATAAGATGATAGAATATGATTAGAATCACTCACCTAAAGTTTGTAGATGAAATTCCCTCTTCAAAATCGTCTCCTACCGAGCCTAGGGTTTCAAAATATGAAAATGAGGCTAAAAATTCCGTCTCTCAGCTTTTGTCTAGTCGCAGATATCGCAATTGCGACCGGGGGTTCGCAAATGCGAACCCCGCAAATACGAGGAATCCATCGTAAATGCGAAGTAACTCACATCTCTATTGTCATCGCAAAATGCGATGACTTGTTCGCAAATGTGAATGTGGACAAGTCGCAAAAGCGATTAAATGATCGCAAATGCGATCTCTGCTGTTCCCAGGCCATATTCACAAATGCGAACAAAATGTTTGCAAATGCGATCATAATAGACTTGGACAAATGTCGCAAATGTAATTCCCTACCTTGCAATGCAATTGCGAGGTCTGTAGACCACACCAGCAACAGAGGGTCAACAGCTATTTTCCAAAGTCCAAAATTGGTGTGTAGCCTATCCGAAACTCACCCTAGCATTCGGGGCTTCAAACCAAACATCAACACAAGTCTAAAAATATCATACGAACTCGATCTCACAATCAAAACACCATAATAACACTTAGAACTATGAATCGGACATCAAAATGTATGAAATTTTCAAAGAAACTCAAGAACATGCAAATTTACAACCGGACGTACGAATCACATCAAATCAACTTTTTTTTGCACCAAATTTTACAGACAAGTCATAAATGGTGAAATGAACTCATTCCAAGTTTCGAGAGCGAAATTCGAACCCGGTAGAAATAAAGTCAACCTACGGTCAAACTTGGGAATTGTTTAAACCTTCAAATTATTAGTTTTCAACAAATCACGTTAAATCATGTTAGGAATTTTCGAATTCGATTCCGGGCATACGCCCAAGTCCCAAATCACAATACGAACCCACTGAACTGTCAAAATATTGATCCATGTCCGTTTATACAAAATATTTACTTTAGTCAACTCAAATAAGTTTTAAGGTAAAATTTCACATTTTCTTAAATATTTCCACATAAAAACTTTCTGGAACAAGACATGGACTGTGCACACAAATCGAAGAATACTAAACAATTTTAGTCGAGGTCTCGGAACACGGAAATAAAGGCTAAAACTCAAAGTGACCTATCGGATCATCACAACTTGTTATTTCTGTTGCTTTATATGGCTAGAAGTTGCTTTGTCAGCCATGAACTACGACCTTCAAAATAAGACCACTTCACAGTCATTGTTTCCGCTATTGTCTGTGTTTTGGAAGATGATTTTGGGCATCCTAGTTTGATTGGGATATCATTAGGGATGTCTTCCATGCAGTGGTTGCTGTTTTCAAATGGATTCTAGTGAGGCACGTGCACGCATACCATCTCAGTCATGGCGCAAGCGCAAATTAGGCTTGTTTGGCATCGGTTTTCTGTATTGCATATCTAATGACAAGGTATTATCAAGTACAATTGGTACCCAGATATATGATATATAACCAGATCGTTTTTGTGCATTGCTGGGACACATATTCTCTTCGGAACGATTCCAATTATGTTTTTAATTGTATTCTTTATATTCAAGAAGTTTGACCCCCTCTAATTTTTTTATTTTCTTTATTTGATTTGCGTTTTCTTTGGGGACTTAGATTCAAATTTAATGTGTCTCACAACCGAGAAAAATTATGGGGGTCATTTTGGTTTTGAATCTACGACGAATAGGTTCAAGAGATGGGAGAATTAAGGATACCCACCAGAAAGACCAATCCAATCCATAAGGATGTAACAGAAAATACAATATTTTTATTACTTGACCAGCCATCAAGAGAAGCAAATACAACGGGTATGCTAATCAATAAGATTAATGAAGTAGCAATTAATGCAAAAATAGCCAATTGAAAAGCAAGAGTCATGCTTTTAATCCTCCAAGCTACCAACAAATGAACTATATACCATTTGAACCCTCTATCAGCCAAAAAATATTAATTGTGATAAAATATGTCATTGAGGAATTTTACTTTATCATGAATCCATTGATTCTATATGACTTATTACTACTCCACCTTTCGCACATTATTAGTACATGTATGTATATATATATATATATATATATATATATATATATATATATATATATATATATTAGTAGGTGTCTTATCTTAGTTTCGTCACTACCTCGTCGGGGTTAGGCTCGATATTTACTGAGTATATTGAGTCGGTTGTACTCATACTATACTTGTGCACTTCTTGTGCAGATTTTAATGTTGGTACCAGCGGAGTCCCGAGAGGTACTTAGCAGCTATAAGTCAGTGATTCAAGGTAGAGCTGCATTCCGTTCGCCGACCCTAGAGTCATTTCCTATTTCTTGTATTGTTTCCTTTTATTTTGAACAATGATAGTATTTTTTTTAAACCTTGTATTTAGTTGGATTTAGACACTCATGTACTTGTGATACGAAAATCTTGGGATGATTTATGTTAGGTCTTTGATCAGTTATTAGATTTCTCCTCCTTTTCTTTTACACTATCTATTTATGTTGGCTTGTCAATGTCATGTGCAATCACAATCCGGCAATTGAAATTTTGGGTAGTCACAATCATACCAAAAACACCAACCGTGCGGCGTTTGGGAAAAGAACGTTCAACTTCGAACTTCTCACAAATTCTTAACACGTCGTACTACTCTCTATATTAAATTATTCATTTTTTAAATTTGTATTAAAATACTCTTTTCATTTCGAAACGTTCTGAATTGCTCAACATATTTCATTAATACGTAATATTATTTCGTATAGATTTTCAAAAATTCAAATTAAAAATCATTTAGTTATACATTGATATAATATTTTCTTTATCAAATGAACTTTTAATCATTATTTTTCATGTTTCTTCTACTACCATTAATATAATCGTTCTCTTAAAACATAAACTAAAATGTAGAAAGAGACTTTAATTTTGCTGAAAATAAAGTGTAATACCAAAAAAAAATGATCCTAAAGAGATCTTTCGTATTTAATATATAGATCTCTTTGTGTTATTTCTTATTGATCTCTCATTCTCTTGTGAAAAAGAATTATATAACTAAAACAATATTTACAGTAAACTACAAAATCAAATCTCTCTACCTAAGAGACCCTAAAAAGAGTAAAAATGTACTATTACCTTAATTTTAAAATAAAATGTCTATTTTGTCAAAGCATTATCCATCAGAACAGCTAGTGGGAAAAGGGAAGGCAACATCAATCATCCAAAAGATTATGGTCCAATCAAGAATTTTATTTTGTCCAGAAAAAACGACTCGAACCAATGGTGGTCCAAACGTTTTTGGATTAAACCTAAGAGAAAATGTATTTGAATTATTTCGTCTGAAAATGTTTTCAGAAACGTACTTATACAATTTTTGAACTCCAACAATAAAGATGTTAGAAAGTCAAGTACAACTGAAAACATCTTTTGAAATGAATTTTAAACCTCATAAGTTCAAAAAATTAAGAAATAATTTTATCGAATTGACTGTAAATATACTAATTCATTTCACATGGCTTTGTAAAACAACTTTTGTAACACCATGCATGTACGTACGCACGGGACAGGTGTGCGACCCTCAAGGGTTGACGTGAGAATGATCCTACCTTTTTAATTAAGGGTCTTGGATTCGAATTTTAAATATAATTTTTTTTTGATATCGAGCGTTTTCTCGTCTAATGAGTCTTATGCTAGCCGAATCCAAATTAGTCAGGGGTTAGGACCGATGTGAATACCGAACATCCGATAAGAAAGTGAAAAGGGACAGGTGAGCGAATTGAATGCAAAATGATCCTTTAATGCATAGCAAACCATGACATTAGCAATACCAAGGCTATTAATGCATGTATTAGCATGGTTAAAGGCAAAATTATCCTTAAAGTCCCTTAAAGCTAAATAATATGGAGGACATTTTTGTAAACAAATAATTTTCTTAATAATTATGCAATGGACTTAAATTTTTAATACACCACACCAAACAATGAATAAGAAATAATTTATGCATAGCTAATGCTTTCATTACTAACTCATGCATTACTAATACACCTTATTCAGTATTGTTTGACAAAAAATTATAACTTTCGGCTAAACTATTAAATTTAGGTAATAAAGTATTAAATTTACTTAAAGATAATAACTCTAGATGCAAATCTTGAAAATATGTGGGAGATGGGGACAGATCCCGTAAAGGGTGGATAACAATAAGTACAAAATATTCTTAAAGTATGAGCAATAATAGAGGTGTAACTAGCAATAAATAACAATAAATGATATTTAATTAAAGATGATGAATGATTTACCCAATAATGGATGGATTGGACGAATATCCCTCCTGACAATAATGAATGACAGATAGATCTACAATTTGCTTGATCAATCCTCGGATCTGGTGGAAAGGTGTGGAATGATATGAGCAAGAATCCTGATAAAAAGGTAATCTTTGTATTTTTATCAGAGGGAGAGAATCTTCTCTTGAAAAGTGTTCTTATCAAATGAATATTACATACCCCTATTCCTTTTCTTTTTTCCTTATATATTTGACATATATCCCTAGCAAACCCTAATAGTATAAGTACAGAGAATATTCACCAGAATATTCTCTTTAATATCCTATTTCGAAAACTAGCCGTTATTTTTCTGTCAACGATGCTCGACCTCGGCCATCACTGCCTTCTTTACCACGAACCTCGCTATCCCCTGGCCGACCTCGACTGATTCTTTCCTTAATGATGCATTACCCTAAAATATTTTGGGGCGAATTTTGGCCTATACAGTTAGTCCCTTCGCTTATTGAGGCCGGCCTCAGGCGGGCTCAATGAGCGGATATTGTGTAACATGACAGAAGTATTTAGACGATTTGAACGAGTCATGATAATTGGGGCAAGTAAGCAGCGTGTCCCATTGTGAACCACAAGTTCTGGGGTTGTAAATCCAGTGAATCAAGGTGACGTCATGGCGACTGACGTCATTATGACGCGATTTTCCAAGACGTTGCTTCATTTTGCGCGCGTCTCCTGATTGAGTCTGCTGCTTCGATTACAGTGCCATGTAATGATGGTTAGTTCCTTGGTTTCGATGCCTGAATCCTTATAAATAGGGGTGTGTGGGTAGCGTTCCAACCTTTACGAAACCTCTTGCACCCAACAAACTATATATCTTCTTCTTCTTCCGTTGTTTGAAACTTCTTACGGGTTTTAGTGATTCTCGATGCTTCTAACATTTCCTTGCTCGAACATCTTCAATTAATCAACATGACTAAGGTATCCTCTATTTCTGGTATGGCAACTGATCATACCCCTTTGGTGGTGCTTATACCCCCTCACGCTGATAGGGTCTTTATCGCCGTTGAGGAAGAGAACTTTCCTACGGTGGAGGAAATAGTCCCCCGTAGTGAGAAAATTAGGTCTGATTTCTCGAAGGCGTCCGAAGCTGAGCTCGAAATCTCGGAGCAGTGATGGGAGAGGCTGATCTGACTAAATTTAGGGAAAAATTCAATATCCCTACCCACATCGATCTGATCCCGGCAAGGCGCGACGTGGTGCAAATCCATCGTCCTTGATATTATGCGGTTTACGCGTATCCTTTCCAGGTTGGCTATACTCTCCCCCTTCTCCCATTGGCGGATGAATTTTGCCGCTATTACGGTGTCTGCCTGGCCCAACTCTCTCCATACATTTACAAGCTTATCAGGATGCTCTCGAAATTTACCGAGTTAGCCGGAGCCGAGGTCACACTCTGCCACCTCATACATCTCTTCGCCCATATCTTTTATAGGGGGACGATATTGCACCTTCGCCACCAAGGGAGTAAATGCTTGGTGGTAAAGATGGACGATAAAGTGAACCGTCAGTTCTGGCTCCACTACTTCTTTGTCAGTATCGAGGACGTGGTAGCCAACGCGGATGACTTTTCAGAGACCTGGAATCGCGCTCATAAGTACCCATCTTTTGTGAAAGGCATTTGATTTGTCTGTTTCTAACCGTAAATTTTAAACATATTTTCTTCCTTGTGCGGCCAAAGTTGTGCCTCCTCCTTTTGTCGAGAACATTTCTGACTGGGTTGGCTGGATTCTGCCCCACACGGTGGGGATTCGCGAGTGGCCGGGCTTTCTCGAGAGGTTCGGGCATGTTTCCTCCTTTGCTGGTGAGTTCGTCTGTTATTTTTACTCCTCCTTTGACCACATGGTTACTCGCCCGCTACAGTTCATTGTTGGTGATGATAAAATGTAATTTCTTTTTCAGTCCAAAGGTCCTCGAGAGGACCGAATGCTCCTCCTCCTGCATTTTGCAAGAGTAAGGCCGCTTCTTCTTTGCAGTCTATTCCTGTTGTGACCGCGGCTAGACCTGCTCGGTCATCTGCCTTTGTTTGTTCATTTGCCGCATCCAAGCCTACTCGGTCATCAACCACACCTATTGTTGCTTCCGTTCCATCTTCCTCTACACCCGCGTACATATCGTCAATGGGGTTTCCAACTTCTCATTTGCTTCCTCTAGTGGATGAGGACGATAAAGAGGAATCGTTGCCAAGTGGTGGTAATTTGCTTCCCCACAAGAAGAGATCGGTGGATGTCGACGAAGGAGCTGTCCAGGCGGTGAATTTGGTGATGGGGGATTTTATCGTCCGAGAAAGGACAACCATATAACTTGAAGATGACGTCGAATTACCGCCCGTGATTCTGCCATCGTCTGAAGCCGAAGAGGGTACGCCTCTCCCTGAGACCATGATGGAATTTGAAGAGCCATCGGCGAGAGTCCCTAACTGCTTGTGGCAGGATGAGCCATCGGCCTCGCGACCAGCCAAGGATCCTTCTTCAAGGGCCGACATAAAAGTAAAATCCGTAGCCAAGGAAGGTTACAAGACGGGCTCTGATGTAGATGCCGAGGAGGTGAGGATGATGGGGGAGTGATTTACCTGAATCGAGGTAAGGTTGGAAGGGACCACGCATACTATTGCGATCCCCATGGATCGAGATTTACTAGTTGACACAGAGAACGTGGTCCCTTCTTTTAGCCCCCTCTGTTCTGATGTAAAGGGTAAAACCCTTGAAAATTTGAAGGATGCCACTTTATCTAGGAGCATAGTCGGCCTCACACTTAGGGTAAGTTTTTCGATCCATCTTCATTTTTGTATGTCTAGTTTAAAGTTTCATTCTTACTCTTCATTTTCTGTTTCTCTTTCTTTCAGACTATGATTTAGGAGATTGAGAGCGGTCGAAGAGATGAGAGGCAAAAGGCTATTTTTTGAAGATGGAGAAAAAATACCGCTAGTATCGCGGTAAGTATCGCTATATCTGTAGGTGGTTTGGCGAAGGAGGCAACTTCCAAACTCTCCGAGACGAGTTGAAGGAAAAAGATGATGAGCTGGTGAAGGTCATCAAAAAATAAAGTATTATCGAGGGGTTGGAAGTTAGTAGATGGGTTGAAGTCCAGTGTGGTGATCTTCAAGCCTAGGTGGTCTCGTTGCGTGCCGAGCTCGAAGAGTGGGAGTTCAAAGCGGGAGCTTTAAGTGGTGAGGTAACCGATAAAGCAACGGATCTCGAGAAGGCTGAGTCAGTTTGGTCGGGGGCTAAAAGGAAGGCGGAGGCCTTGGAGATCGTAATCTGTGTCCTTCATTCCGAGCGAGAGAATGACTTAGAGAGAGCCAGAATCAAAGAAGAGCAGCTTGATGAACGGATTGGAGAACTAGAGAAAGAGTCTTATGGCCTTTGTGATCGAGTTGCCGCTCTGGAGGCCGAGAAGGCACAATTGTTGACTCGACCATCCTCTTCCTATGTTTGTAACTTCCCTGATGTCCCTCGAAATTTATACGAGGAGTGGATTCATGCCGAAGCCCAGCTAGATATATTCATAGATTTGATAATGGCGGGAACCGTTTCAGAAGTCGTCCTCGAGGATGGTCGTGTTAAGGCACGTGAAGCTCGAGTTGCATGTGGCTAAGATCCAGCCACACCGGAGGCCGGTGATGATGAGGGGGATGTGGGCGTGGAGTGGATTGAAGAGGACGCCTGATATGAAGATGAGTATCCTGATGGCGATGGTAAAGGGGCGGACGACAATGGTCTAGGCGACCATGCCGATGGTGCGGCTGGGCCAGACGGCGATTAGTAGCTTTTCTTTTCTTTCTTTTGTGTTGCCACAAACTTGTGCGCTTTTTGGTGGACGTCTTCTCAAGCCTTTGTAAAATATATTCTAAGTATAAAATACCAGTTTCTTTATTTGTACTTGATCCTTTTTTCTTCTATTTGGGTTTGTATGATTTTTGATTTTCTTGCTTGGTTGCCTTGGTTGCCTTGGTTTTCTTTGGTCGTAATAATATAGATCGAACGGGATCGAATGTGGTCGAAACAAACTTAGGTTTGATCGTGGCCGGGGTCTAGTGGACGTTAGTTCAAACGAGGTCAAACATATTATATGTTTGTTTATGGCCGAGGGCTGATTAGGTGTTGACTAGAACGAGGTCGAATGTAACCTATGCTTAGTTACTGCCGAGGGCCGATATAGGGTTTAATTCGAATGAGGTCGGATGTGACCTGCGCTTAGTTATGGCCGAGGGCCAATATAAGCGTTAATTCGAACTAGGTCAAATGTAACATGTGCTTAGTTATGGCCGAGGGCTGATATCCTTTCTTAATTCAAACGAGGTCGAATGTAACCTACACTTAGTTATGGTCGAGGGCCGATATAGGCGTTAATTCGAATGAGATGGAATGTAACCTGCACTTAGTTATGGCCGAGGGCCGATATAGGCATTAATTCGAACGAGGTCGAATGTAACCTATGCTTGGTTATGGCCGAGGGCCGATATAGGCGATAATTCAAATGAGGTCGAATGTAACCTATGCTTGGGGAGAACAGAATTAAACTTCATGTATTTGTGCTTTGTTCATATACTTGGAGAGATTTACATATTTTCTGGGCGCTGGCTAGCATTTCAGTCCCAGTCTATCTAGTCCCTTCATTGGCCGAACTGGAAAAGTATTGAGAGGTCGAGCAATGAACTAGCAGTCTAGTACATTCGTCTGTGCGTACTTCAATCCTGAAGTATCTCCGTCATCGCCTCGTTAAAAACCTCCTCGAGAAAACCCAATTGGCACAAAACTCGAGTGAGGGAAAAAGAGTACGACTTTGGGGACACCATCCTTTAAAAGTTGAAGTACTTGAGGTGTGTAATATTCCAATTGTTTGGTAGTCACTTTTCTTTCATTGTTTCTAGTGTGAATGGCCCTGTTTGTTGTTGCCGCTATTTTGTAGGGGTCGTCCCAGTTTGTTCCTAGTATTCCTTCCTGCGGGTCTTTGATTACTTGTGTTTTAGATTTAAGTATGTAGTCCCCGACTTTGAGTGGCCTGATCTTTGCCTTTTATTATAATAGTGTTTTGTTTGTTGCTTTTGTGCGACCATTCTCACATAGACCATATCTCTTCATTCCTCGACTTCGTCAAGTTCCTGCATTCTACTGTCATCGTTCTAGGGTTCGCTTTTGCGGGAGTATCTCAGGCTGGGCTCCCTGACCTCGACCGGTATAACTGCATCAGTCCCATAGACTAACGAGTATGGTGTTTCTCATGTGCTCATCTTTGGCGTTGTTTGGTAGGCCCAGAGTACTTCTGGTAATATTTTCGGCCATAGTCCCTTGGCGTCTTCGAGTTTCTTCTTCATGATGTTCAGTATTGACTTGTTGGAGGATTCCTCTTGCCCGTTTCCCGCGGGGTGGTAAGGCGTTGAGAGTATTCTTTTGATATACCATTTTTCAAAAAAGTTGGCGACCTTCTTTCCTGCAAATTGGGGTCCGTTGTCGCAGTTGATCTCTTTGAGGAGATCGAAACGACATATTATGTTTTTTCATATGAAGACGATCACTTCTTGTTCGCGTATTTGGGCGAATTCTCCTTCTTCCACCCATTTAGAGAAATAGTCAGTTAAAACCAAGAGAGATCGTACATTACCTCGTCATGCCGGGAGGGGGCCCACAATGTCCATTCCCCATTTGATGAACGACCAAGGGGAAGTTACTGAGTGTAGGTATTCGCCTGCTTGGTGGATCATTGGGGCGTACTTCTGGCATTGCTCGCATTGTTTCACGAAATCCGCGGCCTCTTTTTTCATGGTGGGCCAGTAATACCCTGCCCGTATGAGGCATCTAACTAAAGCTCGATTGCCGGAGTGAGCTCCACAGTGGCCTTCATGTACTTCTTCAAAGATGCACTGCATCTGATTTGGACCTAAGTATTTCGCCAGAGGGCCACCATATGTCCTCTTGTACAGGTCATTGTGAAAGATGTTGTATCTGGCTGCTTGTATCCGCAACTTCTTGGCCCTTTTTTTATCGTTGGGGAGTCGCCGTCCTGTAAATATGTAATAATATGGTTGCGCCAGTCCCAAGTCAGGTTTATGGTTCTTACCTCGATTTGATCTATTAACGAGTTGAGGACGTGGACCATATTTCTTTCTCCGGTTGTAATATTTTTGGTGGCTGCGACTAATTTAGCGAGGTCGTCCGTCTCGGTGCTCTGTGCTCGGGGGATCTGGTCGAGTTGACATTCGTCGAACTCGGGTAGTAGCTTGCAGATTTTGGTCTGGTACTTTTGTAACCTTTACTCCTTGATTTGGAAAGTCCATGTGACTTGGTTAACCACGAGTTGAGAATCGCAGTGCAGTCTTAGCCGCTTCGCCCCGTCTTTGAGTGCTAGTCTTAGTCCTGCAATTACGGCATCGTTGTTAGTCATGTCCGGCATCTTATGGATTGGAGGAGTTGAACTTATTGCGTCATTAATTGCGGAGTTAAACTTACGCCTAACCTGCCTCACTAGGGGGTATAGTATATCAACGTTCAATTTGTGCGTAGCGATCTCCTTTGGGATACCTGGCATATCTACATGGCTAAAAGCAAACAAGTCCGCGTTAGTAGTTAAAACTTCACGAAACTTACCCGGTTCCTGAAGTTTGCATCCTATGTAAGCTTTCTTGTTGTGGTCGTTGTAGTCTAATTGAACGGGGTCGAGGTCCTTTATGGTCGACCCTGCGACCTCGACCATATCGGGGTCTCTGATGACGTCCTCACTGTCATCGCATGCCGACCTCGACCCTATTGATTGTTATGCCTCTTTTTCTTTATCCTTTTTTTGTTGGGTGGTCGTACAGTCTAGGGCGATGTGGTAGCATTCCTGGGATGTACGTTGCTCCCCTCTTATACTGAATATTCTCCATGTAGTTGGGAATTTGATGACTTGGTACAAGCTGGAGGGGATATCTCTTATGGTATGTATCCATGGTCGCCCTATTATTGCGTTGTATGCTATGTCCTGGTCCATGATGTGGATCTCCAGAGTGACGCCACCCACTAGAACATGGAGTGTGATGTCGCCGGATGTTCGCTCAACTACATTGTTAAAGCATGTTAGTGTGATACAGTGTGGCACTATATTGACCTCGAGTTTCATTTGTGCGAGTACTCAAGGATGGATAATACATGTTCCGCTCCTATCGTCTACCATAATCCATCTTACGTCGGTATCTAAAATTCGTAAAGTGATAACAAGAGCATCATAGTGAGGGAAATCCAAACCGTTGGTATCTGACTTATCGAAGATGATACTTTCTTCGAGTTCATCATATCGTTCGTGGGTGATCAACCGTTTGAGCTTGTGGGTTATGGTGAACTTCACATTGTTAATGGAAACGTCGTCCCCGCCACCGATGATCATGTGGATGGTGCGGGCTGGCAAAGGAGGTTTCGGGGGCCCTTGATGTTGTTCACGTCCCCTGGCAAAGTTGGTCCTTCCCCGATCGCTCAGTAATTCTTTGAGGTGTCCTTGTCGCAGCATGTTTACGACCTCCTGTCTTTGGGCGATGCAATCTTCGATTTTTATGTCCTCGCTCTTGATGGAACTCGCAGAGGGCATCTGATTTTCTGGTATTCGGTTATGATCTCATCTTTTGTGGCCACTTCACCTTTGGTCTGAGCTTCTCCAAGGCATAGACTATCTCTGTAGGTGACACGCACAAATTGTGAGCGGATAGTAAAGTGGGCATACCTCTCTCATTTCGGTGAGTCCATGTTCTTGATCGGGGTAGGCCTTCTTCATGGCGGGATGAGGACGCAGCGGTGGTTCTGACATATGAGAGATGTTGTTCCCGATTTGGTCATGAGTCCACGGGATCTCTTCTGATATCATTTCTTCGATCTTTTCTGGATTTTGCTTGCACCGAGGTCAGTCGATGGGTCGGCCCATTGAGTTTGTCTTCGTCTGCTCGGACTTCGGCACAATATGTGTTATGTATTTCATCTCAGGTTGTTGGGGGATATTTCATAAGTCGACTTAATAATTTTCTTGTCGTACTTGAACCATTTCTGCTCATACCGTTTTGAAAAGCTGTTACCGTCATTCTTTCCAATACATTTGGCTAGGTCATTCTTACTCGGTTAAAATGGACGAGGAAGTCCCTCGGCCCCTATCCCAGAAACCGTTTAATAGGAAAGATGTCGTTTACTCTTGCCTCGGCCTTCTTGGCCCTGGCATGGGCCGTTACGAAATTGTCGGGCATTTCCTCGAAGGTTTCGATGGAATGTTCAGGCAGTTGTGAATACCAGGTTAACGTGCCTCCTGTAAGGGTTTCGCCGAATTTCTTTAGCAAAATGGAGGATACTTGGTCCTTAGCGTGGTCATTGCCTTTCACGGCGGTGACGTAGTGGGTCACATGATCTTCGGGGTCGGTTGTACTATCATATATTTTAGATAGGGCGGCGTTTTAAAGGTCTTTGGTATGGTATGTAGGGCATCACTATCATTGTATGGCTGCTCAACGAACCGACCGACATCTCTCTTTGGCAATAGCTTAGGAGCGCCTGGTATTTTATCGACCATTTCTTGGTGTTCTCTCATTTGGTCCCGAAGTGCCTTGTTCTCATTTTTCATTTCTTCCATCCTTTTCAGAATGGTCGTGAGAGCGTCATCACCTGCATTGTTAGCAACATTGTGAGTAATATATGTCGTCGTGGGAGGATTTTGATCATGTGGCTTGTCCATTTGTGGTATAACACGTATTCTCGTATTTTCTGTGGCCGCGTCCAGAACGGGCTTATGGAGGACGCTGGTCAGTGTATCAGTTAGCCAGGCCTCGAGGAGCTTCTTTATCGCTGGTGGTGCCTCCTCTCCCACAGATGTGGAGGTTGTCTTACCAAGAGATTTTGTGATGCTCCGGTGGGGAGGGGGTGATCCACCTCGCCTAGGAGAGGCATTGGGTGTCATATCCTCGTCCACTGCTTCAGAGCTTTCGTGGATGATGTTCATGAGATTGGTTGGGAGGTCACTCATTATTCTCATTCTTTCTTCTCTATTACCTTCCATATTAGATCTATGCATGCAGAGAGAAAAAGGTTCTTGTTTTTTTTTACTTCAGTGACCAGTGTCAATTATTGATCTAGAAAAAAACTAATAGACTTAACTAGAAAATCCCCACAAACGGCGCCAGATTGTTTGACCAAAAAGTGCAACTTTCGGCTAAACTATTAAATTTATGTAATAATTGGTTACATCTAGTTAAAGATGATAACTCAAGATGCAAATCTTGAAAATGTGTGGGAGATGGGGACAGATCCCGTAAAGGGTTGATAACAATAAGTATAAAATATTCTTAAAGTATAATCAATAATGGAGGTGTAGCAATAAATAACAATAAATGACATTTAAGTAAATAGGAGAAATGATTCGCCCAATAATGAAAGGATTGGACGAATGTCCCTCCTGACAATAATGAATGAAATATAGATCTAAGATTTGCTTGATCAATCCTCGGATCTAGTGAAAATGTGTGGAATAATATGAGCAAGATTCCTGATAAAAAGGTAATCTTTGTATTTTTATCAGAGGGAGAGAATCTTCTCTTGAAAAGTGTTCTTATCAAATGAATATTACATACCCCTATTCCTTTTCTTTTTCCTTATATATTTGACACATATCCCTAACAAACTCTAATAGTATAAGTGCAGAGAATATTCATCAGAATATTCTCTTTAATATCCTATTTCGAAAACTAGTCGTTGTTGTCCTATCAACTATGCTCGAACTCGGCCATTACTGCCTAATTTACCACGAACCTCGTTATCCCTGGCCGACCTCGACTAATTCTTTTCTTAATGATGCATTACCCTAAAATATTTTGGGGTGGATTTTGACCTATACAAACATTATTCGTATACACCCTACCAAACGACCCCTTATTCTACTGCATATGGCAACAATTCAACGGAGCCCGATAGTGAATAGGGCAGCTCACTTGTATTCTTATTCTTAGGTATGCTAACCATTTATGGGGTTCTATTACTACCTTGTACTTGATTTTTATTTGGCTAATTTCAAAATCACTCCCCCCCCCCCCCCCCCCAAACCCATTTCGGGCTCTAGACATATTTACACCATCTGAAATTGACGTATCAATTTTGGGTGTCGGAATTTAACTTTTCGCAAGAGTTGTATTTCCTAAGAAATTAATACATAGTTCAGTGATTATAATAATACAACAATAACAATAACAAGTCCAGTGAAATCCCGCAAGTGAAGTTTGGGAGGATAAAGTGTATGCAGACCTTACCCCTACCTAATGAAGGTAGAAATGATGTTTTCGAAAGACCCTCGATCCAAAAAAAGTGAAAATGAAGCAATAAATACACAGTACCAACAACCGGGTAATTAGACATGAGCGCAAATGAAAATACGTGCAACAATAGATATCTAAGAATACTAAGAATACGACACCATAAAAATAAATTCAATCTTGCTAGAAATAATGACACAATGTGAAATAGCAAGGGGCTAGGCATAGCAAAATACAAAACTATTACTAATACTACTGGGATGCCTAGACGAAACTCTAGACTGCCTGTCAACCCATAACCCTAATCCTCGACGTACATACCCTATCGAGGGTCATGTCCTCGGTAAGCTACAGTAGTGTCATGTCGTACCTAATTACCTCATCCCAGTACTTTTTAGGCCTCCCTCTACCCCTCCTCTAACCCACCATGGTCAACCTCGCACACCTCCTAAACGGGGCATCAGTGATTCTCCTTTTCACATGTCTGTACCATATCAGCCTCGATTCCCGCAACTTATCTTCTGTAGGAGTCACACGCACCTTGTCCCTAATTTACTCGTTCCTAATCCTATCTCTCCTGGTATGTCTACACATCTATCTCAGTATCCTCATTTTCGCTACTTTCAACTTCTGAACATGACCCTTTTTGTTACTTTTCTAACATAAAGTATAAATTTCAATTACCTTATCGATATATAATCTATACTGTAGTAAAACACGAAGGACCTTAGCGAAATGTCGTTTTACCCTTTTAAAATAAAGTTTACACTAGATAAAATAGTCATTTATTATTCTTTTAATTTTTAGGAATAATTATTTAATTACTTTCATATTTAAGATTAGTCATTTAATTATTTTTCTAATATTTAAAACTTTAATTTCTCAATTCCTTTTAATTTTAGACTTCTTACGCTTTTTAACTCACACAAGAAAAGTTTCCACCAACTGCGCAACGCTTTCAATGATTTTGTAGTCCTATACATCTTTAAGAAAAGATGAGTTAAGGTAGAGCTGATGTCTTTTGAATAGAAGTCTTTCCACACCCAAATTTAACTATAAACGATTTCAAAGTCATCTTAATTTACCAAGAATAAGTAAGGACGTAGCTATTATGTTTAATTGGTGGAATTATTAGTTGTCGTAGAATTACAACCAATTACTTTTTATAAAATAATTATTTTAGTAAAACTAAAAAAGAAAAATAGAGAAAGATATGTGAAAAATTGTATTTGATTGTTTGGTATAGAGTAGTATGTCCATTATCCTTTAATAACACACTCTTTCTATAAATTATGTATCAAAATATCATTATACTCTTTAACTCAACATCATATTCTAGAAATACTTCCGAAAAAATACTTTATAATTGCATATAAGGTATATATAGTTTAATAATATTTATATAATTTTTTTTGAAGTTTTATACTTATTGACGTGGGTTACAGACACACAATATATTACTTAATTCTTTTAGGTTTAAGGCTTAAAAGAATATTGCAAATTTACATTAGGATTTCCAAGGAACATCACATTTTTAGGTTTTAAATATTCTTTTAGGTTTAGGAATCCTTTTTCTATTAATAAAATTGTTATAATTTATTATTTTCAAGGTAGGTAGAATATGCGAATTATCATCAAATAATATATTAGAAGGAATTGGGATTTAAAGTCCACACAAATTCCTTTATTTTTCCAGTTTAGTGGATTTTTTCATCAAAAGAAATTACAAAGATAAAAAAATAAAAATAAAAATTACAAAGAGGAAAAAAAGGAAAAGAAAGAAAAGATTGATTGAAAAGAATGTTTCATAACTAAAAAAACTTAAAAGAAAACATTCAAATTCATATTTGGAAAGTTTTGATAGGTGTCTATTTTTTACTAATAAAATTTTTATAAAGTTTCCTTGTAGGTCTAGGATCCTTTTTTTTTTGGGTAACAAAATGTGAAAGTTTCGAACATGTTTTAGCATTTTCATAAAATTAATAAATGTGGGTAAAATATTTTTGAATATGATAACCAATATAAAATTAATATCCATACAATGAACGTACACAAGTACTTATGTAGAGTTGAACAATGATACTTTAACATTTCAATTAAAGGTACTCTGATGACACTTTTGTAATGACTGGTGTTAGAGTACGCATTTTGCGCGTGTATTTATATTAAGGGGTACACAATTTTAAAAAAATCACGTAATATAAAAATAAAATTTTAAAAGGATAAGTTCTTAAAAATAATGAATGATAATCTCATTTAACTAACTCAATGGGAAAAAGCTTGCTCTACAAAAGTCCTTAGATACCTTATTATAATTTTAAACTTATTTTCTTTTACCTAATACCGAAAACAAATAAATCACAAAAATATTTTCAAATAAAATAAATTAAAAATTTAAATTGTTTGGTATTTTAGAGATTTGAAAATAATTACTAATGTTGCATTAATATTTTACCAAAATAATTCAATATAAACAAATATAGGGAGCTATCATGTGTTGAAATGAATGTGAAAAGAAACAAAAAATTAATACCAATTCAATTATTTTAGAATGCATTTTATCTACTACTGTTTTACTATTATTGATTTAAGTTTATATTTTTACCAATTTGACTTTAATACTATAGTAACTATTTTGCTTTATGTTTTATATCGTTAACTACCAATGCTCTTCTTATAAAAACAATTTTATGTAGCCTAGTAGTTTTTCAACTTGAAAAATAATTTTTACTTATATAATTAATTTGGAAAGAAATTGAATTGGATACTTTTAATTGCTAATTAGTTAATTAATTTAGACATTAATTATTTTCTCTCAACCTTAAAGGAAATAATTATTTTGTTTACTCAAATTCATATTAGCTCATCTAAGCTTTAAATATTTAAATTTAGCAATAATTTTATCCAAACATTTATAACTTGGAAAGTTCCTTTTACCCTTTGAAGTTTTAATTAATATTAGTTTACCTAAAGTTAAATTTAGCTCTCACGACCTGAAATAACAAAGAAACAAATGCGAAAATAAAGTCTGAAATAAAGTGAATAATCCATAATAAATGCGATATCTAAATACCATCCCAAAACTGGAGTCACAAGTGCACAAGCTTTTAGAATAATACAAATAAGAGTCTGAATAAAAAAAAAAGTTGTCTAAAAGAAAACATACAGCTAAAATAAAGTAGACGGGGACTTCAAAATTGTGGACGTTGTGCAGTTATACTTCAAGTCTCCTCTGAGTAGCTGAAATCCGAGCAAGTCTATGGTACGCCGTTGGGACCAACTCCGAAATCTGCACAAGAAGTGCAGAGTGTAGTATGAGTAAACCCGGCCTCATGTACTCTGTAATGCCGAGTCTAACCTCGATAAAGTAGTGACGAGGCTAAGGCAGGTCGCTTACATTAACCTGTACACAATAATAATAATAATAATAATAATAATAATAATAATAATAATAATAATAATAATAATAATAATAATAATAATAATAATAATAATAATAATAATAATAATAATAATAATAACAGGAATAGTAGTAAGACTGGTAAATAATATCAATAATTGAAGTCAATTTAGCAGTTTTAATCCCTCAACTTGTTTCCATTGCAGCGTGCAACCCGCTCCAATAATATAAACTTAGAATAAATCTGTTACGGCGTGCATCCCGATCCCCCAATATAAACTTTAAATAAATTTGTTGCGGCGTGCAACCCGATCCCCCAATATATTTATTTTTATTTCCGTTGCGGCGTGCAACCTGATCCCCCCATATATTTTAACAACTCTTAAATGTAATAAACATACTCCAATAAATACCACGTTCAATGAGAAACTATTAAGCATCAAGGAATACAATAATTATAATTTATTTATGAAACAAACAATGAAAAGTAGCAATAAATTATGGAAATCAATGAGAAAATAGACAGTTTAATATTTAATATGTTAAACGTCGAGTAGCAATTAAGACGCATAAATCAAATAAGCATGTAACAATTATTGCTGGAATTCAAGAATTAATATTTGACAAGAAATATGAGAGAAATAATTATTATAACAATTAATTCGTGTCTTAAAATAATTTAAGATGTTTAAATAATTAAGCAAACAATTAATTTGACAAAGTATAGGCACTCGTCACCTTGCCAACACGTGCAATTCACATAGCAAATAATTTAAGGGTTCTATTCCCTCAAGTCAAGGTTAACCCCGACATTTACCTCGCTTCGCAACCAAATTCAAGTTTCCAATACACCCTTGCCTCGCGAATTAGTATCTAAAATCCTCAAATCTAGTCATAAACAATTCAATATATTCAATACAAACCGTAGGAATTAATTCATATGAATTTACAAATTTTTCGGATTCAAATCCGAAATTCATCCCAAAAATCATTGGTGGTGCCCACATCTCGAATCTCGGAGAAACTTACGAAATCCGAACACCAGTTCAGAGACGAGTCCAGCCATACAATAATTATCAAATTCCGATGTCAAATGAACCTTAAAATCTAAATTTTTCGTTTTTGGAAAGTTTTATAAAAATTCCAATTTCTTCCATCTAAATCCGAGTTAAATGATGAATATAGACATGAATTCATGAAATATAATCATTATAGGATAAGGAACACTTACCCAATTTGAACCTTTGAAAATCTCCTTCAAATCGCCCAAAAATCGAGGTTTCAAAGTTTAAACGAAATGAAGAAAAATGGTCATTTTCTAACCCTTAATGTTCTGTCAATTGTCGCTTCTGCGACGAAATTGCCGCATCTGCGGCGTCGCTTTTGCGACTGAAAATGCTGCTTCTGCGCTGCCTTCCTCTTCTGCGAACGAAATGTCCGCTTCTGTGGACTCGCAGAAGTGTCCAGTTTTCCTCTTCTGCGGCTTCTTGCCCAGCCCCTCTGCTTCCGCTTCTGCGATGGGCTTCACGCTTCTGTGGCTAAGGCTTCGTAGAAGCGAAGGCACCAGAAGCAGCAATGGGCTTCACGCTTTTACCAAAAGTCTAATTTTTGTTCCGATTTCGATTCGAATCACACTCGGGGTACTCGGGACCCGGTCTGAATATACCTCCATGTCCCATAACATAATACGGACTTACTCGGGGTCTCATATCACGTCAAAAAATACTGAAATTACAATTCACACCTCGATTCGAACTTTTGAGTTTCAAATTTTTCAATTTACAAAACTTGTGCCGAAACATGTTAAATGAATCCGGAATGACTTCAAATTTGGCACATAAGTCAGAAATGACATAACAGAGCTATTCTAATTTCCAGAATCGGATTCTGACCCCGATATCAAAAAGTCAAATCTGTAGTCAAACTTTGAAAATCTTTAGCCTTTAAATTTCTAGTTTCCGTCAAATGGACATAACATGAGCTAGGGACCTCCAAATTAAATTTTCGGGCATACGCCCAAGTCCCAAATCACGAGATAGACCTACCGGAATTGTCAAAATACTGATCCGGGTCTGTTTGCTAAAAATATTGACCAAAGTCAACTTAATTGAGTTTTAAGGCTATATTTCACATGTTAATCAATCTTTCACATAAAGGGTCCTATATACCTAGGGGTCAACTTGCCCTTCTTTTCGAACCTCATTACACCTTTCATATGTGAAATATAGAGCAATACTCTTTCTCTAACCATGAATGCAATATCACGAACTTTACAGTCGGCATAACTCCTTTGCTTAGACTGAGTTATGCGAAGTCGATCCTTAATATTTTTGACCTTATCCAAGGCATCCTATACCAAATTGGTACCCAAAAACCGAGCCTCTCTCGATTCAAATCAGCCAACAGGAGATCGGCATCGCCTTCCATACAATGCCTCATATGGAGCCATCTGAATGCTCAACTGGTAGCTATTTTTATAAGCAAACTCCGCAAGTGGAAAGAACTGATCCCAAGAACCTTCAAAGTCTATAACACAAGCACGAAGCATATCATCCAATATCTGAACAGTGCGCTCTGACTGTCCGCCTATCTGTGGATGAAATGTTGTACTCAACTGTGTACCTCGATCAGAAATGATAGACACGGGTACACCTTGAAGGCGGACAATCTCACGAATGTAAATTTCAGCTAACCGCTCTGAAGAATAGGTAACTGCCACTGGAATGAATTGTGCTGACTTGGTCAACCTGTCCACAATGACCCAAACTGCGTCAAATTTTCTCTGAGTCTGTGGAAGCCCAACAACAAAATCCATAGTGATACGCTCCCACTTCCACTCAGGAATTTCTAACTGCTGAAGCAAACCACCGGGTCTCTTATGCTCGTACTTAACTTGTTGACAATTCAGACACCGAGCTACATATGCAACTATATCCTTCTTCATTCTCGTCCACCAATAATGTTTCCGCAAATCATGATACATTTTGGTGGTAGCTGGATGAATAGAATACCTGGAACTGTGTGCCTCTTCAAGAATTAATTCACGAAGCCCGTCAACAGTAGGCACACAAATATGCCCCTGCATTCGCAAAACTCCATATTCCCCCATAGCAACCTGTTTAGCATCAATGTGCCGCACCGTGTCCTTAAGGACAAGTAAATGAGGATCATCATATTGATGTTCTCTGATGCACTCATATAAGAAGACCGAGCGACTGTGCAAGCTAAAACCCGACTGGGTTCTAAAATATCTAACCTCATGAACTGATTGGCTAAAGTCTGTACATCTACAGCTAACAGTCTTTCACCAACCAGAATATAAGCAAGGATGCCAATACTCACAACCTTTCTACTCAAAACATCGGCCACTATATTAGCCTTTCCAGGGTGATATAAAATGGTGATATCATAGTCTTTCAACAACTCCAACCATCTTCTCTGCCTCAAATTAAGATCTTTTTGTTTGAACAGATATTGAAGACTACGATGATCAGTAAATACCTCACACGAGACACTGTAAAGGTAATGCCTCCAAATCTTCAGCGCATGAACAATGGATGCCAATTCTAAGTCATGAACTGGATAATTCTTCTTGTGAACTTTCAACTGTCGCGACGCATATGCAATCACCCTGCCATCTTGCATCAATACTACACCAAGCCCAATGTGAGATGCATCACAATACACCGTATAATATCCGGAACCTGTGGGTAATACCAACTCTAGCATCGTAGTCAAAGCAGTCTTGAGCTTCTGAAAGCTCAACTTACACCCGTATGACCATCCGAATGGAACACCTTTCTGGGTCAGTCTGGTCAACGGGCTTGCTATATATGAAACCCCCCCCCCTCCCGAACCGACGATAATAACCTGCCAAACCCAGAAAACTCCGGATCTCTGTAACTGAAGTAGGTGTAGGCCAATTCTGAACAACCTCAATCTTCTTAGGATCCACTTTTATGCCTTCTGCTAATACAACATGTCCCAAAAAGGCAACTGAGTTTAACCAAAATTCGCATTTTAAAAATTTAGCATATAACTGATTATTCTTCAAAATCTGAAACATACTCCGAAAGCGCTGCTCATGCTCCTCTCGGCTGCTGGAGTAAATCAAGATATCATCAATGAATACAACCAAAAAAGAATCCAAATAGGGCTTGAACACCTGATTCATCAAATCCATAAATGTTGCTGGGGAATTTGTCAACCCAAATAACATCACTAGGAATTCGTAATGCCCATACTGAGTCCGAAAATTTATCTTAGGGACATCAGATGCCCTAATCTTCAACTGATGGTAACCATACCTCAAGTCGATCTTTGAAAACACCTTGGCACTCTATAGTTGATCGAATAAGTCATCCATTCTTGGCAGTGGATACTTGTTCTTGATAGTATCCTTATTCAACTGCCGATAATCTATACACATTCGTATTGAACCGTCTTTCTTCTTTACAAATAACACTGGTGCACTCCAAGGTAAGACACTAGGTCTAATGAATCCCTGATCAAGCAAGTCTTGTAACTGCTCCTTCAATTCTTTCAACTCGGGCCATACGGTATGGTGGGATAGAAATGGGTTGAGTGCCCGGAGCTAAATAAATACATAAGTCAATATATATGTCGGGTTGCATCCCCGACAAATCTGCAGGAAATACTTCTGGAAATTCACGAACAACTGGTACTGAGTCCATAGAAGGAACATCTGCACTGGGATCGCGAATATAAGCCAAATAGGCTAGACACCCTTTCTCAACCATACTCCTAGCCTTCATATAATAAATAACCATGCTTGTAGAATGACCAGGAGTTCCTTTCCACTCTAACCAAGGTAACCCCGGCATGGATAGGGTCACCGTCTTGGCATGATAATCCAATATTGCATGATAAGGTGACAGTCAATCCATAGCCAAGATGACATTAAAATCTACCATATTAAGAAGTATAAGATCCACACTAGTCTCAAGACTACCAATAGTAACCACACACGAATGATAGACATGGTCTACTACAATAGAGTCTCCTACCGGTGTAGATACACACACAAAAGCACTCAGAAAATCACGAGGCACAACCAAATATGAAGCAAATTAGGAGGAAACATATGAATAAGTAGATCCTGGATCAAATAGAACTGAAGCATCTCTATGGAAAACTGGAATAATACATGTGATCACAATATCAGATGACTCGGCCTCGGGCCTAGCTGGAAAAGCATAAAATCGAGGTTGGGCTCCACCACTCTGAACTGCGTCCCTAGGACGGCCTCTAACTGGCTGGCATCTACCTCTAACAGCCTGACCTCCACCTCTAGCTTCTTGACCCCTACCTCTAGCTGGCTGAGCAGGTAGTGAAGCAACCGGTGCCGATATGATGGCATGAGAATCCTACCGAGATCTGTTACTCGACAACCTAGGGCAATACCTCCTGATGTGACCAATGTTCCCACACACATAACACCAATCCTGTTGTCGTGGCTGCTAAAACTGAAGCTGACCCGAACGAGCCGGATAACCACTTTAGTAACTCTGGAGTGGTGGTGCACTGATAAGATCTGAATATGCACTAAATGCTGGCTGACCAGAGTAAGGCATAATAGGACTGTGACTTCCTGAAGCATCGTGAGAAGACTGAAGTGCTGATTGAAACGGGTTGGGAGGATGACCCCTAACAAAATTACCCCTGCCTCCAGACGAGGCACCACTGAACCCACCGAACTGATGAGGCCTCTTATCATACCCCTGCCCTCTCTCATGTGCAAGAACTATCTCTATCCTCCTCGTGACATTAGCAGCCGCCTGAAAGGAAATCTCACTTCCAGTCTCATTGTCCACATGAAGCCTGATAGGGTGAGTAAGTCCCTCAATAAACCTCCTCACTCTCTCTCCTTCAGTAGGTAGTAAAAGGAGAGCATGACGAGCTAAATGCACAAAACGGGACTCATACTGAGTAACGGTAATACTGCCATGCTGTAGATGCTCAAATTTCTTGCGATAATCCTCTCTCAATGTGATAGGGAGGAACTTCTCTAAAAATAGTCGTGAGAACTGTTCCCTGGTCAATGCAGGCAATCCAACTGGTCTGGTCAATGTAAAATCTCTCCACCGTCTCTTGGCGGAACCCGTCATCTGAAATACAGCAAAATTGACTCCATTGGTATCAACTATACCCATGTTCCGCAGCACCTCATGGAAGAGGTCAATATAATCATGTGGTTCCTCAGAAGGTGTACCCCTGAAGTGAACTGGAAATAGCTTAGTAAACTTATCTAGTCTCAATAAGGCCTCAGAAGACATGGCGGGCCTATCAGCGGCCTGTGCCGCAACAACTAGCTGAACTACCCCAACTGGCGGGGCTGCTAGAGCCTGATACTGGGAGCTATCTGCTCTGGTGCTAGAGTAGTGGGAGTTTGTGCTCCTCCCCCAGCCTATGAGACTGATGGTGCCACTGGAAATGTACCATTCTGGACCACACCCTCCATAAGGCTCACTAGAAGGACTAGAGTGTCCTGAAGTACTGGAGTAGCTATGAATCTTTTTGGGACCTGAACTGGTCCAATCGGTACAGTTTGAACAAGAACCTCCTCTTGAAGATCCACCTGAGGTTCCACAACAGGTGCTGCTATTTGAGCTCTAGACTGAGCTATACATCTGCCTTTGCCTCGGCCTCTAGCACGATCTCGGCCTCGACCTCTACCCCTGGCCATAGTTGCCACCGGGGGCTCTGGTCCCTGTCCATCGGTAGATGTATTACGTGCTCTCTCTATCTACGAGAGAATAAGAATAGAATGGTTCAATCATCGATGATAGAATAAAATCGCACGATAGAATAAGAAAGAAGTAATATTGTTCCCAAACTTTATAGCATCTAAAAGATAAGTACAGATGTCTCTGTACCGATCCTTCAGACTCTACTAAGTTACTCGTGACTCGTGAGACCTATGTAACCTAGTGCTATGATACCAACTATCACGACCCAAAATTTACACCTTCTAGACCGTGATAGCGCTTTACATTTCACTTTCTAGGGAAGCCAACATTAGAATATAATTAGCTATATTAACATAATTTTAAATTAATTAATAATAAAGAAACAAATGTGGAAATAAAGTCTGAAATAAAGTGAATAATCCATAATAAACGCGATATTTAAATATCATCCCAGTACTAGAGTCACAAGTGCACAAGCTTCTAGAATAATACAAATAAGGGTCTGAATAAAATAAAGTTTTCTGAAATAAAACACACAGCTAAAATAAAGTAGACGGGGACTTCAGAAATGCGAACATTGTGCAGTTATACCTCAAGTCTCCTATGGGTAGCTGAAATCCGAGAAAGTCTATGGTACGCCGCTGGGACCAACTCCGAAATCTGCACAAGAAGTGCAGGTTGTAGTATGAGTACAACCGAGCTCATGTACTCTGTAATGCCGAGCCTAACCTCGACGAATTAGTGACGAGGCTAAGGCAGGTCGCTTATATTAACCTGTACACAATAATAATAATGATGATGATAATAATAATAATAATAATAATAATAATAATAATAATAATAATAATAATAATAATAATAGGAATAATAATAGGAATAGTAGTAAGACTGGTAAATAATATCAATAATTTAAGTCAATTCAGCAGTCTTAATCCCTCAACTTGTTTCCATTGCGGCGTGCAACCCGCTCCAAAAATATAAACTTAGAATAAATCTGTTGCGGCGTACAACCCGGTCCCCCAATATAAACTTTAAATAATTCTGTTGCAGCGTGCAACCCGATCCCCCAATATATTTATTTTTATTTTCGTTGCAGCGTGCAACCAGATTTTCCCCCCTCCCCCCATATATTTTAACAACTCTTAAATGTAATAAACGTACTCCAATAAATATCACATTCAATAAGAAACTATTAAGCATCAAGGCATACAATAATTATCATTTATTTATGAAACAAACAATGATAAGTAGCAGTTAATTGTGGGAATCATGGAGAAAATAGACAGTTTAATATTTAACATGCTAAACGTCAAGTAAAAATTAAGACACATAAATAAAATAAGCATGTAATAATTATTGTAGGAATTCAAAAATTAATATTTGACAAGGAATAGGAGAGAAATAATTATTATTATAACAATTAATCTGTGTCTTAAAATAATTTAAGATGTTTAAATAATTAAGCAAATAATTAATTTGATAAAGTGTAGGCACTCATCACCTTGCCTATACATCGTTACACATGAAATTCACATAGAAAATAACTCAAGGGTTCTATTCCCTCAAGTCAAGGTTAACCATGACACTTACCTCGCTTCGCAACCAAATTCAAGTTTCCAATACACCCTTGCCCCGCGAATTAGTGTCCGAAATCTTCAAATCTAGTCATAAACCATTCAATATATTCAATACAAATCGTAGGAATTAATTCATATGAATTTACAAATTTTTCGGATTAAAATCCGAAATTCATCCCAAAAATCATCGTGGGTCCCATGTCTCGAATATTGGAGAAACTTACGAGATCCGAACACCCGTTCTGAGACGAATCCAACCATATAAAAATTATCAAATTCCGATGTCAAATGAACCTTCAAATCTAAATTTTTCGTTTTTGGAAAGTTTTACAAAAATTTTAATTTCTTCCATCTAAATCTGAGTTAAATGATGCATATAGACATGAATTCATGAAATATAATCATTATAGGATAAGGAACACTTACCCAATTTGAACCTTTGAAAAACTCCTTCAATTCGCCCAAAAACCTGTCACAACCCAAACTCTCCCTCCGTAAATCGTCGTGACGTACCTAGTCTCTACGACTAGGCAAGCTTAACACTTGCAGAAAAGAAATGAAAAATATGAAAATTAACAATTAACAGTAACAGATATTTTTAATAAGCAATTGAGATGCCGCTCGGCATATACAATAATCAACTCTCGAAATAGACAAAATACTCCCAAGACCCAGAACACCGTAAGGCACAAGCTTTTACGAAGTTCTAACTATTCTATACATCAGTGTCTATAGAAATAAGCAAATAATCAACACTGGGGGATAGAGGGGGACTTCGAGGATCTACGAGCGCGGGCAGATATACTATAACTAAGGACGAGGCTGGTAAAAGGAACCTGGATCTACACACAAAAAACATGTGCGAAAAAGGGCATGAGTACACCACAGTGGTACCCAGTAAGTGCCAAGACTAACCTCGACCGAGTAGTGACGAGGTCAGGTCAAGGCCCTACTGGTATATAATAAATAAGCAGGAGAGTATAACAATATAATAAGAGACTGGAATTTAAACAAGGAGAACATAGCAAAGTAGCAACGCAGAACACATGGATAAACATCATGGGATCTCCCGATATACCATCTCGTAGTCCCAAAATAAAAGTACAAGGATATCTCCCAAGGTACTGCCTCGTAGTCTCAGAAGTAAATATGCAGGGAGAACTCCTGAGGAATCCGCCTCGTAGTATCAAAAGTAAATGTGCGGGGAGGTCTCCCGAGGAACTGCCTCGTAGTCTCAAAAATAAATATACAGGGGGGATCTCCCGGGATACCGTCCCATAGTCCCAAAGTAAATACGCAGCTTAAACAAATGAAGGTAACAATTACAGCAATAAAACCTATAATTTATACTAAGTACAAGTCAAGAAAGAAGCGATATTTACTAAACATGCTGCAAAGAGTTAAAATAGGCAATTAGGACATGTAGAAATGTTATTCTAGGCTAACAGGAAAACTACACATGCTAGTATACTCAGATAAGATGAAAACAGGCTATTACTCGGTAAAAATAAGGTTTTTACACAAATAGCATGTGTACGCACTCTTCACCTCGCGTACACGGTGCTCACATGTCATAACAACACCAATTCCTAGGGGGATTTTTCCCACACAAGGTTAGGCAAGCCACTTACCTCGAACTAAGCTCAATCAATTGGTAACAATGCCCTTTCCACCAATATCAGGCTCTGAATGACCCAAATCTTGCCAAAATCAATTACATACCTGTAATGACCCAACCGATCATTTTGTAAGTGTTTTTATTAATTTATGACTTCCGAGGATGGTTGGTTCGGGATTTGGGAGTGTTCGGGTTGAAATAGGAACACTTGGTTCCTTGAGTTGGCCTTAGAATGCTAAGTTTGACTTCGGTCAAAATTTTGAGAAAACGACCCCAAAATCGAGATTTGACGGTTCTAGTAGTTCCGTATGGTGATTTTGGACTTACGAGCGTGTTCGAAATTTTATTTGGAAATCCGTAGTTAAATTAGGCTTGAAATAGCTAAAACATGAATTTAAGTTTGGAAGTTTGACCGGGGAGTTAACTTTTTGATATCGGGGTCGGAATCCAGTTTCGAAAATTTTTATAGCTCCGTTATGTCATTTATGACTAGTGTGCAAAATTTGAGGCCAATCGGACTTGATTTGATATGTTTCGACATCGAATGTAGAAGTTAGAAATTTTAAGTTTCATTAAGCTTGAATTGGAGGATGATTCATGGTTCTAGCATTGTTTTGTGTGATTTGAGAGTTCGACTAAGTTCGTATGATATTTTGGGATTTGTTGGTATATTTGGTTGAGGTCCCGAGGGGCTCGGGTGAGTTTCGGGTGAGTTTCGGACGGCTAACGGATCACTTTTGGCCTTTAGGAGACTGTTGATAGCTGCTGGTATTTTTCTTCTGCTTTCCTTATACGCGATCGCATAAGTTTGTATGCGATCACGTAGAGTAATTTAGGCAGAGGCGACTTTGTTCTACGCGATCGCGTGAATGGGGTTGCGATCGCGTAGGCTTAAATGGGCAACAGAAAAATTTGTTCTATGCGATCGCATGGGTAAGTCCGCGATCGCATTGGTTGGGCCAGTCTGTGCATCGCGATCGTGTGGCGTTGTTCACGATCGCGTAGAGGAACGCAGGGAGGAGCTGGTCCACGAACTTAATGCTTCGCGATCGCGTGAGGAGGTGCGCAATCGCGTAGGTTGCTGAGTCAGTGCTTCGCGATCGCGTGGGACTTTCTGCGATCGCGTAAAGTTTATTTTGGGCAGTGTTGAAATTGTTCCTCGCAATCGCGTAGAAGAAATCACTGGGCAGAGAATTTAAATTCTGAAAATAGGACTTTGTCCCATTTTTCAATTTTACCGATTTGGAGCTCGGATTGAGGTGATATTTGGGAGATTTTCAGAGAAAACAACGAGGTAAGTGTTCTTAACTCAATATTGGTTTAATTACCCGAATCCATCACTGTTTTTATCATTTAATTGGTTAATTAAGTTGGAAAAGTTTGAAAACCCTCTTGGATAGATTTGAGGATTTGAGGGCCGAATTATTATTGGAATTTAGTAATTTTGGTATGGGTAGACTCGTGGTTGAATATACGTTCATATTTTGTAACTTTCACCGGATTCTGAGACTTGGGCCCCATGGACGAATTTTGAGTTAATTTCGGATTTTTATTTTAAAAAGTAATATTTCTTATGTAATTGATTTCTATAATTTTTAGTGATTGTATCGAATTATTTTTGGCTAGATTTGAGCCATTCAGAGTTGGATAATCGAGAAAAAGGCCTACTATTAGATTAAATCGGAGCAAGTTGAAGTAAGTCTCTTGTCTAATCTTGTGAGGGGGAAATTTACCCCATAGGTAATTAAATTAATAATTATTGCTAATTGTGTGGGCTACGTACGCACGAGGTGACGAGAGTCCGTACGTAGCTACTATCTATGCTAAAGTCCGGGTAGTTTAGGACTCAAAGCATGAATTATGTGTGTAAATTGTATCATTTATTTAATTAAATTATTTGAAATATATTGTGAATTGTTAGGGAAAGATAGTAAAAAATGGAAATCTTATATGCTTAATTTTCTATTTAAATTAATTAATTATTAAAATAAATTGTTCATCCTCTCGAATTGATCTTTTAATAAATATACTCTCCTTCCGGGGGTACATAAGAAAATGTCCCCCTTTCTTGTGGAGCGAGCCGAACGCCTTGGCAGGATAAATGCATCTATGGATCGCGTTGCACGTCCCTCGGCAGTGTACACGACACTCTGGATCGGGCCGTACGACCTCGGCAGAAATCGTGCCTAATAATAATAATTACACGATACCTTGATATCTAAATTGCAGCTTGTGAATTTAATTAATAGATTGAAAATTATTGCGTTTGAAGGATTTTTATTATTTTTGCTAATTGAATAAAGTTATTGTTAACTTTGTGAATCATGCTGATTTAAATAGTTCTATTTTATTCTATTTATTATTGTTGACCCTTAGTGAGTGTCAAAGTCGACCATCTCGTCTCTACCACTTCGAGATTAGGCTTGATACTTACTGGGTACACGTTGTTTACGTACTAATACTACACTTGCTGCACTTTTTGTGCAGGACCTGAGGCAAGTACTAGTGGAGGACCTATCATTTTGCACCCCACGTTATCTAAAGGCGTAGTGGTGAGCTTCCCTTTTGAGCCATTTTGCAGCTACCAGTGTCTCTCCTTGTATTTTCAATCTGTCTATTTTTATTTCAGACAGTATTTGGAGTTATAAATAATCTACTAGATGCTCATACACTTGTGACACCAGGTCTTGGCACACACATTGGTAGAATTTAGAAATTGTATTATTTCTGGGGTTTAAATTAATCGGTATCTTTTCTATTTTCTTTAATATTGCTAGTAAAGTAATAAATTACTTAGAAAATTATTCAGAAAATAATTCATATATGTTTAATTTATTAGTTGGCTTGCCTAGCTGTAGTGTTAGGCGCCATCACGACCTTTAGGTGAAATTGGGTCGTGACGACATGGTATTAGAGCACTAGGTTCACGTAGGTCTCACAAGTTATGAGCAGACCTAATAGAGTCTTGCGGATCGGTATGGAGACGTATGTACTTATCTTCGAGAGGCTATAGGGTGTTAGGAAAAGACCTTTCTTCATATTCCATCGTGCAATTGATGTAGTACTAAATATATCTCTCTTATTATCTCATAGATGGTGAAAACGCACTCTAATTAAGTTCCACACCAAGGAAGAGCTACTCCCCCAGTTGCTAGAGGCATAGGCCGAGGGAGGGCTCCAGCTCGTGGTAGGGGGCGAGGACGTCCCAGGATTGTTCCAGTTATGTCGCCAATGAGTCCAGCAAAGAATCCCATTATTGAGGAACAGGGTGAGGTGCCTGTGGTAGAGCCAGCTCCGGTGGATTTCACATCTGCACTGGGATTCCAGGATATCATGGGTCGTATGCTGCGGTTCATAGACACTATTACTCAGGCCGATTTATTTCCAGCAGACCCATCCACATCTCAAGCGGGTGGGGGAGCATAGACCCCTATCACACAAGCTCATGGGCAGGCAGCTGCTGTATATCAGGCCCAGGGTGAACTACCTGTGGGTGGAGCCCAGCTAGTGGCAGCAGCTACACCTGAGCCCAGGCCAGCTACAGCCGTTGATCCGTAGAAACTATTGGACAGATAGACTAGACTACATCCTCCTGTCTTTGGGGGTGAGCTACATGAGGATCCCCAGGACTTCATTGATCGGTGCAAGGACAGACTACACAACATGAGGATATTGGAGTCTCATGGGGTTGACTTTGCTACTTTTCAACTAGATGGCAGGGCCCGTAGATGGTGGAAGTCTTATGTTCTTGGCAGACCAGCAGATTCTCCTCCCATAACTTGGGACAGATTCACCTGTATTTTCCTGAACAGGTATATTCCACCCTCTCAGAGGGAAGAGTTGCGATTTCATTTTGAGCAGCTCCAGCAGGGTCAGATGTGAGTGACCGATTATGAGGCGAGGTTCTCTGACTTATCTCTCCATGCACTTATGATACTCCCTACTGAGGCAGAGAGAGTGCAGAGGTTTGTTACGGGTTTACATACTGGCATTCAGGCTAATATAGCTCGAGAGGTTGAGATGGGTACTTGCTATAAGATAGTCTTGGAGATAGCCCAAAGGATTGAGGGTGTGCGTTAGCATAGCCGAGAGCAGGTTATTAGAGATAAGCGGTTTAGGTATTCTGGAGAGTTCAGAGGTGCTCCATCTGGGGGCAGAGGTCAATTCGTGAGAGGGCAGTCCAGCAACCCCCATATCTAGCACCACCGCCCCCTCGAGGTGCTCCAGTGCGACCCTATCTCAGTGCTATACCAGAGAATTCTTATCGCCCACCAGTTATTTAGGGTCCTCCTAGTGGGTATTCAGTTACCCAGGGCCAGACTCTTAGTCAGTAGCCCATCGCACCAAAGAGTTGTTACGAGTGCGGGGATCCTAGTCACATACGGAGATTCTGCCCCAGGCTTCAAGGTAGGCCAGTGCAGCAGGGTCAGCAGCCTATGACTAATGCACCAGTTGCTCCACCAGTAGTCCGACCACAAAGAGGCAGAGGACAGGTGGGTAGGGGTTGTTCTAGGGGTGGAGGTCAGCCAAACGGAGGCCAGCCAGTTGGCGCTCCAGCTCGATTTTATGCTTTTCCGGCCATACCAGATGCATAGGCCTCAGATGCCGTGATTACAGGTATTATTTCACTTTGCGGCAAATATGCCTCAGTATTATTTGATCCAGGATATACGTATTCATATGTGTCATCTCTATTTGCTCCATTCCTGGGTGTTTCTCGTGAGTCCTTGAGTACTCATGTTTATGTGTCCACTCCGGTGGGCGATTCTGTTATTGTGAACCGGATCTACTGGTCCTGTATTATTACATTATGTGGTTATAAAACTAGAGCAGATCTTAAACTGCTTGAGATGACTGACTTTGAAATTATTCTGGGCATGGACTGGTTATCTCCACATCATGTTATTCTAGATTACCATGCCAAGACTGTTACCTTGGCTATTCCAGCATTTCCTAGGCTGTAGTGGAAGGGTTCGTCTGTTAGTTCATTTAATCGGGTTATTTCTTTTATGAAGGCTCAACACATGATTCAGAAGGGTTGTTTAGCTTATCTAGCTTATGTTCGTGATACTACTGCAGAGACTTCAGCTATTGATTCAGTGCATGTAGTTCGGGAGTTCTCTGATGTATTTTCTTCAGATCTTCCAGGTATGCCATCTGATCGTGATATTGATTTCTATATTGACTTGGCTCCAGATACCCAGCTTATATGTATCCCACCGTATCGCATGGCTCCGAAAGAATTGAAAGAACAGCTTGAGGACTTACTAACCAAAGGGTTCGGCAGACCAAGTGTATCGCCTTGGGGTGCACCAGTATTATTTGTGAAGAAGAAGGATGGTACCATACGGATATGTATCGATTATCGAAAATTGAACAAAGTCACTATTAAGAACAAGTACCCGTTGCCGCATATTGATGATCTATTTGACCAGTTGCAGGGTGTTAGGGTGTTCTTCAAGATCAACTTGAGGTTGGGGTACCATTAGTTGAAGATTCGGGATTCGGATGTTCCGAAGATTGCTTTCCGGACTACATATGGTCATTATGAGTTTCTGGTGATGTCCTTCGGTTTAACTAACGCCCCGGCAGCATTTATGGATCTGATGAACAGGGTATTTAGGCCATATATTGATTTGTTTGGCATTGTCTTCATTGATGACATTTTGATCTACTCGCGCAGTAAGGAGGAGCATGAGCAACATATGAGAGTAGTGCTTCAGACATTGCGGGAACAAAAACTATATGCTAAGTTCTCCAAATATGAGTTCTGGCTAGATTCTGTAGCATTTTTGGGGCATATTGTATCGGGCAAGGGTATTAAGGTTGATCCCAAAAATATCGAGGCAGTTCAGAACTGGCATCGTCCCATTTCGGCAACTGAGATCAGGAGTTTTCTAGGTTTAGCAGGTTATTATCGTCGGTTCATGGAAGGTTTTTCATCTATTGCAATGCCTTTGACCAAATTAACCCAGAAGGGTGCTCCATTCCGATGGTCCAATGATTGTGAGGTGAGCTTTCAGAAGCACAAGACAGCATTGACTACAGCACCCGTGTTAGTGTTGCCTTCCGGTTCGGGGGTGTATACAGTGTATTGTGACATTTCATGCGTTGGCTTGGGTTGTGTATTGATGCAGGAGGGGCAAGTTATTGCATATGCTTCACGCCAGCTGAAGCCCCACGAGAAGAATTATCCAGTACATGATTTAAAGTTAGCTGCGATTATTCATGCTCTTAAGATTTGGAGGCATTATCTTTATGGGGTGTCTTGTGAAGGTTACATTGATCATCGCAGTTTGCAGCATCTGTTCAAGCAGAGGGACCTAAATTTGAGGCAGCGCAGATGGCTGGAGTTACTGAAAGATTATGATATTACTATCATATATCATCCGGGCAAAGCAAATGTGGTTGCAGATGCCTTCAGTAGAAAGGTGGAGAGTATGGGTAGTTTAGCTTTAACTTCAGCAGAGGAGAGGCCATTAGCTTGGGTATATTCAGTCCTTAGCTAACACACTTGTGAGACTGGATATTTCAGAGCCCAATCGAGTTTTTGCCACGGACCTTGCAGAAGTTTGATGCAGTTTGGGTCATTGTTGACAGGTTGACCAAGTCGGCACATTTCATTCCGGTTGTAACTACGTATACTTCAGAGAGGTTGGCCCAGATATATATTCAGGAGATAGTTCGGTTACATGGTGTGCCAATTTCTATCATATCAGATAGAGGCCCTCAGTTTACTTCACATTTCTGGAGAGCAGTACAGAGTGAATTGGGAACCCGTGTAGAGCTCAGCACAGCCTTTCATCTACAGACCGACTGGCAGTCAGAGCGGACAATTCAGATTTTGGAGGATATGCTCAGGGCATGTGTGATTGACTTTGGAGGCCAGTGGGATCGTTTTCCGCCTTTGGCCGAGTTTGCTTATAATAACAGTTACCAATCCAGCATCAAAATGGCTCCATTTGAGGCTTTATATGGTCGGCGATGTTGTTCGCCCATCGGATGGTTTGAGCCCAGAGAGGCTAAGTTATACGGTACTGATTTGATGAAGGATGCCTTGGAAAAGGTAAAGTTGATTCAGGAGCGACTTCGTACAGCGCATTCCAGACAGAAGAGTTACGTAGATCAGAAAGCGCGTGATTTATCATTTATGATGGGTGAAAAGGTTCTCTTGAAGGTTTTGCCGATGAAGGGAATCATGAGATTCGGGAAGAAGGGCAAGTTGAGCCCAAGGTTTATAGGCCCATTTGAGGTGTTGAGACGAGTTGTGGAGGTTGCTTATGAGCTTGCCTTGCCTCCCAATCTATCAGGAGTTCATCCAGTTTTCCATGTATCTATGCTCCGGAAGTATCATGCCGACCTATCACATGTGTTAGACTTCAGCACAGTTCAACCAGATAATAGTTTGAGCTATGAAGAGGAACCAATTGCCATTATTGATAAACAAGTTCACCAGTTGAGGTCCAAGAGGATTTCTGCAGTAAAAGTCCAGTGGAGGGGCCAACCAGTCGAGGAAGCGACTTGGGAGGCTGAGGAAAACACGCGGAGCAGATATCCACACTTATTCAGCATTCCAAGTACAATTCTAAACTCGTCCAAGCATGAACGTTTGTTTAAGAGATGGAGAATGTAATGACCCAACCGGTTATTTTGACTTTTAGAACACCGTTCCCTTAAATAAAACTCCTTGTATATGCTTTTATTAATTTATGACTTGCGGGGATGGTTGGTTCGGGATTTGGGAGTGTTCAGGTTGAAATAGGAACACTTGGTTCCTTGAGTTGGACTTAGAATGCTAAGTTTGACTTCGGTCAATATTTTGAGAAAATGACCCGAAATCGGGTTTTTACGGTTCCAGTAGCTCCGTATGGTGATTTTGGAATTACGAGCGTGTTCGAAATTTTATTTGGAAATCCGTAGATAAATTAGGCTTGAAATGGCTAAAACGGAAATTTAAGTTTGGAAGTTTGACCGGGGAGTTAACTTTTTGATATCGGGGTCGGAATCCAGTTCCGAAAATTTCTATAGCTCCGTTATGTCATTTATGACTTGTGTACAAAATTTGAGGCCAATCGGACTTGATTTGATAGGTTTCGACACCGAATGTAGAAGTTGAAAATTTAAAGTTTCGTTAAGCTTGAATTGGAGGATGATTCATGGTTTTAGCGTTGTTTGGTGTGATTTGAGGGTTCGACTAAGTTCTTATGATGTTTTGGGACTTGTTGGTATATTTGGTTGAGGTCCCGAGGGGCTCTGATAAGTTTCGGACGGCTAACGGATCACTTTTGTCCTTTGGGAGACTGTTGATAGCTGCTGGTATTTTTCTTCTGATTTCCTTATACGCGATCGCATAAGTTTGTTTGCGATCGCGTAGAGTAATTTGGGAAGAGGCGACTTTGTTCTACGTGATCGCGTGAATGGGGTTGTGATCGCGTAGGCTTAATTGGGCAACAGAAAAAATTTGTCCTATGCGATCGCGTGGGCAAGTCCGTGATCGCGTAGAGGAACAGAGGGAGGAATTGGTGCCACGCGCTTAATGCTTCGCGATTGCGTGAGGAGGTTCACGATCGCGTAGGTTGTGGAGTTAGTGCTTCGCGTTCGCGTGGGACTTTCTGCGATCGCGTAAAGTTAATTTTGGGCAGTGTTGAAATTGTTCTTCGCGATCGCATGAGGAAGTTCGCGATCGCGTAGAAGAAGTCACTGGGCAGAGAATTTAAGTTCTGAAAATGGGACCCATTTTTTATTTTTACCGATTTGGAGCTCGGATTGGGGTGAATGTTGGGAGATTTTCAGAGAAAATAACGGGGTAAGTGTTCTTAACTCAATATTGGTTAAATTACCCGAATTCATCACTGTTTTTATCATTTAATTGGTTAATTAAGTTGGAAAAGTTTAAAAATCCTCTTGGATAGATTTGAGGATTTGAGGGCCTAATTGTTATTAAAATTTAGTAATTTTGGTATGGATAGACTCGTAGTTGAATGGGCGTTCATATTCCGTAACTTTCGCCGGATTCCGAGACGTGGGCCCCATAGCCGATTTTTGAGTTAATTTCTGATTCTTATTTAAAAATGTAGTATTTCTTATGAAATTGATTCCTATAATTTTTAGTGATTGTATCGAATTATTTTTGGCTAGATTCGAGCCATTCAGAGTTGGATAATCGAGGAAAAGGCCTATTATTGGATTAAATCGGAGCAAGTTGAAGTAAGTGTCTTGTCTAATCTTGTGAGGGGGAAAATTACCCCATAGGTAAATAAATTAATAATTATTGCTAATTGTGTGGGCTACGTACGCACGAGGTGACGAGAGTCCGTACGTAGCTACTATCTATGCTAAAGTCCGGGTAGTTTAGGACTCAAAGCATGAATTATGTGTGTAAATTATATTATTTATTTAATTAAATTATTTGAAATATATTGTGATTTGTTAGGGAAAGATAGTAAAAAGATGGAAATCTTATATGCTTAATTTTCTGTTTAAACTAATTAATTGTTAAAAGAAATTGTTCATCCTCTCGAATTGATCTTTTAATAAATATACTCTCCTTCCGGAGGTACATAAGAAAATGTCCTCCTTTCTTGTGGAGCGGGCCGAACATTTCGGTAACATAGATGCATCTATGGATCGCGCCGCACGTCCTATGGCAGTGTACACGACACTCTGGATCGGGTCGTACGACCTCAGCAGAAATCGTGCCTAATAATAATAATTACACGATACCTTGATATCTTAATTGTAGCTTGTGAATTTAATTAATAGATTGGAAATTGTTGCGTTTGAAGGATTTTTATTATTTTTGCTAATTGAATAAAGTTATTGTTAACTCTGTGAATTATGTTGATTGAAATAATTCTATTTTATTCTATGTATTATTGTTGACCCTTAGTGAGTGTCAAAGTCAACCATCTCGTCTCTACCACTTCGAGATTAGGCTTGATACTTACTCAGTAAACGTTATTTACGTACTCATACTACACTTGCTGCACTTTTGTTGCAGGACCTGAGGCAAGTACTAGTGGAGGACCTATCATTTTTCACTCACGTTATTCATAGGCATAGTGGTGAGCTGCCTTTCTGAGCCGTTCTGCAACTACCAGTGTCTCTCCTTGTATTTTCATTCTGTCTATTTTTATTTCAGACAATATTTGGAGTTATGAATAATCTACTAGATGTGCATACACTTGTGACACCAGGTCTTGGCACACACATTGGTAGAATTTAAAAATTATATTATTTCTCGGATTTAAATTAATTGGTATCTTTTCTATTTTCTTTAATATTGCTAGTAAAGTAATAAAATTACTTAGAAAATTATTCAGAAAATAATTCATATATGTTTAATTTATTAGTTGGCTTGCCTAGCTGTAGTGTTGGGCGTCATCATGACCTTTAGGTAAAATTGGATTGTGACTAAATACAACTATAAGAAATTAATCTAATTAAAGAAATCAAAGTTAAAGCAAGAAATTAGAAAATCGCCCCAAAACGTCTCCCCGGGCCCACTTCTCGGAATCAGATAAAAGTCACAAAATATAAACACTCATTCACTCATGAGTTCACTCGTACCAAAATTACTCAAATATGATACCAAAATCTCGATCAAAATCCCAAAATTCGGCCTAAGAACTTTTCTCAAATTTTTCCCAATTTTCTAACCCAAATCACTAATTTAATGATGAAATTAAAGACATAATCATGGGAATTAACCACAACTAGGTAAGAATAACTTACCCCAGACACTCTCGTGAAAATCCCTCCAAAATCGCCTAATTCCGAGCTCTCAAGTACAAATGGTGAAAAATGACATAAACCCTCGATTTTGAACTTTTAAATCTGTCTAGGTGTTCCCTTCTTCACGAACGCGGCTACTATCTCGCGTTCGCATTTAACAAAAATTCCATTGACCAAATTTTCTCCTTCGCGAAAGCGAGGGACCTCTCATGAACGCGTACCTTTCACGTCCAGGTCCTTCGCGAACACGATACCCACCACACGAACGCGTAGACCAATTGACTAGGGTCCCCAGCTGCCTCACTTCCTCTACGCGAACGCGTTCAACTCTTCGCGTTCGCGATGCTTCCACTAACCATACCTTCGCAAATGCGGGCTCCTTTGCACGAACGCGAAGAATAAACTTGAGCTAGTCTCCCAGATGCCCTACGCGATCGCGAGACCTCTCTCGCGAACGCGATGAAGAAAAGTGTGCAACAAAAATACCAGAAATCTGCTATCTTCTCTTAAGTTCAAAAGGTCCGTTAACAATCCGAAATCAACCAAACATACCAACAAGTCCTAAAATACCATACGAACTTAGTTGAGCCCTCAAACCATATCAAACAATGCTAAAATCACGAATCATCCTCCGATTCAATCTTAAAGAACTTGAAACTTTCAAATTCGACAACCGATGCCGAAACCTATCGAACCACGTCCGATTGACCCCAAATTTTGCACATAAGTCATAATCAACCTTACGGACCTACTCCAACTTCCGAAATTAGAATCCGACCCCGATATCAAAAAGTCCACTACCGGTCAAAATCTCCAAAACTTCGACTTTCGCCATTTCAAGTCTAAATGAGCTACAGACCTCCAAAACACTATCCGGACACGCCCCTAAGTCCAAAATCACCTAACGGAGCTAACGGAACCAACGGAACTCCATTCCAGAGTCATCTTCATATAGTTCTGACTACGGTCCAAATCCTAAGGTTTTAACCTCTATTTAGGGACTAAGTGTACCAATACACTTCAGAAACCAAAGCAAAACCTCCCGGCAAGTCACAGTAGCAGAAAAAGATATGGGAGAAGAACTTAATACGGGATCGGGGCTATACCTCTCAAAACGACCGGCCGGGTCGTTACAAAACCTAGGTTTAAAAGCCTAAACGAAATGAAGAAAAATGGCCATTTTCGATGCCTTAATGTTCTGTCAATTTTTGCTTCTGCGACGAAATGGTCGCATCTACGGTATCGCTTTTGTGACTGAAAATGCCGCTTCTACGCTGCTTTCCGCTTCAGCGAACGAAATATCCGCTTCTGCGGACTCGTAGAAGGGTTCAGTTTTCCGCTTCTGCGGCTTCTTGCCCAGACCCTCTGCTTTCGCTTCTGCGATTGGCTTCACGCTTCTACGGCTAAGGCACCAGAAGCAGCAAAATTCCAGATTTTGCTTAAGTTTAATTTTTGTTCCGATTTCGATTCGAATCACACTCGGGGTATTCGGGACCCCGTCGGAATATACCAACAAGTCCCATAACATAATACGGACTTACTCGGGGTCTCATATCACGTCAAACAACGCTGAAATTACAATTCACACCTCAATTTGAACTTTTGAGTTTCAAACTTTTCAATTTACAAAACTTGTGCCGAAACATGTTAAATGAATTCGAAATGATTTCAAATTTGGCACACGAGTCATAAATGATATAACGGAGCTATTTCGATTTTCAGAATCGTATTCCGTCCCCGATATCGAAAAGTCAAATTCGTAGTCAAACTTTAGAAATCTTTAGCCTTTAAATTTCTAGTTTCCGTTAAATGGCCATAACTTAAGCTAGGGACCTCCAAATTAAATTTTCGGGCATACGGCCAAGTCCCAAATCACGAGACTGACCTACTGGAACTGTCAAAATATTGATCCGGGTCTGTTTGCTAAAACTGTTGACCAAAGTCAACTTAATTGAGTTTTAAGGCTATATTTTACATGTTAATCAATCTTTCACATAAAGACTTTCTAGAAAATTATTCGGACTGCGCACGCAAGTTGAAAAATGATGTATAGTATTTTTCGAGGTCTTAGAACACAGAAATAATTATCAAATTTAAAGATGACCTTTTGGGTCATCATAGTTAGATATTTTTTATGATATAATTTAAGTACCTTAATGTTTGAGTTTGTACATTATTCATGATTAACACATCCATCATTTTAGAACTTGCAAATTTTCGTTAAGTTTTATATTATAATGCAAACACATATTTTAAATAATATTATTTTATTTTAAATTTTTATTTTTAGCAAAATATCGTTCATATTTTTTACTCTTTATAAATTAATTCCACATTAGATATTTTCTAATATTAGTATCTTTAAAATTAAATTAAAAAATTATTAAATCTTTTCTTATTTGAATTAGGTAGAAATTCATAATATTTAGAATTTTAAAGTTCATTAAAATTTTACCGTATAAAAGTATTTCTTTAAAGAAATAACTATAGATTTCAGTCCTATCTCCTTGTTGGAATCCATAACTTAACGTGAAAGGAACTTAAAAGTGAGGTGTTATTACTTGGCCTAATTTATAGAAAAGTTTGAGGTAAAATCTTACTCAATCTCAAATTCTTAAATATTAGGAGTTCTACATAGATCAAATAAGAAAAACTTTAATTAAAAAAAATTATTTTATTTTAAAATCCTAAATATTAGAAAAATAATTAATTACAATCTTGTCCAATATGAAAACTATATTTAAGGGGCAAAAAAGGCGAACGACATTTCGCTAAGAGATTTCGTGCTTTTAATATAGTATAGATGAAGCAAGCACTAGAACAAATTAAAGGAAGAACCACCGGATTGGATCAAACTCTTAAACATGATTAACACAATTATTTATTATTTAAGAATTTATAATTTTTTGTTAATCTTTATATTATAATGCAAATACATCTTTTGAATAATATATTTATTATTTTTAAAATTTTATTCACTAATACGATAACACGCGCAACGCGCGTACACTAAAACTAGTACTTAAATAATTGTGTGACTGTTTAATGATAAAATTTAGTGACTACTTGTGAAATTAACTAGTTTGCATACAAGAAATGGATCCACTTAAATTGGTGAAAATGCAACTTATTGTCAAAAGGATTCAGTATTTTCTTTGCTTTTATTTTAAGAAGTGATCACCCAGAGGAAAGAATGGAAAAGACAGATTCTTTTAATTTGAGATATATGATTTATTTTCTTAAAATATTTTTGAATTTTCATATCCTCATTCTGATATTATTTTTCTTCCTACCAAAAACATAAACTTTAAATAATGAGGTACGGGGAGGATGCATCACATCAGAGCCAGCAAGACACTAAGAAATTGTTTGGTAAGATGTATTAGGGGAAAATAATACTCCTATTTATTAACTTTGGTATTATTAATTTTTTATTTGAAAGTATTTTTCAACTTATGTATAACTAATACATGTATTAATTATAAACTCTATTTGGTATTATCCTATGTATTAGTAACATAAGTAATACCATGGTATTTAATACATGGATAAGCATATATACACCCCTAGCAATGCATATTATTTTTAATACAACAAATTAAATAGTGAATAAAAATAATTTCAGCATAATTAATCCTTACAATACTAATCTCAGCATTAGTAACATAACTTATTCAATACTATTCTTATATATCCTACCAAACTACCCTAAGTTCATTAGCATAAGTCAATTTTAATCCTTTAATGTGATTGTACTGTTCATTATCTGTTTCTGAACCAAAGGCAAAAGATGGATAAAACTCTTCTTATCGAAAGGACCTTGAAATTTGGACCAGAATTCGTGCACACAAAAGGATATTTGTCTTGGCAAGTCGTTTTCCTCAACTATGACTTTTCAGTAATGTTAGCGTGGTTTCAGTTGATATTTTCCTTCTTTGTATCAAAAGCAAAAGTAATTACAGGTCTTATGCTTTTTCTTTTTCAATTTTACTTAAAACAAGAGAGTTAGGAATAAAAGAAGAAGAAATATAAATATAAATATAAAAAGGGATGAAAAGGTTTTTTGAAATAAAATTGACACAAAGCAAGCAAGGATTGATGCGTACGATCGAGCACTTTCTTTTTTAAAACTAGAATTGATCGAGAAAGAGAAATAATATCACTCAAAAGTTATTTGGAAGGGCATGATACGATCCCCCGAAAACTTTAAGGTCGTAATACAAAAATTGGGATACGTATGAGGCGTTCTTATGGGAAAATTGTGTTGGTTGAATGAAGTGGTGTCATCCAACATCACTTCGTCAAAATATTAATAGAGTAGTATTGTCACGACCCAAAATCCGACTAGTCGTGATGGTACTTAATCCAACCCGCTAGATAAGTCAATTATCAACTATTCAATTCCAATCACAATTATTGAAGCAATTTAAGTAAAGAAAAATCTTAATCTTATACATTCCCCAAGAATTGGCAGTACAAATCATGAGCTTCTAAGAATAGAATTTACAAAACTGATATGAAATAATACATCATATGTTCGAAATGTACATGAACAGATTTTTATAAATCTAAGGCTACCATGAACAAGAGGCAGCTACAACCGGAACGCAGGTACATCTTCAGATCCAGCTCCCAACGAACACAGCAACATCAGCAGCCAACATCTACACGCAAGGTGCAGAAGTGTAGTATGAGTACAACCGACCCCATGTATTTAATAAGTAACAAGCCTAACATTAGGTTGAAAGTAGTGACGAGCTTGTACCAAGGTCAGAGTCCAGCTTCCATAACCAACAATAGTTCATAACAATATAAAACAAGTAATACCCGAAGTAACTCAGAGATAAAATGCTCAATAAAATCATGATTTCTGAAAATAGTTCTGCCGTTCAAGTATATCATTGAAAATCCAAATCGTTCACCGAAATTGCCAAAAATATGAGTAAGTTTGAAAATAGTAATTTTTCCAAAAATCCTTTCAATAATAAATAAGATGTCTTATTTTCTTTTCAAACAGCCAGTGTAAAACAAATGCATCACTATGCCCATATATCAACATGTGTGAGAAATCATGAATGACGTGATACCGTACAACATGTGAAAAATGCATCTCTATACCTGTATGTCAAATGTGCATGTCAATGCGATACACTCAGTGATGAAACCATATGCATACTCTCAGAGTATCATTTCACTCACTCATCTCAGTCACTCAGTCCTCCTAGTCACTCAATCCTCACAGTCACTCAGTCCTCCCAAATCGCTCGCCACTCGCCACTCGACACTTAGTAGGTACCTGCGCTCACTGGGGGTGTGTACAGACTCCGGAGGGACTCCTTCAGCCCAAGCGCTATAATCTGCACGGACAACTCACGTGTTATAATAAAGCCTATAAGGTATGTTGCAGGCGGGCAGCCTCGATCCACATAATAATAAAGTATATAAAGTTAATATGGCCTGCTGTGGCGTGCAGCCCGATCCCATAATTATCCTCACAATCAGGCCCTCGGCCTCACTTAATCATCAATCTCTCCAGTCTCTCGGGCTCACAATGTCATGAAACTAGCCCAAAATGATGATATGATGAATCAATAAGTATCAATAGAGACTGAGAAATGATATAAAATGAATGAACACAACTGAGTATGAAATTTTATTTTAAACAAATAATTCAAAATCAATATGACCTCTATGGGTCTCAATAATATTGGCACATAGCTTCAGCATGATTTTTAATATGATTCTCAACTCAATTTCCTTAACGCATAAAACTACATAGAAAATTCGAAGATTATGACTATAAAATTCTACGGAACCAAATACGTCACAATTTCTATAGTGCACGCCCGCCACCTAACATGTGCGTCACCTCCCAACAATTCACATAATACATATATTCAGGGTTCATACCTTCAGTTCCAAGATTAGAAGAGTTACTTACCTCGAATAAGACGAATCCAATGTCGAGCAAGCTAAACAATGCTCCAGAAATTTTATTCTGCGCGTATCAACTTCCGAACGGCTCGAATCTAGCCACAATTAATTTGAATCAATCCATAAAATTATAGGAATTAATTCCATTTCAAAATACTAATATTTTCCACAAAAATTCGAAATTACACTCCAAAATTTACTTGTGGGGCCCACGTCTCGAAAATCGATAACAGTTATAAAATCCGAAAACCCATTCAACCACGAGTCTAACCATACTAATTTTACCAAAATCCAACCTCAACTCAACCTCTAAACCCTCAAATCTTATTTTTAAATCCCCGATTTACACCTCAAAAATACGTAATCTAGTCGGATTATTCGATGATAATTCAATATTGTGGAGTAGAAATGATCACAAGTGACTTACCTCAAGATTTTCCATGATTTCTCGCTCAAGAATCGCCCAACCCTAGCTTGAAATGCCCAAAAATAGAAAAAGCTCGGAACTCCTCCAATTTTATTCTGTCCAGGACATGTCGCACCTGCGACCAGATTAGCCACATCTGCGGTCTCGCAGGTGCGACGAAATGTCTGCATCTGCGATCGCCCAAAATGCTCCCTCCGCTTCTGCGCGTTCCTTTTCGCACATGTGACCACTGCCCCTCTTCACGTCTGGTCACTTCTGCGATGGCTGGTGCGCATATGCGGCTTCGCACCTGCGATCAGACCTCCGCAGGTGCAAAGCTACCATAAGCAAAATTTTCAACAGTGGTTTTAAGTCCGAATTTGATCCGTTAACCATCCGAAACTCACCCGAGGTCCCCGGGACCTCAACCAAATATACCAACAAGTCCTATAACATAACACGGACCTACTCGAGGCCTCAAATCAGATCAAACAACATTAAAAAAATGAATCACACATAGATTCAAGCCTAATGAACTCTGAAGCTTTCAAATTCTATATCTTGTGCTGAAACACATCAAATCGATCCGGAATGACTTCAAATTTTGCGCACAAGTCATAAATGACATAACGAAGCTATTCTAATTTCCAGGATCGGATTTCGACCCCGATATCAAAAAGTCAACTCCCCGGTCAAACTTCTCAAAAATTCAACTTTCGCCATTTCAAGCCTAATTCCACTACGGACCTCCAAATAATTTTTCGGACACGCTCCTAAGTCCAAAATCACCACACGGGGCTACTGAAAATCATCAGAATTCAAATCTGAGGTTATTTACATATAAGTCGACATCCGGTCTTAAGCTTTCCATTATGAGACTAAGTGTCTCAATTCATTGCGAAATCTCTCCGGGTCCGAACTAACTAATCTGATAGGTCATAATACAACTATAAAGCACAATTGGAGTAGTAAATAGGGGAACAAGGCTGTAATACTCAAAATGATTGGTCGGCTTGTTACAAATATATATAATTTATGTTTCTAAACGAAAATACACAATAAACCGATGTGACATTGCCTGAAAAAATAATATTGCAAGGTAGACATTAACTTGAGATAGCAACTAAGACCTTAGAACAATATATATATAGCTCTATTTCTTGTACAAAAATCAAACTATAATAAAATTGATATTGTTTGTACAAAATATGAGTGCTACATGCCATTCCGATTAACAATAACAACACGTGAAAGATTAATTATGTGCCACTTTGATGAACAGTATTAACATGTGAAGAATTAATTAATTTTAGACAATCGAAGCTGTAAGGAGTTATATCTTCACGCCGTTCAATCCAAAAAGTCAATCAACTTTCGTAAAGATCGATTATGGAATACCTGAGATGTAATTTTCAATAGGCACAGTTCCTTAAATATACCAATATATTTTATTTAGATATGATTCGAATTAAGACATGTTCTAATTGAGCACCTGATCATATGATAAAGTATTTTTTCTAGAATTTTCGGCTCAAATTTTGGAAAAAGTTCTGCATGTGGTTTTTAAGTGCTTATTACTTGGATAAGTTAACCACTTACAAATATGTCACCTTCTTTAATTATACACATCAAATATAAGTCTTTGATAAAATAAACAAAAACAAGACAGTTAAAAAAGAATCCAACTAAATTAAAAAAAGACACCCACTCCATATTTTTTTTAAAAACAAGTCATTTTCCCAAAATCTCCTCGGCAAGTGTCTAATAGGGAAATTTTATCATGTGTGCAGGTGTTCAATTGGAACAAGTCTTAATTTAAATATCAAAATGAAATATACTGGCAAGTTTATAGGACTGCCATTGTATTCCGTATTAAGAAGGTATTTGTTTCGCTTAAAAAAATGTCTAAGCTAGGGGGTAATAGATTGCCCCCAAATTTAGATGTGTAATTGACATTTTGGACAAATTAAAAGATATTTATGTATTATTCCTATAAATAAACTTATTCGGCTCAAATTTTGGAAAAACGTTTTGCAAGTGGTTTTTAAGCGCTTATTACTTAGATAAGTTAACCACTTAAAAATATATCACCTTCTTTAATTATACACATCAAATACAAGTCTTTGATAAAATAAACAAAAACAAGACAATAAAAAAAGAACCCAATTAAATTAAAAAAGACACCCGCTCCATTTTAAAAAAAAAACAAGAGTCATTTTCCCAAAATCTCCTCAACAAGTGTTTAATATGGAAATTTTATCATGTGTGCAAGTATTCAATTGGAACAAGTCTTAATTTAAATATCAAAATGAAATATAATGACAAGTTTATAGGACTGCCGTTGTATTCCGTATTAAGAAGATATTTGTTTCGCTTAAAAAAAATGTCTAAGCTAGGGGGTAATAGATTACCTCCAAATTTAGATGTGTAATTGAAATTTTTGGACGAATTAAGAGATATTTATGTATTATTCCTATAAATAAACTTAAATGATTTTTTTTTTTGTAAAATAAAGAAAATATATCTAATCTAAGGAACCAAGTCAGCAAATTAGTTTGGGAACTTCTTGATAATTGTATACGTTAAAATAAAAAATAATATATATATATATATATATATATATATATATATATATATATATTATATATTTATTTTATTTTAACGTATACTACTAAGGCTGACAAGTGGGTCGGTCCAGGCCCAGGACCGCGGGCCAAACGGGCTAAACAGGCCAGGACTGTTTGGATTGGTTGTAATGGGCCTGGGCTGGTTTCGTGGGTCGATCCTATACTTTGGGCCCGCCAGGCCCGGGACCATTTGGCCTGCCAGGGACCGAGACCGGACCGGTCCCTTAGCGGGCCAAACGGTCCCAACGACTATTTAAATATATATATATATATATATATATATATAGTCGTTGGGCTGTCAAAAATAGCCATTTAACCCCCCAACTTTGTTTTAATCCCAAACTTTTTATAATTATACTTTTTTCCTATTTTAACTATAAATACCCCCTCATTCTTTCATGTTTCTTACAAAATCATCAATCTATCACAATCTCTCTCTAATTTTCTTCTATAATTGCTACTATTGCTTACTTTATTGTAACATGAAAGGACCAAAGTATGGTACTTTTTAACTGCTATAAATATGGGATGATGGAAGATCAAGTTTTAGCTCAACTTAGATTATAGTTTTAACTAATTTTCCACTCTTAGATATATTATCCTCTCTATTGGCTAGCTACACCAGTAGCATAGCTAAATATAATGTCGTTTAAAATTACAACAAAGAATTTGGCAGCTGGTGACCCCATTAGCCGTATTATAGTCACCAGCTGCCAAATTCTCTGTTGTGGTTTTAAGCGACATTATATTTAGCTATGCTACTGGTGTAGCTAGCCGATAGAGAGGAAAATATATCTAAGAGTGGAAAATTAGTTAAAACTATAATCCGAGTTGAGCTAAAACTTGATCTTCCATCATCCCATCTTTATACTAGTTAAAAAGTATCATACTTTGGTCCTTTCATGTTACTACTAAGTATAGTATAGTATAGTATAGTATATATACTAAATGTATAATATATAAGCTATATATATATATATATATATATATATATATATATATATATATATATATATATAAAAGCTATATTCGTAATTAAATATTGAATATTAAAATTTAGAATGTTAAATAAAATTTAGATCACAATTCTATAATAAAATTTATAAAGCATTGCCTTAGATATTATTTTTAACATCCTTTTGTCTCTAATATCTATTTAACTTTTTTTATTTTTAAAAATCTGTTGGGCCCACTTAGCCCATTTAGCCCGCGGGGCGGGACCAAACGATCCTGGTGCCGGGCCGGGCGCTACAAAAAGATCACTTAGCCCGAGACCGTTTAGCCCGTTTAATTTGGGACTGGCTCGGGACCGGGATCATTTGGACCGGCCCACTTGGCCCGTTTAGGCCCGGGACCGGCCCACTTGCCACCCTAATACTACTATCAAAATCGAGCAAACGAGCACTTGTTTTAGATAATTTTTTCTACTATATTGATGAGAAATATCAATTCCTTTTTTCTTCACTTAATTAGGAAAGTGCACATATTAAAAATAACACTCGATTTATTTAATGTCTTTTCCTTAACGGTTTTTAGAAGCTTACAATTAGTGTTCTAAAAACTGTTTTGGGAAAAATGATTTTATGTGTTTTTTTTTGGTTAACTAAAGCGCTTCTTTTACGTGGTAGTAATTAACTTCGCTTTTTCCAAAAAAAACAAAAAAAGGAGATTCTGCAGTGGTATAGTTGTCCTTTTCGGCCGGGCGTGCATTAACGGCATAAAGCTTCTCGAAAAGTTATCCAACCCCCTCCACAACCAGTTTTTGCAATTTACACTCCCAATATATGTGTTATTTGATATTTTATCCGATCTTTAATTTTTTGCCAATTAACACTTACCTCTTTATATTGTTAAAAATAAATATTTATAAAGTTAAGTTTTTCTCTAGTAGTATAATTCTCTTGAAAAGGTCAAAAATATTATCATCTCTTAGACAAAATCGACACGTAATAACGTTAGTATCTTTCTATTCAAATGAAGAGCAAAAATATAAAGTGTTTTTTTCGATTCGATTCAAGACTAAATCACGAGGAAGTAGTATCTCTTTAGGATCTACTCTAACATTCAGAAATTGATTAATAGGTAAAAATACATGTACATGATGCCCAACTTAAAAGAGAGACTCAAGTCTTAATAACCCTGGGGCTAAGGGGTCGTTTGGTAAGAAGTATTAGAAAAATAACGCAATCATTAGATTTGTGCATTCTTAAATAACTTATTTTGTACATTTTTTCAACCTATATATAACTAATACCATACTATTTGGAATTATCCTACGTATAATTAATACACAGTAAACCATGGTATTAGCAATGTAAGAGTTTTTAATACTTACATAAATATGGTTAAAGATATAATTACCCCTTAAATCCCTCAAAACCTATTTTAAATACATTCCGCCATATTTTGTATATTTTTATATTGTAATATTATAATTAATTTTTCCTCTTTAGCATTTACTATAATCTAAATAATATCATATTTAATACCAAATTTGATTTTGAATTCGTTCAAAGTATAAATTGAAGTTTTCCTTATTTGTTAAAAATCTACCCATTTTTTAATAATTAGTATTTGTATTATATGTCATAGAAATTTAAAAAAATTCTTTATTAACGTTAATATTTCAATTAGTTTTCTCTTTTAATTTTTCTCCCCTGTAAAAGAATTTGGCTTTAGAGAGTAAAGAATGTGGAGAGTAATAAAAATAGTATACAAAGTTAAAGAATATGGATGGTATTTTTGTAAACAACCATTTTTTTAGAAATTATGCAATGCTTTAATACACAAAACCAAATATTAGATAAGAAATAATCTCAGCATTACTAATATCAGCATTACTAGTACACTCTATTTAGCACTATTCTTATACGTGCTACCAAACGATCTCTAAATGTATATTTGTGGGGTCGTTTCGTTCATGGGATAAAAAAATATAATAAGAAGACATTAAATACTCCATCTGGTTCTATTTACTTATAGCATTAGCCTTTTGCACATCTTAACAAAACGTTAATGATAAAGTTATTCTGTTAAATTACGCTTATTTATTCTTTGAGCTTTCACTATATTAGTATTGTATAGGCCAAAATCAGCCCTAAGGATATTTAGCGTAATATGACATTAAGGAAAGAGTCGATCGAGGTCGACCAGGAAGCAACAAGATTCATGGCCGAGATGTCAACCATGACCGAGGTCGAGCATTGTGTAAAGAACGGTAACGGCTAGTTTTCGAAATAGAATATTATTGAATATTCTCTCCACTTGTACTATTAGGGTTTGCTAGGGATATGTGTCAAATATATAAGAAAAAAAAAGAAAAGAAAGAGGGGCATGTAATATTCATTTGATAAGAACACTTTTCAGAAGAAGATCCTCTCTCTCTTGTATAAATATAAAGATTACATTTTTACCAAGATTCTTGCTCATATTATTCTACACCTTTCTACCAGATCCAAGGATTGATCAAGCAAATCTTGGATCTATCTGTGATTCATCATTATTAGGAGAAACATTCGTCCAATCCATCCATTATTGGGTGAATCATTCCTCATATTTACTTAAATGTCATTTATTGTTATTTATTGCTAGTTACACATCCATTATTGCTCACACTTTAAGAATATTTTCTACTTATTATTACCAATCTTTTACAGGATTTGTCCCCATCTCCCAAACGTTTTCAAGATTTGCATATTGAGTTATTATATTTAACTAGATTTAACCCATGATTACTTAAATTTAATAGTTTAGCCGAAAATTAACTTTTTGGTCAAACAATTTAGCACTGTCTGTGGGGATTTTCTAGTTAAGTCTTTTAGTTTCGCCTAGATCTACAGTCGACACTAGTTACTAACGTAAAAAAAAAAAATAAGAATCTTTTTCTCTCTGCATGCATAGGTCTAATATGGCATTTAACAGAGAAGAAAGAACGAGAATAATGAGTGACCTCCCAACCAACCTCATGAACATCATCCACGAAAGCTCTGAAGCAGTGGATGAGGACACGACGCCCAATGCCTCTCCTAGGCGAGGTGGATCACCCCCTCCCCGCTGCAACATCACAAAATCTCTTAGTAAGATAGTCTCCACATCTGTGGGAGAGGAGGCACCACTAGCGATAAAGAAGCTCCTTGAGGCCTGGCTAACTGATACACTGACCGGCGTCCTCCATAAGCCCGTTCGGGACGTGGCCGCAGAAAACGCGAGAACATGTGTTACGCCACCAGTGGACGAGCAATATGATTAACCTCCTCCTCCCACAACGACATGTAATACTCACGATGTTGTTAACAATACAGGTGACGACACTCTCACGGCCATTCTGAAAAGGATGGAGGAAATAAAAAATGAGAACAAGGCACTTCGGGACCAAATGAGAGAGCACTAAGAAAGGTTCGATAAAATACCGGGCGCTCCTAAGCTATTGCCGAAGAGAGATGACGGTCGGTCCATCAAGCAGTCGTACAGTGATAGTGCTGCCCCACATGCCATAACAAAGACCTTTAAAATGCCTCCCTATCTGAAAATATACGATCACACAACCGACCCCGAGGATCATATGACCCACTACGTCACTGCCGTTAAAGGCAATGACCTCACCAAGGAACATGTATCCTCCATTCTGCTAAAGAAATTCAGCAAAACCCTCACGAGAGACGCATTAACCTGGTATTCGCAACTGCCTGCACATTCCATCGAACCCTTTGGAGAAATGGCCGATAAGTTCGTAACGGCCCATGTCTGGGCCAAGAAGGCCGATGCAAGAGTAAATGACATTTTTGGTATCAAACAGTCTCCGGGAGAGGTGTTGAGGGACTTCCTAGACCGTTTTAACCGAATAAGAATGACCTTACTCAATGTATCGGAAGGAATGGCGGTAGCAGCATTTCAAAACGGGCTGAGCAAAAATGATTCAAAGATGGCAAGAAAATTATTAAGTCGACTTATGAAATATCCCCCAACGACTTTTGACGAAATACATAACGCACATTATGCCGAAGTCCGAGCAGACGAAGACAACCTCAATGGGCCGACCCATCGGCTGACCTCGATGCAAGCAGAATCCAGAAAAGATCGAAGAAATGATATCCGAAGAGACCCCGCGGCCTCACGATCAAATTGGGAACGACATCTCTCATACGTCAGAACCACCGCTACGTCCTCATCCCGCCATGAAGAAGGCCCACCCCGATCAAGAACAAGGACTCACCGGAATGAGAAAGGTATGCCCCATTTATTATCCGCTCACAATTTTTGCGTGTCACATACAGTGATAGTCTACGCCTTGGAGAAGCTCAGACCAAAGGTGAAGTGGCTATAAAAGATGAGGTCAGACCCGAATACCAAAAAATCAGATGCGCTCTGCGAGTTCCATCAAGAACGAGGACACAAAACCGAAGATTGCATCGCCCTAAGATATGAGGTCGTAAACATGCTGCGATAGGTATACCTCAAGGAATTGTTGAGCGATCGGGGAAGGACCATCTTTTCTAGGAGACGTGAACAACATCAAGGGCCTCCGAAACTGCCCTTGCCAGTCCGCACCATCCATATGATCATCGACGGCAGGGATTACGCTTCCATCAATAGTTTAAAGTTCACCACATCCCACAAGCTCAAACGGTCGATCACCCACGAACAGTATGATGAACTCGAAGAAAGTATCATCTTCGATAAGTCAGATAACGACGGTTTGGCTTTCCCTCACTATGATGCTCTCGTTATCACTTTACAAATTTTAGATACTGATGTAAGACGGATTATGGTAGACGATAGGAGAGGCGCGTGTATTATCCATCCTCGAGTACTCATACAAATGAAACTCGAGGACAAGATAGTGCCACGCTGCATCACACTAACAGGCTTTAACAATGCAGTTAAGCGAACATCCGGCGAGATCACACTCCCCGTCTTAGCGGGTGGCGTCACTCTGGAAACCACATTCCACATCATGGACCAGGACATGACATACAACGGCATAATAGGGAAACCATAGATACACACCATGAGAGTCATCCCTTCCAGCTTGTATCAAGTCATCAAACTCCCAACTCTATGGGGAATATTTAGTATATGAGGGGAGCAACGCACATCCCAGGACTGCTACCACATCGCCCTAGACTGCACGACCACCCAACAAATAAAGAATAAAGAAAAAGAGGCATAACAATCAACAGGGTTGAGGTCGGTATGTGATGACAGCGTGGACGTCATCAGAGACCTTGATATGGTCGAGGCCGTAGGATCGACCATAGAGGACCTTGACCCCGTTCAATTAGACAGAAATGACCACAACAAGAAAGCTTACATCGGCTGCAAACTTTAGGAACCGAGTAAGTTTTATGAATTTTTAACTACTAATGCGGACTTGTTTTCTTTTAGCCATGCAGATATGCTAGGTATCCCAAAGGAAATCGCCACTCACAAATTGAACGTCGATCCACTCTACCCCCCAGTGAGGCAGTTTAGGCGTAAGTTCAACTCCGTAATTAATGATGCAGTACGCGAAAAAGTGGAAAAATTATTGGAAAATGGCTCCATCAAAGAGTTGAAGTGCCCCCAATGGGTCGCCAACGTAGTCATGGTGAAAAAGAAGAACAACAAGTGGCGGATGTGCGTAGATTTCACTGACCTGAACAAAGCTTGCACCAAGGATTTATTTCCATTACCTCATATCGACCAACTCATCGACGCAACAGCCGAGCACGAGATAATAAGTTTCTTGGATGCCTACTCGGGCTATAATCAGATGCTCATGGAGGAAGAGGACCAGGAAAAGACCACCTTCATCACCCACTAGGGGACATACTGCTACAGGGTCATGCCCTTCGGTCTGGAAAATGCTGGGGCAACTTACTAAAGGTTGGTGACGAAGATGTTTAAAGACCAACTCGGTAAAATGATGGAAGTCTACATCGACTATATGATGGTCAAATCCAAAAGGAAAGAAGATCACATCGACCACTTGAGAGAAGCCTTCGGTATACTCACGCAATACGGTATGAAATTAAACCCCAAAAAATGTGCATTCGGCGTGGCCTCAGGAAAATTCTTGGGTTTCCTAGTGTCCCAGCGAGGTATCGAGGTCAACCCCGACCAAATCAAAGCTATCGAAGGGATACCAGAGCACTTGACCACCAAAAAACATGTCCAGAGGTTGACTGACCGTATCGCCGCCCTTTCGAGGTTCATTTCACGATCCTTCGATAGGTTCCATAAGTTCTTCGACGTACTCAAAAAGGAGAACGACCTCCAATGGACCTTTGAGTGCGTCCAAGCCCTGAAGGAGTTAAAGGTGTACTTTTCCTCGCCACCGTTGATTTCAAAACCAAAATCGGGACAACTACTCCTCGTCTTTCTCGCCATGTCCGAAGTAGCTGTGAGTGCAGTCCTGGTCCAAGAAAATAAAGGTATGCAATCTCCCATCTATTATATTAGCAAAACACTAGTCGATGCCGAGACAAGATAACCCCATCTTGAAAAATTGGCTCTTGACTTAGTCATAGCTTCACAAAAGCTTAGACCGTATTTCCAATGCCCCTACCTCGGTCGTCACGACTTTCCCTTTAAGAAGCATTTTACATAAATTCGAGCTATCGAGCATGTTGTCAAATGGGCCATCGAATTGAGCGAGCACGATATTACATATTGGCCGCGAACGGCGATAAAGTCACAGGTCCTCGCAGACTTCGTCGATGACTTCAGTGCAAAAATAATGCCCGAAGTCAAAAAAGAAGCCGTCCACGCTTATCCACAAACACAAGACCTCTAGGTCCTGTACACCGATGGTGCGTCTAACAAATTAGGATCTGGGCTGGGAATCGTACTCTAAGTCCCAACAGGCGAAGTGATTCGCCAGTCCATAAGATGCTCGGACATGACTAACAACGAGGCTGAGTATGAGGCCGTAATTACAGGACTAAGACTAGCACTCAAATACGAGGCGAAAGAGCTAAGATTGCGCTGCGATTCTCAACTTGTGGTCAACCAAGTCACACAGACTTTCCAAATCAAGGAGAAAAGGTTACAAAAGTACCAGACCGAAATCTAAAAGCTACTACCCGAGTTCGACGAATGTCAACTCAACCAGATCCCCCGAGCACAGAACACCGAGGCGGACGGCCTCGCTAAATTAGCCGCGGCCACCAAAAACATTACAACTAGAGAAAGGAATGTGGTCCACCTCCTCAATGCGTCGATATATCAAATCGAGGTAAGAACCATAAACCTGACTTGGGACTGGTGCAATCATATTATTACATATTTGCAGGACGACGTACTCCCCAACGATAAAAAAAAGGCCAAGAAGCTGCGAATGCAAGCAGCTAGATACATCATCATTTACAACGACCTGTACAAAAAGACATATGGCGGCCCTCTGGCGAAATGCTTAGGCCCAAATCAGACGCGACACGTCCTTGAAGAAGTACACGAAGGCCACTGTTGATGTCACTCCGGCAATCAAGCTTTAGTCAGTGCCTCATACGGGCAGGGTATTATTGGCCCACCATGAAAAAGGAGGCCGTAGATTTCGTTAAAAAATATGAGCAATTCCAAAAATGCGCCCCAATGATCCACCAAGCAAGCTAACACCTACATTCAGTAACTTCCCTTTGGTCGTTCATCAAATGGGGAATGGACATCGTGGGCCTCCTCATGGCAGGACCAGGTAACATACGATTTCTCTTCATTTTAACTTACTATTTCTCTAAATGGGTGGAAGTAGGAGTATTCGCCCAAATACGCAAACATGAAGTGATCACCTTCATATAGAAAAACATCATATGTCGTTTCGGTCTCCCCAAAGAAATCAGCTGCGACAACGGACCCCAATTTGCAGGAAAGAATGTCGCTGACTTTTTTGAAAAATGGAACATCAAAAGAATACCCTCAATGCCTTACCACCCCGCGGGCAACGGGCAAGCGGAATCCTCCAACAATTCAATACTGAACATCATGAAGAAGAAACTCGAAGACGCCAAGGGACTGTGGACGGAAATATTACCATAAGTACTCTAGGCGTACCGAACGACGCCAAAGACGAGCACAAGAGAAATGCCATACTCGTTAGTCTATGGGGCTGATGCAGTAATACCGGTCAAGGTTGGGGAGCCCAGCCTAAGATACTCCCTCGAAAGCATACCCAGAACGATGACAATAGAATGCAGGAACTTGACAAAGTCGAGTAACGAAGAAATATGGCCTACGTGAGAATGATCGCCCAAAAGCAACAAGCAGAACACTATTATAACAAAAAAGCAAAAATCAGTCCACTCAAAGTCGGGGACTACGTGCTTAAAACTAAAACACAAACAAGCAAAGACCCGTGGGAAGGCAAACTAGGAACAAACTGGGACGACCCCTACAAAATCACGGCAACAGCAAACAAAGGGTCATTCACACTAGAAACAATGGAAGGAAAGCGACTACCAAACAATTGGAATATTACACACCTCAAGTACTTCAACTTTTAAAGGATGGTGTCCCCAAAGTCATACTCTTTTTCCCTCACTCGAGTTTTGTCCCAAATAGGTTTTCTCAAGGAGGTTTTTAACGAGGTGATGACGGGGATACTTCAGGATTGAAGTGCACACAGACGAAGGCACTGAACAACTAGTTCATTGCTCGACCTCTCAATACTTTTCCAATTCGACCAATGAAGGGACTAGATAGACTGGGACTGGGACTGAAATGCCATCCAGAGCCCGAAAAATATGTAAATCTCTCCAAGTATATGAACAAAGCACAAATACATGAAGTTTATTTCTGTTCTCCCTAAGCATAGGTTACATTCGACCTCGTTTGAATTAACACCTATATCGGCCCTCAGCTATAACTAAGTGCAGGTTATATTCGACCTCGTTCGAATTATTGCCTATATCGGCCCTCGGCCATAACTAAGCGCATGTTATATTCGATCTTGTTCGAATTAATGCTTATATAGGCCCTCGGCCATAACTAAGCGCAGGTTACATTCGACCTCGTTCGAATTAACGCCTATAGGCTATATTTGACCTCATTCGAATCAACACCTATTTGTCCCTCGGCCATAACTAAATATAGGTTATATTCGACCCCGTTTGAATCAACACCTAATCTACCATAAATAAACATGTGATGTGTTTGACCTCGTTCAAACCAACACCTACTGGCCCTCGGCCACAATCAAACCTAGGTTTTGTTTCAACCTCGTTCAACCTACTTGAACAAAGTTATTATGACTAAGGCAACCAAGCAACAAAATCAAAAAACATACAAACCCGAATGAAAGAAAAAGAATCAGGTACAAGTAACAGAACTAGCATTTCATACTTAGAATATTTTTTACAAAGGCTCGAAAACAGGCCCACAAAAAATACATAAGTCTGCGGCTAAAAAAAAAGAAGGAAATGAAAAACAACTAATCGTCGCCTGGCCCAGCAACGCCATAAGCTTGATCGCCTAGGCCATCTCCATCTGCCTCTTCGCCATCACCATCGCCAGGGGGATACTCATCCTCATACCAGGTGTCCTGTTCAATTTGATCCACGCCCGCATCCTCCTCAGCGTCACCGGCCTCCGGTGTAGCAGGATCATAACCACAAGCAACCCGAGCTCTACATGCCTTAACACGAGCATCCTCGAAGTCATCTTCTGAAATAGTTCCCCCCATCAGATCTTTAAATATATCCAGCTGGGCCTCGGCGTGAATTCATTCCTCGTACAAATACCGCGGAACATCGGGAAAAGCAGAAGTACGGGAAGAAGACGGTCGAGCCAATAATTGTGCCTTCTCGGCCTCAAGAGAAGCAACTTGATCACAAAGGTCTGAAGCCTCTTTTTCCAGCTCCCCCTATCCGTTCATCAAGTCGCTCATCTCTGAGCCTGGCTGTCTTCAGAGAACTCTCCCGCTCAGAACGAAGAATGCGGATCACGATCTCTAAAGCCTCCGCTTTCCTCGTAGCCTCTAATAGGGCCAATTACGCCTTCTCTAAATTCGCTGCCTTCTCAGCGACCTCGCCACTCAGAGCGTCCGCTTTGAGTTGACACTCCTCGAGCTCGGCGCGCAATGAGACCACTTGGGCTTGAAGATCGACACATTGGGCCTCGACTCCATTGCTCACCTTAAGCTCTTCTTCTTTTTCCCTTGAAGCCCTCTCGAGAATGCTGCATTTTCTGATGACTCTTACCAACTCGTCGTCATTCTCCTTCAGTTCATCTGGGAGAGCCTGAAAATTGCCGCTCTCATCGAACCGTTTGTAGATCTCGCGGTGCTTGTTACGTTATTCACAATATTTCTGCTCCATCTTCTGAAAAATAACCTTACGCCTCTTCTCTCGTCGGGCGCTCTCGATCTCCAAAATCACAGTTTGAAAGAAAGAGAAACAGAAAACGAAGAGTAAGAACGAAATTTTGAACTCGACATACAAAAATGAAAAAAAATCAGAAAATTTATCCTAAGAGCGAGGCCGACTATGCTCTTAGATAAAGTGGCATCCTTCAGCTTTTCAAGGGTTTTACCCTCCATATATAGCCAACCATATTTACTAATCCCTGCATAATTAAAAGGGATCTTTACACATATAGCCATCCATATTTACTGTTTACTTTTTCTAACCATATACATAATTATACATATATAATACATAGAATATGCATATATTATACCTCCAGTGGCTATTTTTAGTTTAAATGGTTGGATAAGCTGCTACTTGGGTTAATTCTTCTAATTAAAATCTTGCATAACTAATTCCTATATTACTAATACATGCATACTCTATCAGTAACCAATGGTATGATGAATAATCAAAAATAATCCTGAGATAAAAATTTAGTATCACTATATATTTCTTTTTTTTTAATAAGTGTTTCTTTTTTTTAATAAGTGTCACTCTATCAATTGTTGGTTACCAAATCTCGAAATTATCCCAGGATTACAAATAGAATCGGGATAATTTATACTTTATCTGTAAAAGGATGGAATAATAATACCATAAAAGATAAAATAATAAAATAATAATTCTAAAATTAATACCATATATTATCACACCGTCAATAAGAAATAATATAAGAATTACTAATGCGACTAAAGTGTACAAAGGTCTCCTTGTAAACAAAAAAAAAAAAAAAAGAAGGAAAGAAAGGATTACTACACCATTCTCCCCTCTCCTCTCCCCAACCAGGCTGGTTTCTGTCAGCATAGTCCCCTACTACTACTAATCTACAAACAGAGACACTTTTACTTTCTCTCTTCTGTCACTTTTCTCTCTCATATTATCTCTTTTTTCCTGCAAACATTTCAAAGATTGGACGACAACTTCATCAGTGTATTCAGTACACACACACACACTCTACCTCCCCCCACCCCCAACCCACCAAGTATATATCATCTATACACAGAGAGAAAAAGCTGCAGAAATCTTTGAGATTTGTGTCTATGGTTGTAGAGTTACTCGGTGAGTAACTAAGAGGCTATCATAGGGGAAGTTAATTCAAAGGCGGCTACAAATTTAAGACTCAACCAATTTTCTCTGCATGTGGGGTTGGTTTAATTTTTAGTCTTTTTTTTTTGCATAAAATGGTAGAGTATCAAAATCATGAATGTGATTATTATGGGAATTGAAATTGTGTTTATTGTTTTGGCTCAAGGGTCGAGGTAGTTGTGGGAACAAAATCAAGATGATGCTCTGTTAGTGATCAGTTTGTTTTTTTCTGCTTGTTTTGGAGTTTAGAATATGCTTCTTCTCTGCAAATATTCTTCTTCTATAAACTCATAAAAATGAAACCTTTTAGAATTTCTTGGATTAGTTAGTTGTGTCTAAAGTTGGAGTCTTTTAGCAGAGATTTTTAGTTTTATTTGTTGAGGAGAAAGAATATGAAGTTCATGAAGTTGGGATCAAAACCTGATACATTTCAAGATCAAGGGAAAGGTGTAAGGTAAATATATGTATGGTTTATTACATTCTTGTTTTATTTTGCAAATGTACTTAGAATTTCTCTTCCCTTCTACTGATATCCACTGGTTTTTGTTGCTTCGGTTTCTTCTGTTCTTGATAATTTCTTGTTGTATATCCTATTCTTCTTCTCCATACAATTGCAGGGCTTTACTCACCTTTTTCTCCCTCTTTTTTGCGTCTCTCTCTCTATGTATTTTTCCTCTCTCTCTATGTACTTTTTCTCTCTAGTGTAACTTCTATATACTAAGGGCTCGGATGAATAAGGATAATTAATCTTGAGGTTAAATTTGAGATGAGTATACCATACGTTTGTTTGGGATAATATTGCTGTATACTAATCTCGGGATTAGTTTAAGTGTTATTTTATCCCTATATAGGAGGGTGAGATAACTATCTCGCAATAACTAATCCTGAAATACCTTGTTTTCCAACCAAACGACCCAGCGGCGCAAAAGAAATTTTCACACACTCTTCAAATAAACTAAATGCATTTAACTATCCATAAAAGTCTGATTAGTAACCCGGAAGATGAGAAAGATTATCTGTTACAAAAGTTAAAATTATATATTTATGACTTATACAGTAATTTTTTGTAAGTTAAATTGGTAAAAACTTACAATATTATGCATGACAGCAAGGTAACCCCTTTTGATTTCCGTACTCTTTTTTTTCTTTGGTGGAATTTGCTTATTTTAATTTTTTATAGAAAAAATTAGTACTATTATTATCTGGCTTTATCTTTCATCTGTTATTTGGAACTGAGCACCATATCTTATGCAGTGTGTTTTCCACTTCTTGCACATGTTACAGACCAGTTTTGGAGATTGCTTTGCAAAAAAATAGAGACAGCTATTAAAAATACTGGATTTCTTTTTTCTAATAAATATTTTAGAAGTTGTGGGTACAAGAATCTAACTTAATACTTCTAATACTGTTTCTAACCTTGAAAGCAGACAATTTTTGTTTGTTTATTTATTTTATTTTTTTATATTGGTGCCCCTTTCATTTGGCTATTTAAGAGTTTATTATTACCTTTTTAAGAATTTTGATGGTGGTTTGTATGAGCACATTCAAAAAGTGGTCTTAAATCTACTTTCTGCGCTTGATTATTAGGTGGTCCAATATTTACTACTCATATATAGTAATGGACTTGGTGGGGTCAATAATCTCCAATTATTTGAATTCATCTAAATTTTGTTTACATTTTTTAAAATTATATTTAATCTACCTACTATTTGACATACAATACCTGGACTATAGTCTGTTATAAAATGACGGAACCAAAATGGAAAAAGATTTAGGTTATATACATTGATGGTGCAAATGAGTTTTACTCTATTAGTGCATTTTAGCCCGTTATAACGAGTTATTTAGTTGGTCTTTTTTGTTACTTATTTATTAATTAGGATTACCAGAGATGCTTACGTGTTGTTATAAGTCAAGTCGCCTTAATTTGATGTTGTAAAAAGATTATATACTGTCATTGCACAAAAGTTAAACATGTGATTCCGTGATTATGTTTTACAATAAACTTTTTAAGTTAACACAAAGCTAAAATTATATTATTGAGGTGCAGTTAATTAATATACATTTTGTTCTGGTTTTTGTAAAGGATTATGAGAATATTTTCTATTGATATTCAAGGAACTTCAGTTGTACATTACTTATAAAGTTTAAGGAAAAGCTGTCTATCACATGGATCTCTGATCTCTTTTTCTTAAAAAAAGATTTTAACTTAACTTTCTGTGCACTTAACTGAAGGGGAGCCTTAGCGTAACTTGTAAAGTTGCCGCCATGTGACTTGGAGGTTACGGGTTCGAGCCGTGGAAATAAACTCTTGCAAAAATGCAGGGTAAAGCTGCGTATAATAGACTCTTGTGGTCCGCCCCTTCCTCGGACTTTGCGTGGAGCTTAGTGCACCGGGTTACCCTTTTTGCTGTGCACACTTAACTACTGGCAGAAAATTCTTGTTTTGTTCGTTAATTTCTGCCATTTAGATAACTTAAGTAACAGAAATTTTAACCACAAAACAGATAAAAGAGATATGATTAATTAAAGCTGAATAAAGCATAGTTAAAATTCTTAACTTCTCTTCACTGAAAATTGCTGCTCTTACTGAATGCCGCCTTCATCATACTTATGTTGATAATCCACTTCTTTTTTGTTCTCCCTTTATCTGTGGAGAATATTGTGTTGTTTCTTTCAGTTACTTGCTGTACTCTGATCACATTCTTATGTAGTATATGAATTTTGATCAACTGATGTAGGTACGTGTCATCCGAGCTGGCAACAGATGTTACCGTCGTTATTGGTGAAGTGAAGTTTTATCTTCACAAGGTAACTTGATCTTTCATGCCAATGGAATATTGATACGACATCCATTAAATTATACTGTGTATTTAACATGTCCACCAGTCGGTCTGTAATATAATCTAGTATGGAAAAAACATTTGGACTCAATTTGTCTGTAGAGTGCTTATCCTGTCTATGTTCTTCTAGAATTCAAGTTTCATTGTCATCTGTACTTTAGTCTAGATATGCAAAAAGCATTTTGATCAGTTTAGTTGTCGCATGCTTATCCTACTAGCCTATTTGGAGAGAGAGAATACTTATCCTCTTTATGTTCTTGCTGTTGGTAGTCAGCGACGGAGCTATTATGTATTTAATGGTTCGGCCGAACCCAGTAACTTTGGTCTAAACTTTATATTATCTTAAGAAATTCATTAAATATGTACAAATTTTTAATTTAGAACCTAGTAACTTTAAAGTACTGAATCCCGAACCCAATAACTTCAAAATCAGGCTCCGCTTCTGTTTGTAGTGGAATACATGTGCCCATCAAGTGTTATAATAAGATTGTAGTTCGTAAAACCATTTGACACACATGCTGAGCAGCTCTCTCCCCATCCCAGAGCTTAGAGACTTATAAGGGAATGTGTGATGTCCAGAAGAGCTTAATGGGAATGAAACGGAGGGAGAAGGATCGAACTTGCATAAAATTTAGGAGTAAGTATGTTAACGATGAGCTGTGTTCTTAAATTGAATATAATGGTACGATTGGTCGAGCCGCGCTACACCTTAAGTTCAAAGAAGCTTGGTGCTTGAACTTGAAAGTGAAGTACATTCGATGTTCTAGGAGAGCCTAAAGGGAATGAAACAGGAGGAAAGGACTTAACTTGCCTAAAATCTGTAGGAGCAATGGTGATGTCATCTAAAAAGGGTACTTGATTGTTATTCTTCAAATATGTTCAATTGAATTGAGAGAAGGTAACAAGCAGAACTTGTTTGCTGCTGTTCCTCAGTGATCTTGAGCTACGGATAGTGAACATGTAGAACTAGATTATTTATGTAGAAGAGAAAATATTTCTAGTTTGATGAATTTGCCATGTGTTTCGGTTTCATCTTGTTTCTTTGTGAACTGCAATTGTTTATGGAAGACCTTTAGACTAAATTAACTCCTTGAGATTACCAAATCTTTCCTCGCACATCCATTTAGGAGACTTGTTTGCTAAGTTGTTCTTGACATAACAATACAAGCTATCTCCAAACCTTTACAGTTTATACTGATTTTGTCATCTGAGTCTGTATTTGGTTTACAGTTTACACTGATTTTGCTTTGTCAGTTTCCTCTGTTGTCCAAGAGCAACAGGCTGCAAAGGCTTGTTTCAAAAGCAAATGAAGAGGATTCTGATGAAATCCAATTAGTTGATTTTCCTGGTGGACCTAAAGCTTTTGAGATATGCGCCAAATTTTGCTACGGAATGACAGTAACTCTCAATCCTTACAATGTTGTTGCTGCACGTTGTGCGGCTGAGTACCTTGAGATGACTGAAGATGTTGACCGAGGAAACCTTATCTTCAAAATCGAGGTATTCCTCAATTCCAGTGTTTTCCGCAGCTGGAAAGATTCGATCATTGTTTTACAAACCACCAAATCTCTTCTACCGTGGTCTGAAGATCTGAAGGTGGTCGGGAGATGTATAGATTCTATTGCATCCAAAACTTCCATGGATCCGTCGACTATTGCATGGTCCTACACTTACAACAGAAAAGTGGCAGTCTTAGATAAGATCACAGAAGTTGGGATAAAATTCCCTGTAAACCTTGAATCTGTGCCAAAGGATTGGTGGGTTGAAGATATATGCGAACTTGAGATAGATATTTACAAGCGAGTTATGATTGCGGTTAAATCCAAGGGAAGAATGGATGGTAGTGTTATTGGCGAGGCGTTAAGAACTTATGCAATGAGATGGTTGCCTGATACTATTGACGCTTTGGTATCTGAAGTTCACAGTAGGAGGAACAAGTCCTTGTTAGAAACAATAATCTGCTTATTGCCTTCTGACAAGGGCGTTACTTGTTCGTGTAGCTTCTTGCTTAAGTTATTGAAAGTCGCTATTCTTGTGGGAGCAGATGATTCATCAAGGGAAGATCTTATAAGAAGTATCAGCTTAAAGTTGGACGAGGCTTCCGTCAATGATCTTTTGATTCCATCAAGGTCTACTCAAACTACTGTTTACGATGTTGAACTAGTGAAGTGCCTAGTTGACCAATTCATGGCTCGTGAAAGAAGCAGTCGGGATAAGAACATTTCTGCGAAGAAAACCAATGATTTCGTCTTGGGGCATGGATCATGGTTGAAAGTCGGTAAATTAGTTGATGGCTATCTTGCAGAAATTGCTCGTGATCCAAACGTCAGTCTCTCGAGTTTCATTGAACTGTTGCAATCCGTTCCAGACTCAGCAAGACCGATCCATGATGCATTATATGGGGCAATTGATATCTATCTGCAGGTTATTTATTTATTTTCCATAAGTTCTCCAAGTCCTTAATGTGGTCCAAAGTTTTCGGAAGTCTCTCATTCGGTTGAACCTAAACCTACGTTGCTCGGATCCTCCGATTAAGTTGCCACACCCATATCGGATCCGCCAAAATGCCAAAACTTTGTAGGATCCGACACACAACCTTCATCATATTTAGAGGATCCGAGCAACAAAGACCTAAACAACACAGGGGCGAAGCTAGAGACAAAAATACGGGTTCAGCCGAACATAGTAACTTTGGTCCCAACTCTGTATTTAATTTAAGAAATTCATTTACTATATACAAATTATTAATTTAGAACTCAGTAATTTAAAATGGCTAGAATCCTGAACCAATAAACTTCAAATCTTAACTTTGCCTATGAAACAACACTTCTTCACATTACTGTGTTCCAATCTCATATTGGACCTACACAGCTATCTAATATAAGGAAGCATTGGCCTTTGCCAATGTATACATACAAGGAAAAATGTATACATACGCGATTTTTGAAGCTTATTATGTACTAATGGCTTCTCTTCACCGCAGGAGCACTCAAGTTTGACAAAAGCTGAGAAAAAGCATTTATGCGGCCTAATGGATGTGAGGAAATTAACAATGGATGCATCTATGCATGCAGCACAAAATGAACGGCTGCCTCTCCGGACTGTTGTTCGAGTCCTCTTCTTTGAGCAAATTAGATCAGCTGCTGGAGTTCAAGCCTTAAACAACAGAAACAGCGATGCCTTAGATTCCACTAGGAAGACTGAAGAATATTGGCAGAAAACATTGCCAGAAAAGCACAATGTATCGAAACCATCGAAGGTAAGAGATGAAAGTCCTCAAAAGAACATGAAGTTGGTAAAAAAGGGTAGCAAAAACAGAAGTAGTGGTGCACAATTGCTGCCTTCAAGATCAAGGAGGATATTTGACAAGCTGTTTGTTGTTGGTAAGGTCTCTGGTAACGTCGAAAACCGGAGCTCTGAGACATCTGGTAGTTCTCAAAGTCCAACTTCAATGATTATTCAAGGAGAAATTAAGTCTTGTGGTTCATCTTCAAGAAACAGGAGGTACTCAATTTCATAAGAAATCCTTGTAGATTCATGTAGTCTTAGATCTTGTGTGTAAGAATCCAATTTGTGTAAACAAGTGGTAAGCTTCTAGTTGCAGTCGTTAAGGTGTTATAATCATCATAATAGTAGTGAAGAGCTTTGCTACATAACATATATGCTTTCTCCTCTTGTGATATCTTTTAGTTAGTTTCACTCATCATGTTAATTAATTTTAATTTCTTGAAGATTTTTTATAATAACCATCTGGTATCCGGAATTCACTTGTCAGATTGACAGGAGCGGAGCCACAGTGCCGCTTACAGGTTCGGCCGAATCTAATAGCTTTGGTTCAAACCTTGTATTTAATTTTAAACATTCATTAATTATGTACAAATGTTAATTTAGAAAAAAAATTAGAAGTTTGAAATTCTAGCTCCGTCTTGCGACCGACTAAAGAGGAAGCGTTCTCCATTAGGGGTATCTCCTTTTACTGTGATTGAACCCGATCATTAGTTAAGGATCCCATTCATCCAACTACATCCATCGATGATTTGAAGAACCTCAAATTTTCGACCTTTACTAAATTTTTCTTGACTATACACATTATCTAGTTTTTATTGAGGGAAAATTATCTAGCTTCAGTCTATAATATAGCTCATTTACTAGAGAAAATGCAAATTGTTGTATTCTTTTTTAAGTGTTGCTGTGGACTTGTTTCTCCTTATTTTGAAATTGTCTTTTTATTGTTATAGCTCCCAATCTCAAGATTTCTATGTTTATTTAGTTTATGTTTTGATATTTATGTGACTTAATTTGTCCTTATCCGTCTTCAAATATATATTTTAGTTGTTACACTTGAAATGTGAATTATATGCATCAAACTATTATATTTAGTTCCATTTTCAAGTTATCCTTGAATTAGGTGAAATTATCCTTTTCTTTCTATGTCGATTATTAGGAATAAAACCGTGAACCTAAATCGAAAAAAAAGGGTTTCATTAAAAAAACTTAGAGCTAAAAAAGAATATTTAACTCTTTCCGACAAATTGGTCTATGATCATGACTTACTAGAACTATTCTCCTCAATTTTTTATTTATATATATATATGTATTAGATGATGAAATAAGATTTCTTGTTAAGTATTTTTATAAAATGACACAAATGATTTTTTAATCCTAGTAACAGAAGTTTTGGGAAAATACCCCAGCGTCAAATTTAAAGCATGCTCACAAGAATTTCAGCATGTTATAGCGATTGTCAGGATTTGTGGCAAAATCTTGATGATCAATAAATGTTTATTACATTGCGGTTGAATTTCTGACTGAAGGTTATTTTTCCAAAATATTTCTTAACGGGATCAATTTAAACGGTGGTCCTAAAAAGATTCATCCAAAGTAATTTTTAGAAACATCATCGTGTCTCTTTTAATTTTAATAGATTTTTTTGACTATTTTCAAGGCAAAATTTATATCAATCGCAAAAGATAACATGTTTAAAAAAAAATTAAACAGGACTTCGACTCCAGCTTGTGTGTGAAAAACATTTTCGCTTAGTCTTTTATACTCAAAGCTGATTTGCAATACATCCTACTGTAAAAATTGCGTGAAATAGTCAGTATTTGTAAAATAATTGATTAGCCAGTAAATTTTATGGGTGGTCATTCAACTTTATGTTTATTATGTAAAAGTCACTTTTCTTCTTTTTGTTACGTAAAAATCATTCAACTTTGTGTTCATTACCTAAAAGTTACTTTTCTTTCTTTTGTTACACAAAAAATATTTTACTTTGCTCTATTTATCACAAAAGTCACATTGGCTAGATTTTATAATACTTTTACTTGAAAAGTCTATTTTTCTTCTTTTTGTTACGTAAAAATCATTCAACTTTGTGTTCATTAGCCAAAAGTCACTTTTCTTTTTTTTTTGTTACACAAAAAATATTTTACTTTGCTCTATTTATCACAAAAGTCACATTGGCCAGATTTTATAATACTTTTACTTGAAAAGTCTATTTTGTTCGTGACATTAAAAATTCTCTTATTTATGTAATACCTTATATATTATATACTATATAATATATTTTTACCCAGGTATTTTACTTATAATTAAAATAGCTTTAAATTATTTTATTTATTATTTTTATAATATATCCATAAATATTTTTCTTATTTATGTAATACCTTCTATATTATATATTTTTACCTAGGTATTTTACTTATAATTAAAATAACTTTAAATTATTTTATTTATTATTTTTAAAATATATCCATACATTTAATTTTTTCATGGCACTCAATTTGTTTAATCATATTCAAACATGAATATATTTTAAATATAAAAATGACAAAAAAAATTATTTTTTAATATTTATTTAAAATAATAAAAATAGATTTGTTTAACAAATGATAGTTTTTTTATAGTCAATAAAAATTTTAAAAGAAGTTTCAAAGATATTTGTGTTTATTATTAAGATTTTTAAAGTTTTATCTGTTAATATTATTTATTAAAAAGTATTAATCTGATGTGTCATTTTGCTAAATATGTATTTTATTTATTAAATTAATGGGTATGGCTTAGCTGATAAATAGATGAGCTTTGATTTTTTAATTTTCATTAAATAGATTTCATTAAATATTATTAAGAACGTGGACTTGAGATTTGTTCACGGTAATGTTACTGACAAATTTAATAATGCTACTTATATATCTTAAAAATTAATATTAAGAAAAATTAAATGTACGAATATATTATAAAAATAATAAATAAAATAATATTAAGTTATTTTAATTATAAGTAAAATACTTGGATAAAAATATATTATATAACATATAATATAGAAGGTGTTACATAAATTGGAGGATTTATAATATCAAGGGCATAATAAACTTTTCAAATGAAAGGTTTGTAAAATATGGTCAGTGATTTTGTGATAACTAGAGCATAGTAAAATGATTTTTGTGTAACAAAAGAAAGAAAAGTGACTTTTGGGTGATAGAACACAAAGTTGAATGACTTTTACGTAACAAAAGAAAGAAAAGTAATTTTTGGGTAATGCACACAAAACTGAATGACCACATATAAAATTTACTCCTAGTATTTGATGCGAATATAAAATCTTAACAAAAGTACCCTTAACTGAAAATACAGAAAAAATTGAGCATAATATACTGAATTTGAAAAGTTCTGCGTGTAAAATTTCAGTATTGAAGTCCAAAAACTCATGTATATGAATTCCACCATATTAGACTAGAGTTCTAATTTACAGTACAAAATTTTAGGATTCAATTCTCCATCTGCTGCACAAATATACAATGTCGTTTATTGCATTTTTTGCTGGATCGTTTTATCTTCTTCTGATTTCTATATTATAATGGGCATGAAGTAGGGTATCTTTTCTTATTGAAGATTTGTGAAAGTGATAAAAAATTGACATCTGGAGAGGCACCAAATGTAATCCATGAAGTAGGCATTGCTGGTTCAATTTGAAGGTCTCATTGCTGGCTCAATTTGAAGGTCTCATTGCTGGAGGTAGAGGTGTTCATAAAAATCTGAAAAGTCAAACCAAATCGAAAATCAAACCAAACTGATTAAAAAAATCGATATTTTTTGGGTTTGATTTGATTTTAGTTTTGAATTTTAAAAATCGAATAAATTTGATTTGGTTTTGATTTTAATAAAAAAATAATTGAGAAAACCGAACCCAACCGACTATAGAAGTAGCTATTTAAAATTTATTATTACATCTATATAATATATGCTTTATAATAAAGTTTTTAAAAATTTATTGAACATGTTAATCGTTTGCCTTTTAGTCTAGTTTCTTGTTATTTAATAATCTAGTTCTTTGTCTTTACATTCTAATTGTTGTTTTCTTTTATTAAGTACAGGAATCTATTTCATGTTAAAATAATTTATTTTTAATTGAATCCTTAAATTATTCATTATTTTTTTATTCAACTATCATCAATATATCTTGGTAAATGATAGATTTCTCGGGGAAATAGCGTGGGGTAGCCACTTTTTAAGGTGGTATTTATTTTTTATCCAACAATTTTAATGTTGAGCAAAAATAGCACTACTGGATTAAAATTAATACGAAAAGACGTTTTTACCCTTTCTTCTATCTGTTTTCTTTCCCAAACTCTTTATCAAAAGTGCAAAACCCTTGCTTCTCTCCAGAACTCCATCTCGTTACTTCTCCACCTACATGCAGTAAGTCTTGTGCTCCTTTGTCATCTTCTCTGCAGCGAATTTCATACATTAAATTTTATTCTTAGAGGGAAGATAAGCCAGATCACAAGGGGAATTTCAGTCTCGAAGATTGCAACTGTGTCAGTACTGGCTTTAATCCTGAGCTCACATCCTTTGTCCAACTTCATCTGTACTCCTTTGTCATCTTCTCTGCAGCGAACTTCTCGACATTTTTCGTGAATCGAATTGTATGTTTTCTATTTTGCTTTTATGTATTTTTTTTTTTTTGTATATCTCTAATTCAGCGATAACATTTACCTTATACCTCACCCAATTATGAATAATTGGATCATAATATTGTGTTTGTGATCAAGTATATGCGTTTTAGCAGTAAAAGTAAAAATGTCCAAAATAATGATTATAACTTGATTCACCGAGGAGTAAGAAGGGGATTTTCCGATGAAAAATCAGTAGAATTTAATTTTCTTAAACTAAGGCGGACTAACAGTTACATGTTATCAGATCCGTTGATGCAAGATCACGCTTATAATTGTTGGTGAATGTGACAGTCATATGTTATCAGCTTCGTTGACAGTCACAAAATTCAATGGGATTTTTAGAAATGTGTCAACTGTTGGTGAATGTGATTACTGATAAAAGCAGTAGTACTAGTTCTATGAATAGTAGTAAGTTGTTTGGTTATTATAGTTTGTGTTTTAATTGTACCTACATATGGCTCCTAGCAAATGAGGTTTCACTTACTGATTGTACAATAAATAGATTGCTTAATTATTATACTATTACTATTGTGTATGTCACTCTTCTCTTTGTTTTTTCCAAAAAATATCGCAGCTAGTTTATGCATGTTGCTCTTTCACTTTCTGTCGAATCTAGTTGCCATGATATTAGAAAGTTATTGAGAACCTTTTGGCATTGAATTGTGTTTGTGGTTCAATCAATATATTGATTATGTAATATGCAATCAGAGTAGTCCAGTCATTGAGAATATTTTGGCTAACTGTGTTTGTAAAGATAAATTTGTATGCTAACTGTGTTTAAAAATTTGCTAAATACTTGTATTCTTAACTATGCTTCTATGAAATATGCATCTAATTAGGTCCTGAATTTTAATTTTTTTAGTTTTAATGTTTAGGACATTTCGAAAAAATAGTCCTAATATTTACCTTTTATTTCCTTCTTTGTAGTGTGCTAATGGAAGGAGATCATTTTTTCGAGTTTGATGATTGACGTAATTTGATGAGCTATTGGAAAGGAGATTTTCAGTATAAGGAAATAATAATAAAAAATTTGTCGAACACGCAATGTAAGAAGTTGAGAGATGGTATTTTCGGAAACTTTTTTCGATTAGACGGTGTGAAATTCTGTGGCAAACTTATTCATTGTGTGTTGCTTTATGAAATTATAAGCAATGACACGAATTCAATGACATTCGAGATTTTTGATCATGAAGTGAAGTTTACACGTGAAGCCTTCCAGATAATTCTTAGGTTGAAATGTTGAAGAAGACTTCAACTTTTTGAGTGAAAAAGCTAATAGGCTTTTTAAAGTCTACTTCCCTGGAAAGGATAGAATATTGAGTTAGGCCATTTGTGGCATTTTATTACTAATCGCCCATCTGGTACAGCTGCATCATTTGTAGGCAGCGACGACGATGCGGTGAAGTTGGCAACAATTTATTTTGTTGAATATGTGTTGATGGGTAAGCGCAAGACTCGGAATGTATTTGAGCGGGTAATGAAAATTATTGATGACGATGAACTCTGCTCTTCTTTCAATTGGAGCTCTCTTTGTTATCAAAAGTTACTCAAATTATTGAAAAGTTGCTTGAAGCCCAAACAAAATACTTCAGACATTGAGAATGAGAAAGAGATAGAGAAAGAGAAAGAGAAACAGAAAGAGAAAGAGAAGGATAGTTATACTATACTTGGCTTCCCTTTCGCCTTCTGTGTTTGGATTATGGAAGTATTCCCAATTTTTCAGAAAAAATTATTTGTGAACTTCAGAGAATGCGGGTTCTCTCGGATGCTATGTTATTCAGATATGAAATCTCCGCGTTATGACAGCCTATATAAAAAGAACTTCCATAATGAAAAAGTAAGTTAATAGGATTACTAGTTATCTTTTTCTTTATTTGTTTTGGTTCTAAATACTTACTTTCTTCCTTATATAATAGGTGTTTCAATTGCTCGAGATGGTTCTATTTGTTTCTTTTGAAGAAGATGCGGAGCCCGCTAGTGTGCATATACAATTATCTCAAGATCAAAGTTCAATGTCTTCAACACAATTTGATGAAGGTTTGCTTAAAGAAATTGTTAATGTAAGTTTTCTGTCTTTGAATACCATTAGTTTTTTATTTGCTTATTTTTGCTTAAGAGACTTTTTTTATTTTTATGGTTTTTGATTCATAAATTATTGGAGAAGTTGAAAAAGTATTTGCAGGTAGAAAGTGTTATAATACATCAAAAAATAACTTTATCAGAAAAAAAAATTCAAAAGGACATCAAGGTAACATGTGTTTAATTTTTGAGCTTCTAAATTTAAATTCAGGACTAGATGTCCTTAATTTTTGAGCTTGTAACTCTAAGTTCAGGACTAACTGTTCTTAACTTTTGAACTTGTAACTCTAAGGCTAGGACTACATGTCCTTAATTTTTGAACTTGTAACTCTAAGTTCAGGACTACATGTCCTTATTTTTTGAACTTGTAACTCTAAGTTTACGACTACTTGTCCTTAATTTATGTGCCTGTAACTCTAAGTTAAGGAGTAAGTGCCCTTAACTTATAAGCAGCTAATATTCTGTTTCTTATTTTAAATACTATCTCACAGGCTTTAAAGAAAAACCTAGAGTCAAAGGTTGATACTTTATTGACGCTTCTTGAGAAACCTCATGAAAGGAACAAAGAGAGAGAACCTAGTGTTCCAATGTGATGACCCAAAATGTTATCTTTAAATTTAATAAGTAATTTTGTATTCTAAGACCTCTAAAAGTACCATGTATCATTCCTCGACTTACGTGTGCAGTCCGTACGATTTTCCGAAAAGTTTTTATGTGAAAAATAGATTAAAATGTGAAATAGAGCTTTAAAAACTTAACTGAGTTGACTTTGGTCAACATTTTGAGTAAATGAACCAGGATCAGTATTTTGACAATTTCAGTAAGTCCGTATCATGATTTGGGACTTGGGCGTATGCCCGGAATCGAATTCCGAGGTCCCTAGCCCGAGTTATGAAATTTTGATGAAAAATTAAAAGCTTGAAAGCTTAATGATTTTTAAGAAATTACAGATGTTGGATTTATTGACCTCGGGTTTGTATTTTGGTTTCGGAGCCCGGTATAGGTCCACTAAAATATTTATGACTTGTCTGCCGAATTTGGTTAGAATCGGAGTTGATTTGACGTGATTCGGACGGCCGGTTGTAAAAATATAAGTTTTAAAGTTTTCTTGAAAATTTCCTTTGAATTGGTGTCTGATTCGTAGTTCTAGGTGTTATTTTGGCAATTTGATCGTGCGAGCAAGTTCGTATGATGTTTTAGGACTTGGGTGCATGTTTGGTTTGGAGCCCCGAGGGCTCGGGTTGATTTCGGGTGGTTAACTGATCATTGTTGGACTTGAGAAAACTGTAGAAATCTTCTTCTGGTTTCCTTCTTCGCGTTCCCGACTAAGGGAACGCGTTCACGAAGGGTCGAGGTGAAAAGCTTCGCGTTCGCGATCGAAACCCCGCGTTCGCGAAGGGAAAGAGGCTGGCCAGGAAAATTAGCCTTCGCGTTCGCGAAGGGCATCTCGCGTTCGCGAAGGCCAAGCTAGGAAAGCATCGCGTTCGCGAAGAGTAAAAATTGGACAACATAAATTTGTGCTTCGCGAACGCGAGGCACTGACCGCGTTCTCGAAGGGTAAAAGTTCCAGAAACATAACATAAGTTCTGGAAAATGGGATTCGTCCCATTTTCAACCCTTTTCCATTTTTGAGCTCGGGTAAGGCGAGTTTTGGGCTATTTTCACGGGAAAATATTGGGATAAGTATTCCTTATCCTATATTGATTATATTTCATGATTTTATACTCATTTATATCATGAATCCGTGAATTTATGGAAGAAAAATCAGATTTTTATAAATTCTTCCAAAAACGAAAATTTAAGATTTGAAGGTCCATTTGATATCGAAATTGGATAATTTTTGTATGGTTGGACTCGTCTCGGAATGGGTGTTTGGTTTTCATAAGTTTTTTCGAGATTTGAAATGTGGGTCCCACTGCCGAATATTTTAATGAATTTCAGATTTTATCCGAAAAATTAGTAAATTCATATGGAATTAATTTTTATGATTCGTATTGAGTATATTGAATTGTTTGTGAATAGATTTGAAGCTTTTGGAGACAAATTTAAAAGGAAAAGTTGTGGTCGAGTAATTGATTGGAATTTTCAAAGTGAGATAAGTGTCGTGGTTAACCTTGACTTGAGGGAATAAAACCCTTAAATTATTTGTTATGTGAATTGCATGTGAACGACGTATAGGCGAGGTGACGAGTGTCTATATGTCGTGAAATTAATTATTTGCCTGCTTACTTGAAAAGTCATAAATTATTTTAAATCATGAATTAATTATTATAATAATTGTTTCTCTCCTATTCTTTGTCAAATATTAATTCTTGAATTTCTGCATTAGTTGTTACATGCTATTTGAATTATGTGCCTTAATTGTCATTTGACATTTAGCATATTAAATATTAAACTGCATATTTTCTCTCTGATTTCCACAATAATTTTCTATTTGCCTTTGTTTGTTTCATAATTAAATCATAATTATTGTATGCTTGTTGCCTTATAATTGTATATTAATTGTTGCATTTATTGGGGAAATTTCTTCTATAAGAATTGGTAAATGAATATGTTGGAGGATCGGGTTACACGCCACAACAAAATTGATTATAATGAATATGTTGGAGGATCGGGTTGCACGCCGCAACAGAATTGATTATAATGAATATATTGGAAGATCGGGTTGCATGCCGCAACAGACTTATTAAAAGTCCATATTGGAGGATCAGGTTGCACGCCGTAACAGACTTATTTAAAAAGTTGGCATATATATATATATATATATATATATATATATATATATATATATATATATATATATATATATATATATATATATATATGGAGGATCGGGTTGCATGCCGCAACAGACTTGATTAAAATGAATATATTGGAGGAGCGGATTGCACGCCGCAACATAACTGAATGTGAATATATTATGAGAGCGGGTTGTACGCTGCAACAGAACTGAATGTGAATATATTGTGAGAGCGGGTTGCACGCTGCAACAGAATTGATGGAAATGATAATTGGTTATGACTGCTGAGTTGGCTTCAATTATTATAAATGAGTTACCGATTTATTTCTATTATTGTTGTTGTTACTAATATTGCGTACAGGAAATGTAAGTGACTCGCCTTAGCCTCGTCACTACTTCGTCGAGGTTAGGCTCAGCACTAACCAGTACATGAGGTCGGTTGTACTGATACTACACTCTGCACTTCTTATGCAGATTTTGTAGTTGGTCTCAACGGCGTACCATAGACTTGCTCGGAGTTCAGCTACTCAGAAGAGACTTGAGGTATAACTGCACGGCGTTTGCAGTTCTGAAGTCCCCATCTACTTTACTTTAGCTGTGTGTTTGTTTCCAGACAGCTTTATTTTATTCAGACCTTTATTTGTATTTATTCTAGAAGCTCATTCACTTGTGACACCAATTCTGGGATGGTATTTAGACACTGTTCTTTTTAATGGATTATTCACTATATTTCAGACTTTACTTCCGCAATTGTTCTTTGTTATTAATAAATTTAAAAATTGTTTTTAAAATGGATAATATTATTCTAATGTTGGCTTGCCTAGCAAGTGAAATGTTAGGCGCCATCACGGTCCGAAGGTGGGAATTTTGGGGTTGTGACAGTTGGTATCAGAGCACTAGGTTACATAGGTCTCACGAGTCACGAGCAAGCTTAGTAGAGTCTGAAGGATTGGTACAGAGACGTCTGTACTTATCTCTTAGAGGCTATAGAGCTTAGGAACAATTTCGCTTCTTTCATTCCTTATCGTGTGGCATTGATTTATCTTGAAACATATATCTCATATTCCTTTTTATCCACTCATGTATGATATTGCGCACTCGGTATCAGTTGTGCATTGACGGTTCCTGATGCCGCATATGGATTACGAGAGAGCCATAGATGCTCAACATTGCCTCAACGTGTGGTTCCGAGTGAAGATGTGGACGTATTGAGAGATCAACTAGTGAATCATGTGAGGGGTGCAACAGACCTTGGCATCTGGTTGATTTATACGAGCCGTGAAGGGTAATATTGTGGATCATCGGACGTGGTGAACTATGATATCGCATCGAGTGGGGGAGTCCACTATCAATGGATGGATTGCGGGGTCATGTGTTATATCAGTTTTGGCCTAAAATGTATATATGTGGTACTGAAAGGTTCTCCAAAATTTCTACATGTTTAAGACCTGAGATTTTGTAGAGGATAAGGTTGGAACTTGCGGTATGTCCGCCTACTTAATAATCCTATACTTCAGTACCAAAGGAGTTAGAGAAAAAATTAAATTTTCAGAAAGTCTACTCATCGTGGACGTTATGGTTGCGGATTTTGGGGTGCTTCGGAGGAAGTACAGTGGTTGACGAGATTTTGGACCAAGATTTGTCTGTATGAAGCTCTACTTTTATGATCGTTGTGTATAAATAGGGGTGTTAAGAAATGGGTCAGCTCAACAATGTTGAGTCAGCATAACAAAAGAATAAATTGGCCTTGGGAGAGATAATTCTCCACAAGTGTATATGGCAAGCCTATAAAGAGGGCAGACCAGCCAATGCAACACTGCCAACTTGGCTCGGTTCTTATAAATGCTTTTGAAAGAGTTTGTTTTCCGGACTCTCCGTAATGCATGGCACATAGGGTTTGAACGATTGTGTCAGGTCACCATGACAGTGTCATAATATGCCATCAGGTTCAATAAGTTAGCCCGTCATATTCTACTTTGCTTCCTACAGCCAGAGAGAGAGTCCACAGACTCATTAAAGGACTTAATTATAATCGTAAAATTTTGTATGACTCGGGAGCTACAGGCTGATACTTCATTTTCACTAGTGGTAGAAATTGCCAAGATATTAGAACGTGTTCGGGGAGAGGAAAAAGGAAACTAAGGAGACCAAGATGTATCGAGGTTCTGGGGATTCAGTGGATTCTACTCTGCGAGTATAAATCATTATGGCGGGGGCTCGGGTAGTCAGCCAACCTAGTTCGCACATCGGATTAATTGAGGTGCTCCAGTAAGTTCTTTTAATGCACCACGTACATAAGTGTCCTACAATGATTATTCTAGTTATCTGGCACAGACTCAGTATGACAGCCAAACCCGCAAATGGGTTGTTATGAATGCGGTGATACTAGGCACATCATGAGAAAATTATCCCAAACTTGGGAGAGGCATATTTCATCAAAGCACTCAGGCTACGTGCCCCATTGCAGTTACTACACCGCCCACATGACCAGTTAAAGGTGGAGGACAGGCGGGTAGAAGGCGTCCTAGAGGTGGAGACCCAGCCGTTGTTATATTTGTTTTATGGTATGGTGGAGGTCGTTACATCAGATAGTGTCATTATAGGTACGACCTCGATTTAAAATAAAGGAATAATTTCCTTAACTTGATTCGGTTCTGACTATCAAGACGAGCCCTCCTATTGTGCTTCACTTATAAGAAAGCTTCGTAATTATATAATCTACTTATGTGTTTACTCCTGTTGGGAGATTCTATGGAGATAACCATGCCTATCATTCCAAGTTGGTCACTAATAAGAGCCGTGAGGCTAAATGTGGCTTTCTGTTACTCATTTCGGTAAGTTTTGATGTAATTTACGGATAATTAATTACAAATTATGAATTATATGCCTTATCGGTGCGAGGTTCATTATATGTTGTGATTTTGTTTAATGAAAGTTATTTAAAAGGAGAAAATGGAAAGTTTCGATTGGCAAGATGTGCATATTACTTGTGATTCAGAATTGAGGACGAGATCCTCCCTTTTAAAAATAAATTGTTATGTTTAAACCGAGCTACGAGCTGCGGTGGAAGTTATATAAGGACGAGATCCTTGTGATGAGAATTCTTGTGTTTAAGCTCTCCCTTGTGAAATTAAATTTGTAATATAGTAATAATAAGGGAGTCATACCTGTTAGGCTTATGTGAAAGTTCTTGTATGAAATTCTCTGTGCATACTTGCCAAACTCGTGTTGTAATTATTGAGTTTTAACCAACGAGGTATGAGCCCGCCCAGGTGGCGTTAAAGGTAACTCGTTAATTCAGGTAAATAATTATGAGGTCTTCATGCCTCGCATCTCGTTATCAGTATTGTGAAGGTGTGAAATGAGATTTTTGTTAACATGAAGTTAAATGACGATTCTGTAATTGATTATGAATAACTATTAAGACTAGATTGACCCACAAGTGTGCCCCATTTAGATGATCAGATGAGTGTGAGTTGAGCTTTCAGAAGCTCAATACCGCTTTGACTACAATGCTAGTGTTGGAATTACCCACAGGTTCAGGATCGTACACGGTATATTGTGACGCCTCTCACATTGGTCTTGGTGCAGTTTTAATGCAAGATGGCAAGGTAATTGCATATGCGTCACGGCAATTGAAAGTTCACGAGAAGAATTATCCTGTTCATGACTTAGAATTGGCAGCCATTGTTCATGCGCTGAAGATTTGGAGGCATTACCTCTATGGTGTCTCGTGTGAGGTATTTACTGATCATCGTAGCCTTCAGTATTTGTTCAAACAAAAGGATCTTAATTTGAGACAGAGAAGATGGTTGGAGTTGTTGAAAGACTATGATATCACCATTTTGTATCACCCCGGAAAGGCCAATGTGGTGGCCGATGCTTTGAGTAGAAAGGCTGTGAGTATAGGCAGTCTTGCGTATATTCCGGTTGGTGAGAGGCCATTAGCTGCAGATGTTCAGACTTTGGCTAATCAATTCGTGAGGTTAGATGTTTCAGAACCCAGTCGGGTTCTAGCTTGCACAATCGCTCGGTCTTCTTTATATGAGCGCATCAGAGAGAGGCAGTATGATCATCCTCATTTACTTGTCCTTGAGGACACGATGCGGCACGGTGATGCCAAACAGGTTGATGTGGGGGAAGATGGGGTTCTACGGATGCAGGGTCGTATTGGTGTGCCTAATGTGGATGGGCTATGTGAATTAATTCTTGAAGAAGCACACAGTTCCAGGTATTCTATTCATCCAGGTACCGCCAAAATGTATCAAGATTTGCGGCAACATTATTGGTGGAGGAGAATAAAAAAGGATATAGTTGCATATGTATCTCGGTGTCTGAATTGTCAGCAAGTTAAGTACGAGCATCAGAGACCTGGTGGTTTGCTTCAGAAGTTAGAAATTCCTGAGTGAAAGTGGGAGCGTATCACTATGGATTTTGTTGTTTGTCTCCCACGGACTCAGAGAAAATTTGACGCAGTTTGGGTCATTGTGGACAGGTTGACCAAGTCAGCACATTTCATTCCAGTGGCAGTTACCTATTCTTCAGAGAGGTTAGCTGAAATTTACATTCGTGAGATTGTCCGCCTTTACGGTGTGCCTGTGTCTATTTTTTCAGATCGAGGTACACAGTTTACCTCACATTTCTGGAGGACTGTACAGCGTGAGTTAGGCACGTGGGTGGAGTTGAGTACAACATTTCATCCACAGACAGACGGCTGTTAAAGTGCACTATTCAGATATTGGAAGATATGCTCCGCGCTTGTGTTATAGACTTTGGAGGTTCTTGGGATCATTTCTTGCCACTTGTGGAGTTTGCTTATAATAATAGCTACTAGTCTAGCATTCAGATGTCTCCATATGAGGCATTATACAGAAGGCGATGCCGTTCGCCAGTTAGCTAGTTTGAACCGGGAGAGGCTCGGTTATTGGGTACCGATTTGGTACAAGATGCCTTGGATAAGGTCAAGATTATTTAGGATCGACTTCGCACAACTTAGTCTAGGCAAAAGAGTTATGCCGATTGTAAAGTTCGTGATATTGCATTCATGGTTAGAGAAAGAATATTGCTCCGAGTTTCACCTATGAAAGGTGTAATGAGGTTCGGAAGGAAGGGCAAGTTGAGCCCTAGATATATCGGACCCTTTGAAAATTTTGAAAGGGTAGGTGAAGTAGCATACAGGCTTGAATTACCACCTAGTTTATCAGCGGTTCATCCGGTTTTCCATGTGTCTATGCTCCAAAAATATCATGGTGATCCGTCCCATGTGTTAGATTTCAGCTCAGTCCAATTGGACAAAGATTTGACTTACGAGGAGGAGCCGGTGGCTATTCTAGCCCGGCAGGTACGACAATTGAGGTCTAAGAGTTATCCTTCAGTTCGAGTGCAATGGAGAGGTCAGACGGTAGAGGCATCTACCTGGGAGTCTGAGTCGGACATGCGGAGTAAATATCCATACCTTTTCTCCAGCTCAGGTACTTTTCTAACTCTGTTCGAGGACGAACGTTTGTTTTAGAGGTGGAGAATGTGATGACCCAAAATATCATCTTTAAATTTAATAAGTAATTCTGTATTCTAAGACCTCGAAAAGCACCATGTATCATTCCTCGACTTGCGTGCACAGTCCGTACAATTTTTTAAAAAGTTTTTATGTGAAAAATGGATTAAAATGTAAAATAGAGCTTTAAAAACTCAATTGAGTTGACTTTGGTCAACATTTTGAGCAAACAGACCCGGATTAGTGTTTTGACAATTTCGGTAGGTCCGTATTGTGATTTGGGACTTGGGCGTATGCCCGTAATCGAATTCTGAGGTCCCTAGCCCGAGTTATAGAATTTTGATAAAAAATTAAAAGCTTGAAAGCTTAATGATTTCTAAGAAATTACTGATGTTGGATTTATTGACTTCGGGTCCGTATTTTGGTTCCGGAGCCCGGTATAGGTTCACTAAAATATTTATGACTTGTCTGCCGAATTCGGTGAGAATCGGAGTTAATTTGACGTGATTCGGACGTCCGGTTGTAAAACTATAAGTTTTAAAGTTTTCTTGAAAATTTCCTTTGAATTGGTGTATGATTCGTAGTTCTAAGTGTTATTTTGGTGATTTGATCGCACGAGCAAGTTCGTATGATGTTTTAGGACTTGGGTGCATGTTTGGTTTGGAGCCCCGAGGGCTCGGGTTGATTTCGGGTGATTAACTGATCATTGTTAGACTTGAGAAAACTGCAGAAATCTGCTTCTGGTTTCCTTCTTCGCTTTCGCGAGGGGAGTCTCGCGTTCGCGAAGAGGAAATTTGGACCGACACTTTTTGTGCTTCGCGTTCGCGACTAAAGGAACGCTTTTATGAAGGGTCGTGGTGCAAAGCTTCGCGTTCGCGATCGAAGCCCCGCGTTCGCGAAGGGAAAGAGGCTGGCCAGGAAAATTAGCCTTCGCGTTCGCAAAGGGCATCTCGCGTTTGCGAAGGCCAAGCCAGGCAAGCATCGCGTTCGCGAGGCAAGCATCGCGTTCGCGAGGCAGCCCTCGTGTTCGCGAAGGGTAAAAATTGGACATCACAAATTTGTGCTTTGCGAACGCGAGGCACTAACCGCGTTCGCGAAGGGTAAAAGTTCTAGAAACAGAACTTAAGTTTTGGAAAATGGGATTCGTCCCATTTTCAACCCTTTTTCATTTTTGAGCTCGGGTAAGACGAGTTTTGGGCGCTTTTCACGGAAAAATATTGGGGTAAGTGTTCCTTATCATATATTGATTATATTTCATGATTTCATACTCATTCATATCATGAATCCGTGAATTTATGGAAGAAAAATCAGTTTTTTATAAATTCTTCCAAAAATAAAAATTTAAGATTTGAAAGTCTATTTGATATCGGAATTGGATAATTTTGTATGGTTGGACTCATCTCGGAATGGGTGTTTGCATTTCGTAAGTTTTTCTGAGATTTGAGACGTGAGTCCCACTGCCGAATATTTTAATGAATTTCAGATTTTATCCGAAAAATTAGTAAATTCATATGGAATTAATTCTTATGATTCGTATTGAGTATATTGAATTGTTTGTGAATAGATTTGAAGCTTTTGGTGACAAATTTAAAAGGAAAAGCTGTGGTCGAGTAATTGATTGAAATTTGCAAAGCGAGGTAAGTGTCGTGGTTAACCTTAACTTAAGGGAATAGAACCCTTAAATTATTTATTATGTGAATTACATGTGAACGACGTATAGGCGTGGTGACGAGTGTCTATACATCGTCAAATTAATTGTTTGCCTCCTTACTTGAAAAATCATAAATTATTTTAAATCATGAATTAATTATTATAATAATTGTTTCTCTCCTATTCTTTGTCAAATATTAATTCTTGAATTACTCCATTAATTGTTACATGCTATTTGAATTATGTGCCTTAATTGTTATTTGACATTTAGCATATTAAATATTAAACTGCATATTTTCTCTCTAATTTCCATAGTAATTTTCTATTTGCCTTTGTTTGTTTCATAATTAAATCATAATTATTGTATGCTTGTTGTGTTATAATTTTATATTAATTATTGTATTTATTGGAAAAATTTCTTCTATAAGAATTGATAAATGAATATATTGGAGGATCAGGTTGCACACCACAACAGAATTGATTATAATGAATATGTTGGAGGATCGGGTTGCACGCTGCCACAAAATTGATTATAATGAATATATTGGAGGATCGGGTTGCATGCCGCAACAGACTTATTAAAAAGTCCATATTGGAGGATCGGGTTGCACACCGCAACAGATTTATTAAAAGTCTATATCAGAGGATCGGGTTGCATGCCACAATAGACTTATTTAAAAAGTTGACATATATATATATATATATATATATATATATATATATATATATATTGGGGGATCGGGTTGCACACCGCAATAGACTTGATTAAAATGAATATATTGGGGGAGTGGGTTGCACACCGCAACAGAACTGAATGTGAATATATTATGAGATCGGGTTGTACGCTGCAACAGAATTGAATGTGAATATATTGTGAGAGCGGGTTGCACGCTGCAACATAACTGAATGTGAATATATTGTGAGAGCGGGTTGCATGCTGCAACAGAATTGATGGAAATGATAATTGGTTATGACTGCTGAATTGGCTTCAATTATTATAAATGAGTTACCCGATTTATTTCTATTATTGTTGTTGTTACTAATATTGCGTACAGGAAATGTAAGTGACCCGCCTTAGCCTCGTCACTACTTCGTCGAGGTTAGGCTCAGCACTTACCAGTACATGGGGTCGGTTGTACTGATACTACACTCTGCACTTCTTATGCAGATTTTGGAGTTGGTCTCAACGGCGTACCATAGACTTGCTCGGAGTTCAACTACTCAGAAGAGACTTGAGGTATAACTACACGACGTTCGCAGTTTTGAAGTCCCCATCTACTTTACTTTAGTTGTGTGTTTGTTTCCAGACTGCTTTATTTTATTCAGACCTTTATTTGTATTTATTCTAGAAGCTTGTGCACTTATGACACTAATTCTGGGATGGTATTTAGACACCGTTATTATTTTTATGGATTATTCACTATATTTCAGACTTTACTTCTGCAATTGTTTGTTGTTATTAATAAATTTAAAAATTGTTTTAAAAATGGATAATTTTATTCTAACGTTGGCTTGCCTAGCAAGTGAAATGTTAGGCGCCATCACGGTCCGAAGGTGAGAATTTTGGGTCGTGACATCCAATTAGTAAATATGCAGTTGATGATCAATGTAGCGATACATATGTGCATCTAGAAGATTGTTATGAAAGCTTTTATAGAGATGTGCATCTAGAATATGAAACTGATATGGGCATCGAAATTGGGAAATGTTAGATAGAGTTTTTGATTTTGTTGTTATTGTAAATTATATTCAATAGCGTAATAAATATTGACTGTTTTGCACTTACAAATATGTGTAGAATCTTGAGATGGAGTGGAATGTCAAGATCAGGAAAATCCAAAAGAGAGAAGTATAACAAAAATAATTTTTAAATCTGGAGTGCAATCTCAGGATGTGTAAAATCCATTGGGAACAAGTATAAGTGAGATTCTATGAAAATGTGTTGAAGGAACATGCGATCTATCTACACCTCTCTTCCTTAAAAATAAATTTGGAAATCAAAATGATGCTAATCAAGGTTAGATAGAATTTTGATGATCTGATGCATGTTAGTTTCAGTAAACTATTAGTAACAAGTATTAATTGTAAATGTTACAGAATCTTCTGAAGATGCAAGGAAAGAAGATGGAGTGCAATGTCAAGATAAATATGCTGAAGGAACATACGATATCTTAACTCCATCAGTTCTTAAAGAAATAGCAGAAGATAGGGTGGACAATATAGGTATTAAGTTCTTTCTTTGAAAATTAGATTATTTTGAACATATGATATAGAAAGAAATGGTGGCAGAAGTATAATTATGTTCTTTCAGCTGCATTGGATGATGGTTTGGATTTTATGGGAGTGTTTATATATTTCTTTCATGGTGCTGTTGACTGGTGAATTTCTCCTTTGTTTCAACTGACTGAGATTTTTGGTTTAAGGTCTGTTAAGTTAAGTTGATTTCTTTGTATATATTGAAGCTGAAAATTTAGTATTCGAGTTGATATGCTGAAGTTGATTTGTAGTCTTTAGAAACCTTGATCGACGACTGAATCCTAACTAGTGAAACTCGGTAACTGGTTTTCCATTGTTGTTTTGCTACTGAGATTTTTGTTTGTGGATTTGAGAGTCAGAAATTCTGCACAAGTGTTGGGCAATTCTACTATTGACTTGTGGTTCAACAGTTAAGAGAAGCCACAATTATTGTACATTGTTTGAGTTATAAAAGTTCTGCACCAATTTTGACAGGAATATCTGATTGTTTTGATTGTAAATTTGTACCTAGTTTACTCTCAACAAGGCCGCATTCTGGCATGATTTGCAAATTTCCCCCTTCTTAATTATCATATTTTTTTTATTGCAGAGCAAATTAAAAGAAAGAAAGATGGAGTGGAACATCAAGATGAGGAAATTTCAAAAGAGAGAAGTGGAGGACAATCTCAAAACATAGAAAATACCCAAGGAACAAGCATATGTGAGATTGTTTGCAAATGTATAGAAGAAATATATGATATCTCTACACCTCTCTTTCTTAGAGACAATTTTGGAAGTCAAAATAATGCTAGTCAAGATAATGATTTAACTGGCATGATCTTGACTGTTGCAAAAGGTTAGACAACGTTTTGTTTTGTGATGACCCAAAAGGTCATTTTTAAATTTATTAATTATTTCGGTGTTCTGAGACCTCAAATAGCACTATTCATCATTCCTTGACTTGCGTACGCAGTTCGTATAATTTTTTGGAAAGTTTTATATGAAACAAAATAAAAACAATTGATTAAAATATGAAATAGAGCTTTAAAACTCAATTAAGTTGACTTTTGTATCGGCAGATGGTCAGACGAGTGTGAGCTGAGCTTTCAGAAGCTCAAGACCCATTTGACTATAACGCTAGTATTGGTATTACCCACAGGTTCAGGATCTTATACGGTATATTATGATGCATCTCGCGTTGGGCTTGGTGCAGTATTGATGCAAAATGGCAGGGTGATTGCATATGCGTCGGGGCAGTTAAAAGTTCACGAGAAGAATTATCTTGTTCATGACCTAGAATTAGCAGCCATTGTTCATGCGCTGAAGATTTGGAGGCATTACCTTTACGGTGTCTCGTGAGAGGTCTTTACTGATCATCGTAGCTTACAATATTTGTTCAAACAAAAAGATCTCAATTTAAGGCAGAGAATATGGTTGGAGTTGTTGAAAGACTATGATATCACCATTTTGTATCACCCCAGAAAGGCCAATGTAGTGGCCGATGCTTTGAGTAGTAAGGCTGTGAGTATGGGCAGCCTTGCGTATATTCCGGTTAGTGAGAGGCCGTTAGCTACAGATGTTCAGACTTTGGCTAATCAGTTTGTGAGGTTAGACGTTTCAGAGCCCAGCAGAGTTCTAGCTTGTACATCCGCTCGGTCTTATTCATATGATCGCATCAGGGAGCGGCAGTATGATGATCCTCATTTGCTTATCCTTAAGGACACGGTGTGGCACGGTGATGCCGAACAGGTTGTTGTGGGGAAAGATGGAGTTTCGCGAATGCAGTGTCGTATTTGTATGCCTAATGTGGATGGGCTTCGTGAATTAATTCTTGAGGAGGCACACATTTCCAGGTGTTCTATTCATCCAGGTGCCACCAAAATATATCAAGGTTTATGTCAACATTATTGTTGGAGGAGAATGAAGAAGGATATAGTTGCATATGTAGCTCGGTGTCTAAATTGTCAACAAGTCAAGTACGAGCATCAGAGACCTGGTGGTTTGCTTCAAAAGTTAGAAATTCCTGAGTGGAAGTAGGAGCGTATCACTATGGATTTTGTTGTTGGGCTACCACGGACTCAGAGAAAATTCGACGCAGTTTGGGTCATTATGGACATGTTGACCAAGTCAGCACATTTCATTCCAGTGGCAGTTACCTATTCTTCAGAGCGATTAGCTGAAATTTACATTCGTGAGATTGTCCGCCTTCACGGTATGCCCGTGTCTATTATTTCAGATCGAAGTATGCAATTTACCTCACACTTCTGGTGGGATGTACATCATGAGTTAGGCACGCGGGTTGAGTTGAGTACATCATTTTATCCACAGATAGATGGACAGTCAGAGCGCACTAATCAGATATTGGAAGATATGTTTTGCGCTTGTGTTATAGACTTTGAAGGGTCTTGGGATCAGTTCTTTCCACTTGCGGAGTTTGCCTATAATAATAGCTACTAGTAGAGCATTCATGTTACACCCTATATTTTCGTACGTGAAAGTACGTCATAAGTAAATTGACGGAAGCTCGAAAATGAGATATTACATCCCGCATTTTCGTATGTTAAAGTTTCGTCGTAAGTTAATCGACGTAAGTTCGGGAATGAGATTATTTTGAGATTATAAGCATTATGCTATTTCAAACAAGTGATGAGTAAATTCGTGAAGGTGAGAGGGTAAGCAAATTGAAGAAAATAAATTTCGTCGAAATTTGATATTTTGGGATAAAATACGCCCCGAGCTAAAATACCCGATATTTATGGACTAGTACATTCACGGTACCACATGGCCATGATAGTAAGGTGTATTAAAAGTAAGTAGTATTTTAAGTAATTTGAGATATGTTACACCCTATATTTTCGTACATAAAAATGCATCGTAAGCAAACTAATGTAGGACCAAAAATGAGATAATATTTAAAAGTATATAAATTAATTTAATCATGTTACCTCTGAGGCTACAAATATTGAAGATCATGAACAACAAGTACAAAGAGGGTTGGACGGTTCAGAAGATAAAGCAATTGAAGAAAATAATGTTTCGTCGAAAGTCGACAAGTTGGGAATGTTATAACATATACCTTTGGGGTGATACTAGGGTGCTTAACATGATAAGGAGATTATGTTATGATTTATATTAGTCGTATGACATCCGTGTGTTATGTTTTGAAGTCAAGAGAGTTGTGGAACAAAAGTCGATGAAAGTCATCACAAGTTACATTCATAAGTTTACTGAAACTTTGGGTCAAATGTAACTGCGATTTTCTCCCAATATACTTAGAGTTATGGGGTTTTCCACCCATCAAATTAAATATCTATGAGTCTATTTTCCAACTCATTAAACCGTTTGTCAATACGACATTGGAGTAGAAAGATATGGGCATTTGTGCGATACTGCGCAAGCTGCTAGGTGACAAGTAGGTGTGTCACCTACTTGCTTAAATGAGAGCCCAAAAAAATGGGCCATTTCGGGTCGTCCAAAGAGGCCTTTTAAGGGCCTATTTTCTTCATATATTAGACTTAAAATAGAGCATAATAACCAGACATAAGCTCTGCAAAGAGTCCTCCCAAAAATTTCCCACAAACCCTAATTGATTTTCTCTCCCTTTCAAGTTCTAATTGGAGGTAAAACCTAGAGTTTGAAGAACCAAGATAGGAGCTGAGTTATCCAACAAATAAGGTGAGTTTACTGCTCTCTTTCATCCAGTTTTTCTTCTGAAAATTCATGGTAAGTCGTTCTATACTTGTAAGAACTCACGGGACGGTGATCGGAAGCCGTGAGTTCGAGTTATTCACTTGTAGCGGACTGTTTTGTGTTGCTGTTGGGATGCGTGTTTTACTACTGTTTTGTGGAGTTTTGGAGGAGGAAGGGGGTTTATAAACACCATATAAATGTAGGGTGATTGTCTGGTCGTTCGTCATAACATTTCCGGGTCGTTTGACACTACTACGGTGGTCGTTTTGTGTATGAAGAGATTGGGGTGTGTTGGGCTGTTTTGTAGTATTTGATGGTGTATATAGGGCTGGAAAATGATGTATATATGTTGTTATTGTTCTGTTCTTGTATTGTTGGTGTTATCTTGAATTTGGAGGAAGTAAGGATTATAGGGGAGATGCTGCCCGTTTTAATACAAAATAAGTTTGTCGTTCGTTGTGCGATAGTTGTACCTTTCGTAACTTAATGATAGTATTATTATCATTCTTGTAGATTAAGGTGCGAAGAGGTGAGTTCAACTTGGTTGATTAGAAAGATTGTGATAAGGTATGTTAAGGCTAAGCCTTCCTTCATTTTGGCATGATCTCGTAGCTACATGTGTTAGTAATGAGACAAAAAAGAGAAGTTCATATTCATGAATTTATTCACACTATTCTAGTCTCATAAGTTACAATATTATTCCTTATCGAGACTCTATATTCAATTTAGTATTGTCTTCTTCCAGTTAAGAGAGCAGCAAGCCTATATATACAGTATTACAGTATTTTCATTACCATCGAGTTATAATTGATGGGCAGGCCCCTATTGGGCAACCTCTGATCAGATGGAAAGTTATATACCGAGCCTAATATGGCCGAGCGCCTATGAGCGAGCCCAGCATGGTCGAGATACATAGCCTAGTATGGCCGAGCACCTATGAGCGAGCCTACTACGGCAGAGCAGTTATATATACCGAGCCTTATAAGGCCGGACAATTATTTTACTTACTATATTGAAGGAGTTGAGTCTGTATCAACAGGTAAGTATATATCCAGATCATCTTTGACTCCCAATTACTTTCAGTTATTATATTATCAGTTCAGTTTCAATTTTTAGTTATGTTATCGCCTTATATACTCGGTACATTATTTTGTACTGACGTCCCTTTTCTGGGGACGCTGCATTTCATGCATGCAGGTTCAGATAGACAGACGGGTATACCTCCTCAGTAGGTGTTTCCAGAGTTCAGCCTGATCGGTAAGCTCCACGTCTTTCGGAGTTGCCAGGTCTAGAGTTTTTGTGTACATCTTATGTATATCTGTATATATGTTATGGGTAGGTCGGGGCCCTGTTCCGATCATAGTACATCTATCAGTAGAGGCTTGTAGACATATCCTGTTGGTTAGTGCAGTATGTTGGGTTTGTAGGCCTGGTATGTATAATTTGGTGGTTTGTCAGCTGTAGTAGCTATGACGGCCTTTTCAGCCTAGCTTTATATTGATGTTTAGTTAGCGCTAGTTTCCATTCAATTTTATATTTTGCTTCGCAAATTATCTTGCAAGGTGGCCCCATGGCCAAAGTATGACATTATGTGTTCAGAGTCCCTTAGTCTCAATCTGGTACACTAGGTTAGTTGAGGCACCGGGTGCTTGTCTCGCTCCTAGGTTCGGGGCGTGACAAACTTGGTATCAGAGCAGTTCTATCCTAGGGAGTCTACAAGCCGTGTCTAGTAGAGTCTTGTTTATAGATGTGTTGTGCACCACATTATATAAGCAGGGCACTACAGGGCATTTAGGAGTTGGTTACCCTTCTTTGAAATCTAAATCGTGCTACAGAACTGAGTTATAGGAAATTTGAATTAAACTTATGTGTTGGTGTTTGCATGCACAGATGACGGTGACTAGGAAGACTACGGCTAGCCAGAGGAGAGATACAGCAGTAGGTGAGGGGACCAGCAGGGTACCCCCAGTAGATGGGGCCCAGTCTGAGGCTCAAGGTGAGACCCCTACTCAGCCATTACCGGCTCCTCCACCAACTACGGAGATTCCTAGGGAAACCGCACATCCAGTTCCCCCTCCACTTCCATCAGATCAGGACTTGAGGAGTGCGGTGCATTTGTTGACACAGTTGGTAGCTACCCAGCAACAGGCTAGGGCATCAGCTAGTGCAGGAACTTCTGAGGGGTCTGGGAGTTCAAGGGTCCGAGAGTTTATTGCTTTGAGTCCCCCAGAGTTCACGGGGACAGATCAGAGGGAGGACCCACAGGATTTCATAGATCAAGCTTCACAGGATCTTTCGTGTTATGCATGCCACGGAGAAAGAGGCAGTTGAGCTAGCAGCTTTTCGACTCCGAGATATAGCCATCCTTTGGTACGAGGGATGGGAGAGGTCCAGGGGACGTGATGCACCTCCAGCTATTTGGGAGAATTTTTCAGATGCCTTCCTTGACCAGTACTTACCACGGGAGATCCGACAGGCTCGAGTCGATCAGTTTCTAGCCCTTAAGCAGGGTAATATGAGTGTTCGAGAGTATAGTCTCCGTTTTGACTCATTAGCTAGATATGCACCATCCATAGTTGCTACTATGCGGGATAGGATTCACAGGTTTATAGCAGGGTTAGCCCCAGAGTTAACCGAGGCATGTGCCACTGCTGCATTGCAGGATAGTATGGATATCTCCCGGATTCAGGCATTCGCCCAGAATATAGAAAGGGGTAGGCGTCGGCAGCAGGGTACAGAGAGGGCTGAGCAAGGGCAACGTAAGAGGATGAGATTTCCCAGGTCTCAGGAGAAATATCAGGGTAGTTATAGGACCCAGTACTTCGGACGGCCACCTAGGCCTCCGCCACCTCAGTTACAGGGTTACAGGTATGACCGCTATACTCAGTCAGGACCAGGTGAGAGCTCATGGGCGTCGGGTTTGCAGCGACAGCGAGGATCTGCGCAGACATGGTCATTTCCTCCACGGTGTGACATCTGTGGTAGAGGACACTTGGGCCAATGCCAAGCAGGTTCTGATGCTTGTTATACATGTGGGCGTCCAGGGCATATGATGCGGGATTGCCCAAATAGAGATTCGGGGGAATGGCACAACCAGCGAGTTCAGCAACAGGATCATCTATGTCCGTGCATCCTTCAAGGCGCGAGTCTCAGTCTTCGGCTGGTAGAGGTCGAGGCAGAGGTAGAGGTTCCAGTTCAAGTGGTAATCAGAACCGTATCTATGCTTTAGCGGGTCGACAGGACCAGGAGTCTTCACCAGACGTTGTGACAGGTATATTAACCATTTGCTCTCACGATGCTTATGCTTTGATAGACCCAGGATCTACTTTATCGTTTTGTCGCGAGGAAGTTTGGTATAGTGCCTGAAATACTAAGTGATCCTTTTGCAGTATCTACACCGGTCGGAGAATCGATTATTGCTAGACGGGTTTACCGAGGTTGTACGGTGACAATTTGTAGTCGTCAGACCTCAGCTGACCTAGTTGAGCTAGAGATGATGGATTTTGATGCTATCATGGGCATGGACTGGTTGGCAGCTTGCTATGCCACAGTTGATTACCGAGCAAAGGCAGCCAGATTTCATTTTCCGGGTGAGCCAGTCCTTGAATGGGTAGGTAATACACCAACACCCAGAGGTAGGTTTATTTCCTATCTGAAGGCGAGGAAAATGATCGCAAAAGGGTGCATTTATCATATTGTGTGAGTTAGAGATGCAGATGCTGAGATACCTACACTTCAGTCTATTCCCGTAGTCAAAGAGTATGTAGATGTGTTTCCAAATGAGCTTCCAGGTATTCCTCCAGAGCGAGAGATTGATTTTAGCATCGATTTTCTTCCAGGAACTCAACCAATATCCGTCCCTCCGTATAGAATGGCACCTGGCGAATTGAAGGAGTTGAAGGAGCAGTTAAAAGATTTGTTGGAGAAAGGTTACATCAGGCCCAGTACCTCACCTTGGGGTGCACCAGTACTATTTGTGCGGAAGAAAGACGGCTCGCTGAGGATGTGTATCGATTATAGGCAGCTGAACAAGGTAACTATTAAGAATAAGTATCCACTTCCAAGGATCGATGACTTGTTTGATCAGTTGCAGGGGGCTAGATGCTTTTCAAAGATAGATTTGAGGTCGGGGTACCACCAAGTCAGAGTTCGGGAAAAAGATATTCCGAAGACAGCCTTCAGGACCCGATATGGCCACTTCGAGTTCCTTGTCATGTCCTTCGGGTTGACTAATGCACCCGCTGTATTTATGGACTTGATGAATAGCCTATTCCGACCATTTTTAGATCTGTTCGTGATAGTATTTATTGATGATATTCTGGTTTATTCCCGTTCAGAGGATGAGCATGCGGACCACCTGCGAGCGATACTCCAAACCCTCCGTGATCGTAAGTTGTATGCTAAGTTTTCTAAATGTGAGTTCTGGTTGAAGTCTGTAGCATTCTTGATCAGATGAAGGGATAAAGGTGGACACTCAGAAGATTGAGGCCGTGAAATCTTGGCCTAGACCTACCACTCCGACAGAGGTTCGTAGCTTTCTAGGCTTAGCAGGATACTATCGGAGGTTCGTAGAGGGTTTTTCTTCCCTTTCGGCACCATTGACGAAGTTGACACAGAAAGAAACTAAGTTTCAATGGACAGAGGCTTGTGAGCGGAGTTTCCAAGAGCTTAAGAACAGGTTGACCTCAGCTCTAGTTCTAACACTTCCAGAGGGTCTAGAGGGTTATGCCGTGTATTGTGATGCATCAGGTGTCGGGTTAGGATGTGTCCTGATGCAACATGGGAAGGTAATTGCGTATGCTTCAAGGCAGTTGAGGAAGCACGAGAGGAATTATCCGACCCACGATCTCGAGTTAGCTGCGGTTGTCCATGCACTTAAGATATGGCGGCATTATTTATATGGTGTTCATGTTGATGTATTTACTGATCATAAAAGCCTACAATATATCTTCAAGCAGAAAGAGTTGAATTTGCGACAGAGGCGATGGCTTGAGTTATTGAAAGATTACGATGTTAACATTCTCTACCATCCAGGGAAAGCTAATGTTGTAGCAGATGCCTTAAGTCGCCGATCTATGGGTAGCTTAGCACATGTAGAGCCCAAGAAAAGACAATTAGCTAGAGAGATTCATCAATTGTCTTCGTTGGGGGTTCGGTTAGTAGATTCTGAGGATGGTGGAGTTGTACTCCAAAACACTACAAAATCATCCCTCATAGCGGAAGTCAAGGAAAGGCAGTACGAGGACCCAGAGTTGGTCGAGCTGAGAGAGCGAGTTCCGCAGTAGAAGAAGCCACTGTTAGAGCTAAAGGGAGATGGGGTTCTCAGATATAGGGGTCGTTTGTGTGTTCTAGATGTAGCAGGGCTACGAGACAGGATTATGTCAGAGGCACATTATTCATGGTATTCCATCCATCCTGGGTCGACGAAGATGTATCATGACATTAAGGATGTGTACTGGTGGAATGATATGAAGAAGAACATTGCTGAGTTTGTCGCCCAATGTACTAGTTGCCAGCAAGTGAAGATAGAGCACCAGAAGCCTGGAGGGCTAATGCAGACTATAGAGATCCCGACATGGAAATGGGAGGCGATAAACATGGACTTTATCACGGGTTTACCTCGTTCTAATCGTAAGTTCGATTCCATATGGGTGATAGTCGATAGGCTCACGAAATCAGCTCACTTCCTACCGGTCAGATCTATATATACAGCAGAAGATTATGCAAAGTTATATATTAAGGAGATAGTGCGGCTACACGGAGTACCAGTTTCTATTATATCTGACCGTGGGGCTCAGTTTACAGCATATTTTTGGAGGTCATTTCAGAGAGGTCTAGGGACTCAGGTGAATCTCAGCACAGCTTTTCATCCACAGACTGATGGACAAGCTGAGCGCACAATTCAGACGCTCGAGGATATGTTACGAGTATGTGTGTTGGATTTTAAAAGAAGTTGGGATGAACATCTACCTCTTGTCGAGTTTGCATATAATAACAGTTACCACTCCAGTATTCAGATGGCTCCGTACGAGGCTTTGTATGGGCGTAAGTGCAGATCTCCTATAGGGTGGTTTGATGTTGGGGAATCTGGGTTATATGGGCCAGACCTGGTTCAACAGGCCATAGAGAAAGTAAAGCTTATCCGGGAGCGACTGTTGACAGCTCAGAGTCGTCAGAAGTCATATTCTGACGTGCGGCGACGAGACTTAGAGTTCAGGATTAATGACTGGGTATTCTTAAAGGTATCACCTATGAAGGGCGTGATGAGGTTTGGCAAGAAAGGCAAGCTTAGCCCACGGTATATTGGGCCTTATAGGATCATTCGGAGAGTGGGCCAAGTAGCTTATGAGTTAGAGTTGCCCTCAGAATTGGAGTCTGTCCATCCGGTTTTTCACGTATCTATGCTACGGAAGTGCATTGGCGATCCTACCCAAGTGGTGCCCACGGATGATGTACAGATTACAGAGGACTTGTCATACGAGGAAATTCCAGTTGCCATCCTAGACCGACAAATCCGCAATCTATGAAATAAGGAGGTAGCTTCCGTAAAGGTTTTATGGAGGAGCAAGAATGTAGAAGAGATGACGTGGGAATCGGAGGAAGAAATGAAGTCTAAATACCACCACCTATTTCAAACTGAAGATATGGCTCGAGATGGGATGCTACAACACAGCTCTATTCAGGCTAGCAGGTCAGCAGGTAAGCTTTTATTTTTCACTTTTAGTATTTATGATTTACGGTTGGTGAGGCAAAGTGTTGCTATTTATAAACATTGGCCATGTGTGGCATGCATAGTATGTTTTCTGGCTACGTACAGGTTGGTTTTAACCTAGTGTACGAAGGATACTCTGGCAAAAGTTTCCAAAGTCTCTAAGAGTAAACATTCGAGGACGAATGTTTCCAAGGGGGGAATGATGTTACACCCTATATTTTCGTACATAAAAATGCATCGTAAGCAAACTAATGTAGGACCAAAAATGAGATAATATTTAAAAGTATATAAATTAATTTAATCATGTTACCTCTGAGGTTACAAATATTGAAGATCATGAACAACAAGTACAAAGAGGGTTGGACGGTTCAGAAGATAAAGCAATTGAAGAAAATAATGTTTCGTCGAAAGTCGACAAGTTGGGAATGTTATAACATATACCTTTGGGGTGATACTAGGGTGCTTAACATGATAAGGAGATTATGTTATGATTTATATTAGTCGTATGACATCCGTGTGTTATGTTTTGAAGTCAAGAGAGTTGTGGAACAAAAGTCGATGAAAGTCAACACAAGTTACATTCATAAGTTTTACTGAAACTTTGGGTCAAATGTAACTGCGATTTTCTCCCAATATACTTAGAGTTATGGGTTGTTCCACCCATCAAATTAAAGATATATGAGTCTATTTTCCAACGCATTAAACCGTTTTTCAATACGACATTGGAGTAGAAAGATATGGGCATTTGTGCGATACTGCGCAAGCTGCTAGGTGACAAGTAGGTGTGTCACCTACTTGCTTAAATGAGAGCCCAAAACAATGGGCCATTTCGGGTCGTCCAAAGAGGCCTTTTAAGGGCCTATTTTCTTCATATATTAGACTTAAAATAAATCATAATAACCAGACATAAGCTCTGCAAAGAATCCTCCCAAAAATTTCCCACAAACCCTAATTGATTTTCTCTCCCTTTCAAGTTCTAATTGGAGGTAAAACCTAGAGTTTGAAGAACCAAGATAGGAGCTGAGTTATCCAAAAAATAAGGTGAGTTTACTGCTCTCTTTCATCCAGTTTTTCTTCTGAAAATTCATGGTAAGTCGTTCTATACTTGTAAGAACTCACGTGACGGTGATCGGAAGCCGTGAGTTCGAGTTATTCACTTGTAGCGGACTGTTTTGTGTTGCTGTTGGGCTGCGTGTTTTACTACTATTTTGTGGAGTTTTGGAGGATGAAGGGGGTGTAGAAACACCATATAAATGTAGGGTGGTTGGCTGGTCGTTCGTCATAACATTTTCGGGTCGTTTGACACTACTACGGTGGTCGTTTTGTGTATGAAGAGATTGGGGTGTGTTGGGCTGTTTTGTAGTATTTGATGGTGTATATAGGGCTGGAAAATGATGTATATATGTTGTTATTGTTCTGTTCTTGTATTGTTGGTGTTATCTTGAATTTGGAGGAAGTAAGGATTATAGGGGAGATGCTGCCCGTTTTAATACAAAATAAGTTTGTCGTTCGTTGTGCGATAGTTGTACCTTTCGTAACTTAACGATAGTATTATTATCATTCTTGTAGATTAAGGTGCGAAGAGGTGAGTTCAACTTGGTGATTACAAAGATTGTGATAAGGTATATTAAGGCTAAGCCTTCCTTCATTTTGGCATGATCTCGTAGCTACATGTGTTAGTAATGAGACAAAAAAGAGAAGTTCATATTCATGAATTTATTCACACTATTCTAGTCTCATAAGTTACAATATTATTCCTTATCGAGACTCTATATTCAATTTAGTATTGTCTTCTTCCAGTTAAGAGAGCAGCAAGCCTATATATACAGTATTACAATATTTTCATTACCATCGAGTTATAATCGATGGGCAGGCCCCTATTGGGCAACCTCTGATCAGATGGAAAGTTATATACCGAGCCTACTGTGGCCGAGCGCCTATGAGCGAGCCCAGCATGGTCGAGATACATAGCCTAGTATGGACGAGCGCCTATGAGCGAGCCTACTACGGCAAAGCAGTTATATATACCGAGCCTTATAAGGCCGGACAATTATTTTACTTACTATATTGAAGGAGTTGAGTCAGTATCAACAGGTAAGTATATCTCCAGATCATCTTTGACTCCCAATTACTTTCAGTTATTATATTATCAGTTCAGTTTCAACTTTCAGTTATGTTATCGCCTTATATACTCGGTACATTATTTTGTACTGATGTCCCTTTTCTGGGGACGCTGCATTTCATGCATGCAGGTTCAGATAGACAGACGGGTAAACCTCCTCAGTAGGTGTTTCCAGAGTTCAGCCTGATCGGTAAGCTCCACGTCTTTCGGAGTTGCCAGGTCTAGAGTTTTTGTGTATATCTTATGTATATCTGTATATATGTTATGGGTAGGTCGGGGCCCTGTTCCGATCATAGTACATCTATCAGTAGAGGCTTGTAGACATATCCTGTTGGTTAGTGCAGTATGTTGGGTTTGTAGGCCTGGTATGTATAATTTGGTGGTTTGTCAGCTGTAGTAGCTATGACGGCCTTTTCAGCCTAGCTTTATATTGATGTTTAGTTAGCGCTAGTTTCCATTCAATTTTATATTTTGCTTCGCAAATTGTCTTGCAAGGTGGCCCCATGGCCAAAGTATGACATTATGTGTTCAGAGTCCCTTAGTCTCAATTTGGTACACTAGGTTAGTTGAGGCACCGGGTGCTAGTCTCGCTTCCAGGTTGGGGCGTGACAAGATAATTCTTAATTATGTGGGTAATTGATTAATTATCAGATAGTGGGAGATTATCAATTAATCGTGAGATTTGTGGTTAATTAATGGTGATTTTAGATAAAGCTTGAACTACAAAAACGTGGCAGCAAGCCACTACACACACCGTATGACTCTTAGTCATAATTCATGACTCATAGTCCTTTTTAATTAGGTGGAAACCTAACATGTTATATACAAGACATTTCCCTTCTAATATTTTCAAGACCAAAAATTGAAACTTATATCTGTGAGAGTGAGCAACTACTTTTGCCTAATTTGCCTCTCTTCAAGCTTTTGATGTTCACAACCTGAATATCAATGTCAGCAAAGATCAAAATCCTTCTTATAGTAAAACAGCTGAAAATTTATACAAGTTCAAAGCAGCTGGAATCCCTTTACACTTTGATACTAAAAAATGGCGTTGCAACCAAAGACCGTTTCTTGATGAACCAATTCATTGCCATATGTTCTACACTTAATAGTATAGATTTTGCGATTCTAAGAGAGTACGGTGAAACCTTTTCTAAGAATATCATACGGATATTTCCTTACTTTAGGTATGTTAAGGCTATCCCTTCTTTCTTTTTGGCATGATCAATACGATACAAGCGAAACAAGCAAATACACAATTTCCATAAATGACTCTATTCATAGAAATATTAGGGGTGTCTATATTCTTGGTTCCCCATGTGAATTATTATTATATCTTCTGTTCATGGGTCTCAGAAAAATACATATTTGTTAAAATTTATCCGACAAGCATATTATCTTTATGACATTCCGAGAAAATCTTATTAACGTATTTCTTATGCATTTCATGCATTTATATATGTACATTGACTCATGACCAGATAGTGTTATATACGCGTATATTATATGTATATGTGATATGGGAAAAGATTATGGCGTTATATATGCACCACCACCTGATCAGCTGGTATACGTTGATGATTTGCCCACAATGGCCCAAATGATATGATGGGATGCCCTCAGAGACTTGATGATGTTATGAACACATATACCCATGCATGGTATGACATTTATACGCATATACATGAAGTTATAAAAATGAAATGATTCATAGAGCTATGCAGACGTACATGTCGAGTCTTTTACTCCATGTTTCTCTCATGTCTATTATTTACTGATTTTCATTCCTTACATACTCGATACATTATTTATACTGACGTCCCTTTTGCCTGGGGATGCTGCGTTTCATGCAGGCGATAAGCTCAGCGGAATATGTTGGCACACTCCATTTGTTCCGGAGTTGCTTATATGGTTAGTATGATTAGGACATGTACTGATTAGTATGGCGGGGCTCTGTCCCGACCTTGATGGAATTTATGTACTCTTAGAGATTTGTAGACATATGCCGTGTACGTGAAATATTGTACGGCCTTGTCGGCCTATGTTTTGAGTTTATAAATGATGATGTTGGCCTATTTGGCCTGTATGTCACGTGTATATGATGATGTAATAAGAAAGATACATTACGTTGGTACTCGGTTGAGTAAGGTACCCGGAGCCCATCGCTGCCCATCGGTTTGGGTAGTGACAAAAGTGGTATCAGAGCAATTATGTCCTAGGGAGTCTACAAGTCGTGTCTAGTAGAGTCTTGTTTATGGGTGTGTCGTGCACCGCACTTATACGCAGGAGGCTACATAGTATTTAGGGTTGTCACTCTTTCTTCTTACTCTAGATCTTGTGGAAGAGCTCAGTTGTAAGAACTCAATTTCCTAAACTCTATTTTATTTATAATACGACGATGCCTACATCCAGAAAGATAGGTGGTAAGAGATTGAATGTGACTATGGAAGGGTTGAGTCAGAAGAACTTGATTTTTCATGATGCTTATGATAAGTAAATGTAAGGCCTTCAGTAGATCATGTATGTACTAAGACGTATAAGCCTCTTGATAAGGAGCCTTAAGGCAAGAATATCTATCCACCCTATGGTGAAAGGCAATGAGAGATTCATAAGATAGATACAAGTTTCAACAAGTAAAAGAAGCAAGATGAAGAAGGGTACAAGGCGCCTAGTTAATGAAGATTATCAGTATTTACAATTCAGGCAGAGAAATTTAAGCATTTTGAGTTACCTTCAACTATAACAGAGGTATGTACAATTGGCCACACCGATCTCATTTATGCCCTATGGGGGCTGACATGTGTAGTTTAAGAGAAGGACGGGATATCAAGATCCGGCTGGGGTTAGAGTGACCCAAAATGGTGGATGAATTGTTTGCGTTAGTTTACCTTTCTGAAGGATATTACAAATGTGCTAATAGATCTCCTTGTGAGACGCCCAGATGGTGCACTCTAAAATAGTATAGTTAGATATGAGTACCACAAAGATGGGCACTGGAAGCCTGGAAGGGATAAATATTATCTTAGTATGGCTCCCGTCCCTAGTAGAGAGAGAATGTTAGGCAACCCGAAGAGCCAGTGAATGGAGCAAAGGGGAGCTAAAAGCAAAAGAATGTCTTGTTGGAATTTTCATAATAAAGTGATAGGCATAAATGTTAGCAGGGAAGTAAGAAGTGAGTTAATGAAGCATTATGAGTAAGATGTGATGCATGAATGACAACAGTAGATCAAAAAGATGAAAGTATTACAGAATCTATAGTCAAATGAAGGAAAAGACGAGAGGTGACAGGCCTTGAGACAACAAAAGAGTACAGGCCATAAAGTCACATCCTCATTTCAAGAAATAAGTTCATGACTCTAATGTGATTACCAGAAGGAAAAGTTAGACCCTAGAGTAATAGAAATCAGTGTGGACTGGTAAACAAGATGAACTAAACATAAATTGGGGACTGAGTGATTTGGTAATAATCGGCATCATGAGAATTTCAGAGTGCATTCTGGCGATAAAAGAATGGACGACATAAGAATAACCCTTAAAGGTCATTCAGGAAGAAGCTTCCCTAAAGCAAGCAATGTTAGCAAAGTTAAGCTTAAAGGACTATGTGTGCCAGTTACATTAAGTGTCACACTCGTGAGTAAGGAATTTTGTTGTCCTTGGTACAGAAGGATTTCCGCAAGGCGAGTAAAGGTCATCGATGATGTGAAAAGACGCCAAAGATGAAGAGGTCAAACATCTATAGGCAAATCATCGTAACGCTAAATATTAGTACTCCCCTAAAGGGGGAAATATGGAGTGATGTGGCATTAAGTCAGAATTTAGTGGTTCTAGTAACTATGGAATGGTAAAGGAAGAATGCGATAAAAAAAATGAGAAAAGGATGAGATTGCACTTATTCAAGTCCTACAGATATGCTACGATTCCAGAACATTATGCAAACACGACGTCAAGGAAAGAAAGTAAGGGTCCCTGCCCGAGAAATTATTGATAGATAAGGAGCCAGTGCAAGACGTAAGTTAAGACAAAGGAAATAACCCAAGAAAGATTAGGCTGAATATTGATATGAGAATGGGCCAACGAGTAGTTAGTAATTGATTCAGGAAGAGCCTAGTTATGGCTGAACAGGAGGTTACAGATGAGTCAGCAGATCGTGCAAGATAAACATAGTGAAACCCAATATAGTGAATTCAGCCTCGCAGTAATGTCATTATAATACTTGAGAAATATTCAGATAGGAGATGGGGTAGTTAAAGGTACCGTATGAGTATTACGGGAATAAAAGAGAGAGTGCCACTGGGAAGACAGTCAAAATATCAGTTCGGAAGCAATCTTACAAGCACAAGGGCATGAAGGTGAGTAACTAAAGATAATTATAGGCGAGGAAGGACATCAAGATTTCGTTAAGTATACAATGTAATAAGCTCACAGCTTTACAAGAGTCAGAGGATCCTCCCTAAATATTATAATGAAAGACTAGCTGAGGAAGTAAGGAAGAAGGCTTCAACCTAAGCTCAGTAACCTAAGGAGGAAATGATCTTGTAACAACAGTCTCACAACAACATTGTGTTCACTCCATAAGAAAATGACACCGACCGTGGCTAATGAACGGGAGGTAAAATCAGAAGTGATATTCAAGATCATACGAGTTGTCTAGAATTTCAATATGTGTGGGCACTAAGGTAAGCTAAGTATGCGAGCAACAAGGGGGCAGAAAGACTAGGAAAAGTAATTGCTTACATTTAAAGAAAGCTGAGAAGGAACGAAAGGAATTATTCACTTAATGACCCAGAGTACGTTATGAACGCACTTAAGAGTTCGGAGTTTTATACATGAAGCATATATGTTGACAATCATACAGACGTAGAAGACTCTGATATAAGTTAAAAGAAAGAATTGAGTCCAGGTCATAGACAAAGGATTGAATTGTTGAAGATTGTATCATGGATATTCCATAGCATTCATGAAGAGCTAAAGTAATAACTAATACCATGAGCCGCAGATTGGAAGATAGCTTAAACCTACATAAAGGTTGATCAGAGGGAAGAGGAAACTAAAGAGTTACATCAACTAAGTAAATTAGGAGTCTAATTATTGGACTCAGAAAATTATAGAAATCGTGATTGAAAACATTACAGGACCACTCTTAATATCATAGGTACCAGAGAGATAGTACAACAGCCATATTCTATAACGGCTCTACAATAAAGCAGTTAGAAAAGTACCAGCCTCATAAGAAGTCCGTATAAATCTCCCACCGGATTGTGTATGCACCAAAGATACAAGTATTATAATAGAGCTTCAAGTCGTAGAGGTGAATTATACCTATGTGGAAGAGAGGACATGAAAGAGATAAACAATATTACGCGAGATTTTAAGGTAAGTAAGGTAAAGGTGGACAACGTACGAGATACTCAAAAGCAGAGGGTTGTGAATAATCCGTACTTCAGATAGAGGGATAGAAGCATCAGGATCCAGTATCCAGGAATAATAGTAGTGTCATTAGTGGCATACCTTCCAGCCCATGGTTTCTAAGTATCTAGAGATCTAGTTAAGAGAGTAAAGAAGAGTTAGAGACGATGCGGTGTCTCGCTTGACGTTCCATAATAACATAAGGAAAATTATGGTGCAAGCAAGTTGAAGAAAGGTTACAAGTAGTATAAATAGATATGTATAGGTCGCAAGCTAAAGTATGAAAAAGCGACAAGGTTTTAGGAGGACATGAGTAAGGATAAGAAAGGGCAAGTGAGAAGGTGACGAGAATGGATAAGTCCCCAGGATTAAGCCCATGTAAACAAAAGAGTTGACGGTTTCTCTAAGTTGTAGAAAGCTCAGTATAGCCGAATGAATTCAAAGAAGTCTAAGACTAGTAGCATTTAGAAGAAATGGAATGCTGCCCTGGTAATAGAATGAGGGTGTAATTGTGATAAATAAACGGATTTCAAGAGTTGTACAGGATTAAAATACCCACATAAGTGAATCACATTGGGATACTATGAAATACGGTTATGGAAGTATAGTATCTTATCACCCCAGGTGGATCAAAAAATCACTTCAAATGTTCCACAATGCAACATGAGCCCTAGTGATTACGTAAGAGGTTTCAAGTTATCAGTGGTATATTGTAGATCAATATTGAGGTGAATCAACAATGGATGGACACAAGTCACAAAGAATGAGGTGAGGTTAGGCCGTCATTCTTAAGATGAACAAGTAATGAAGAAGCATTAAAGGACTTAGATTTATACATACGGGATAAGTAAAGAAAGTAACCTGGAGTTCGGTAGTAGACCTCAGTAACGATAAATCAAAGTAAGAGTTATGCAATAGTATGACCTACCTAGATGCAGTAAAGTCATACGAATGGATAAACGGATCTATGAAATAAGGTATAACAATATTCGAAGTTTGACAAAGTATCGAGCGAAGAACTTCAGTATACCTACAGATGCCTAGAGGGACATTTTATCAAGCTCTGTATATGTTTGCGAAATGAAGCCTAGAGATTAGCTAAAAGCTGGAGGAAAGAGGAGAGAAGAGTCGCATAGGCGCACATATAAGGAAAGAGTCGTACAGGCTGCGTGATAAAAGATAGCAACAATTACGAGATTGGAAGGATTCCGACCACAAGTCGTGGTGTGAGAAAGAGGCCTAAAGGGGGGAATTCCCTGGCCTTTAAAATTATTTACAGAACAGTTGCCTAAATAGAAAGAACAATATTAAAGTATTCGCAAGAGTTAGGCGTTATGATAATGATAAGTGTATCAGTCAACATTTGAGGACGAATGTTCCAAAGGGGGGAATGATGTTACACCCTCTATTTTCGTACGCGAAAGTACGTCATAAGTAAATTGATGGAAGCTCGGAAATGAGATATTACATCCTGCATTTTCGTATGTTAAAGTTTCGTCATAAGTTAATCGACGTAAGTTCGGGAATGAGATTATTTTGAGATTATAAGCATTATATTATTTCAAACAAGTGATGAGTAAATTCGTGAAGGCGAGAGGGTAAGCAAATTAAAGAAAATAAATTTCGTCAAAGTTTGATATTTTGGGATAAAATACGGCCCGAGCTAAAATACCCGATATTTATGGACTAGTACCATACAAGGTACCACATGGCCATGATAGTAAGGTGTATAATTTGAGATAATTCTTAATTATATGGGTAATTAGTTAATTATCAGATAGTGGGAGATTATCAATTAATCATGAGATTAGTGGTTAATTAATGGTGATTTTGGATAAAGCTTGAACTACAAAAACGTGGCAGCAAGCCACTACACAAACCGTATGACTCTTAGTCATAATTCATGACTCATAGTCCTTTATAATTAGGTGGCAACCTAACATGTTATATACAAGACATTTTCCTTCTAATATTTTCAAGACCAAAAATTGAAACTTATATCCATGAGAGTGAGCAGCTGCTTTTGCCTAATTTGCCTCTCTTCAAGCTTTTGATGTTCACAACCTGAATATCAATGTCAGCAAAGAACAAAATCCTTCTTATATTAAACCAACTGAAAATTTGTACAAGTTCAAAGCAGCTGGAATCCCTTTACACTTTGATACTAAAAAATGGCGATGCAACCAAAGACTGTTTCTTGATGAACCAATTCACTGCCACATGTTCTACACTTAATAGCACGGATTTTGCGATTCTAAGGGAGTACGGTGCAACCTTTTCCAAGAATATCATATGGATTTTTCCCTACTCCAGGTATGTTAAGGCTATCCCTTCTTTCTTTTTGGCATGATCAATACGATACAAACGAAATAAGCAAATGCACAATTTCCATAAACGAGCAAATGTACAATTTCCATAAAGTTCGTGATATTACATTCATGGTTGGAGAAAGAGTATTTATTCGGGTTTCACCTATGAAAGGTGTAATGAGGTTCGGAAAGAAGGGCAAGTTGAGCCCTAGATATATAGGACCCTTAGAAATTCTTGAAAGGGTGGGCGAAGTAGCCTACCGGCTTGCATTACCACCTAGTTTATCAGCGGTTCATCCGGTGTTCCATGTGTCTATACTCCGGAAATATCATGGTGATCCGTCCCATATGTTAGATTTTAGCCTAGTCCAATTGAACAAGGATTTTACTTGCAAAGAGGAGCCGATAGCTATTCTAGCCTGGCAGGTCCGACAGTTAAGGTCTAAGAGTTATCCTTCAATTCGGGTGCAATGGAGAGGTCAATCAATTGAGACATCTACCTAGAAATCCGAGTCATACATGCAGAGTAAATATCCACACCTTTTCACCAGTTCAGGTACTTTTCTAATTCCGTTCGAGGACGAACGTTTGTTTTAGAGGTGGAGAATGTGATGACCCAAAAGGTTATTTTTAAATTTAATAATTATTTCGGTATTCTGAGACCTCAAATAGAACTATTAATCAGTTCTCGACTTACGTGCGCAGTTCGTATAATTTTCCAAAAAGTTTTATATGAAAATAATGATTAAAATGTGAAATAGAGCTTTAAAACTCAATTAAGTTGACTTTGGTCAACATTTTTAGCAAATGGACCTGGATCAGTGTTTTGACAGTTCAGGTAGGTCCTTATCGTAATTTTGGACTTGGATGTATACCCGAAATTTAATTTGGAGGTCCCTAGCTCAAGTTATGACTATTTAACGAAAACTAGAAATTTAAAGGCTAAAGATTTCCAAAGTTTGAGCACGGATTTGATTTTTTGATATCGGGGTCGGAATCCAATTCTGGAAATTTGAATAGGTCTGTTATATCATTTATGACTTGTATGCAAAATTTGAGGCCAATCGGACTTGATTTGATAGGTTTCGGCATTGAATGTAGAAGTTAAAAATTCTTAAGTTCCTTAAGCTTGAATTGGGGTATGATTCATGGTTTTAGTGTTGTTTGATGTGATTTGAGGTCTTGACAAAGTTCGGATGATGTTTTAGGACTTGTTGGTGTATTTGGTTGAGGTCCCGAGGGCTTCGGGTGGATTCCGGATGGTTAACGGATCAAAATTTGGACTTGAGGAAAATCTGAAATTTTGGATTCTGTTGTAATCGCACCTGCGGATTTTAGACCGCAGGTGCGAGCTCGCAAAAGCGAGCCATGCCTCGCAGAAGCAGACTGTCCACAGAAGTGGACGGGGTATCGTAGAAGAGCGACCGTAGAAGCGGCACACGCATCATAGATGTGGGTAAAGGGGGAAGGGACAGCCTTGCGCAGAAGCGAGTCCGCAGAAGCGGACTCTTGTCTGCAGACCGCAGAAGCGACCCTATCCTCCGCAAAAGTGGAACCGCAGATGAGGTTAAGTGTCCGCAGATGCGGTTAAGTATCCGCAGATGCGAAAAAGCCTAGACATAACCCATAAAATTGGAAGTAAACCATTTTTAGACATTTTTGAGTTTTGGGTCTCGGATTTAGGCGATTCCAAAGGGATATTTCACGACTTTGAATTGGGTAAGTGTTCTATAACCAAAAATGATTATATTTCATAAATCCATATCTATATTCATCATTTATTTCGGATTTAGATGGAAGAAATTAGAATTTTTGTAAAACTTTCCAAAAACAAAAATTTAAGATTTGAAGGTCCATTTAACATCGGAATTTAATAATTTTTGTATGGTTGGACTCGTCTCGGAACGGGTGCTCGGATTTCGTAAGTTTTTTTTTGAGATTCGAGACGTGGGCTCCACTGTTAAATTTTGAGATGAATTTCGGATTTAATCCGAAAAATTAGAAAATTCATATGGAATTAATTTCTACGATTTGTATTGAGTATATTGAATTATTTATGACTAGATTTGAAAATTTCGGACACAAATTCGTGAGGCAAAGGTTTATTGGAATCTTGAATTTTGTTGCAAAGTGAGGTAAGTGTCCTGGTTAACCTTGACTTGAGGGAGTAGGATTTATTTGTTTATTCGCTACGTGATTTAATGTGCGGGTACAACGTATATGTGAGGTGATGAGTACTAATACGTTGTGGTTGAATCAAAGCATGTTGGAGGAATTTAATTTATTTTGAATAATTATTTATTTACTTAAGATATTCCTGCTTAAGTTTATTATTGATTATTTGAATATTATTTATGGAATTTTTAATGATTTAAATATTGTTGAATATGGAGAGAAAGAGCGTAAAAGCACGAAGGGTGATGCCGTGCCATTTTCGGAGAGTGTAAAAGCACGAAGAGTGATGCCATGCCAAAAGAGAGTTAAAGCGCGAAAGGCGATGCCGTGACAATTATTATTATTTATTTATCAAATTATGGGAGAATGAGAGTAAAAGCACGAAGGGTGGTGCCGTGCCATTTTCATATTATCAGTTGTTCATTTTATTGTTGAGGAATTAATTGTCTGCTAAGTGATACTTCTCCTGCTGAATTAATTATATCATTCCCCTTCGCATGTTCCCTCCCAAATTTTTATAAAGTGTTATTTATTTTATTATTGTTGCTTCGTATTTGTATATACGTGTACAGGTTGTTTACGTACGAGTCCTGTCATAGCCTCGTCACTACTTCGTAGAGGTTAGGCTTGACACTTACGGAGTACGTGGGGTCGGTTGTACTCATACTACACTCTGCACGCCTTGTGCAGATTTTGGAGATGGTCCCAGCGATGTACCATAGACTTGCTGGGATTCAGCAACCTAGAGGAGACTTGAGATATAACTACACACCGTCCGCAATTCTGAAGTCCCCTTCTATCTTATCTTAGCTTTGTATTGTATTTCAAACAACTTGAATTTTATTCAGACCATTATTTGTATTATCCTAGTAACTCGTGCACTTGTGACACCAGATTCGGGGATGTATTTTGATGATTCGGTTGTTGTGGTCTTCCGCACGTTATTTCAGTAATTGACTTCTGCTTAAATTGATTTGTTTAAAAATGGTTAAGATTTTTCTAACGTTGGCTTGCCTAGCAAGTGAAATGTTAGGCGTCATCACGTTCCCGAAGGTAGAAATTTCGGGTCGTGACATGTTTGGTCTTATACATGTTAGTTTAGTCAAATATTAGTAACAAATATTAATTATGTTAGTTCTTTTAAATATTTGCAAAATCTTGTGAACTTGCAAGCAAAGAACATGGAGAACAATTGCAAGATAAAGAAAATGCAATGGATGGAACAAGCATAAGCGATATGTCAGCTCCATTGTCTGTTAATGAAATACAAGAAGATAGGGTGGCCAACACAGGTACTAGGTTCAGTTCTACAGGTGAAATTTCAGAAGTTAAGGACATTTTGGAGAATTGTGTCCTTAATATTAGATTCATACTTCAAATTGTCAGGACATTTCAAAAATTATGTCTTGATTTTTAGTTTCTTCATTTGACAATATGTCTTAGAATTGAGGTCTTGCAGCAAACTAATGTATATGTAGTGTTGCTTGCATAGAAAAACAAAAATGTTGTTGTTAACTAATATACTAGGAAAAGGAAGAGAGATAGTATTGGTTTTGATGGTCCATCATTTGCTATTCTTACTCCTACTCCCCCGACTACACAAACGAGCATTGATGAGGGTTTGTCCATGGATATTAAAGGAAATATTGAAGAAGAGCTTGGTCGAGGGAAAGGGAATAAGAAGCATAGTTGGAAATTGCAATCTCCTTTTGAACAGATAAACAAAAGAGGAACATCGATGGCGCACAATGAAAATACTACCGAGTATACGGGCTGGATAAAATCAAAATATACTCGTACATGTATTTTTCATTATGCCAAAGATGATGAAAAGTTATTGAATAAATTCATTGGGTGGTTGGGCAAGGAGAAAATGAAAGGTCGCAAAAAAGTGTAAGTCCCTAAATGTATTTATTATTTCTTAATTGCTTACATTTGGGTCTTGAACTCCTAATTTTGAATTCGGGACTAAGTGTCCTAAATTTTTGAGCTTCCAACTCTAAGTTCAGGACTAAGTGTCCTAAATGTTTGAGTTACACATGTTTGAGCTTGTAACTCGAAGTTCAGTACTAGGTGTCCTTAACTTCTGAACTTGTAACTCTAAGGTCAGGATTACCTGTCCTTAATTTTTGAACTTCCAACTCTAATTTCAGAACCAAGTGTCCTTAATTTATGAGCTTGTAACTCTAAGTTAAGGACTACCTGTCCTTAATTTTTGAACTTTCAACTCTAAGTTCAGTACCAAGTGTCCTTAATTTTTGAACTTCCAACTCTAAGTTCATGACCAAGTGTCCTTAATTTATGAGCTTCCAACTCTAAGTTCAGGACCAAGTGTCCTTAATTTATGAACTTTCAACTCTAAGTTCAGGACCAAGTGTCCTTACTTTATGAGCTTCCAACTCTAAGTTCAGGACCAAGTGTCCTTAATTTTTGAACTTCCAACTCTAAGGACCAAGTTTCCTTAACTTATGAGCTTGTTACTCTAAGTTCAGGATTAAGTATTCTTAATTTTTGAACTTCCAACTCTAAGTTCATGACTAAGTGTCCTTAACTTTTGAACTTCCAACTCTAAGTTCAGAACCAAGTGTCCTTAATTTATGAGCTTGTAACTCTAAGTTAAGGACTACCTGTCCTTAATTTTTGAACTTCCAACTCTAAGTTCATGACCAAGTGTCCTTAATTTATGAACTTATGCACTGCTAATTAGGAATTGAGGACTAACTTATAAGCTTTCTAACTTTGATAATATTTTAAATTTTCAGTGGACAAACTGATATTTATTCTGAGGATAATGGTATGAGAACGAATCCATATAAATTGTACAATCAAAAAGTCAGTAGCAAAATATTCTTCCTTGAGCTTTCAAATAGTAGCTATGTACTTGATGATAAGGTTTGATAATTTACAAGGCATTTCTTTTCTTTCTTCTTAATTTAGTATTTTTTAATTATTTATGACTCATGGATTTTTATTTTATTTTTTGCCTTTTTATGAAGCATATTGACATTGCCTTGTATTATTTGAGAAAGAAGGAATGCTACCACCCTTGCGCCTATCCACTTTGTTGTACAACTACAGATATAGTTTTTGATAACTATATAATACTTGTGTATAAGGATTTCAATGAAAATGCTTCAAATGAGTTTTGGTGTGTTGATAATCAATTGTTTATCATACCATATGTGTAGGGGTTGACAATCGGAGATGTAAAATTGCTTGGACAGAGGTTGATAAAATCTTTTTTCCATGTCGGCTACCTTCAGAAGACAATGATGACGTGACACATTTTCTTTTGGGTATATTGGACTTGAATGAGAAAAAGATTGATGTGTACGATTCCATATATAGTGAACCATATGAGGATTGATTGAAACACACTGAAATGTATTTTGGAAATGCATTCAATAAATTTGATATTCAGTGGCAAAGATCACTGAAACAAACCGGATCGTAAGTGTTGTTATTTGCTATATAATTTATATGTACTTTAGATTTATTTATTAAAGATATTGTTTAATTGACTCCCTACCTTAAAATTATTTTAGTATTGATTGTGGTGCATTCCTAATCAAGTATGCCGAGTTGTTGATGATGGGAAAGGATGTGGAGAAATTCCAACCTGAGGACATATCAAATTTCAGAAAAGAACTTGCAGCAAATATTTGGGCACATGGAGAGTGAAAAAGAAATTCTAGTTATTAAACACCACCAGAAAAAGTCGGTGACGACTATGATAGTGAAAATAAAACTTCTTGCCCAAAGGAGCTATAGTGTAGTAGTATAGAAAGTCAGCTGTAGTGGAATTGCTAGTAGTATATTTCTGAAATATCCTGTAAATTATTCATAAGCCACTTTATTTTGTTTGCATAGCAAAATATTTTGGGCGCAACTTTGACAAATAAAAGTTTCAACAGTAATATGAAGGCGACACCTTTAGCCAAATCTGTTGCTTTTAATGAATGTTGCTGGTTTTCATATTTATTCTTCTGAGGTTGCTATCATGTTATTAATCTCTCTCTCTCTCTCTCTCTCTCTCTCTCTCTCTCTCTATATATATATATATATATATATATATATATATATATTTTTTTTTTTTTCCCTTTTTTTTGCTGGTCAATGTGACCTTTTTGAATTTTTAATTGCTAAAATTGGTCAATGTGCCCAGTTGAGTAGCTACTGTCTAGGTAAATTTCTGCTTATGTTGTGATCAGCTTTTTTGACAACTGGTTTCTGATCTTTGAGCTGAACCTTGTGAGTCTTTTTGAGCTCAACTTGTAGTTTTTGGGAAGAATTCTGCACAACTGAAAATTCTGCACTTTTGAGCAATAATTCTGCCCACAGAAATTTCAAGTTGTTAGCAGGGTTCCAAAGTAGTTACTGATTTCTAGTTTTCTGGGAAGATATTGAGATAGCACTTGTGGATTGAATTGAAGAGTTTAACAGCTTCACTTGCCTCGACAACTCAGTTGTCCACAATTGCAGTTTTGTCCAGTATTTGTTTCAGAAGTTTTACCCAGTTTTAATGAAATTTGCAGCTTGATAATTGACAATTTCATTAGTCCAATTTGGTTCTTTCTGTTAACTACTGATCTGTCCATTTTTGCACAGTTTTAAACTGGCACTGTTTGATTAAATTGTCCGAAAGTGTTTTAGATTCCATCCAGTTTATTGTTGATTTGCACAGTCTTGCAAATCTGTAGAGCTATTGCAAAAGATTCTTATATGTTAGTTCATGTATTATATGTTGGGAGCTGCAGGCTTAAGCTAACAGTTGAGCAGGTGAAAATCCACAGTTTTGAATCCACTTGTGAACACCTGAGCAGGTGAAAAGCTGCAGTCATTCTCCCCTATGTTAATGTTGAACTTCGTTGGTAGTGCAGGGCAATTTCATTTCCAAGATGGAATAGACAAAGCAATACACATTGATTGTTGTAGAACTTCAGGACATAATGTTCATAAATGTCCAGATTTGTTGAAGGATGAAAATGATATTCAGGACGTATTTTTCTGAAATGTTCTAAACTTCTGGAAATCTAGACACTTAACTAAGATTTTCATAAGTTAAGGACATTTTAGAAATTTATGTCCTTAATATTAAATTCATACTTCAAACTTTCAGGACGTTTCAAAAAATTATGTCCTGAAGTTTACTTGTACCAACTCATTTTCAAAATAAGATGTAGCAAGCTGCAGGCGTCAAGTTTTACAAAGAAAAATGACTTTCTTGTTTACTTATGGCAAGAGTATAATCCCATAAATAATAATTGGCCCGACAAAGAAAACTTGAACTCCCAACAAAAGAAAAAGAAATGAAGAGCACGTAAGCACAAAGAAACATTGAAAATTCAAGATACTTTTTATATAACCATCTGCTAAAGCTTACTTGCTCAAATAAAAACAATTTAATTGAATCCAATTTATAGCAAAAACTTAAAAGACTAGATAAACATAAGTGGATATCTATAATTCTCTATGCTTCCTTGAAAATGGGTGGACTGCCGGAGAATATATACAAGATGTTCCATTATGACCAATTCTTCTGCAACGACAATATTTGAACGTTATTTTTGATGATTCGGTAGCTGGAATATGCCTTTTCTTCTGCCTTCTGCCTGGCGGGACCTTGAAATATGGAGATTTGATTTATGACTTAACACTCTCTGGTACAATCCAAGAATCTGTATGTCCTACAGGATGTCTTTGTCTTTCATATATTTTCAGCCAAGATTCCTTTAAGTAACAGTCCGAGCAGAAATTGAACTTCTTGATGTTTCTTTTCTCGATAGCTACGATTGCATGTATACTTGGTAATTCATCAAATTGAAATTGAAAACAATAACATGTTCTTTTGTTTAAGTCCAACAAGAAAGTATATCCTTCTTCCTCGTCTCTAGAACGCCATGAATCAACAGGGAAGGCCTTCAAAGTTGAAAAACTATAAGTTAATACATTATGTTAAATTATCATTAAAATAATAAGCTAAAGTAAGAACATAATACTTACATTTAAAGTAAAAAGCTAAATCTATCTTTTTCTTCAATTCCTCTTCTACCCAACATGAAACATCATAAAAGTTCCTTCTCCTTCATTTCTTCTTTCATAAAACCAACGTTGTAGCTTCACTTGGATGAAATCCATCATTCTCAATATAGGCAGCTCCCTTGCTTCTAATAGCACAGAATTCATTGACTCAACTATGTTTGTTGTGAGCATGTCATATTTTCGTCGTGGACAACAAGAACGCGCCCACCTTTCCGGTGGTTCTTCTATCAAGTAGTCAAAAGTCTTCTTATAAACTTTTGGTATCTCTGACATGTAGAGATCAAATTCTTTGCACCTGTATACTCTTGCAGCACTTTGAAAAAGTTTTATGACCTCACTTTTCACTTTCCTTCACTTTAGGTTCTGCTCCAAATGATAGATACAAATCCCATGGTGGCTTTCAGGATATACCTTTGTGATGCCATGTGCAATAGATTGATGCCTATCTGATAAAAAAAATAAGTTGTCACGGCTCCCAATTGCATTGTGAAGCTCACTAAAGTACCACTCATAGGAGTTGTTATTTTCAGATTCTGCAATCCCAAAGGCTAGTGGGAATATTTGGTTATTTGCATTCTTTGAAATTAAAATCATTAAAATACCATGATATTTTGACTTCAAAAAAGTTGCATCAACAGCAATCACCGGTCTATAATGATTCCAACCAGCTATTGATGATCCATATGCATAAAACATATAAAGAAACCTGAAAAAATAAACCAAAATTCAGTATTAATAAACACTTTTTGATGTTAGTGTATGTTTACAGGTTTTTATTTTCATCATGTACAAGTAAGAAGACAACAATTCATAATTCTCTTCAGGAGTTCCTCTCATTAAAGCTGAAGCACGTTGAATAGCATGCCACGCCTTGTGATACCCAATGCCTAGTCCATGTAATTTTTACATTTATGCCATGACAAAGGCTGGTGTAACTTCAAACCTTGGGTCTCGAAGATTTTCAATAATGTAACCACAACTTTGAAGTTGCATGCCTTTGATCAACTTTCATAGTGTTAACTGAGTAGTCATGATTTTTCTCAACCTTTACTATCTTGAATAATGTTGAATCTTTAATTTTGAAAGCACGCACACACCACCCATACTTTTTATCATTGCATTTCAAAGAATATCTTGTTGAGCTTGATCTAACAACCTTGAATTCAAAATGTCCTTTAATTGCTATATTCGAAAAACAATTAATTATACTCTTCTTTTTATCAAATATTGATTCCACTTTTATTTCATCCAACGAAGCATTTTCTCTCAATATTGTAGTTAAGGATTATTTTTGTTTTGACTTTGACCTTCGTCTGGTTAGTTGAGTAGAGGATTTTTCAGCAACTTCTTCAATTACTGGTACGTTCTCTAAGACTTGAATACCCAAAGCTTGTTGGTTGTCAATCTCAATAATGCTTTGTCCTTCCACTTGAATAGAATTAAATGTTTGAAGCACCTCTTCAATTATTGGTTCAGGTTCTACCACATCTATTTCCATTATCTGTTGGCATTTGTCTTGATTGCCTTGTTGAGTTTCTATGTTAACATATTCAAAGGTGCTTGTAGAGCCAAAAACTCTTTGCGAAACATCAACAATAAAACGACAGCCCTTGAAGAGTGAATGACTTTTTAGTAACTTTATACATGTGTGAAGATCTAAATCTTTGGATACAAGCATTCCCTTGCTTATTCCCAGGTTTATATCAAACCATATCATTGTTTCAAACTTGTCTCTATCCAATTCAATAACTTCAAAGACCTAGTTGACAAAATCTTCAAATCGAATTGCCTCAGGTACTAGAACAAGCTTTGTTTGATGATCCAGATACTTATAGTCTGCAGTCCATCTTCTATTTAAAGTAATTATAATACATATTGTATCCATCCTGCAAGTCAAGAAAAGGGAAAATTCAGGACACTATGTCCTTAATATTTACACAGTAGTTATAATGACCTGACTGGTCATTTTGCTTTCTAGATCCTTGTTCCCCTAAATAATACTCCATGTATATGCTTTTACTATTTTATGAATTGCGGGGACGATTAGTTTGGGATTTAGAAGGGTTCGGGTTGAAATCGAAATATTTAGTTCCTTAATATTAGCTTTAAAGGGGTAAGTTTGACTTGGGTCAACATTTCTAGTAAACGGCCGGGATTTGATGGTCCCAATAGTTTTTATGATGCTTTTTGACTTGGGCGTATGTTCGTATCGGGTTTTGGATGACCGGGAGCGTTTCAGCGCAAAACGTTGAAGGTTAGCGTATTGGAGGTTATAAAGTTCTTTAAATTTGGTTTGGAATAGGTTTTGGTATTATCGAGGTATGTTTGGGATTTCGAGCCTGGGAATAGTTCCGTATGGTGATTTAAGACTTGCACGCAAAACTTGGTATCATTCCGAGTAGTTTAAGTATGAATCGGCGCATTCGGAGTAAGTTGGAAAATTTTGAAGTTCATAAGTTGATTCTATTAGTTGTGAGTTGTGATTCTTAGTTTTAATATTGTTTACCTTATTTCGAGGGTGAGAGCGAGTGCGTTTTATGTTTAAAAACTTATTTGTATGTTTGGACGGGGCCTCGGGGGGCCCGGATGACATTTGGACAATGCACGAAAGTCGTTTGGCCTTGGATGAACAGCTGAAGCATCAAGCTTCTGGTGCAATCACACCTGCGGAGGGCCAGCCGTAGGTGCGAGCTCGCGGAAGCGAGCCAGCACCCGCAGAAGCAGCCCAGCATGGGAAGCCCAAAAATCGCAGATGCGGGACATGGTGCGCACCTGCGATGGAAGCAACCGCAGAAGCGGCCAAAGCCGCAGGTGGAGCACGCGCGTCTCAGCAGCGGTCCTGCAGAAGCGGGCCTGTGGTCCGTAGATGTGAAAGAGGTCAACTGAGGGAGAGTCGCATCTGCAAGGCTTTCTCCGCAGAAGCGGAGCTGCAGATGCGGTCATGGATCCGCAGAAGCGGAAGTCTTGGAGGCAGAGAGGTTCATTTAATACGGGACTTAGGCCATTTTTTACTCATTTTGTTTCACTTCTTGGGTGATTTTGGAGATTCTTAGAGAGGGGTTTTCACCTAGCTATTGGAGGTAAGTGATTTATATCTAATGTAAGTTAAATACATAGATTATGGGTAGATTTTAACATGTAAAATTGTGAAAATTATGGGTTAAGATGAAAAAACCTAGGTTTTGATAAAAATGGGATTTAACCATGAAAAGGGTTATGGAATTTGGTGAAAGTTATATATTTGAGTTCGTGAGGTTATGGGTAACAATTTTCTTTGAAAATTTCCAGAATCCGAGTACGTGGGCCTGGGGGTAAATTTTAGAAATCTTCCAAAAGGGGTTGGGTAACTACTCTAATAGTTAGATTACGAACTTTCGAATATGTATTGATTATTTTATATAACATTTAACTAGCTTCGGATTGTTCGGCATCGAGTTGAGGCTTTAGAGTGAATTCGAGGCTGGAAAGCGATCTTTGAGATAAGGTAAGTCTCTTGCCTAACCTTGTAAGAGGGAATTTACCCCATAGATGATTTAAATTACTATTTGCTTCTAATTGTGGGGGCTACGAACGCACAAGGTGACGAGAGCCCATGCGTAGCTACTAATTATGCTTATGTCTGGGTAGTTTAGGCCCCAAATCATGAAATATTTGTAATATTTGCACCCTACCTATTTATTTAAGTGCCTAAATTATATTGGAACTTGATAAAAGAATTATAAAAGACCGAATTTCACTTACTTGAGTTTTGGCGGGTTACTTGACCGTTAATAGAAATTGTGCTTCTTTGTGTATTCTCCTTGTAATAACTTTTAAATCGGATGTTAATAAAGTATACTCTCTTCTTGTGGAGCGGGCCGAATGCATGGGCAGTAGATAGATGCATCTATGGTTCATGCCGCACGACCCTCGGCAGTGTACACATTATTCTGGATCGGGCCGTACGACCTCGACATAATCGTGCGTGAAAATACTCGTAGTTGAATTATATTTGATATTATTTTATGGCTTGAAAGGTTAAGAATTTCATATGACAGAAACTGACTTGGGATTTACCATTCGTGAAAAAATTATTTATTTCCTGCTTGTTATTGAGTTTATATTATTATGTACATAACTCATGCTTATTTAGAATTTCTGTATTTTTATTGTTAGCCCATAGTAAGTGTCGATGTCGACCCCTCGTCACTAATTCTTCGAGGTTAGACTAGATACTTACTGGGTACATGTTGTTTATGTACTCACGCTACACTTTTGCACTAACCGTGCAGAATCTGAGGCAGGTGCATCTGGCAGTCTTAACGGCGCGCACCCTCGTTACCCTGAAGCCTAGTGGTGAGCCACTTCCTGAGCTGTTCTGCAGCACCTAAAGTCTCTCTTTTGTATCTATTTTTCTGTCCATTTTATTTTAGACAATAGTTAGAGTTTTGTATATTCTACTAGTTGCTCATACACTTATGACACCAGTTCTTGGCACACACACTAGTAGACTTTATGATTTTGGAGTACTTATATCACTATGATTGCCACTTAGTTGTATTCGTTTTATTTATTAAATTTTCTACTCCTTAATTTCTTAATAAATAGAATTTAATTACTTGGAAACTTATTAAAAAGAGAAATAACATGGATTAGTTCACTGTTGGCTTGCCTAGCGGCTATGTTGGGCGCTATCACGGCCTATAGGGGAAATTAGGTCGTGACAACATGGTATCAGAGCACTAGGTTCACGTAGGTCTCACAAGTTATGAGCAGGCCTAATAGAGTTTTGCGAATCGGTGCGGAGATGTCTGTACTTATCTTCGAGAGGCTATAGGGTGTTAGGAAACTACTCTTTCTTCATCTCCTATTGTACAATTAATGTTGTGCTAAGTATCTTTCTCTTATTCTCTCACATATAGTGAGAAAGCGCGTGGTAGATGCACCCGATCAAGGAGGAGCTGCTCCCCCTATTGCTAGAGGCGGAGGCAGAGGTTGAGGGAAGGCTCCAGCTCGTGGTAGAGGACGAGGGCATCCTAGAGTTGTTCCATCCATGCCACAAGTGGATCCAATAAAGGATCCTATTATTGAGGAGCAGGACGAGGTGCCTGTAGCAGAGCCAGCCCCGATAGATTTCATGTCCGCACCGGGATTCCGGGAGGTCATGGGTCGTATGCTGCGGTTCATGGATTCTATGAATCGGGATGGTTTATTTTCAGCAGACCCAGCCACATCTCAGGCTGTAGGGGGAGTATAGACCCCTACCGCTCGGGCTCCAGGGCATGCAATTGCCGTATATCAGACCCCGGGCGCTACCTATGAGCGGAGCTCAGCCAGTTGCAGCAACTATACCTGAGCCTAGACCAGTTACGGCCGGCGATCCACAGAAGCTATTGGACAGATGGACCAATCTACATCCTTTTGTCTTTGGGGGTAAGCGACATGAGGACCCCCAAGATTTTATTGATCGGTGCAGGGACAGACTACACAACATGAGGATATTGGAGTCTCACGGGGTGGAATTTACCATCTTCCAACTTGAGGGCAAGGCCCGTAGGTAGTGGCAGTCATATCTCCTCGGCAGACCAGCAGATTCTCCTCCCATGACTTGAGACCGTTCACCCGTATTTTTTTGGATAGGTATATTCTGCCCTCTCAGAGGGAAGAGTTGCGATTTCAGTTCGAGCAGCTCCAGCAGGGTCAGATGTCGATGACCGACTATGAGGCGAGATTATCCGAGTTATCTCGCCATGCACTTATAATACTCCTATCGACGCAGAGAGAGTGTGGAGGTTTGTTACAGGTTTGCACTCTGGTATTCAGGCCACTATGGCCCGAGAGATTGAGATGAGGACTTCTTACGAGCTAGTTATGAAGATAGCTCGGAGGATCGAGGGTGTACGCCAGCGTAGTCAAGAGCAGACGACGAGGGATAAGAGGTTTCGATATTCTGGAGAGTTTAGAGTGCCCCAACTGTGGGTAGAGGTCAGTTTGTGAGGGATCACTCAAGCAGGCCCACATATCCAGCACCGTTTCCTCCTCGGGGTGCTTCGGTATGACCTTATTTCAGCACCATGCTAGAGAGTTTCTACCGCCCACCAGCTATTCAGGGTTCCTTCAGTGGGTATTTGGGACATCATGGTCAGACTTCAGGTCAGCAGTCCACCGTATTGAGAGGTTGTTTCGAGTGCGGGGATCTCAGTCATGTGCGGAGGTTCTTCCCCAGGCTTTGGGGCAAGGAAGTACATCAGGGTCAGCAGCCTATGATTACACCACCAGCTGCCCCACCAGCCGTCCGGCTGCACAGAGGCAGAGAACAGGTGGTTAGGGGCCGCCCTAGAGGTGGAGGCCAACCAGGTGGTGCTCCCGCCAGATTCTATGCCTTTCCAGCCATACTAGATGTAGTAGGCTCAAATGTCGTGATCACAGATATTATTTCTATCTGCGGTAGGGATGCTTCGGTACTATTTGATCTAGGGTCTACATATTCATATGTTTCATCTTTGTTTTCTCATTTCCCGGGAGTTCCTCGTGAGTCCTAGGGTACTCATGTTTATGTGTCCACTCTAGTGGGCGATTATGTTGTTGTGGATCAGGTCTACCGGTCATGTATCATGACTTTCTGTGGTTATGAGACTAGAGTGGATCTTCTGTTGCTTGATATGACCGACTTTGAGGTAATCCTAAGCATGGACTGGTTGTCTCCATATCATGTCATGCCAAGACTGTTACCTTGGCAATGCCAGAGTTACCTAGATTGGAGTGGAAGGGATCGTCTGTCAGTGCATCCAGTCGGGTTATCTCCTTTCAGAAGGCTCAACACATGGCCGAGAAGGGTTGTTTGGTTTATCTAGCCTATGTTCGGGATACTACCACAGAGACTCCAGTGATTGATTAAGTGCATGTGGTCCGAGAGTTCTCCGATGTGTTTCCTTCTGATCTTCCAGGCATGCTACCAGATTGTGATATCAATTTTTGTATCGATTTGGCTCCAGGTACCCAACCTATATCTATCCCACCGTACTGCATGGCTCCGAAAGAGTTGAAGGAGTTGAAGGAACAGCTTGAGGAGTTTCTAGCAAAGGGGTTCGTCAGACCAAGTGTATCGCCTTGGGGTACACCAGTGTTATTTGTGAAGAATCAATATGGGACTATGTGGATGTGCATTGATTACCGCCAGTTGAACAAAGTTACCATTAAGAACAAGCACCCGTTGCCGCGTATTGATTACTTATTTGACCCGTTGTAGGGTGCTAGGGTGTTCTCTAATATCGACTTGAGATTGGGGTACCATCAGTTGAAGATTCGGGTTTCGGATGTTCCAAAGACGGCTTACCGGACTAGATATGGCCATTATGAGTTTCTGGTGATGTCCTTCAGTTTGACTAATGCCCCGACGACGTTTTATCGATTTGATGAACCAGGTGTTCAAGACATGTATTGATTCGTTTGTCATTGTCTTCATTGGTGACATTTGATTTACTCGCGTAGCATGGAGGAGCTCGAGCAACATTTGAGAGTGGTGCTTCAGACCTTGCGATAACAGAAGCTATATGCTAAGTTCTCCAAATGTGAGTTTTGGTTGGATTCCATAGCATTCTTGGGGCATGTTGTATTAGGCGAGGGTATTAAGGTAGATCCCAGGAAGATTGAGGCAGTTCAAATTTGGCCTCGTCCTACCACGGCGACTGAGATTAGGAGCTTCTTGGGGTTAGCAGGTTATTATTGCCGGTTTGTGGAGGGCTTCTCATCTATCGCAGCACCTTTGAGTAGATTGACCCAGAAGGGTGCTCCGTTCTGATGGTCCGATGAGTGTGAGGTGAGCTTTCAGAAGCTCAAGACCGCATTGACTTCAACACTAGTGTTGGTGTTGCCTTCCAGTTCTGGGATGTATAATGTGTATTGCAATGCTTCACGCATTGGTTTAGGTTGTGTATTGATGCAGGAGAGGCGAGTTATTGCATATGCTTCATGAAAGCTGAAGCCCCACGAGAAGAATTACCATGTACACGATTTGGAGTTGGTCGCGATTGTTCATGCTCTTAAGATCTGGAGGAATTATCTTTATGGTGTATCCTGTGAGGTTTACACCGATCATCGCAGCTTGCAGCATTTGTTCAAGCAGAGGGAACTCAATTTAAGGCAGCGCAGGTGGCTTGAGTTACTAAAAGATTATGATATTACCATCCTTTATCATCCAGGCAATGCGAATGTTGTTGCGGATGCCTTGAGCAGAAAGGCGGAGAGTATGTGTAGTTTGGCATTCATTTCAGCAGAGGAGAGGCCACTAGCTTTGGACATTCAGTCCTTGGCTAACAGACTTGTGAGGTTGGATATTTCAGAGACCAGGCGAGTTCTTGCATGCGTTGTTGCCCAGTCTTCACTATTCGAGCAGATCAAGGCTCGTCAGTTTGATAATCCGCACTTATTGGTTCTCAGAGAGATAGTACTACAGGGTAGTGCCAAACAGGTTACTATCGGGGAGGATGGTGTTACGCAACTCCAGGGTCGCCTATGTGTCCCTAATGTTGATGGATTAAGGTAAAAGATTCTAGAGGAGGCACACAGTTCTCGATATTCTATTCACTCACCCAGGTGCTACGAAGATGTATCGCAACTTGAGGCAGCATTATTAGTGGCGGCGGATGAAGAAGGACATAGTTGAGTATGTAGCGAGGTGCCTTAATTTCCAGCAGTTTAAGTACGAGCATGAGAGGCCAAGTGGCCTACTCCAACAGATGGTTATACCTGAGTGGAAATGGGAGTGCATTACCATGGATTTCGTACTTGGGTTGACGCGGCCCTTGCGGAAGTTTAATGCAGTTTGGGTCATTGTCGACAGGTTGACCAAGTCAGCACACTTCATTCCGGTTGTTACCACGTATTCTTCACAGAGGTTGGCTCAAATTTACATTCAGGAGATTGTTCGGTTACATGGTGTGCATGTTTCCATCATATCATATAGAGCCCCCCAGTTTACTTCACATTTCATGAGGGCCGTACATAGTGAGTTGGGGACCCAAGTAGAGCTCAACACTGACTTTTATCCGCAGTAGACCGACGGACAATCTGAGCGAATGGTTCAGATTATGGAGTACATGCTCAGAGCATGTGTGATTGACTTCGGAGGGTAGTGGGATAGATTCTTGCCATTGGCTGAGTTTTCTTACAACAACAGTTATCAGTTCAGCATAGAGATGGCTCCATTTGAGGCTTTATATGGTCGGCGATGTCGTTCGCCCGTCGGATGGTTTGAGCCCGGTGAGGCTAAGTTATATGGTACCGATTTAGTGAAGGATGCCTTGGAAAAGGTAAAGTTGATTCAGGAGCGACTTCGCACAGCACAGTCCAGACAGAAACGTTACGCGTACCAGAAGGTGCGTGATTTATCATTTATGGTGGGCGAGAAAGTTCTCTTGAAAGTCTCGCCGATGAAGGGAATCATTAGGTTTGGGAAGAAGGGAAAGTTGAGCCCAAGGTTCATAGGACCATTTGAGGTGTTGAGATGAGTTGGGAAAGTTGCTTATGAGCTTGATTTACCTCCCAGTCTATCTGGAGTTCATACGGTTTTCCACGCGTCTATGCTCCGGAGGTATCATGCCGACAGGTCGCATGTGTTAGACTTCAACACTATTCAGCTAGATGAGAGCCTGGGTTATGAGGAAGAGCCAGCTACCATTGTTGACAGGCAGGTTCGCCAACTGAGGTCCAAGAAGATTTCTACTGTAAAGTTCAGTGGAGGGGCCAACCAGTCAAGGAGGTGACTTGGGAGGTCGAGGAGGACATGCAGAGCAGATATCCACACCTATTCAGCACTTCAGGTATGATTCTAGACCCGTTCGAGGATGAACGTTTATTTAAGAGGTGAAGAATGTAACGACCAGACCGGTCATTTTATTTCTAGATATCGTTCCCCTAAATAAGACTCCATGTATGTTCTTTTACTGTTTTATCACATGCATGTACGGTTAGTTCAGAATTTGGAAGGGTTCGGGTTGAAATTGGAACACTTAACTCCTTAATATTGGCTTTAAAGGGGTAAGTTTGACTTGGGTAAATATTTCTGGTAAACAACCTCAGAACCAGGATTTGACGGTCCCAATAGGTTAGTATGATGATTTTGGACTTGGGCGTATGTTCGGATCGGGTTTTGGATGACCCGGGAGAGTTTCGGCGCAAAACGTTGAAAGTTGGCGCATTGAAGGTTTTAAAGTTCTTTAAATTTGGTTTGAAGTAGGTTTTGGTGTTATCGAAGTCCATTTGGGATTCCGAGCCTGGGAATTATTCTGTATGGTGATTTAATACTTGCACGCAAAACTTGGTGTCATTCCAAGTAGTTTAAGTATGAATCGGCGCGATCGGAGTAAGTTGGAAGAATTTGAAGTTCATAAGTTGATTTTATTGGTTTTGGGTTGCGATTCTTAGTTTTAATGTTGTTTTCCGCATTCCGAGGGTGCGAGCTAGTCCGTTTTATGTTTACAAACTTATTGATATGTTTGGACGGGGCCAAGGATGCCATTCGGACGATGCGTGTAAGTCGTTTGGCCTTGGATAAACAGCTCAAACATCAAGCTTCTGGTGCAATCGCACCTGCGGAGGGCCAACCGCAGGTGCGAGCCAGCAGCCGTAGAAGCAGCCCAGCATAGGCAGCCCAAAAATCGCAGATGCGGGATATGGTGCGCACCTGCGAAAGTACAGGTGCGATGGAAGCAATCGCAGAAGCGGCCAAAGACGCAGGTGCGGCACGCAAGTCACAGCAGCGGTCCTGCAAAAGCGGGCCTGTGGTCCGCAGATGCGGAACAGGCCAACTGAGGGAGAGTCGCATCTGCGAGGCTTTCTCCGCAGAAGCGGAGCCGCAAATGCGGTGATGGAGCCGCAGAAGCGGAAGTCCTGGAGGTAGTGAGGTTTATTTAATACGGGACTTAGGCCATTTTTGACTCATTTGCTTCACTTCTTGGGCGATTTTGGACCTTCTTAGAGAGGAGTTTTTCACCTAGCTATTGGAGATAAGTGATTTCTATCCAATGTAAGTTAAATACATTGATTATGGGTAGATTTTAATATGTAAAATTGTGAAAATTATGGGTTTAGATGAAAAAAATCTAGGTTTTGATAAAAATGGGATTTAACCACGAAAACGGTTATGGAATTTGGTGAAAATTATATATTTGAATTCGTGAGATTATGCGTAACAATTATCTTCGAAAATTTTCAGAATCCGGGCACGTGGGCCTAGGGTGAATCTTAGAAATCTTCCAATAGGGGTTGGGTAACTACTCTAATAGTTAGATTACGAACTTTCAAACATGTATTGATTATTTTATATAATATTTGACTAGTTTCAGATTGTTCGGCACTGAATTGAGGCTTTAGAGTAAATTCGAGGCCGGAAAGAGAGCTTTGAGATAAGTTAAGTCTCTTGTCTAACCTTGTAAAAGGGAATTTACCCCATAGGTGATTTAAATTACTATTTGCTACTAATTGTGGGGGCTACGAATGCGTGAGGTGATGAGAATCCTTCCGTAGTTACTAATTATGCTTATGCCCGGGTAGTTTAGGACCCAAATCATGAAATATTTGTAATGTTTGCACCCTACCTGTTAATTTAAGTGCCTAAATTATATTGAAACTTGATAAAAGAATTGTAAAAGACCGAATTTCACTTACTTTATTTTTGGCGGGTTACTTGACTGTTAATAAAAATTGTGCTTATTTGTGTATTAGCCTTATAATAACTTTTAAATCGGATGTTCATAAAGTATCATCTCTTCTTTTGGAGCGGGCCGAACGCCTGAATAAGATGCAAATACAGGACACTTTGTCCTTAATATTTACACAGCAATCATGAAGTTAAGGACACGATGTCCTAAACTTTATCAATACAAGTTGCAAATACATGACACTTTGTCCTTTACATTTACACAGCAGTCATAAAATTAGGGACACGATGTCCTAAACCTTAATCAATACAACTTGTAAATACAGGAAACTTTATCAATACAATGCAATCTAGGAAAGGAAAATAAAAATATCAAATCCCTTGAATCTTATTCTCCAGTAACGAAATCAAAATCCACACAAACACACAAAAGCATATAGAGATATCTGAAATTTTAGAACTTACTGTAATTTTATGGTAAAATTTAGACGAGAAAATTGAATTCTCTAGTTTGAAATAGGAGGAGAAAGAAGGAGAAAACCTTCTGTAATTTGGACGATCAAAGGTTTATGCAATAGGTAAAGTTTGAGCGAAGGTTTCTCTCCTAAACTCTCTGCACGTAAATAAGTTGAGCGAAGGAGCGTAGGTTTCAGCGAAATTATTATAGAAGAGGGGGTATTAAACAGTGGCTTAAAAGTAAATACATCTCTTATTAGTGGCTAACTATGCAGAAAGTGCAATTGCTTGATATGTTACGTTGAAAATATAGTCGCTGGAATATGAGTTTGGTAGTGTATGTCTCATCTTTAAGAAAAAACAACAAAACCGAAAAACCGACATAAACCGAATCGAGAAAAAATCGACTTAATTGGTTTGTTTTGGTTTTCTTTGAAGAAAAAAACCTATCCAAACTGAACTATGAACATCCTTAGCCAGATGACTAGACTTGATTAGCTGAAGTGGCAACTGCGAAACAACATCACATATTGTTGTTGCAACAACTGATATTGTGACTCTCTATCATAGAGAGTTTGAGATAAGAGAGGAGTTCCTAGAAAAATTGTAGAAACGTAAGAAAACTTGCATGAACTCCAACACAATATGCTGAAATTTTAGTTGCAAAAACTTGAAATCCAGCATATTATATGGGAGTTTTTATGTACCAATTTCATCTGTTGTTGAGTAACGAAGAAGCGGAGAGGAAGCATAGGATTTTAGGGGTCTTTTTGTCTAGGTATTACTTTCGGTTGAAAAAAGTGGCTAAATTTCAATTAATTTTGAATGTGACTTATTTTCTATTACGAATTCAAAATATAATTGCATCTAAATTTTTGCCCTTTCTACTAAAAGTATGACTTACCTAAGTTGCTTATCAAAAATAAATAAAATCCACTTAAAAGAAAAAAACACCGAGCTCTATTTTAATTTAAGTCCTATACTTAAGAATATTTTTTCTCTATTAAGGACTGTGCAATTAAACAATACTAAGGGAAAACAAGGTATAAAAAAGTTAAGAACATAAACCACCCTTGGCTTGTACCATTTCTCGATTTGTTCATGTCATCTTAGCGCAAAACTATGACTAGCTTGTAAAAAGACATCACCTACGCTACTATTAGTGGTGCATGGATGTGTGTGTGCGTATAGATAGAAGCTAGATAATAATATTTGATAGGATCCAAAAATAAGTTGTTTTAGCAATGCAGCACAGAACTAGGAGATCTCTTATAACAAAAAGCCACTCTTATGCCATTTCCCTGTATCTGTGGTAGTTGCATTCAAAATTACATTTCTCCTTAATTTTACAACAAACCTTATCATCATCTTCAGAAAAGGCACAGCAAAAATTTCTCATGGGATAAAGGGGGCAGAACCAAAAATCTGTGAAATCTAATAAAATAAGGTAAAAAAAGGTCCATTCCATTATCTGCTGCAGCTGGAAGACTTCTACATCTCAGCGCGATCCCAGTTAATTGCTTTTTCTTCAACCTCAAGTTCTGCTTGATGAAGTCTATTGCGCGCCAGCTTACTCATCATCGCGAGACCTGAAAAGTGTAAAAGCCCAGAACCATAAATAAAACCAATATTTGATTAAAAAAATCATACAAGATGAGAACATTATACTAACAGCACTGCTTCCTTAAAGAGAAACAATTGGAGACCAAGTAAAGGCCTCAAAGACCACACAAAGACATACTCACCCAGATAACAAAATGCCTAAACCAAAAAATAAAACCAAGGAGTGTGGTGGGATGGTTGGAATCCCTCTACCCTCAACCAAAAGTCTCAGGTTCGAGCACGGGAAATAGAGGAACTCCTAGTTGGGAGCACATTATCCCCTCTACGGAGCCCTACCTTCGCGAATCAGAATTAGTGATCCAGTGGATTTCAAACACCGGATGTCTGAAGCATTAAAAATGGTGGCAAAGGGAAGTAGGTAAAATTATACATTTTATCCATGTACATCCTATTCCTTTGTTAGGGCACGTGTGCCTGTCTCTGTCTAAATCTTGTTCTTCATCAATACCGACAATAATGGTGACCATGACAAATAACGGTTCTCAAAGAAGATGACCATGAAAGTAATTTTTTGCTTTTGAAAAGTTTAATTTGCAGTAGTCCTTACCTTCAACCATCTTGTATAAAGAAGACCACCATCTGTCTCTGGAAACCTGGTACTGATCCAGGGTATCTTCGATTTCTTTGTCGTGCTTACCCTCTAATACTCCCTGCAGAGTGATTACGGCATTCTTTGTTTTCTTCAGGATATTATCCTCATCCTCAATTTCTAACTGCACAAGGTCATTTTGGGATGAAGTAAGTGTAACAGCTAGTGCAAACTGTGCTGCAGCAGTCCAACGTGAAGAGGCAAGCCATCTCCTTTGCCCATCTAGCTGTTTGTCCCTCCCTACACTGTTACCCTCTTCCCCTCCTAATACTAAGCTTCGTAAGTATTGAGCATTTGCAGCTCCTGTACTCTGAACCATCCTAGAAAAAGCAGTTTCTTCCTTTTGTAACAATACTTCTGGAGTATCATATTCCAGTACCTGAAAAGAGACAGACAACAGGTAAATTCAAATAACCCATAGAGAAAAAATGGTTTTAAAAAAAAAAGATGCAATCCCTCTTTTGTATTGGAACCCCAACAAATAGACCCTCAAACCTGCAATCAGGCATGACCTGTTATCAAAGTGAGTTCACAAGACTAAGATTGAAGGGTGAGCACTCTACCTGACCAGCATCAAGCAGAAGAATTCTGTCACAGTCGATGATAGTGTTCAAACGGTGAGCAATGATGAGCATGGTGCATGACTTAAATTCTTCGCGTATAGTTTTTTGAATAAGAGCATCAGTTCTGACATCAACAGCAGCAGTTGCTTCGTCAAGAACAAGAATCTTTGACCGGCGAAGCAATGCTCGAGCAAGACTTAAAAGCTGTCTTTGTCCAACACTGAAATTTTCTCCAGCTTCCGACACCTTAATACATCAAAGTAATGTTTCGTTAGCTATAGCTGAAATTTGTTTGACCATGATAGTATAGATAGAAAAATCAAGAGAATAGACGTAACAGAATTTTCACTTTTTAAATTTATACTAACACAAAGGCTTGAGCCTCTAAGCTATCTAGTTAATTCGAAAGGTCAGAGTTAGTTAATAGTGCAACATGCTAATTTAACTAAAAATAGGTGTTAAGGGTTTTCTTTCTAGCAAAAACAGTAACTATTTGAAACGTGGTTTGTAACTTGTAATATGGTGCATTTGGATAAAGCATAACCATTATACAACAGAAACAAAGCATAACAAATATATGTCCAATTTTTCCTCTTTGATAAGCAATAATCCCAGTAACATCCAATAACATAAAAGTTGATTCTACCATAAAAATGGAAGGTCTGTGCCTTTCCATGTGTTTTACAAGCTGTTCCCTTTAGTTGTAGTCCTCGTGCTTATTAGTGATACTGCCCCTGTATTACATTTTATTCAACAAAGTTCACTTTACAGAGTTTAAATAGACTTTATATTGCCAAAATATTTTAAAGACACTTTGTACTAATGTTTCACATTTTTAGAATCATAAATGCCATTGTTTCACTTTATCACAGGGCATGAAGTTCAAATTTTATATTGACTTATCTATTATGCTAGTGGTATAGAGAGAAAATATTAAAGTAGTCGTTGAAATGTTAGTTTGATAGAGAAAACATCATATCAAAGTTTAAATTAAAATAATTAAACGAATCTGAATTCTTGAAAGTAGTGAAAGTCATAAAGAGTAATATTATTAGCGGAATGATGTCAAACAATTTGAAACAATTCAAAACACAAAGAACAAACCTCGGCATCGAGACCCAAAGAGTTCCTCCTGATAACTTCCTTTAGGTGCGCCCTTTCCAAAGACTCCCAGAGGTCAGCATCATTGTGCTCATTGAATGGATCAAGGTTAAATCTCACGGTCCCTGGCCAAAATACACGAGGACTATTGAGATAAACACTTTTTTAATGGTAGGTTGGTGAGTTGTTGTTTAGTTCAGGTCAACACCGAAAATGCAGGACATATTTAATATGACATAAAATGCAGGCCAACTCAAAGATTTTGATAGTATCATATGTTCCTATATTTATTCTTTTAGCATTTACCCTCTACAACTTCTTAAAGATTGTCCTGGAGATCTTTCATTTAACGTTCTCGGTTAACTGTCTGAAGGAGCGAAGGAGATAACGCAAGAAAAGAAAAGCTACAAGCGACTGTTAAGATAATAACAGATCCTGCAACCCAAGGCCCATCAGAAGTATCTTCCCTTCTTTTCCCCCTACTTCTTACTTCTCTCCCCTCCCGATTCCGCAGCTCCTTCTTCTCCCATGTCCATCATGTTGATTACAACCCATAAGCAAAGTTTATGCTAGGTACTAAACACTTCTAGAATAGGACTAGATTTGTGCAATATACACAAATATTATGAGTAGCCATGGTCTTTTTGTTTCTAAATTATAAATCTCTCTTGTATGACCATCTGCACCATCAAATAAAAGACTGGTAAAAGAGCAGACTGATTTGTCAGCAAAAGTCGAAAGAAAGAGAACAACTCAGATTATATGAAGTTGCTTGTGGCTAAGCTAGAAATGTGAGATCAGAACCAGTAGTAAATGAAGTAGGCAAGAGAGAAGTGAATTAGCATTGTATAGCAGCTCTTTGCAAAATTCTCAAAGCTTTTTGCGAGGGGCACAAATGAGGAAGAAGAACAAGAGGAGGCGAGGGGTCTGATGGAGCTCTCTGTCTCTTTGTTCTCTTCTATTATTTTACCATTAGCCATTTAACAGAATTTACAGAAGAGTTTTTCCAGGGAAAATGTTAAAAAAGTTCTCAAAGCTTTTTGTGAGGGGGACAAAAGAGGAGGAAGAAGAACAAGAGGAGGCGAGGGGTCTGATGGAGCTCTCTATCTCTTTGTTCTCTTCTATTATTCTACCATTAGCCATTTACTAAAGAGTTTTTCCAGGGAAAATGTTAAAAGAGTTTGAAGGAGAGATTAATTTGGTAAATGTACATAGTAGCAAAAAGCTAATTAGGGCTTGCAGTGCACATTACCCCGCTCATCAAAAAAGAAATATTCTTTTCAACAAGAATCTTATTTTGGCATGAATTTCACACCCCGCTCTCTGCTACAGAAAAAGCATCAGACACAATCTAAGTCCATCGCAATATATACACTAATTGTTAAGTACAGTGCTCAACCCCCAGTTAACCTCAAAGTCATCAAAGCGTATCCACTAACAAAAACTATTTGACAATGTCCATGGACTTTGTGGATCAAGATAGATTCCAAAGTCAGACGGGCAACAGACAGAATGTGAAAGGTTGACAATATACTTCCTACAAGTCACTAGCATGTTACTCTCCGAACATCTGTTCACAGTTACAGTAATAAGCGCCTCCAGCACTATAGCAGAATCACATGTGCATGATTATCTAGATGCAACTTGATTTGAACTATAAAGATAATGACATCTATAAAGACAAGCCTCCATCCCAAAAAATGGAGATCAAAAACAAATTCAAAAAATACCTGAGAACAAAACTGGTGCTTGCGGTATAATACCAAGAACCTTCCGAAGATCTGTCAGTCCAAACTTTGAAACATCACAATCATCAATTAATATCCTTCCTCTTTCAGGTTCCACAAGTCGGAACAAAGCATTAAACATGCTAGATTTTCCAGCTCCAGTCCTGCCAACTACTCCAACTTTGTCACTCGGAGGAATTGTGAAGGATATACCATGCAGAACAGGAGGAAGTTCGGGCCTGTAACGTAAGACAACGTTCTCAAATCGAATGGATCCTGCTGAAGGCCATCCAGGAGGAGGACGGCTGCCCTCAATTATGGCGGGACCTTCTGATGGTAAGTCTATATACGTTCCAACTCGCTCGACAGCATTTAAACTATTCTCAGCCAAACTTGCAAGTCTCAGTACAGCAGTTAACAAGCTTGTGATATTTAGGGCGTAACTGAGAAGCAAACCCATTGTTGAGGCAAAGGCCTGCTGGTTTTCTGCCCTTCCATTCTGAACTACAGCAAATGTTGCTGTAAGCCAAATCATAAGACCCCCCACAGTCTCGAGACGGATCCCAAGCCAACGATTTCCGCCCATGTTCACAAGTGTAAACCTAATATTGTTATCCACTGACTTCCCATTGATGTTGGCCATTCGATCATAAGCTTTATATGCACGAATAGTTGCAAGACCATTTAGCGCTTCACCAAATTGTGCATAGACAGGAGATCTGGAGATGGAATCCAAGCGCTTCACCTCACGAGCAGTGCTCTGCAAGAAGCAGGTTGTTTTGAGCAAACAATAAGTAGAACTAAAATAGAAAAGGGAAAAAATCAAATAGAAAAACCCAAAGGGGAGGCTTAATTGAAGTTAATCCATTCACCAAATGAAATCAGCCAGACACAGGTTAAGGTAACAGATCCATTTTCGTGAACCAAAATTATTTTCATTCTCCTCCACTAGAGGACTCGAGCATGGCACATAACATGACTTGGACATGCCGGGGAGCATTTTTTACAAATAATATGCGCAAAGAATTAAATATGTTATGGATAAAGTATGTACTATGCATCCTAAGGAATGACAATAGCTTGTTTTGTTTCAGAAAGAGGTGGACCATTCGACCCCATGCTTAGACCTCAATAAAATTAGTGCAGGGGCATATCAGATACATAATTGATAGAGCAGTTCAGATTATATCTAAGAAACATGAATTATACAAAACAAAATAAAATAATAGTTTTCCACATACCTGATAATACAAATAGGCTCCGTAAAACAAGACCAACAACGGCATTATTGCCCATAAAGACATGGTACTCACTATACCAATCAGGACAAATGTTGAGATAAGCTGAAACACCTGGCCGAGGAACATGCTTACAAAGGGTGCAACAGTTCTATCTATGTCCCCTAGATCCTTGGCAAACCTATTGATAATCCTCCCCAGTGGATTTGTGTGAAAGAAGACCATTGGAGCTCTTAAAATAGAATTAAGCATAGCATCATGCAACCTCCTGGCAGCATAAAGGCTTGACGTGATCAGCCAAAATGAATTCGTGAGAGTTACCATAACCTGATATGCAGATAATATAGACAGTAATTAGAAGTCTCCTTTTCTTTCCCCTTCATCAGATGAAGAGTTCCACCGTCTTATTCAGCATACAAGGATATCAAATATCTTGGATCAGTAGGGAGAAAGCAGCAAGCAACAAAAGCTAAGAGAGATAATAATTACATACTTGACCAAGAGATAAAAGCGAATAAATCAGATTGTAGAAGCCAGCACTATATCTCGTCGAACTGCTTTGATCAGTCCAAAAACTTAACCATGTGCTACTCCCAACACGGAGAGCTTCTATCAAGAAATAGCACAAAAATAGTATCACAACCACCCAAGAACCTCCCAAAGCATTTTTATACCTGCAACATATGAGTTAAAAACAAGCTAAATCAGTACACAAAAGCATGTGACCAATAATAGGCTTGGAAAATGCTTTCGTATAAAGCATTTCAGTTCAAGGAATGCTCCAATTCTCTTTACTTCCCACCATGCTGCAGAAGGTTAACATTCATGAGAAAGGAAAAGGAGAAAGCTGCATCAGCTAAAGGAAATCCCAATTGGATGAACATAGACACTTAATGTATCGATTTAGACCTACAACTTGATCAAGAGCATACTCTCCTTCTGTAAAAGAAGCTATCCACCCTACAGAAAGAGCAGGGGGAAGGAAAGAGTAAAGGTTGCAAACTCATTTTCTTTATTTAAACTAGAATGATTTGATGTCAAACATACATTTAAACTGTAGTGTACTAAACTAAAGGCATTTTCTACTTGCGAAAGGCAGCTGCATCTAAAACATCAATCGACTTGGAGATTCTTCAAAATGTTTGCCTCGTTAATACTAATACTAGATTAACTAAATTTTGATCTTGACATAAAGCAAGCTCAATTAGAAGAACTGGATTTTCACTAATATCGCAGAGCAGATGAATTCAAACTTTTACCAATTCCGACCTACCTTTATTTACAGGATATTTGAAGGAGAGAATGTAACTTATATGAAATTCTCTCTAGCTTGAAGAATTAGTTAGTTTCTCTCTATAAAAATAGTTAAGCAAAAAGGGGTGCTTTTGCTAAAGGACGAACTATTGTGGAGAAGATCTCCTTGTCTCACGATATGGCTATGAAGATAAATTAAGTCTTCATACTAGCCAATAGCTTCAACCTGTAGTTCTCATTCTTGACATAAAGCAGATTAGGCTAGAAAGGCATGACAGCTCTTTGTGTTAAGCCTAACTACAACTACTTTATACAAAATAAACTCCACAGCTTTCAGGTAAACTAGTTTCACACAGAAAGATTGGATATGGAACTCATTCATAATTAAGCAAATTTATCAGTCAAAACTAAATCTGGGAGATAATTGACTGTGAAACCTTTTCTACAGGAGTATCTCAGTATTGAAAGGTGTTAACTACCTCACCACACAAATTGAAACCTCTATATATGAATACACATACATACAATGTGTGTGTGTATACATATATAATAATTTAGAAAACGGAAAAGCTTGTTTAAACTTTAGCCAGATCATAGTATTAATCTTACCTCGCCAAAACATTCCAGCTCACTACACCAGTTTCCCGTTCCTCCTGCTTAATAAGAACAGATTTTCCTCCTTTCTTACTATCTTTTCCAACTTCCTTAGATACCCCATTGGTCTCACCATTAGCAACAGGTTTTGAAGATTTGTCATTGTCATCGTTTTCCTTTTCTTCTGTATACTCTTCCATTTTCCCCGCATTTTCCATCAGCTTCTGAAATAGTACCCCATTATTTGAGAGATATTCAAAGGTTCCTTCCTCTTTCACCATACCATCATGCACCAGTATGATTCTGTCTACTTGTGACAGGAAGTGTAGCTGGTTTGTGACTAAAACTCTGGTCTTTCCTTTCAGTTCTCCCTTGATGCACCTTTCAAAAACCTGGTAATAATACATTACAACGAATGTTACACAAAAAAAATTATTTTCCACAAAATGATGCGATTCAGATCATTTCAGTAACATATTGCATCAGGAAAATGTAACAAAACCAACAAGTGAAAGAAGCTTGCGTTGGATGCTGGATGGAACTAAAAAGAGCACATTTCATCATAGTATAATGTTTACCTGGCGGCCTACATCAGCATCCAAAGCACTTAATGGATCGTCAAATATGCAAACATCTGAATTGGAATAAACAGCCCTAGCCATGGATACTCGTTGCTTCTGCCCTCCACTAATATTCACACCCCGTTCACCAATTTCAGTGAGATCACCACCCTAGAACAAAGGCAATTAAAAATTGAGCAACACATTAAAGAAATATCGTCCTTATAATAATATAAAAATAAAGAAAGATCATAAAGAAGAATAAACTGTCTAAAATATATTGATTAGACACCTTTTGCAGCTATGCTTACCGGAAGCAATTCAAGGTCATGCCGTAATGCCGTCACATCGATGGCCCTATCATACCTTGCAGCATCAATTGCAGAACCAAACAGTATATTTTCACGTACCTGTAGAACGTAATTATGCACTTCAAGTCATCCATGATACCAAATTTCTTTAATCAAAGGCAGCCACATGATCAACCTTAATGCTTATGTATGTAACGAATAAACATGGTTACTTACTGTTGCATTAAAAATCCATGAAACTTGTGGTACATAAGCAACTGTTCCTCTTACGACAACCATTGAATCCGAAACGGAAGGAACCTCTCCAAGCATTGCTGAGATTAGCGATGTCTTTCCTTCTCCAGTGCCCCCAACAACAGCTACTAAACTACCAATTGGGATATCCAAGTTGATATTTGACAATGTTGGTTTCTCTACCTGCACATCAAGATAACAGTTGAGTTTCCCAGCTCCCGTATGCCTTGAAAAGAATTGACAAGCCTATTAATTTCCAAACTTAGCAACTGCATAGAAGATTAAGCAGGAAAAGGGTATTGAAGAGCCCCCTTCTTTATTAAAAGTGTATCTGTTTTTTTTTTTATTATTTGATTATTTTTTCTTTTTTCTTGATAAATAGAAACTTCTAAACTTTTTGATTGATAAAGATAGAAGCAGAAGAGAACTTCAGAAGAAATCCTAAAAGGAACTTAGCAACTCAATCCAATAAGCTGCTCAACACTTTTGTAGGTCGGGACAGCTGGAGATTGTGTTCTAAACCATACGCTCAATAGCAAGTTATACAAAATAAATCAGCACTTCAATGGCTGTGGAAGATTATAGAATGCTTTTTCAAGCCAAAAGTACACTTAGAGCACTTCCAAGGGATCATGATTATTCCCAGAACGAAAATATTACAAGAACTGATTCCTCAGAGCTGCTCCAAATATGTATTGTTCCTCAATTTAGGAATATTCTCCACCATACATCTCTAGCAAAGAGGCATTTTTGGATCAGCTGGGAGTAAGTGTAATAGTTCTGTCTACACACACTACATCAATCAAGTGATAAATGAACCCAAAAGAAATGCTCTAGGTACAAAAGAGAGACCAGCTAAAAAGATTTATAAATTAATAAACCAAGTAGTCCAAAGTCCAACCTTATAACCAGATGATGACAAATAGAAGCTCGAAAAAGAACCAACAAAATTGCTAGTTCTTCAGCTTCTCTGTCTTTCAGATTTCTCAAAAATGAAAATACTCCAAAACAGAAATTCCTTCGGACATAAGTGGAATTAGGAGCATGACAACCTTCTGGGAAACGATATAGACATAAGAGACGAATTGAAAGATGAGTATGGTGGACTCAGAGATTCTCCAAGAACCTAGCAGAGGTACCATTAGCTGCCAACACAACTCAGTGTCGGTGCAAATTATTCATTCCACTAGCCTCATCCTCGTTTGTCAAATAATTATGCAACAAATTGTACATAAATCGTACAGTTACATAATTCAAATTTCCTCCGCCTAACAGATGTGAGATAAGACCGCACTAAATTCGGGCCATCCAAATATCCTGCACCCAACTAATGTGGTAAAATATAGCATCACTGTCCTTTCTCTTAGGAAACTATGGCTTAATCACAAAGCAACTAGCTATCTGCTCAAGCATACTCCATTTGCATCACTGCCCAAGCATACCAGATCCCTTTCAAGGGGCTACAGTACCAAGTTTTAGACTACAGATTATTTTCACATTTATTTGTGCCCCAAATATTGACAAAAACCAATTTCATTAATAATATGTAACGTGCTACCAAGTAATCGAAATTGTGGCAGTAAAAAGTCGAGGTCAGATTACACTTTTAAAGAGAAGAAAGATTAAACTACCTGGAGAAGAATCTTTCTGGAAAGCAATAATAAATATGCAAGATATATAAGGTTTCCTGAAAAGGATGGGATTTCTCATTTATGAACAGATTCTTTAACGAGTGAAATGAAACAAGAAAAAAGGAAAAGAGGGAGGTTTACCTATTAATGATAAATGCATATCTACAATCTACATAAACTTTAACTGTAAGTACTTGTTATGTCTTTACCCACTTCTGTAAAAACATAGGAGGAGGCTAAAGGCTACCACATTTATGTTTGCATGGCTAAGTGTACTTATTCTGGCAAAAGAAGATATCGACTAATGTGCAAACCTTTGATTCCCATGAAAAGCATCCATTCTTGATTGAAATGGCTGGACGTCCAGGCTCAAGAGGTGGATTGGGTAGAAGTATTCTTTCTTCTGCTAAGAGAAGCTCTTCTAGACGTTTCAACGATACGTTTGCATTAACAACCTGCAACAGCAGAAAATAGGTGCAACCATGTAAGTTAAGCAAAACGGCAGAATGAAAGAAGATCCCATAGATAGATTATGTTCTCTCTTGCTCACATAGAAATTTTTAAAAAAAGGAGGAAAAGGGAAAAAAAGATGCTAGTCTCTTTTTTCTCAAAAGGCATGGAATGTTTTACTTTAACGGTAAAACTCCGGACCTGAGAATTAATGACGTGTTTATAACTTTTTCCTTTTTGAGGTACAAAGTGCATACCAAATATTATCCACCACAATGCTTCTTGAGTAAAATAGAAAATAATTGAAATTGTTAAAATCAAGAAATTTTACAGAATAAAAAGTTAAAAGTCAAGAAATCGGAGGTGGCATATTTAACAAGCCAACTTTTGGATGATAAGGAAGAATAAATATAGACACATTGGCCATTCTAGCGAGTTTTCAAAATGACATATTTGTTGCATCTGGGGGATGCTGATGTGATTAAAAATAATCGCTTTCACTGGAGAAATATATTACTTTAGAAAGTAATTTTCTCAGATGATAACCAGATTAACAACATTGATTTAATCAGAAACGAAGTAATAATCAAAGAGAACAGGCCCTAAGATTCTGCTTAGGATGTGCTAATATTGAAATGCTGCTTACTAATCCACCTGCCCAGAAACTGAATGTCACATGCTCCAGCAATGAAATAGACTTAAGGATATTGGGACAGTTATACAAGAATGAACACTTAAATGTTATTCACCTCACCACAAAATTTTAGTATCTGATAATGTCATCACCGGAGGTGGATCTAGGATTTAGAGGTTGTAGATGCCATATTATTTTGAACGTAGACGTATTGTTATTTATACGGTCCAAATAGAGTAAGTATTTATTCGGTTTGATCAGTTTTGGACTTCAGCTCGAATTATTTGTCTTTCGATTTATACAGACAAATAAATTAAGCGGAAAAAAACTAATTATGACAACTTGATGGGATGAGGGTTTTTGTTCTGACGGGAGAGAGAAGATCTTTGGAAGAAGGAAGCTAATTATTTTATATATATATATATATATATTTTTTATTATTATTATTTTTTTTTATAATTATTTATTTATTTTTTAATTTGAGGTATGCATAAAGTCCTAATATTTAAAATTTTAAATTCCAACAAGCTTACATAAATTATTTTCTTATTTAAACTACGTAACATAGCTATAATATTTTGCATGCTAATTTTCCTAACATTTATGTTATAATTCTAAGAGAATATAATGAATTGACAATAACGAAGAATCATGAACTTCATGATACAGTGATACTCCTACTAATAATAATGGAGTCCTTGATTAACCCAAATAAATTTTTTTAAAAAAGGAAAGAAAGGAAGTATAATTTTAAGGTTTTGTAGTCAAATTACAAGTAACGGACTACGAATTTTAGGCTTGAGCAAATTACACGCGCTCTAGGAAACTTATTAATTGATTTTAAATCCTCGACATCAACAGAAAAAGTCCTAGATATCGAACCTGTTGTGGCTATGTTGTCTATCTAATGTAGAAAGCGAAAACAGATCAAAAACGTAGCCAGCATGGTTCAATCCCCCGCCATGAAGGAAGAAACTACGTGCCTCTACCAGTGTCACCTCGGCACCTTTTATAATTCCAGGTGGCAATTCTTTTATTTATCATGTGTCTTGCTTATATATACATATTGTTAGATAGTTGTGTAAATAGTCCTAGTCATATATTTAGCAGGAGTAGAATATGTCCTAGTTTCATATGTAGTAGGAGTAGAATGTCCTAGTCCCGTATGTAATTATATATAGGGTTCATTGTATCATTGTTAAAAAAATAGATTTTTCTCCGCGCATTCTCACATGGTATCAGAGCTTCAGTGAGAAAATTATCGTTGTGCGTCATTCCAGCGACAACCGGGAAGAAAGATCTCATCGCCGTGCAATTTTCCGGCAACTTCATCTTGTTCCCAGGGTTCATCACTGCTATAGTGGTACTGTGCATATATCAGTACCACCATCAGATCCGAAACCCTTGTGCGACCAAACCTCAGAAATTCCAGTCCCATCTGAACAGAAATGCCAGTCAACGTGCGTCTTTCCGGTTGACGACTCAAGATGATTTGCGTTATCTCCTCATCGGTAAGTGTTGTGCGAAAACCAACACTGTCATCTTGTTCGGAAAAGTAAGGCGACAAAACCCCAGTCAATCACTCCGGCATAAAGTCACGAGCCTCCACGCGCCAACAGAACTAGGGTTCCGGCGAGCTACAGTAACTTTTCCAGCGCATGTGAGCCATTCCGGCCACTTTTGACAACTTCTTCAGGACAACTTACTCATCCCTGTGTGAATAGTAATTTCCAGAAACGTTTATGTTTTCTGGTGGTGTTTTATAACCTATTTTGTAGTGTGGAATTCGGCTTAGCCTCACTATTTTCAATTTTTTCCGGCGACCTTTTGATCAACTTCTGCTTATCAACAACCACTTGGTTTTGTTGCTCAGGGGGAATCTAGTGGCCTTGTATGTCGAATGATCAACTTGCAGATTTTTTACCAAGTCACTCACTGGTCCTCGTATTAGTTACATATGTAACAAGCTCGGTACATATGATTTGTATGCACCGGCTTGAGGGGGAGTGTTAGATAGTTGTGTAAATAGTCCTAGTCCCATATGTAGTAGGAGTAGAATATGTCATAGCCCCATATGTGGTAGGAGTAAAATATGTATTATATATAGGGTTCATTGTATCATTGTTAAAAAAATAGATTCTTCTCCAGTGCATTCTCTCTCTCTCTCTCTCTCTCACACACACACACACACACACACATATATATATATAGAATTTCTACCGAACCTTGCGGGCGGCGTGCCACCCCCTCGGGCCTCAATAGATCCGCCCCTGATCATCATTGCTGACTAATTCTAGCTATTCCCTTCAACTCAGATGGTTAGAAATGATAATAAATTTGCTTTCTTTTCCTCATTTTCTTTATTTTTCCTGGGGAGGGTGGTTAGGTGAGAAATTTGATTGTCAATTAGAAAATGAAACAATACTCAAGCACGACTAATGAACTTCCGAGGAAGTAGTCTTTCTTCTCTCTAACAGTCTAGAATAAATGCTACAACAGCGATTCTTCAAAGTCAGATATCAGCAAATTGAGGGTTTTTCAACAATTGAAAAAGCAGTAAAGCTATTTATTATCAGCATATGAGATTGTGAAGAAACATTTGAAACCTGTGTTATTATATTAGGAAGCATGAAGAGCGGAAAACGCAACACCGCGAACAAGGATAAAGATGTAAATGCCCTTGCTGGTGTTAGATCTCCTCCGAGTAACGAGAATACCCCAAATGAGATGACAATCACCACAACAGGAATACTGTTCAGAATGAAGCTATTCAACTGAAACAGATAAAAATGAAGAGGATATCAAAGTCAGGCCAAGAGGAAAAAATGAAGGAAAAAACAAGAACAAGTAAATTTTATATTGCAGTATTGGTGTCCTTTCTTTCTGCCCGCAGCCCCGTATAAGCCAAGGTGAAGCAAACTGTTTTCATTCATGCAGTCTTGTCCATATATATAAATGTGTATGTCATAAACTGTTTTTTTTTTTTTACCAAAAAAAAATAAAATAAATGTGTATGTGTATGGTCTTAGGTTAGGGGCATGAGAGGTAGTAAAATTGATTCAAGCTTTATTCTTGTGGCAATACAACGTAATGCACCTTTGTTTTGACATCCACGGAAGGCACAATAACATTTCCTTCCGGAAAAACACAATTCATGCTTCTGGTTAACATAACATACCGCTGCTAGTAATTGTGCTTTCCTATACCAAGTCAGTTCGTCATTCCGAACACCCTGAACCTTAGATTGGAAACTATTCTCCCATGCATAAGATCTGAAAAATACATATCACTAGAGTCACAAATCATTAAGCTGGGTAGTATATTTAGGGGTTACAAACATGCTTCTGCGAATGAACTATACTTTACTGTGTCCATCGCAGCCAATACTTCATTCATGAGACCAATTCTCTTGTCTGTTCGCTGTAATCCTTCTTTTGTCAGTTTCTGCATCTTGCTTATTACATATGTCTGCATAACCCAAATATTTTTTCATTAAGACAATAGCAACAGTAACTTATTTAAGCAAGAGACTCCTGTGACATGGGAATGGAAGGTATTAAGAATAGCTGTGCACACTCTAAGCAGACAAAGAAATGAGACAAGTAGAAAAAGAAAACAGTGTCAAGACAACCACATGGGAAAATGGACACTGACTTCACAGAATAAATAGTTTGATACCCAAAATCTATGCAGTCTCCCCTGAAGCGACATTAGGCAGGTGAATCCTTTAGCAGTGAAATTATGGGTAAAAGTTTCCAAAAGTCCAGGTAATGGATATACTGGGGCACAGGTTATGCTAATGGATGTTCTATATCTGCGCAACAACAACCCCCCCCCCCCCCCAAAAAAAAAAACAAAAGAAAAAGAAATTCTTCACTTCTTGAATACTCCAAAACATAAAATCCATCAGTACCAAACTATCAGCACCTTTGATTCCAGTCAAAATGGAAAATATAATGGTTATTTGTGGCTATCGTTATCCTTCAATAATTTATTTAATTTGGATTATTGAGGGATAATGATAGCCACAAGTAATTAACCTCAACATCAAGTACTCATATCCTTCTTCTTTTACTGTATAGGGTTGCATCAGACCAGTTTTCTGGAGCACATGTGATACTCCAGCTGTTACAAACATTCGTGTGCCTTAAAAGTAACTACCATTACTTTAAATGATTTTACTCATGTACTTTTGGAGCACATGTCCTACTCCAGTCATGATTTCATAATGACTCATGTTGCGTAAGATTCTCTATCATCTTTATACAACTTGTATTTGTGGTTTTCCATATTATACAATTATATTTATTAACCTCATCAAGAAAAATCTTATATTTGTTAATTGAATTAAAACCATTTTGGATAATTCTATTAGCATAACCACTAGCTCCAAAAGAACTCGGGCGTAAAAGCATTTGCCTTTAATTACAGAAACAACTCTCTTTCTTCTTGTTGCTCGAAAGTGCTCTTCCTCAAGCAAGCAGTATATTCCATATTCAGGTATATAACAAAAAAATGGAAATATATTCAAGAAAATTGTATAAAAGTTTTAAAGTGAGAAGAGGAAGAGAAAAGCTTCTTACCTGTACTGGAAACATAAGAACCAACATAAGTGCACCAAGAAGTGCTGCTACCCCCAATTGCTGGTAAAGAAGAACCAATGCAACGGTAATTCGAAGAGGAGCTGACCAAATAGTATGAAGTGACTGACATATTTGCTGGAGAAATAAAAAAGGCATCAATGTCAACACAGCAAAAATTACATCTAAAAGACAAACAGATATTTTAAACAGGATTTTAATTAATCTAGGCACTGAGAAATACATAGAATAATGCTTCCGTTTTGTAAAAAGGCCGTTCACTGCCATCTCTGGTACTCTTCGAGATCCAGAAGCTTCCAATTGCAGAGAATTAGTGGTTGATCGAAATGTTGAGTCGTGGAAAGGGAGGAAAAGGATTTCAAAGGAAGGAGCAAAACGATATCGTAAGGTCCTCCATGATAACATTCAAGGTATCACAAAGGCAGCCATTAGGCATTTGGTTCGTAGAGGAGTGGACCGTATCAGTGGGCTTATCTATGAGGATACAGATATGTGTTTTCTAGAGAATGTGATTCATAATGCTGTTACCTATATCGAGCATGCTCGTAGGAAGATGGTGACTTCTATGGATTGTTGTGTATGTGATCAAGAGAGAGAGTAGGACTTTCTATGGTTTTGGGGGTTGAGGGGATGATTGGTTCCGGCTTTTGTTTCTTCTGCAAAAGTCTTGCTGTCAAGAGAAGGACAAGAATGATTACTATGGTTGATAAGGGATATGGGGTTTTTTTAGCTTTTTTTTTGGGGGGGGGGGGGGGGGGGGGGGGCTCTATTTTGGTGGTAGTTAGTGTGGTCTCCTATAGGGGACAGAGTTTTGTCATAGTACTTATTGGTTGTTTTGTGAGTTGGAATTGGTGAAATTGTTTTAGAATTTCCAATATTTGCTCTATTTCAATGAACATCACTGACTGATTCAGTTTTTCTTTTTCTTTTTTTTTTTAAAATGTCACTCACTGGTGCTACGAAAATGCATCAAATAGTAATAATATTATGTTCTGTAGAATGGTGGGTACCATTTCATCTCAAGATGTTAACTTTTAATGAAGGGAATAATATGACCCCCGACATATGGATCTGATCCTTTTATCTTAAGCACAGTATTTTCACCAATGTATTCGGTCAACCTTTTATGCTCCCAAAGGAGAGTTATCATCAAGTGTGCAATCTAGAAAATTACATACCAGATAGCACAACCAAAGTAGTCAGTAACTCAGTATCTAAAGATACAATTCGATGCAAGTCTTCAGTGCCATATAACTTATGACCTTATGTATTTAGTGCGTAAATTCAATTGTATCTTGTGATACGAATAACTATTCTGCGACCCTTGTATAATACGTTCAGGATTCTGAATTTTGTTGGATAGCATCTGATTCAGGTTGGTTCATGCCGGATTTGATGGTGATATTGATAGTGAGATGAAAACAAAATTACTTTAAAGTCTTCAGTTTAATTGTCATTACTCTTTTGTCGTACTGTTGTGACTCGATTTTTCTACATTATCTTATTAAAATTGGGGCTTCTAGCATGCTTTTAGTCTCTCATTAATAAGCAATGATTGTCCATTCTCAAGCATTTTTTCTACGCATCCTTTTTAATGATGTTATATATCTTATGATACAGGTATGTTTCAGAAATTGGCATATCAATGGGAGGAATCCATTCCTTAAATCAGCAAAATCTCTTCATCAAGTGAAGAAAGTAAATGTTATAGAATATTCAACTTGTAGAAGATTGATGAACTAAATAATATCAGCAGTAGTGCAACCGACATGCCTGAAGTGCTTCAGAATCTGTTGTCATCAAATTGGTTATCTTTCCTGATGCAAACTTTTTACGACTTTCATGGGTTAACCTCAAAGACTTCCGGAAAACTGCTGCAACCTACAAAGCCAATTGGGGTTAAAACATAACATAATCATACCATCAGTGCATCAACAATGATTTATAAAGTTAAATAGTTGATGAGCTCTATATACCAGCAAGGACATAGACTGATGGAGCTGAACATATACAGAGTCTACAAGAAGCTACAAGCAGCTAAACTAACTCCAGAGTAACTCAAAAACAAGAACCAGGACAATGCACAAATACAAGTCAAATCAAGAAATCACTTTAACTCATATCAATAGTCACTCAAAAGAGAGTTTTAACAGACAACCTAAAAAAGTATTTCCAATATGAATCATATTTAATGGTTAGTGTAGAAATTGATCTCCGGCACCTCTGCAATGCAAGTGTAGAACTACCAAAATTGAACATACATAACTTGGTTTTAACGGGTAAAAGAAATTCCCGACTGCTAACATATACCTATATATATATATTTTGTGTTAGGTGATCGTAAAATATTCTATCCAGCAGGATGATTATTGTCATGAAAATTAATGCAAAAAAACAAGGACTATGGCCAAAACATAATTACAAGTACAGGAGCCAGTGCTTCAAACAGACTCCTGATAGCTCTTAAAAATAAGACAAACCTGAGATCCAAGTCTTGCATGTTAGGATAAAACAGAAAGGGATAAGAATAAACCTCATAGAGAGATATCAGCTATCAATAGAAATTGTAGTTCATACATAAGCGAGCACAGAAAAAGGAAAAAGAGAGGATGAAGAAGGTTGGTGATATATACCCATTGTGTTACATAATCCCAACATTACAGAAATTTATGTCACCTCTAAATGTAACCTAGGAGGCTTGGACAAACACTAGAAAGAAGAGAGGACGATAGAATAAAGAACGAATCTGAATTACCAAAGTAGATCTGAGGCGAAATCCAACACGCATGACATTCTGAAAATACTGAGCTTCACAGAGAACTCCAAACACCTAGAAGAGAATTTGTGCTTAAATAATGTCAGTTTCACAGTTGCATATCAAACAGAGCCAGCCAGAGGCCAATGGTGGAAGAAAGTTAATTAAAGTTTATTTAAAAGAAAAAACTATAACGTTCTAATCACACTCTCAGTAGGTGTCACAGGAATAGGCGAAAAGAACATTAACGTTAAATTAGAAAAAGGGAAGAAAAGGCAGATTTTATATATGGCAAAAAGAATATTTGGGGGGGGGGGGGGGTTAGATATATGGCCTCCAGCTAATTGCATACAATTTCTTCAGTCAGACCAAAAAGGCCTCAAACATATAGCAGGTACTAGGACCTTTATGCATGCCAATTCAATTTGACGTAACCACTGCGTAAGATTTGGTTTTTCAGAGTAAGTCCAATATGCAAGCAGGCTGAAGACATTTTCTGAAATAGTCAAATACAGAGAGACCAGATTATAGTATCTTGGTATTCACAAGTTGGCATAGAATTCATACCACTCCAACAAAAATCGTGAATGCATAGATGTAGCCTATCCATGCTGGATCACCTCGTTGCATAGACTGTTGAATGGAGATACAAGAGACAATGATCAGATGTCAGAAAATTTTAAAAGAAAAAAGAACAAGAGGGAAATCTAATGGAAGGAATTCTAACAAGCCATTATCAGATCATCTCCAAACATTATGATGTCAGACGTGGACATTATTTGTATTGAAAACTACCACTTTTAAAGGGTAATTTTCACATCATGATCACAATTGACTTTGTTAACCTAATTATGCACATCAGAGAAATGTAAACAATGAATAAGAAATATCACTACTTTTGGAAAAATATTAATTCATCTTGGTGCCTGGCACCAAGGATGCATCGATGCATATCAAATACAAACTAAACGACTTGCAATTCAAAGAGTATAAATTAAGATTTTTTTATAAGCATATAAAATAAGATTTGTACTCAACCAAAGCAAAAGAGAAGCTAATGGCAACGATGATTACCAAAATAACAATAACCAAATGGTAGTCTTAGGCTTCAGGAAAGTTGCTAATCCCTTCAAAACTTTTCCAAACTCCTCCATATAAAGTTCCAAATAAAAACCAATACGGAGCCACACCTCACAACAGGCCTGCTGCATGATCAGAAAAAGATAAGGATATCCTTACCACATCCCTACTTGCCTCCAATACATGAAGCACCAACTAACAAACTATAATTGTGCTCCTTGCGTATCCTATCATCTAGGTTGCAGCCTTTATCCCACTTTTCTTGTCAAAAAGAAAAACTATGTACTTACTGCTGCATTCCAAAGGCCAATAAATGATAATTTTGGTGGAGATCATTTTAAGAAGTTTAAAGGTGCAGATATAAAAGGACAAAAGGAAGATGGCACCTAAAACTAGTTGGGAGCTACAAAAACCTCATCACCAGATCCACAACTACTCTAGCCATCAAAGCAAGTATAAAATAAATTAGGATACCAGAAGATATTGGTATACCATCTTTTTCTCAGGACACAAAAGGGGTCTGGATAAAAGTCCTTACAAGCATCAATTTACAGAATGTGCAAAACTGAAATTGCTTTTTACCTGTAAGAGTTGGTTTAGAATAAGTGGTCCAATGAACTGGGAAGCATCATTTCCAATCTACATGTTGGAAAAGAAACATAGAGAAGTTACAAATTTGTTATTTCAACTAAATACTCATGATATAAGAAAACAAATGTTACTTCAAAAACATGTCTTCAGTATGCCTTATAGTACTTCCGGTAGATAAAACATAAAATTTGTAAGACAACACATGCCTAAACTTTGGTGTTTACAAAGTCAAATTAACTAAAACACATTTATCTTATACACGTATTTCAGAAAGTAAAAAGTTATGTAAGGTAGAAGAGAGAAGGGAAAAAAGAAATGTACAGATATAGAACTATGAATGTGTGCTGCATACATAAATTTATACATGTGCGCACGTGAACATGTGTCTCTACATCCCTATATTATTGATGCAAGCAAACATCTAAATAACAATAATAGCTTATACAACAAACTAGTTCAGAGTTGACTATAAATTCCTCTATATCCATTTGGCTCCATTCAGCACGTTTCATTTTACTACTTATAACTCACATAAATTCTTTACGGATACAGATATGTCAACTTCCCATCTGAAGCAGAGCTTCAGAAAGAAGGTTTTTTGACAAACAGACCACTCTTAAGAGGTGGTAAAAGTCCAAAACACTCATAAACATCTACAAGTGCTCCCATGTAAAGCGGAGCAATCATGATATATAAGAACCCCTCTCTCTAACTATCTCTCCCCCTCTCCCTCTACATCTTTAACTCTCTTTCTTCCTTTCTCTCTCTCTCTCTCAAGCCCTGCAACTTCTGCGGGTAGTTTCAGAAAGCATACCATTACCTAATGACATTATGCTTCACATATAGTGTACTTCTGGACATCAGTTTTCATTGACGATCAAAGGAACAGTTACTAGCACATACGCATACGCATATTCAATCATGCAACATATTCTAGACTTCAATGTAATAACAAGAAGATACAAATATGGTTCCAGAAGTGAGCCTTCTAAGTCCAAAAGAGCAAGCTTGTCCACTTCCTTAAACTTGTAACATAAAATTACAGAGCATAGAGCTTTTACGTGATGCATTCTAATTATTATCTGATTAATTCAAGAACTATTATTAACCAACTAAGACGTAACAAATGAAATCAACTACCTTCCAGAAGCCTCCCCACCAAAACCTGCAAACATAGAAAGATGGAAAAATGTTTAGTAACATAAAATATCAACTGATCGAGCAATGTATATCTTGGTATGAAAAAATCAGCAAAACAGAAGCATGAAACATAGGCAAACATCTTTACCTTCCACCAAGACTACGGTTTAAAGCTCTTAAAAGCCATGGTTTAGGTCTTTGAGCCTCCTCTGCCCAACTCTTTTGAAACCTAAATAGTTTATAAGAATATTAATATATCTGCTTCACCAAATTCGGTTTTGACTTTCTTTTCCCCAATAAGTTAGTCACTTTCTGGGATTTAAACTAAATCTTAAATGATGAAAAGAAGAAGGAAGGGAGCACACTTACGAGTTGTTCAGAGTTTCAGTGCGATCCCAAGTATCCAGTTTCCACACATCCTTTTCTGTCAATGGTCTTTTATAACCAAGTTGCATAAGAGGATTCATCCATGAAAAAGTAATTTCTGCATAAGAAAGTGAGCGGCAAATATCAGGTCCCTTGCAGCTGGATGCTGATCAAAAGGAAAATAATTGATTATAGATATGCTATTAATTTATCCTCTCCTGAACAAGTTATTTCACGAATACTTTTCTTTCTTAAGTAAGTTAAGGTAATTTCATCAATAGGCACACCAAGATGGAATCAAAAGCTTTGTACTACATTGATTTAGCTGTGAGCTTCAGAAGAATCTAACTATTATAAGCAAAGGTATCTTTTCTTCCCACAAAAAGTACAATAAAGATACAAAGTAACTCTTCACGCTCTATGGAGAAACTGTCGACAGCTTTAGAACCTCGTTGCTCTTCCCTTTCCGAATTAACCATTAAGCGCAAAGGGTAGGCCTACTTTCCATGCTTCCTTACTTCTATCTTCTATCTTCTTCAACCTCCACTCACCAGAGTATCCTCTTATACAACACCATGCTATTTTTGAGAAGAATACAATACCATGCTATACTGAATAAGAAAAAGAACAATCTACAACTCATTTGTACATCTGCAGAGTACCAAAGCAAATAATCTCTATCTTCATAATGACTTTATACATAAAGCGCCAGCTCGCGACAATCCTCTTCTTACTTAGATATTTGCTACGACCATTTCTGGTAGCCCATTCCAAAAAGAAACCTCCGTTGGCGCCTGTTTCCAGATGGAATTCCATATACGTCTTGGGTGACCTCCTTTGAAAATGCATGCATAAAAAAGATTTGGCTTCGAGCGTCTTCCTCTTAGACCTTTTCCATAGCATACTCTTCTTTCCAATAACGCAAGAATAACAGATGCACGATCACATAGATCCAAGAGCACGAATCTTCAAAGTTGCCAAACCACAGGCATCGAACCAAGTGTGAATGCGGTTACCCTCCCCACTTCAAAATACTCCCTCCGTCCCTCCGTTCCAGATTATGTGAACCTATTTCCTTTTTGGTCCGTTCCAAAAAGAATGACCCCTTTCTAAATTTGGAAACAATTTAGCTTAAACTCCCAATTCCACCCTTAATGGGAAGCCTTTATAACCACACAAATACCTTGGACCCCTTTTTGTTGTTTAGGACCACAAATTCCAAAAGTCTTCATTTTTTCTTAAACTTCATGCCCAGTCAAACAGGTTCACATAAATTGGAACGGAGGGAGTAAATGAATTTGAGAAGATGAACTTCTCTTACATTATCCCCTTCCACAAACCCATCCAAAGCAAGCTTGTAGCTTCCTTCAGCAATACACAAATTAAAGTCAACCTTTGATTTTATTACCTGTACAAGCATATTTGTGTCTAACTATCTAAAAAAAATTAAAGCCAGCCTTTGAACCTGGATGGAATCGACTCCATCAAATTCAAAATTTTAATGGGTTTTCGGCCATCTCTGACTAACTACGTTACCATCAGGTACACCAATTGTATTAGCAGGAAGGACATACTAAAAAAAGAGTTCCCCATATAAGTGGAACTTTGATGCCCCAGTAACCATTTTTGGAGAAGAGTAATACTTAAACTTTTGAAAGACACGGCTCGTTGGCACCACAGGCATGGGTTTACACACCAGCTTTTCCTTCTGCAAGAACTGTTATGTAAAGTTCTCTCCTTAACCAATCTGGGATTCTAGAAATCCTAGAATTCTCCTTATTTACTTTGCTTACCCTTTTAAGTGTCTCCTTCCTCCAACTTGTTCACCATCCCTTTGTCTGTGCCAATCTTATATCCAACTCTTTCTACACTTTGAAGCTAATGTTATGCCCAATATGAATAGACATCTGTGCATGATGAAACTACCAATTTGGGAGCTAATAACATATTTGTAGTCTCCCATCACAGCAAACACTAATTTAAAGCTCCCCATACCCCCTCTCACCAAAGAAATAAGAAATGAAGAGGTCAAAGTAGAATTTATCAACGAGACGCAAGTGTGCTGAAGTTCATAGGTGGACATATACATCCATAGATAGATATCACATTACTAGACGGATGTTTGATGCATCAGTGATCTGGTCAAGTACTCAAGTTCCCAGGATCTGCCCCCAGTTGGGAAGTACCCGAATTCCATATCAGCTGAAATCTGTGCTCATGTCATAATTAAACTTATGAAGGACGTTAAAACCTAAATTATTAAGTGCTTAAAAAAATATCTAGTCACATACTGGCAAATATGTTGGCATGCCTCTCCGGACAAATCTGCTCTGCTTCAGGAAGTTCTTCATATGTAGTGTTGTCGAAAGATTCACTTCGAAGTGGGGAGTAGCCGGGATAAGGATCCATGTTAGGAATATAAAACAGCAGCAACAATCCAAACAATACCTACACATAAGAAACAATAAGACTGGACTCAGTTTAATCCTTTACTTAAAAGTTAAAACCATGCGATCCAATAATTCCCTCATAAGAATGCACCCTTAACTTCAAGAGTGCAAATTGGCAATCAAAACTTGAGTCAATCCCATGCTTAAAAAATTACTAACTATCTTACTAATGAAAAGTTGAATTATCTATTTAGCCTCAGGGATAGACACAGCGCACTCCAAACATAGAGGTGCCTACATGGAATGATGGATTTGTCTCCTCTAGTTTTCAAGCTTCATTCAATTCAATCTTCATAATATTTTGATCCAGGTTTGTGTAAAGAGAATTCATAATTTGGGCTTCAATTCAGTGGCATCATTCTGTGAAGTCTTGGTAATTTCAAGCATAAATTCAAATTAATCGAGAACAATTTTTTATTATTTAATAGTTTAGAATGACAACAAGTGTCAATTTATATCAAAAGTAGGGAACGAGACCTAAAACAGTCTCACAAGAATTGGTAACTAAACAGTCACTGCATGGTTTGGGACAATATATTGGCAATGCTAATAAGGAATATCAAGGAAGACCGATTAGTGAACATATACCCCACATCTAATATACAATCCATTTCATTTTATGTGTCTTAGTTTGACTAGAAGAAGATTTTTGAAACTTGTGGTCTTAACGAAAAGTGTGTGTAACATACCAAAATTATCCTTTGAATCTTGGTCCTAGACATGTCATGTCATTCCTATAATGCATAAAGGGTAAAATGTGAATGTTGGAATAAAAACTTAACAAATATAAAAATGTGGCGTTCTTTTTGAAACAGATCAAAAAGAAAAGACTCAAAAATTGAAACCGAGGTAGTAGTTGCAATAACAATTTTAAATTTGGCACATCAAACTTCGGAATTTGTCTATGTAAAAAGATGTATAGTTTGTGAAATTACACACAATTGTAGCATGAGTAGAATGTCTGCTACCCATTGCTTATAACCAACTTCAAGGGGAAAAAACTTTACTTTAAAAGTATTGGGACCTTCTGGTGACACCATAAAGGAGTTTTATTGCCAGTCACATATTTTATATTCTCTCATGCTCTTGGTCCTATTTGATGAACTTGTGTTTTATTTCCCTTTAAGTAAATTTATCATAACAAACCAAGAAAAGCTTCAATTCTGAGGGAAAATAACTGCTAATGTACTCACAGATTCCAAATTTTCCTATTTCATCAGTAATACCTAAACCATTCACAAAAATGAAGTTTCTTAACTATGCAACTAGCTAGTTTTAACACAGAGACCAGAAAAGGACTAACCCTGCCATCTTTTCGAATTCAGGAATATTTCATGAACTATAAACACAGGAAGTTATAAAAATTCCTCTGTTCTGAGAAAATTCCAGAAGCATGAAATACAAAGAAAATTGTGAAATGGAAGAAGATAAAAGTAAGTTAGATTAAGACTCCAATAAGGTAAAGCAACTTTTGCTCCACGAATGAACTGCAGCGAGTTCCAAACTTCAGTCCAATCATTAAGCTTACTTTCCCTTGTTTTTATTCTAAGGTCGGATTCGGGTAGGTAGCTCGAACATAGGCACTTTGACAGGAAAGTCGACAGAATTAGTGGATACCCTAAAAAGGAGGAAAGTTGATACTGCATGCCAACAGGAAACTAAACGGACAGGGCAACTAGAGAGATAGGTAACACAGGTTATAAATTATGGTATTGTGGGATAGATAAAAATAGGAATGGTGGGCATTATTGTAGAACCAGGACTTAAAGATAAAGTTATAAGAGGTAAAACGAGTTGGGAATATGACTATCGCATTATGGCTTGTACGAGAAAGGAGACAATCAATGTTATTAGTGCATATGCTCCACAAATACGCTCAAGTAACATTTCTTGACTATTTACATGATATGAACTCTAGAGCACATGAAAGATGATAAAGCAACAAACCTGGACAGCAACCTCACTGATGTACAAATACAGTACTGATCTGCAGATAAAGATAGACAGCTTTGATTAGCAAGAAAAGAGAAAGATGTGAATGAGATTGTTCAAAACTGGTGAGTATATCTGTTCATATCAGAATTTTAAGAGTTTTAGAACTCAAATCTACAAAGAAAATAATGACCCCTGATATGCCACCTAAACATCAACCGGAAGCGGCAGGCATTGAGCCATTGACTAGTGATATTGCTCAGCTCCCACTATTTTTTAGCTTGTTCCCATAAAGACCTTCATCAGAAGTAGAGCAGCAGCATATATTCAGGACTTGCTCTTTTTTATTTTCTTTTTCCGTGAAGGAATTATTGTTGACAAGCAGGGACCATCCTTAACTCACAATGAGATTTTACTTATACTTTTAATTCTTTCCCCCTATTCTTCTTTTTTTTTTTCCTTTTTCTTTTTATTTTTAGTGTTAGGGTTTCGGGTGGGGGTTGGGGGATAAAATCATAGCCCTTGAATGAGAAAATATACTCATGGATGACTCAAAAGATTTTGCTTAGGATGCAGTTATAACTCTAATGCAAAGCACGCTCACTAAAAACCGTAACTGGGGGCGGGCGTGACAGGGAAGGGGGGGTCAGAATAAGAACCCCCCCCCCCCCCAACACACACACACAAACACAAAAACCTTCATAAATTGTATCAGTTCAAGAACTATCCAAGTGGGGGAACAACATACCCATTATAGTACTCTTTCACAGTCAGGATAAGATTAAGCATCACCACGTCCCCTACCAAACTGTATATTACTCCAAACCGAACAGACCACCTGGCCTCACGGACATATACCTTCGTCTCGAGAACAATCATCACCAGCATAGAGCACCAAGCAAGAGCCTCGATAGTCAAAGAAATTATCTGAAGAATGATAATATGGCAAGAAGTTAGAAGTGGAAAAATTCAAACATAGATATCTGTATACGTCCCATCTGATAAAAAATCTATTTATCTAGGTACTAGCATACTGAACTCATACCCTTAAAGGAACTTTAACATTCATAGTATGCAATTCCAATGTATTAGCTCCACAAGCCGCATATTTAATCTAAGCACACACTATATCATAGAAAGAGACCTACCTCATACGGGGAAAGACCAGGTTGTCCATCTACATTCAAGGCTGACATTCCCATGACCAATCTAAACAAAGGTTCAGCAGTGCAATAAGCAGCTAACAGACCCAGCATGTAGTTATAGTAATTTGACCTCAAGCGAAACCTTTGGACTGTGAGGTCTTTTGTCGTTTTCCATAGTCGGTATAAGCACAAGGCTAAAAGGACTAGATGAGAAACAGAGATAACCAGAGTGTTTGTTCCGCATGGGGTATAAGCACCAAAGGCATTTTCGACAGCCTTTGACCACACGCCATTTGCCACTGGTTGGCAGTACCAATCCAATGGCTTGAAAGCCATTGTTAACGATACCCCGTGTAACCCTCTACAAGCCCAATACTTTCTTGTACTCTGCCTCTCCTTCAAATGAAAATCCTGTACCTCTGCATCACCTCTGTATTTGTCCTGCAAGAATATAAAGCTTATTGCTCTCAGCGTATCAAGCACATTTCACCCTATTCAGAGTCGTGAAATAATTTGACAATGACAAGTGCAGTATAAATTTTTCAGCTTTATTTGCAAGATATAGGTCAACTCATTAACATGAGCGAATGTAGAGTTCAGGCAGCAGGTAGGTTCACGCCCAGTCCACTGCATTCGGCTATAATTACACATATGCAGTTGAAAATTTATACTGTACGCCTTACATACTTAAACTAAATTTGCACCGATTGCTAGAGATTTGTGATGGATATCATATACTCCGCACCCACCTAGTTAAAATCTTGGATACACCTCTAGTCATTAATTAGTTGCTCCCTGAGTATATCTTTCAACGAAGATCAACCTTTCCCAATACAAACCTAACTTGAGAAGTTAATTCATGAATTATCTTTATCTATATCTTTTCGTTTTCCACACAAATAGGAATCTCACAACATCAATTTATTTTCAGCATTTAACATCACTTGCAAAAAATAATAATAAGCTAGATTGAAATGTTAAAGTCTTGAAAAAAAAATGCAGAAGTCAACTGATTCGTAATTATAATCTCAAAGCAACACAAATAAAAGTTCAAAGAATCCTTCAATGCAAAAAACAAAATCCTCCCAGCAGTGCAGTTACCTACCTGCTACTAAGCAATAGAAAACAGTTTACAGTACAATTAGCATAACCACACATACCACCCAAGGGTGTGGCCTAGTGGTCAATGAAAAGCGAAGAGAACCATGAGGTCTAGGTCCAAATCCTGGCAAAAGTTAAAACAACAATAGATGATTGATGTTTGGCTAAAAATTCATGTTTTTGCATGTAAATTGCCTTGCATTATGCCTCGATCCTGTTAACTTTAGTGCAAATATTTGTTACTCGAGCTTAACAATGATACTTATATGTGTAGGGGTCAATCTGAGGTGATATGAAAGGATTGTGCGCAAATTGAAGCTAAAATGAAAGAATTTAGAGGGAGTATAATTTTTAGCGTCCAGGTTTGAGCCAGGCTTTGTTCAAAATGCAAAAGACAGCACAAGTCAGAGTTGGGCGCCCGGCATTTGCGCCAAGCGCCCTCCGTGGCGCCCAAGCGAGAATTTTTCCTATTTCGGTTAGGACTTGGTAGTTGCGACCCTACACGCCCCCAACATGTATAAAAGGGGTTCTAAACCTATTTTTTAGAGGGGAGACATTATTGTAGATGCAAGAAGGCTACGGCAACACTTGGAAGCAAGGAATCACAAGAGTTTTCTCTCCGTTCTTCCTCAATCTCTATTTGAATGCTTTCGAATATTATCATGGTTGTTAGCATGACTATGAGTAGCTAAATTTCTTTCTAGGGTTTTGATGGACCCTTTTGTCGGATGAATTCTTGATATGTTTTGTTATAATTGAGCTTTTAGATTTCTCTATTTGTTCAACTACGTGCTTATTTTAGTTAATTGAAAAGCTCTCAATTAACAGTGCCTATTTATTATGAATTGCTTGGGATAGGGTACATATTTAGGTGGTTGTTGAACAACGTCACTCCTAAGGTATGTGAGGAATCAATATGGCGGGTTTAAAGGTAGGTTTAGGAATAACAAAGCCTTGACATGGTCATAGTGAGCGGTAAGATAGTGCCAGCAAGCGTAGTTCGGGAGAATATATCTAGTAAATTGTTGTAGTTGCTCGGAAGAGAATTACACCTGAAGTGCTCACAATCAGTAGGGAATACTTGGGCAAAATTGCAGGAGACCTGGTGGGAAGGATTCCGAAAATTTGGGAAATCATAACTCTAAACCTCCTTAATCTTGTTTCCAACCGTTAGTATATTAGTTGATAGTTTTACTACTTTAATATTTGTTAGTTAATTAGTTATACATAAAAATCACAATCTTTATAACTAGAAAATTGTTTGAACTTGTGTTTCTTAGCGATATTGAGCAGTTGTAGCTAAGCTTTAGTTCTCTATGGGATTCGACTCCGGACTCTTAGACCGAATTATATTTGAAGGGACCGCTTATCCTTTTTAGGACTAGAGTTGGGCGTGATCAGTGATTTATATAGGACAACTTATATACTTAAACTAGATTTGTACCAATTGCTGGAGAGTTGTGATGGATATCATGTACTCCGCACCTAGTTAAAATCTTGGATACACCTCTAGTCATTAATTAGTTGCTCCCTGAGTATATTTTTCAACGAAGATCAACCTTTCCCAATACAAACCTAACTTGAGAAGTTAATTCATGAATTATCTTTATCTATATCTTTTCGTTTTCCACACAAATAGGAATCTCACAACATCAATTTATTTTCAGCATTTAACATCATTTGCAAAAAATAATAATAAGCTAGATTAAAATGTTAAAGTCTTGAAAAAAAAAATGCAGAAGTCAACTGATTCGTAATTATAATCTCAAAGCAACACAAATAAAAGTTCAAAGAATCCTTCAATGCAAAAAACAAAATCCTCCCAGCAGTGCAGTTACCTACCTGCTACTAAGCAATAGAAAACAGTTTATAGTACAATTAGCATAATCACATATAGTACCTAAGGGTGTGGCCTAGTGGTCAATGAATAGCAAGGAGAACCATTACGTCTAGGTTCAAATCCCGGTAAAGGCAAAAAACAGTAAGTAATTTCTTTCCATTTGCCTTGGTGGAGAGTTACCAAGATGCCTATGCTGGTGGGAGGTAGCAGGTACCCGGTGGAATAGTCGAGGTGCTCACAAGCTGGCTCGAATATCACCATCGTCAAAAACAAAACAAAAAGGCATAATCACGCATACCGTAAATCACCTTAAAATATGAATCCAGCAAAAGGACAATTTCTGAAATTGGAACTACATAAGTCATAACATCTATATTTATAGAAAAAAAGGCAAAATAATAAGCTAGATTTGAAGTCTTGGGAAGAAAATGTAGAAGTCAACCTCTTCAGAAATATCAATCATAAAAGATAAAAATAAAACAACAAACTTCTATGCTATTCAAGTCCAAAAATAAACAAAAATCATCCCAGAAGCGGCTACTAAGCAATAGTTCATAATGCAATTAACATAAGTAATCACAAAACTAAATTAATACTCGTATTAGATTACCTCAAAAAATGAACCAAACAAAAGTATACTTTTTGAAACTTCACAGAGAAATCAGTAAAAAACATACCAAAGAAATAGGAAAAATAAAGCAACCAGATTTGCAGGAAAGATAGCGTTCAAATGGCGAGTGGAAAGAAAAAGAGATACCTTTTAGATGCTTTCTACGGAGAGGACGAGACAGTAGTAAAAAGGTATTTAGATTCTATGCAAAGTTTATATATATTATTCGGTGTTCAGTGTTGTCTCAACTCTCATGATAGAATAATGATTTGTGGATCCAAATGAATTTTGAAATTTTCTGTTTTCTTTTAAATAAAAAATAATAATGTAGTAGTAGTAGTAGTAGTGGGAGTATAATAATTTTGAAAGTGGAAAATGGAGCTTCGTCAGCGATGACGTAATTTTCTGGAAAATTGGAGGAGAAAAGTCAAAATTACTTTTAAAGAGGCTTATTCAGCGAAATTGTTTTGTGAATATAGACAAGTGGAGAACTGTGAACTACATAATAAAGTTTTAAAAATATTATCCCTCCTCCGTTCACTTTTATTTGACATAATAGTAAAAATATATTTTTATTTTTATTTATCACTTTACGCATATCAAGAGAATGACAAAAAAAAAATCTTGTTATACCCATGGTTATTTATTACTCATTTCAAATTATTTTTTCAAATTCAATAAAATATGCATCAATTAATATGAGTATCATGGTAAATTATGCACTTTATTTATTATTTCTTAAGGGACGTGAAAAATTAAAATGTGCCAAGTAAAAGTGAACGAAAAGAGTATATTTCAAGAATAACAAAAATATATATCAATATTATATTAAAACGGGTGTGGTGAACTGTAATATTAAGAATGTGACAACCTTATTCAACAACATGGAGTAACAATTTAGAATAATATGCAGATTGTAATGTCATAAATAAAAATAAAACCATACAAGTTATTTGCTAACTATATAATTCGTTTTCAAAGTATTTTAATTAAAACATTTGTTAGAACAATCATATAACAGACAATTGGAAAGATTTATTTGTAACGATAATAGCATAAATAGTTTTAAAAGTCAAGTGGTACCATCTTTATAAATTTTTATCATTTTTAATATTTTATTTTATAATATACCAATTAATTAATTAAATTTGGGCACATGATATATTATATAACCATATATTGTATGTATTTATTATATATATATTCTTATCATACAACATATACCATATGGTATGATTTTATTGTATGTGATATATCAACAAAATAGTGGTATATTTGTAATATAATTTAAGAGACCATATTTACTTAAATAATTGTAGTAGTTAATCAATTATAATTTTGTTATGAAAAATTATCATAGATTGAGTTAAGAAACGAGCTGACAGTTAGAATTTTACAAAATTAATATGATCTAATGTGCTTAAATAAACTAAATCACATTTTGACATGATAATTATTTTTTAGAATTGTTCGCATTGCACGGGTCTTATACTAGTTGTTTGGTGAAGACTGCAGAATATAAAAAAAAGTTTATTTATAATGGATAATTTAGAGGGTGTTTTGGGTAAGCAGTGAGCTAATCATAAGTTGTTAGATTTAGTATTTATAAGTTAAAATTAGTTGATTTGTCATTTCAAACTTATGATTTTTTTATGAGTAGTTTATGCTTTATAAGCGCTTTTGTTTTTATGAAAAAAATTTATTTAATTTTATCCATAATATTTTTTGTAATTCCCAAATTATTTCCTTGAAATAAAATTTCGGACATTACATTTTTGCCATTTATCGGATGTGTAAGTACTATTTAATATAGTTTTCTAAACACTAAAAATGTTTATAAGCCAAAATGATGCAAAGGTATTTAGAACTCGTTTGGATGGGCTTATTTTAAGCGACTTTTAAGCCAAAATAGTTTTTAAGTCATAAGTTAGGAATTCTAGATTTTGGCTTTTGATTTTTTTTTATCATTCTAGCTTAAAAATAAGTGCTTAAGAACACCTTTTTACTCTATTCAAACATTATAAAATGACTTAAAAGTTATTTTGGCTTAAAAGCACTTAAAATAAATCAATCCAAATGGGCTCTTAGTTGGTCATTTCAACTTTATTTTTTAGTTTATAAGTATTTTTTATTTTTTTATTTTATCCATGTATTTTTTGCAATTCCCAAAGGATCCTTCTCAAAACGTTACTCCTAACTCCCTCTCGATTACATTTCTTCCATTTGTCCTTTCCATGCGAGAATGCTTTTAATTAAACATATATATTCTGTAAATAGTTTTGTGTATATTTTTATTATTTTAATAGAAAAGTACTTAAAAGAATGTTATTTGATCAAACTCTACAACTATTTGTTATCGATTTCAACACTTTTATAAAAGTATGTATTCATTTAATCGCTTATTTACAAAATCAACTTTAACACTTAAAAGTTCTTAATTGAAAAGATTAAAGTATTCTCAATTAGGAGTATGTGGCCAAAAAATAAATAACAATCAGAGAGGAGAAATTCACGTGGAGAATAAAAAATTATAACTTCTCAACGAAAATTGCTTTAAATCCAATTCCAGTATTTAGATTATCATTCACAATACAGCTCCATCAAAAATTAATACTATTACCTTTTTGGCAAAAAATTGTATTTCAAGATGTTGAATGATTCAACATATTGTAATAGTTAAGTTTCACAAAATGATATGTCGAATGAAAAAATTCAACATGTTGAGGTCAATGATCTTTGATAAAATAATAGGGTTATTGTCCTTTTAAGTGATTTGACATAATGAGTTAGTGATGTGTCTCATTCAAATTATCATTTAAAATATTGTGCTACGATTTACCTTCTTTTTGACAACGAGAGTTGATGATGTAATTGACCCTAAACATAAAATATTAAATATCACAATGATTTATTTATTATCGAATCTTGAATTTAAAACCTTTTATTAAGAATGGGCAAAATATATAAGTTACTCATGAATTATGGACCAAATCACTTTTATATATTTTTTACGGACGAAAATCATCTTATACACTCAACCTTTTAAAAGTGTGTCTAAGACACACTACTTTTAACAACTTACGCGCGCATGTTTTACACATAAAAGAGGCGAGTGAAATTAAATATTTTGGGTCTGAACCATTATCAAAACGGAAAAGGGCCAACAATACCCCTAGCGTATTGAAAATAGTTCAAAAATACCCTTGTTAACTTTTTGGTCCGCAAAAGCCCCCAACGTTTGTTTTTTAGCTCAAACTTATCCATATATCTAACAGAACTAACCTGATCAATTTTTTTACTTTAATTTCGCCATGTGATATTTTCTTAACCCGCCACGTGTATTATTTGTATTAAATAAAACCCACATGTATTTTTTAAAATATCCAACGACCCTGATCCGCTCCTATATATTTGGACGATCGGCTAAAAATAATTATATTCGTTAGTTAAATATATATAAAAAATATACATTGATTATATATCAAATATATATTATTATATATTAATATTTTAATATATATTTACATGATATTATTTTTATGAGAAATTATACGGTGTAGTTTTTTCTATTAATTATGATCTATAACTCGATTTTATTAAGCAAATACGACAATGGAATGATAGTTTTTGCTAATATTTTAGCTCTATTGTTGTATATTAAAACACTATTAGTTCCATTGAAAAGATCATGTGAAGTCTATTAATGTGCTAAGTTGTTGAATATGTATTTAATTAAAGGTTTTTAATAATTTCCTTTTCATTTGTTTCTTTGCTTCTCCTTTAGAATCGTATAAATAGAATATTATCATTTTTATGTTTGCAAATTAAAATTTATATTTGTTAAACATGTTAAGATCTGCAAAATTTGAAGGAAAAACTACACCGTATAATTTTTCCTAAAAATAATATGATGTAAAATATATATTAAATTATTAATGTATAATATATTTTACTGGGTTGTTGTTGTTGTTGTATTAATGTATAATATACATATTTTTATATATAATAAATGTCTATTTTTTAATATATTTAACTAGCGAATGTAATTATTTTTAGCCGACAGTCCAAATATGTAAGAGCGGGTCAGGGTCGTTGGGTATTTTAAAAGATACATGTGGGTTTATTTAATACATATAATATACGTGGCGGGTTAAGAAAATATCATGTGGCGAAGTTAAAATCAAAAAATTGACCAGGTTAATTCTGTTAGATATAGGAGTAAGTTTGAGCCCAAAAACAAACGTTAGGAGCATCTGAAGACCAATAGGTTAACGAGGGTATTTTTGAGCCATTTTCAATACGTTAGGGGTATTGTTGGCCTTTCTGTTAAGTTTGAGCCCAAAAACAAACGCTAGGGATATTTGTGGACCAAAAGGTTAACGAATGTTATTTTTGATTCATTTTCAATACGTTAGAGGTATTGTTGACCCTTATGTTAAGTTTAAACTCAAAAACAAACGTTAGGGGCATTTGTGAACCAAAAGGTTAACGAATGTTATTTTTGAGTCATTTTCAATATGTTAGGAGTATTGTTGGCCATTCTGTTTAGTTTAAGCTCAAAAACAAACGTTAGAGACAATTGTGGACCAAAAGGTTAACGAATATTTTTTGAGTTATTTTCAATACGTTAGGGATATTGTTGGCCATTTTCCGTTATCAAAATGCTATATCAGCCTTCTTTATTTTTTAAAATTTTGAGAGTCATTTCAGCTACAAGGATGGCGTTTACTCTTTATATTCTTTACCTTCTCACACTAATGATAATTAATACCTATAATTACACTAATATTTCCACAAATTAACAGTTGGCAGATTGTTAAAGAAAGGATTTGTTCAAGTTGGAGATGTAAGCAAGGTATTATGTGAAGATCTCAGTCGATAACATAAGCAATTTGGCAATTGTTGGAGCTCTGATGGTAAGGCAACCGTGAAACGAACAAACAAATGAAATCAAAACTATGGGTCGCCGGAGTCTTTAATTTTCCGGCCAACATTTCAGATGAAACAAAAAAGGTGAGAAGAAGAAACACAAAAATAAAATAAAAACGATGGAGAAGCTCCGTTTCCTGTCAAATTCGGCAGAATCGGCCAAGATCTGACAATTCTTCGGCGAGTTTCTGTTACGATTGCTGAATTTCAGAGAATAAGAAGCTAACTAAGGCTAAGCTAAAGCTAAGAAGAAATGAAATTAAGGCAAATAAAATAAAAGGGTTTTCATTCATAAGCCTCTGGAAAGGATAGAGCTCATACATATAGCTCAAGACGTGAGCAAGGGCCTAGGGACTAAAAAGAAATAAGGAAAACTTACAATGGGCTAATTAAATAATAAAGCAAACTAAGTGGATAAATTGCAAGAAGTAAACTTGTTAACTAATCAGCCTATCGCTAACTTCACGGTGCAACATTTCAAGCCTATTGTACAAGTTCCATCAGTAGCTCCAATCTCTTCTATTTTAATTCGTATCAGTTTCCTCCCGATCCGATTATCTGGAATTGGCAAGGGAGCGATTTTGACTAGCTAGTCGGAAACTCCGACCGGTGTTGAGTTGTTTAGTGGCTAGTAGTGGTGAGAGAGGAGTTGAGCAGCTGTTGGGTGTGAAATGATAGGATAATGGAGGAAAATGGAGGACCTATGATTTGAGGGATTATGTCAGTGGATTTTAATGGAGGAAAAAATTTTAATGGAGAAGTTGACTAAGAGTAGGGTAGGGAAAGATAGAGAGACGGGTTGAGGAGGGGTCCTTTGATTATTTTTGTTTTTTTTTAAAGAAAAAATATTAATTAGCATGAAAATTAAGTATTTTATTTTTTTTCTTGAGTTATGACACTTGTCAAGAATTAATTGGTGGGTGAGATCACACATAATTTAGCAAACTGGTCAAGAAAAAAGTAGTGTGTCTTAAATGCATTTTGAAAAGGTTGAATATTCAACGTAAATTTTATCCGTAGAAAATGTGTAACATAAATTTGATCTATAATTCATGAGGTAACTTATGTATTTTACCGAGAAATCACTTCCATCCAACCACGCCCTCAGATGGTATTTAACTCTGTGTTGAATGAATCGACATATTTATATTTAAGTTCCTTAATATGAGTGGAATGATTCAACATACAAATGGCGATGATCTTTGGTAAAACGACAAGCGAGTTGTCTTTTTAAAAGAAAAGGCAACATTTATTAACAAGTTAGCCAAGTGCCATGTATTCTCGCACGCGATTTGGATTATCAAATGTGCGGTTAATTAAGATTAGAAATAATGATCTCGTTCGTTAGAAGGTGTAAGTATCATTACATTGATAATAAAAATGAGAAAATGTCTCATAAGATAGTACAGTAATGTCTTTTGTTGACCTCTAGATGCACTGATCGGTACTTGTGAAACCATAGCGAGGGAAGGTGTGTCAAAAAGGAACGAGATAAACCTAAAGTCACATGCAAGAAAGTTGTCTTGAAAAACCTACAATCTCTTATAATCAATATTGACTTAACGAAAAGAAAAGATATAGTGAAAGAAAAAGATCTATATACGCAATATCATTTAATTTAGAGTATATTTTAGTCATGATATTATGTTTACATTATTAGGTCCTATAGTTTTTAGAAGTCTTTTTTTCGTATTAGAGATTCTTAAACCAGTAAGAAATATAAAAACCTTCTAGCACTTTTTATTTTTATTTTTATTTTTATTTTTATTTTATGTATAATGCTAACATGAGATGCATTTAAATTAAAAAAAACATGGTTATTTATGTAGATTTCTAATTTGTTTATAACTAAAATATAGTTATTATTGTTTTCTTATTGCACTCCAAAAATGGAAACATATTTCCATAGGCAACTCCTACAATTCGAGGCTAGCTGTAATGTTAAACAAATTCATATAATTTTCACACATTTGGAAGGCCATATGCGTCTCTTTTCTTTTCTCATTTAAAAAGAATTTAATGAACTCCTTTACAGTTTAAAAAGACTTATTTGCTGCTGCAACTTTAATGACTTTACACATCGAAAGGGATTGAAAAGACGACTAGCACAAGAATGGCTTTTTCATTGCTGCATCATCCGGATGTTTGCAATTATTAGTTTCAACATTCCCATTATTCTTGGCTTGGCTGCAACAAACAATTCACGTTAAGGCTTGGGTAAAACTCAATAACTTTGGCCTAGGTTCTACGTATATATTAATGCATATAATAACCCGTGAATCCATTGACATGAATGAATTGTGGGTTCTATGACAAGTGAGATGTCACAAACAAATTTTTAAATTCGGGATTCATCTCTGACAACAAACTCATATACCATGCATTTGTCTTTGGAACGACCTTGACAATAACAAGTCACAGAAATACAAAAGGATGGAGTCATACTCAATATACTTGTCATTACCCACAAAGCTCTAGCTAAGTGGTCTTAGCTTAGCAATTGACCGTGACCCCATTTTGAATAAGCCACCCTTCACCTCAATTTTTGCCTCACCTAATTAGAGAGTTTTTGCTCGTGTAGCTTTCTCAACATGCAGGGCCGACTGAAGGCCCAAAAAGTTGAAGCAAAGGCTTTTAGGTTCCAAATCTTTCAGCCCCAATTTTTTAATTGATATTATATTTTAGCGAAATTGACATGTATATATAATTGCTAGCAATTATTGGAACTCAGATATGAATTTTAGCAGTTTTTTGAGTAAGTGTAATTGAGATTCATTGGAGGCACCTAGACGAAGCTATATATAAAATCTGAGATATGTTGGAAGTGATCTGGAATATTTGGAGTGAAAATTCATATTTGAAAGTGACCTGAAAAACATCACCTCGAGAATGTATATCACATGAGTATACCACAGTATATCATATATATATATATATATATATATATATATATATATATATATATATATATATATATATTATATATATGATATAGGGAAGATATATATGGGATACACATAGATATACAGTGCCTTAAAAATGCCCTTTCTCTATTTTCACACAACCTCCGCCGTACTAGCACCATAAAATCACCATAATCAGTCATATCACAGTAACAATACCAAACACCATCTCAATCCAACCAAAAAAGAGGAAGGAAAGGAAAGTTGATATCTGCCTTTTCTTTTTCTTCTCTTGGTTTTTGCTTCTGGTCTTCTTTAATGTGAGATGAAAATACTTGAGAAGAGCGATAGAGCTAGGTTTTTGACAGTAGTTTCGTGGTTCTTGATGGCGTCAATCAGGGGCGGACCTAGAGCATTGAATATGGGTTCCCGGGAACCTAATAACTCTTGCGTAGATTCTGTATTTATATTAAGAAATTCACTAAATATTTATAAATATCTAACTGTAAACCCAATTATTATTGCATATTAATTTGAATTTACGGTAGGAACCCATAAACTTCAAATCCTGGATTCGCCTATGAAGTCAATGGAGGAAGGGCAATGGATGTAGTGATAGACGTTGAAGATAATGTGTGATTATATTGAGAATAGCTATAGGTGCAATTTGTTTTAGTTAAAAGGCTATTAGGGGCTACGAGTGCTAATAATAAGACATCATACTATTTTATGTCAATATTTGGGCCTAGTTGTCATACGTGCCATATTTTCTTATATTTTATAGTTAATTTAACTCCCTCCATTCCACTTTGTTTCAAAATTTTGCACGGTGTGTCCTTCGTAGGGACTGTTCTTGGCAGAATGTTCCCTTTTTTACTGTCTTAGTTAAATATTCCCGCTTTTGACTTGAACATAATAGTTTTTCAATTTTTAAAGTTTGAAATTCTTATTTGGTGGTGACAAACAGAAGTTAACAATCGATTATTGTTAAAATCATTTGAATATTGATAATTTGTGGTTAAAGTTTTAGTTCATCATTTGAATGTTGATAATTTGTGCTTAAAGTTTTAGTTCAAACACAGATTTTGATGATTTACTGTCAAAATCTTAAAACTTCATTGTTGAACCTTAGAAAGAGTCAAAGAAGATAAAGTGGGTCCTTTTGATTTGATGTTATTTGATTAAATTGACTATTATGAATTGTTTGTGTTGGTATTTAGAAACTTTATTTCAATTTTGAAATTGTTTGAAGTAAATTTGGGGTGATTTGATGGAAATACCTGCCATACATGCGTCAAGCACCAATTCAGCTCCATGAGCTAGTAGAGAGGTAGTAATTTAGTGCATAGTCCAATCTCCTTGCAAGGATAAAATAAAACATAGCGAGAAGGAGCTTGGATGGCTCTTAGATATAAATGTAAAACGCCATAGATCCGAACGTGGAAATAGCTTGTTCAAGCAAATACACGTGCCAATCAATCCATGGTGAATAAAAAATACAGCCTGCTGGAAATCTGCTAGCATGACATAGGAGAAGAAGTTGAAAATTCGAAAACACTTTGTTAAAATAGCCCAAAAAAATATACCTATCGAGTAGACTTTAATAAATAACTTAATAGATAAGTAGAGTAAATGTAGCATTAACTTTACCAACTCGGTAGAAAAATACCTGAAAAGCAAAAGTATAACAATCGGCTAGACTTCGATGAATAACTTAACAAATAGGTTGAGTAATAATAGCATCAACTCTATACTGTATAGGCCAAAATCCGTCCTTAGGATATTTAGCGTAATATGGCATTAAAGAAAGAGTAGTTCGAGCTCGCCCAAGATGTAGCGAAGTCATTGGCCGAGGTGCCGACATGAGCCGTAATCGAGATATTAACAGGGATCGCAGTCCAGATGTCAACAAGGGTCGAGGTCGAGATTGACTATTGATGATAAGACTTGTAACGGCTAATTTATCAGGATGTGATACTAAAAGAGAATATTCTAGTGAAAATTTCCTACATTTGTACTACTAGGGTTTCCTAGGAAACCGGCCCCAGATATATAGAAAGAAGTGGCAATGATAGGGGCATGTAATATGGATTTTGATAAGAATACTTTTGGGAAGAAGACTTTCTCTCTTGCAAAAATACAAAAACTACATTTTGATAAAGATTCTTGTCCATATTATTCTTACCTTTTTACCAGATCCGATGATTGTTTATACGAATCTTGGACCTATCTGTCATTCATCTTTGTCAGGAGAAATATTCATTCAACCCGCTCATTATTGGGTTAATCTTTCTCCTTATTTACTTAAATGCCATTTATTGTTAGTTATATCTCCATTAATGTTTAGGCTTGGAGAATATTTTACATTTATTGTCATCAATCATTCATGGGGTCTGTCCCATCTACTGTACGTTTTCAAGATTAGTATTTAGAGTTATTATCCTTAACTAGATTTAATCTCTTGTTACATAATTTAATACTTTAACTGAAAGTTATACTTTTTGGTCAAACAATTTGCCGCCGTCTGTGGAGATTTTCTAGCTAAGTCTTTTAGTTTCTTCTAGATCTACAACCGACACTGGTTACTGACGCAAAAAAAAAAAATAGAATAACCTTCTTCTCTTTGTATGCATAGATCTAACATAGCAGGTAACAAAGAAGAAACAACGAGAATAATGAGTGACCTCCCAACCAACCTCATGGACATCATCCATGAAAGCTCTGAAGCAGTGAACGATGACACAACGCCCAATGCCTCTCCTAGGTGAGGTGGATCACCTTCTCCCCACTACAACATCACAAAATCCCATGGCAAGACAACCTCCACATCCGTGGGAGAGGAGACACCACCAGCGATGAAGAAGCTCCTTGAGGCTTGGCTAACTGACACACTGACCAATGTCCTCCATAAGCCTGTTCAGGATGCTGCTGCAGTAAAGGCGAGAACCTGTGCCGCACCACTAGCGGACGAGCAATATGATCATCGTCCTCCTCCACCCACGACGACGGGTATTACTCACAATGTTATTAAAAATGCAGGTGACGACGCTCTCACAACTATTCTGAAAAGGATGGAGGAAATGAAAAACGAGAACAAGAAACTTCGGGATCAAATGAGAGAGCACCAAGAAAGGGTCGATAAAATACCGGGCTCTCCTAAGCTATTGCCGAAGAGAGACGCCGGTCGGTTCGTCGAGCAGCCATACAGTGATAGCGCTACCCCATATGCCATACCCAAGACCTTTAAAATGCCGCCTTATCTGAAAATATACGATGGTACAACCGACCCCGAGGATCACATGACCCATTACGTCACCGCCGTGAAAGGCAATGATCTCGCCAAAGAACAAGTATCCTCCATTCCGCTAAAGAAATTCGGCGAAACCCTCACGGGCAGTGCATTAACCTAGTACTCGCAGCTGCCAGTATGTTCCCTCACTATGACACTCTCATTATTACTTTACGAATTTTAGATACCAACATAAGACGAATTATGGTAGATGATGGGAGCAGCACGTGTATTATCCATCCCCGAGTACTCATACAAATGAAACTCGAGGACAAGATAGTACCACGCTACATCACACTAACATGCTTTAACAATGTAGTTGAACGAACATCTGGCAAGATCACACTCCCCGTCCTGGTGGGTGGCTACACTCTGGAGACCACTTTCCATATCATGGACCAGGACACGACATACAACGCCATAATAGGGCGACCACAGATACACACCATGAGAGCTATACCCTCCAGCTTGTACCAAGTCATTAAATTCCCAACTCCATGGGCATATTCAGCATACGTGGGGAGCAATGCACATCCCAAGAGTGCTACCGCATCACTCTAGACTACACGGCCACCGAACAAATGAGAGAGAGAGAGAGAGAGAAAAAGAGGCATATTAATCAACAGGGTCGAGGTCGATAAGGCATGACAGCGGGGACATCATCAGAGACCCCGATATAGCCGAGGCCACAAGATCGACCATAGAGGACCTTGACCCCGTTCAACTAGACATCAACGACCACAGCAAGAAAGCTCACATCGGCTGCAAACTTCAAGAATCAGGTAAGTTTCGTGAATTTTTAATTGCTAACGCGAACTTGTTTGCTTTTAGCCATGCAAGTATGCCAGGTACCCCAAAGGAGATCACCACACATAAATTAAACGTCAATCCACTCTACCCCAGTGAGGCAGGTTCGACGTAAGTTCAACTTCGCAATCATTGACGCAATGTGCGAAGAAGTGAAAAAATTATTGGAAAATGGCACTGTCAGAGAGTCGAAGTACCCCCAATGGGTCGCCAACATAGTCATTGTGAAAAAGAAGAATGGCAAGTGGCGGATGTGTGTAGATTTCATCGACCTGAACAAAGCTTGCCCCAAGGATTCGTTTCCATTACCTCATATCGACCAGATCATCGACGCGACAGTCGGGCACGAATTGCTAAGTTTCTTGGATGCCTACTCGGGCTACAACCAGATCCTTATGGAGGAAGAGGACCAGGAAAAGACCACCTTCATCACCCACTGAGGGACGTACTGCTACAGGGTCATGCCTTTCAAATTGAAAATTGTGGGAGCAACTTACCAAAGGTTGGTGATAAATATGTTCAAATAACAACTCGGAAAAATGATGGAGATATACATCAACTACATGCTGGTCAAGTCCAAAAGGAAAGAAGATCACATCGACCACTTAAGAGAAGCATTTGGCTTACTCAGGCAATACGACATGAAACTGAACCCTGAAAAATGTACATTCGGCATGGCCTCAAGGAAATTCTTGGGTTTCCTAGTGTTGCAGCGGGGTATCGAGGTCAATCTTGACCAAATCAAGGTCATCGACTGGATACTAGAGCACTTGACCACCAAAAAGTAGGTCCAGAAGCTAACTGGTCATATCGCCGCTCTTTCGAGGTTCATCTCACGATCCCCGATAGGTGCCACAAGTTCTTCGGCGTACTCAAAAAGGAGAATGGCCTACAATGGACCCCTGAGTGCATCCAAGCCCTGAAGGAGTTAAAGGTATACTTGTACTCACCACTGTTGCTCTCAAAATCAGAACCAGGACAACCTCTCCTCGTCTATCTTGTTGTGTCCGAAGTAGTTGTGAGCGCAGTCTTAGTCCAAGAAAATAAAGGTATGCAATCTCCCATCTATTACATTAGCAAGACACTAGTCGACACCGAGAATAGATACCCCCATCTTGAAAAACTAGCTCTGGCCTTAGTCATAACTTCACGAAAGCTTAGACCGTATTTCCAATGCCATCTCATCTCGGTCGTCATGACTTTCCCCTTAAGAAGAATTTTACACAAACCCGAACTATCGGGCAGATTGGCCAAATGGGCCATCGAACTAAGCGAGCACAATATTATGTATCGACCGCGAATGACGATAAAGTCTCAGGTCCTCGCCGACTTCGACGCCAACTTTAGTGTGCATATACTGCACGAAGTCAAAAAGGAAGCTGTCCATGCTTCTTCCCAAATGCAAGACCTCTGGGTTCTATACACCGACGGCGCATCTAACACGTCGGGGGGCTGGGACTCGTACTCGAAGTCCTAACAGGCAAAGTGATTTACCAATCCATAAGGTGCCTGAACATGACTAACAATGAGGCCGAGTATGAGGTCGTAATTGCATGACTAAGACTAGCACTCAAATACTGGGCGAGGCAGCTAAGGTTGCGCTGCGATTCTCAACTCGTGGTTAACCAAGTCACAAGGACTTTCCAAATAAAGGAGCAAAGGTTACAAAATTACCAGACCAAAATCTACAACTACTACCCGAGTTTGATGAATGTCAGCTCGACCAGATTCCTCGAGCACAAAATATCGAGGCGGACGGCCTCGCCAAATTAGCAGCAACCACCAAAAACATTACAACCGGAGACCAAAATGTGGTCCACCTATTCAACTCGTCGATAGACCAAATCGAGGTAAGAACCATAAACCTGACTTGGGACTGGCGCAACCGTATTATTACATATTTGCAGAACGGCGTACTCCCCAACGATATAAAAGAGGCTAAGAAGCTGCGAATATAAGTAGCCAGATGCGACATCATTCACAACGATATGTACAAAAGGACATATGGCGGCCTTCTGGCGAAATGATTAGGTCCAAATCAGACGTGGCGCATCCTTGAAGAAGTACACAAGGGCCATTGTAGAGCTTACTCCGGTAATTGAGCTTTGGCTAGATGCCTCATACGAGAGGGGTATTACTGGCCCACCATGAAAAAGAAGGTCGCAGACTTCGTGAAAAAATGTGAGCAATGCCAGAAATACGCCCCAATGATCCACAAAGCAGGCGAACACCTACACTCAGTAACTTCTCCTTGGCCGTCATCAAATAAGGAATGGACTTCATGGTCCCCCTCCCGGCGGGACGAGGTAACGTATGATTTCTCTTGGTTTTAACTGATTATTTCTCTAAATGGGTGGAAGGAGGAGCATTCGCCCAAATATGCGAACAAGAAGTGATCGCCTTCATATGGAAAATACATATGCCATTTCTGTAAGGACCCGTAAAAGTTTTAACCAAAATACTCGGGGTTTTGTGGTGCCAAGATAGATTCCTACATTACTATAGTAGAAATTCTTCGGTTCGGACTTTTTGGACTAAACAGTACCCTACATACTGAGAGGAAAATGTTTCGCAGAAAAATGCATTTTTGCGGTCCATTATGCGGCTGCATAATCACTCTGCGGATCGCATAATGGTTGTAGAGTGAAGCAGTATGCTGGCCAGTTTGAGGTCAGCTTTGTGGTCGATTATGCGACCACATAACCACTATGCGGACCGCATATCGATCGCATAATCCCTCTTGGGTTTTTGCGGAGGGAGTTCAACGGTGCATTATGCGACCGTAGAACGAGTATGCCGACCGCATACTGGTCGCATACCTGAGCTGTAAGTTCAGGCCCCTGAGGGCCATTTCTGCGGTCACTTTGCGGACCGCATAACCGTTATGCGGTCGCATATGCGACCGCAGACCTGCGTTGGGGCACCATTTTTCTTAATTTAAAACCCGACCCCCATTCCGTTAAAATACCCCTTAGGTCTATTTTGAGCTCATTTTCTGATATTTCTAGAGTGAGAAAGAGAGAGGGTTCAAGAGGGAGGACCTAAGTTTTCATCAAATTGATCTTCAATCATCAGTTGAAGCTTGGGAATATTCAAGTAGAGCACCAAATTCTTCATCCAAAAGGTAAGACTTTATCACCCCAGCTCTTAATTTCAAACATAGCTATAATGGGGTATTAATAAGATGGTCCATGGGTATGAGGGTTGTTCATCTTGCATGCATGTGATAAAGAGTATGGGAAAAATAAAAAGTGAACTAGAACCATGAATATTTTTCTAATTTTGGATTCAATTTGTATATTGCAAAAATAGATTGAGGTTGCTAAGCGTTCTGGATAATTGTAGAGTCTAAAAAAGCGCAATTGAGGTATGTATGGCTAACTCTCTTCTTCCTAGAATCGAATTCCTGGTGTCAGAATAATGGGTGTAAGTTCTAACTTTATCATACTAGAATTGTTTGCCTTAGTGGTATTGGATTGAAAGATTCATGTTCCTTAATTGTTTTAGATGGTTACCATGTCATCATGCTATTTGATGGTACTTATCGACATGAATGATGATATTATTTGAACGGATAAAAAGGGAAAAGACTTGAATTGTAAAATGTTCCCAAGTGCCAAGAACTACTTAATAAATGAGGCTATTTGTGCCATGTAATGAAAGATGGGAAAGAAATGTGAATTGAGTGAACAATTGAAAGAGGTTATGTCTCAAGTGAGATGGCTTAGCCGATCGGGCCGAGATCGGACGCCATGCTGTACACATGGTGGCATTTGTATTGAAATTATTGAATTAAATTGTGGATATGGATATGTATCACTTGAGATGGCTTAGCCGGTCGGGCCGAGACCGGACTCCGTGTAAAAACACGGTGGCATTGTGAGTTGTGGCTTTGACACTAAAGATTATTAATCTAAGAAGATGGAAAGATTGAATTGGAAACTATGTAATCCTTACTCGGTGCTTTCTTTGTATTTCTATGAAGTACTTATTGATTATTATGATTGCCTTCTCTTTGTTTCACTATTCATTCTACTAAGATTGGTGTTTGCCTTACATACTAGTTCTATTCGATAGTACTAACGTCCCTTTTGCCGGGGGCGCTACATCTTTGAATGAATATAGGTGGTTTCATCGCAGATAGTGGTGCTCTCTTTCTCTCCTCAAAGCAGTCTTGGTGAGCACCCTTTCTCCTAGGGGTCATGTAGTCCTTCTTTTGTATAAGTTTTCACATTTTGAGGTATAGCCGGAGCCTTGTTGCTGGCATTGTCATGTTGCTCTTTTGTATCCTTAGAGGCTCCGTAGACGTTTTTGTGGGTCATGTATGTATGTTGGTGCGGTCGTTGGACCGAGTTGTATTTTGGAAACTCAACTATGGCATAATGTATATAAGGAAAATGAACTAGCAACATTTATATATTTATATAACTGATCTCTCCCCGGTTTTACAAATGGTAATGCGATCCCTTTTTGGGTTATGAATGAGTCGGGTAGGAAAGGTTTAATAGGCTTGCTCGACCGGGTTCACTCGGTTGAGCGCCGGTCGCGCTCTCCGAGGTTGGGGCGTGACTGTTTTGGTCTCCCCAAAGAAATCAGCTGCGACAACGGACCTCAATTTGCAGGAAAGAAGGTCGCCGACTTTTTTGAAAAATGGCACATCAAAAGAATACTGTCAAAACCTTACCACCCCGTGGTTATCGGGCAAGCGGAGTCCTCCAACAAGTCAATACTGAACATCATGAAGAATAAGCTCGAAGATGCCAAGGGACTCTGGCCAGAAATATTACCAGATGTACTCTAGGCCTACCGAACAACGCCAAAAATGAGTATAGGGGAAATGCCATACTCGCTAGTCTATGGGACTGATGCAGTAATACCAGTCGGGGAACCCAGTCTAAGATACTTCCGTGAAAGCGAACCCCAGAACGGTGACAGTAGAAGGCAGGAACTCGACGAAGTTGGGAAACGAAGAGATATGGCCTACGTGAGAATGGTCGCCCAAAAGCAACAAGCAGAACGCTACTATAACAAAAGTGCAAAGATCAGGCCACTTAAAGTCGAGGACTACATGGTTAAAGCTAAAACACAAGCAAGCAAAGATACACGGGAAGGCAAACTAGGAACAAACTGGGACGACCTCTACAAAATCACGGCAGCAGCAAGCAAAGGGTCATTCACACTAGAAACAGTGGAAGGAAAGCGATTACCAAACAACTGGAATATTACACACCTCAAATACTTCAACTTTTAAAGGATGAGGTCCCCAAAGTTGCACTCTTTTTCCCTCACTCGAGTTTTGTCCCAATTGGGTGTTATCGAGGAGGTTTTTAACGAGGTGATGATGGGGATACTTCAGGATTGATGTGCGCATAGACAAAGACACTAGACGACTAGTTCATTGCTCGATCTCTCACTATTTTTTCAGTTCAACCAATGAAGGGACTAGATAGACCGGGACTGGGATTGAACTACCAGCCAGCGCTCGAAAAATATGTAAATCTCTCCAAGATTATGAACAAAGCACAAGTACATTTTTTCGTTCCAAAGACAAGTGCAAGGTTACATTAGACCTCATTCGAATTAACACCTACTCGGTCCACGGCCTTAACTAATTAAAGGTTACATTCGACCTCGTTTGAATTAACACCTACTCGGCCCACAGCCTTAACTAATTAAAGGTTACATTCGACCTAGTTCGAATTAACACCTACTCAACCCACAACCTTAACTAATTAAAGGTTACATTCGACTCGTTCGAGTTAGCACCTACTCGGCCCACGACCTTAACTAATTAAATGTTACATTGGACCTCGTTTTGAATTAACCCCTACTCGGCCCACGGCCTGAACTAAATAAAGGTTATATTCGACCCCGTTCGAATTAAACATGCGATACGTTCAACCTTATTTGAACCAACTACTAGCCCTCGGACATAATCTAACCTAGACTTCGTTTCAACCTCGTTCGACCTACTCGAACAAATCTATTACGAAGAAGGCAACCAAGCAACAAAAAAAAACGTACAAGCCCGAACAAAGAAAAAGAATCAGGTACTAATAACAGAACTGATAATTTCATACTTCAAAAATATTTTTCTACAAAGGCTCAAATACACGCCTATAAAAAATACACACAAGCCTACGACTAAACAAAAAAGAAGGAAAAACAACTAAACACCGCCCGACCCAGAGGCACCACCAGTTTGATCACTCAGGCCATCTCCATCTACCTCTTCTCCATCGCCATCGCCATCGCCAGCGGGATACTCATCCTTATACCGGGCATCCTGTTCAATTCAATCCATGCCCGCTCCCTCATCTTCACTGACTTCCGGTGTAGCGGGGTCATAGCCACAAGAAAATCGAGCTTCACTTGCCTTAGCACGAGCATCTTCGAAGTCGGCTTCTGAAACAACCCCCGCCCCTTCAGGTCCCTAAATATATCCAACTGAGCCTCAATGTGAATCTATTCCTCGTACAAATCTCGCAGGACATCAGGAAAAGCAGAAGCACAGGAGGAGGATGGCTGAGCCAATAACTGCACCTTCTCGGCCTCGATGAGCAGCGACTCGATCACTAAGGCCCGAAGCCTCTTTTTCCAGCTCCCATATCTGCTCATCAAGTCGTTCTTCTTTGAGCCTGGCCGTCTCCAAAGCACCCTTCCACTTAGAACGGAGAACGCGAATCTCGATCTCTAAAGCCTATGTTCTCCTGGCAGCCGATAGCTAGGATAACTTCACCTTCTTTAAACCCACTGCCTTCTTAGCGACCTCACCACTCAGAGCGACCACTTTGAGTTGACACTCATTGAGCTCGGTGCACAATGAGACCACTTGGGCTTGAAGGTCGGCACATTGGCCCTCGACCCCCCTGTTCACCTCGAGTTCCTATTCTTTGTCCCTCAACGCCCCCTTGAGAACGCTGCATTTTCCAATGACCATCATTAATTCATCATCATTCTCCTTCAGTTCACCTCGGAGAGCCTGGAAAGTGCCGCTTCCACCGAACTGCCTGTAGATCTCGCGGTGCTTATCACGGTATTCGCGATATTTCCGCTCCATATTCTGGAAAATGGCCTTATGCCTCTTTTCTCATCGGACGCTCTCGATCTCCAAAATCACGGTTTGAAAGAAAGATAGAACGATTAAGAACAAAACTGGACTCGCCATAAAAAACGGAGAAAGATCAAAAGGCTTACCCTAAGAGCGAGGCCGGTTATACTCCTCGACGAAGTGGCGTCCTTTAGCTTCTCAAGGATTTTACCCTCCACACCGGAACAGAGGAGACCAAGAGAAAGGACCACGTCCTCCGTATCAATCAGGAAATACCAATCCAAGGGGATCGCAATGGTCCGCGTGGTCCCCTCCAATCTCACCTTAAGTCGGGTAAGTTCTTCCCCCATCATCCTCACTTCCTCGGCATCCATATCAGAGCCCGTCTCGTAACCTTCTTCGGCTACACCTTTTCCTTCTGTGTCAACCTGGATAGAAAGATCCTCGGCTGGTAGCGAGGCCAATGGCTCATCCTGCCGTAAGATGTCAGGGACTCTCGCCGACGGCACTTCAAAATCCATCATGACCTCAGGGAGAGACGTACTCTCCTCGGCCCCTGACGACGGGGGAATTGTGGGCAGTAATTCGGCTTCATCTACAAGGTCTATGGTCATCATTTCTTGGATGACGAAATCCTCCATCACCGAACTCCCCGCATGGACGGCTCTTTCACCGACATCTACATATCGCTTTTTATGGGGAAGCAAGTTATCGCCATTTGGTAACGATTCCTCCTCATCGTCCTTATCTACTAGATAATGCAAAAGGGAAGTCGAAATCCTTACTGCAAGAACAGTTGACGACCGAGCAGACCTCACTGCAGCAGAAGAACAGAAGCAACCTTCTTCTTACGGAACGCTAGAGCAGGAGCCTTCTGCCTTCTCGAAGGTCCTCGGGCTGAAAAAGAAAAATCATAAGACTGTCATTTCCCGTACAAAAACGCAACGAGCATACAACCATGAGGTCAAAACGGTATAAACAAAAGGTAATAATTATATATGCATAAATAAATACATATAGACAAACTCACCGGTCATGAAAGGCATATGCCCGAATTTCTTGATAAAGGTTAGTCGTTCACGAATTCCCATTGTGTGAGGCAAGACCTGGCTGACCCAGTCATGAATGTCCCCAACAAAGGGAGGGGGAGAAGTCTCAGCTGCACGAAAAAGGGACGGAATGTTAGACTACGATTAAAATGGGAAAAACGAATGCTCGACAAAAAGATACTTACGGGCATAATTCCAAACCTCAGGGAATCCGCTCGCATTGGCCACCACGTCCTCGGTCTTGACGAAGAAATAGTTGAGCCAGAACTAACGATTCGCCTTATCGTCCATCTTCACCACCAAACTTTTACTTCCTCGGCGGCGAAGGTGCAGCATCATCCCCCTATAGAAATTAGGGGCGAAGAGATGCATCAGGTGACGAAGTGAGACCCCATGGCCAGCCAACTCCGCATATTTCATCAACATATGGATAAGCTTGTAGATATAAGGGCAGAGTTGGGTCGGAAAGACGCCGTAGTAGCGGCAAAATTCCTCCGCCAATGGAGAAGAGAAAAAGAATAGCCTACAGAGAACGGATACACATAGAATGCACAATATCCTGGGCGATGTACATGTACTACACCGCGCCCCGCCAGAATCAGATCGACGTGGGCCAGAATTTTGAACTTTGTCCTAAACTCAGCAAGGTCGACCTCGTTCATCATCGACTCCGAGGCCTCAGGATCGTCTTCGATCAACTTTGAAAAGTCAGATCTAATCTTTTCACTGCGAGGAATTATTTCCTCCACCGTAGGAATCTTCAAGGGCAGCAGAAACACCATCGTCGTAAGGAGGTATACGTACCGCCAAGGGGGTAGGGTCATCCGCCATACCAGAACTAGAAGTTACGTTAACTATATTTGTGAGAAAGAGATGTTTTAAGCACAGAAGGGTTGGAAGCAACTTAAATCGCTTGAATCAGGGGAGTGGATACACAAAGACGAAGTAAAAAAGAGATTAGGGTTCAAAGACTAGAGTTCAAGATGGAGAATGAGGAAGGAAACACAGGGGATTCGATATTGGGAGTATGCAAAACAAACACAAATGGCCTCAAATCCCTATTTATAAGAGTTCAAGCACCAAAATCGAGAAATCAAGCCATCATTACCCAGCGCAGGTATCGAAATAGCAGAGGCACGAGAAACGATGCCAAGCATCTGGAAAACGTGTCATAATGACGCATGAGGTCATGATGTCAATCTGAAACAATGCATCCCCAAAGGTTGCAACTCATGAAAAGTCATGTTGCCACCTCGTCTAAGGCGCCACTATCCGACTTGCTCGCCTGATTTTGTCAACTTCGATAAACAGAATCCGCTCATCAAGGCCGCCGAGCCTCGGTCTTAATGAGCGGAGGGACTAACTGTATAAGCCAAAATCCGTCCTTAGGATATTTAGCATAATATGGCATTAAAGAAAGAGTCATTTGAGCTCGCCCTTGATGCAGCGAAGTCATTGGCCGAGGTGCCGACATGAGCTGTAATCGAGATGTTGATAGGGATCACAGTCGAGATATCAACAAGGGCCGAGGTCGAGATTGACTATTGATGATAAGACTTGTAACAACGAATTTGCCTGGATAAGATACTAAAAGGGAATATTCTAGTGGATATTCCCTACATTTGTACTACTAGGGTTTCCTAGGAAACCGGCCTCGGATATATAGAAAGAAGTGGCAATGATAGGGGCATGTAATATGGATTTTGATAAGAACACTTTTGGGAAGAAGACTTTCTCTTTTCCAAAAATACAAAGACTATCTTTTGATAAAGATTCTTGTCCATATTATTCCCACCTTTCCACCAGATCCGAGGATTGTTCATACGAATCTTGGACCTTTCTGTCATTCATCTTTGTCAGGAGAAATATTCGTTCAACCCACTCATTATTGGGTTAATCTTTCTCCTTATTTACTTAAATGCCATTTATTGCCACTTATTGTTAGTTATATCTCCATTAATGTTTAGGCTTGGAGAATATATATTACATTTATTGTCATCAATCATTCATGGGGTATGTCCATCTACTGTACGTTTTCAAGATTAGTGTCTAGAGTTATTATCCTTAACTAGATTTAATCCCTTGTTACATAAATTTAATAGTTTAACCGAAAGTTATACTTTTTGGTCAGACATATACGATAGAAAAACCCTGAAGAGCAAAAATATGACAATGAGGTAGATTTCAATGAACAACTTAATGTGGTAGAGAAATTCCTAAAAAGTTGTGTGGGGGGTACGGGGACCATTTTAAAAATATTATTTGTTTATGAAATATGATCATGTTTTGGGAGAAAAAATTCAAAAATTTTCAAGTTCCCAAAAGCACAGTTTTTGGGTGGAAATTTTTCTTCCATTCACAAAACTTCAACTTTATTCAAATAATATGCATGTCCAAACACAACTTCAAATTTCAAAAATTAATTTTCAACACAATTTCAAAAACTCTTTTTTCAAGTTCAATCAAATCTATATCCAAACGCTAATTTAAACATAAAAAGAAAAGAGATCAGATAGGAATTGAAACTTCAATAAAATCTCAAAATCAAGCTCTATAAATAATATCTCGAGAAAGATTAAACGATGAGTTAGCATTTTTAATAGGAAAAGAACTATATGAAATAAATTATAAGAAAATATTAATAATTTCATATCTTAAGCCTTTTAATAAAGTTTAATTTTAGTTAGACCACTGAGTTTTATTGAGTTTACCCATGTCTACGTGAAGTTGTTTAGCGATTGGAGAGATATCCTTAACAAGTAAATAAGCAGCTACATTTTAGTAGCTCCGCAACGCATGCAAGTATCTCATTCTTTTGTACAAACCCAAGATAGTTCGTGAATCAAGAGATCAATCTTATACTTATAGTAAGCTCTCCTTAAAGTTGAAAGAATTAAAAAAATATTTTCTTAAAATTTTTATGGTTGGTTTGCCATAAAAATATTTAGGCATCGCCTAGACATGGGGAAATAATATTCTTCGTACGTTTACAATTTTAATTGAAGAAAATGGTCTACAAAAATTTCAAATGCTTTATTCACATGTCTTATGTATTATTTTTATTAATATATTGTGAAAAAGATTATAAAACTAAAATAATATTTTAAATGAACCACACACAAAAAATCTCCCAAATTAGATCGCTTTATACGACTGTAGTTAACCACACAGGGTCGACAACATTTGAGTTGCCAAATCAGGTGAGGATGGAGATTTGAACTCAATACTTTTAATATATAACATAAATTTAAAATAAATAAATATACTTAACTTTTAAAATGTATTGAATTTGATGCTAAATTTTTTATGTGTTGAACCAATAAATCTTATAATCCTGAATATGCCTCCGCATAGCGTGTAGAATGAATGTATATGAGAGCTTGTAATAGTGCTAACGTGTGAGATGATACTAGGGAAGTTAGTTAGCTCCCGTTTGGCCATAGATTTTGGCTTTATGTCTTTAAATTTTTTTTGAAAAATACTGTTTGTTTATAAAATATGATCATGTTTTGGGAAAAAAAAATTCAAGTTCCCAAAAATTAGTTTAGGAAAGTTTTTGGGTGAATTTGTTTTTCTTCCACTCACAAACTTCAACTTTTCTTCAAATAAAATGCATGTCAAAACACAACTTCAACTTTCAAAATTTTTCAACACAACTTCAAAAACTTTTTTTTCAAGTTTCAATCAAATTTATGTCCAAACGCTAGCTTAATTATTTATCCTTCTTATTAATAATAGCTGTTACCTTTTCTTTTTGAGCAGTTGAAGATATGAAATACAAAATTTCAACAATAGAGATGCCGAGATTCCACCCCCCCTTCCCCCAACCCCCCCCAAAAAAAAACCATTTGCTTCATTTTACACTGATAGACCATACAAATTACCATTTCCTTTTTCTAGTTTAAACACAAACTATGCTGGCACTAAATCGATCGGAGTATTTTACTTTTAAAAATGTTTATCCTCAAAATTGGATAACAATTAAATTTGTAAGTGGTTTTAAGGATACACGAATTAACTTGACACAAAGTGATAAATTAAGTTTCTATTGAGTAAATAAAGAAGATAAATTCAGACCACACGAGTTGGATAATTTCAGCCTTGATGGAATAATTGCCCTCGAGCCGGGCTCATCACGACCGGTGTCGATAAACAGAAAAATAAGAGCTTAAAGACAGAGAAAAGAATAATGTATTACTTTTGAGTGCATGTTACAATATGTCAAATGAATTACTAGACCCCCTTTATATAGTAGGAGAGTCCTATTTTAGGTACAACTCTATAAAAGGTAAAAAATCTTTTGATTCACTGATTGCTGGTTCCTTATCGATACGTGCCGAGATTTTCGCCGTAATATTCGGCCGGTCATGTATATTTCGGCCTTCTGTTGGCTATGCTGGATTGTCTGACAACGTTAATCGAAGTCGTTCGAGGCTAGGACCGATTCTGGGATCATGGCCTCGATGTTCTTTAAGGCAGGCGTCATGCCCCCGGGTTCTAGCCCGGTGGGACTTCGGCTCGATTTTGGTCCCTTATTGGCATATCTCGAGCCTGGGTTATCTTGTCGGAGGATAGGATGCAACATGAGCTCGATTTTACCCGTACACAGATAGTCCCCTCATTTTTCGGAGAGTGATTCACATAGATAGTTCCCCGCTGGAATTATCAACAAGTCGTTCAAGACTCATGGATGACATCACGATAAGAAAACTTTGTCTAACTCTTGTAAAGGTAAATTCCTTGGTTGATATTGTTCAATGTCATGTTTGCATTATAGTTTTCAGTTGCAATTTATTTAGTTCTCTGTCATCTGAGCTCAAAAAAAAAAAGCTGCTTGATCTTGGACCTTTAAAAGATTGTAGACTAAAGTCATATACAAGGGATATCTTATGCTTTGGAGAGAAAAAAGTAAAAGAAAATAAAGAAGGCTAGTCTAATGTTATTTTGGGGCGATATACAAAATCTATAGTAGGTAGTTAACTCTCTTCTTTTATGTTACATGGTGCAGATTCTTAGTTGATGATTTCTTAGCTTTGGCTTGGTTATAAATGTCACGACCCAAAATTCGCTAAGGGTCGTGATGGCGCCTAATACTGCCATCAGGCAAGCCAACGGTAATTGATCAACTTACTTACCCATTTCAGTAATTTGAAATCATAAAGTTTTTGTTAGTTAGATAGCATGATGTATACGGTCGAAACCGGGCTCGTCTATTGTATGACAAGTTGGGACTGAAACGTGACAAGTTGAAGCTCAACCCCGGATTATATTGAACCAAGGCGCGAAGTTAAATCATCGAGCTCGTGACTCCGGGACCGAACGAGATCGAAGAAACTTTATCGGGCCGAATAATGGAAGGCCAAAATATCCGCAATCGGTTGGATATCACGGCAGAAATCTCGGCACGTATCAAGGAGAGGCCGACTAATTAGAAAATTATGAGATTTTTTACCTTTTATAGAATTGTATCAAGAGTTGGACTCCCATACTATATAAAGGGGGGTCTGATCATTTGTAGGAGACATCAAGAAATGCATCCAAAGAAATACACTGTTATTTCTAGTTCTTATTATCTTTTCATTCTATTCCGACATTGATTGAGGCACTTCTTGACTCGAGGGTGACCAACCTTCAAGGCTAAGGCTGTTCAATTTGTGGTTTGTATTTATTTTCTTATCATTAATTTCAATATTAATATGTTCTTTCAATTTGTATCAAGTTATATCACGTATCCTTAAAACCGCGTATAAATTCAATTGTTATCTGATTTTAGGGTAAATAGTTTGGCGCCCACCGTGGGACTAAGGATAATAGTGACTATTTGATACAAATATCCATAACACACACTGCTTTACGCTTGCTCTTTGAAGTATCTTTGATTCCAGGCTAAAATACAAAAATGTCAAATTCTCAATTAGCACCTTTGCACGTTGACAATAAGTCCGGTCAACAAGACGAAAATAACAACATAGCACCCGGTAACGAGATACCACCTGCTGATCCCGCTGGAATTTCGATTGATGCTAATTTACATGTGGCTATCGATGCAAACTTACCTACTGACCCCGAAAATTACATTCGTGGTGGAGACCGATCAGCAACTCGGAACATACAAAACGTTGAAGGGGACAGGATAAGTCTACGAGTGATCTTCGAAATATTGTAGGCACAACATGCAACAATAGCTCAGTTACAAAACCAATATCGTGCACCGAGCAGGGTTGAGCCTGATCCTCCCTAGGAAGTCACCCGCAGGGATCAACCGGTCATAGAAATGTCGAACAAAAATTAATCGAGGGCTAACCCCGAGATTATTAAAAAGCTCGAGGAATTGACGAAACAGATAGAATTAGGGGAGAAGAAGATCGAGGCCAATGACAAAAAGGTAGAAACCTACAATTCCAGGGTAGATCAGATATCAGGAGCATCTCCAATATTGAAAGGCCTGGATTCCAAGAAGTTCGTGCAAAAACCTTTTCCCCCGAGCGCGGCTCCCAAGCCGATCCCCAAGAAGTTCCGCATGCTCGAGATTCCTAAGTACAATGGAACGACCGACCTGAACGAACATGTAACCTCTTACATATGTTCCATCAAAGGGAATGATTTAGAGGATGATGAAATCGAATCCGTCTTATTAAAGAAATTCGGAGAGACCCTGTCAAAGGGAGCCATGATATAGTATCACAATTTACCACCTAATTCTATTGACTCTTTTGCTATGCTTGTAGATTATTTCGTAAAGGCACACGTCGGGGCCATCATGGTCGAGACCAGGAAGTCGAGCCTTTCCAAGGTAAGGCAGAAGGACAATGAAATGCTCAGAGAATTTGTGTATCGATTCCAAATGGAACGGATGGACTACCACCGGTCGCTGATGATTGGGTCATTCAAGCCTTTACCCAAGGGCTCAAAGTTCGAAGCTAGGTGGCTTCACAACGATTAAAACATAATCTGATAGAGTACCCGGCTGTTACTTAGGCCGATGTGCATAATCGATACCAATCAAAAATCAGGGTCGAAGACGATCAACCTGGGGCTCCTTTCGGGTCCATTTATCCTATCATACACGTAGACAGAATCAAAAGAGATTGACCGGGAACCGAGGTCGAACAAAGATCAGTATCAGCCATATAACGGGGATTGGAAAGGCAACGGGTCCAGGCGAAACTTCATAAGAAGCGAAAGGAGAAATAACCGAGGATAGAGCAGCATGGGACTTATGACCAAACATGGATTCGACGGGTCCATCGGGCCCAAAGACACACCAAGGCTATCAGAATACAACTTTAATGTCGATGCTGCCGCCATTGTATCAACTATCGGGCGCATCAAAGATACCAAATGGCCTCAACCTCTACAGACCGATCCAATCCATAGGGATCCTAACCAGATGTGCAAATATCATGGCACTCATGGTCACAGAACCTAAGATTGTCGACAGCTGAGAGAGGAAGTAGCTCGTCTATTCAACAATGGTCACCTTCAAGACTTCTTGAGCGACCGAGCCAAGAATCACTTCGGGAATAGGGATTCTAACAAATAGGTAGAACAAGAAGAACCTCAGCATGTCATCAACATGATCATTAGCGGGGTTGATATCCCACATGGGCCGATGTTGAAACGCACCAATGTATCCATCACTAGGGAAAAATAAGCTCGAAACTACGTAGGAACTTTATCTTTCAACGACGAGGACGCAGGAGGGATCGTACAGCCCCACAATAATGCACTGGTAATATCTGTACTCGTGAATAAAATTCAGATTAAACGTGTGTTAATTGATCTAGGTAGCTCGGTCAACATCATTTGATCAAGGGTCGTGGAGCAGCTCGATCTACAAGACCAAATCATACCCCACAGTCTGAGTCCTGAATGGATTCAACATGGCATGTGAAACCACTAAAGGGGAAATAACATTACCAGTCAATGCCGCCGGGATCATCCAGGAAGCCAAGTTTTATGTGAACGAATGTGACATGAGATACAATGCCCTATTCGGGTGGCCATGGATCCACAACATGAGGGCAGTGCCTTCGACCCTTCACCAGGTGTTAAAATTCCCGACGCCAGGAGGGATTAAGACGATCTACGGAGAGCAACTAGCCGCAAAAGAGATGTTTGCAGTCGATGAAATAATTCCGATATCAACACTTGCAACATCAATGGAGCTAAGTTCGGAAGCAAAACAAGAGGCCAAATAGCAATCACCGATGCCAGCCTCGACCCAACCAAACAAGCAGAGGACTGACGAAGACGATGATTACGGGGTTCCCCGATCCTTTATAGTCCCTGATGATTCCGACGCTACCAAATCAATGGTCGAAGATCTGGAGCAGGTTATATTGATCGAACATCTACCCGATTGAAAGTTATACCTAGGCACGGGGCTATCTCCCGAGCTCAGGAAAAAACTCATTCAATTTCTTATAGCTAACATGGATTATTTCGCGTGGTCCCATCTTGACATGACAGGGATCCCTACGGAGGTAACCACCCACAAACTAAGCCTGGACCCAAAATTCCCTCTGGTCAAGCAGAAAAGGAGGCCCCAGTCCGAGGTCAAACACGCTTTTATCAAGGACGAGGTGTCTAAACTCCTTAAAATAAGATCCGTTCGGGAATTTAAATACCCGGATTGGTTAGCAAACATAGTAGTAGTTCCTAAAAGGGGAACAAACTAAGAATATGTGTAGCCTATAAAGATTTGAACAAAGCCTAACCGAATGACTCCTTCCCTCTGCCCAACATCGATCGCATGATTGATGCCACAGCTGGCCACGAGATGCTTAGCTTTCTCGATGCCTATTCCGGGTACAACCAAATGCGGATGGACCCGGATGATCAGGAAAAAACCTCCTTCATTACCAAGTACGTCACATACTGTTATAACGTGGTTCCATTCGGACTAAAAAACACCGGTGCAAGAAACTTTCAGCATTTTAAAGAAGTACAATATGAAGCTAAACCCGGAGAAGTGTGCATTCGGAGTCGGATTAGGTAAGTTCCTTGGGTTCATGGTATCTAACCGAAGAATCAAGATCAACCCCGACAAAATCAAATCCATAGAAGATACCACGGTCGTGGACAATGTGAAGGCCGTATAAAGATTAATCGGATGTATAGCTGCCCTAGGGCGATTCATCTCGAGGTCATCGGATAAGAGTCACCGATTTTTCTCGCTGCTCAAAAAGAAGAACAACTTTTCATGGACCCCAGAATGTCAATGAACCTTGGAGGAGCTCAAACGATATTTATCGAGCCCACCATTACTTCATACTCTAAAAAAAGATGAACAACTGTACTTGTACTCGGCAGTATCGGAAATAGCGGTAAGTGGAGTCCTGGTTCAAGAAGAGCAAGGTACGCAATTTCCAATTTATTATGTTAGCAGAACCCTAGGAGAGGCCGAGACTAGGTACCCTTACCTAGAAAAATCGGCGCTCGCTTTACTAAGTGCCTCTAGGAAACTAAAACCTTATTTTCAGTGTCACCCCATATGTGTTGTAACAACTTATCCATTGGGAAATATTATGCACAAACCCGAGCTCTCGGGACGATTGGCCAAGTGGGCCGTTGAAATTATTGGGTATAATATTGAGTATCGACCCCAAACAGTCATCAAATCTCAAATTTTGGTAGATTTTGTGGCCGACTTTATGCCGGTCCTAATACTCGAGGTCTAACGAGAGTTGTTGGTGAACTCAGGGACGTCCTTGAGAATCTGGACCCTCTTTACGGATAGTGCCTCGAATGCAAAAGGGTCCGGACTCGGCATCGTTTTAAAGCCACAAACAAGCAATGTAGTTAGACAATCTATTAGGATTGTAAAATTGACTAACAACGAGGCCGAATATGAGGCCATGATTGCAGGACTCGAACTAGCCAAAAGCTTGGGGGCTGAGGTGATCGAAGCTAAGTGCGACTCCCTCCTCGTAGTAAACCAAGTTAATGGAACATTCGAGGTCAGAGAAGAACGAATGCAAAGATACATGGATAAGTTACAGATAGTATTACACCCATTTAAGGAGTGGACCTTACAACACGTCCCCCGGGATCAAAACAGTGAGGTAGATGCCCTTGCTAACGTAGGATCATCGGTTGAAGACAACGAGCTTGATTCGGGAGCAGCGGTGCAACTCATGAGATCAGTGGTAGAAGAAGGTCATGGCGAGATAAAATTTACAAGCCTAACTTTGGATTGGAGAAACAAATACGTAGAATATCTTAAGACCGACAAATTGCCCTCCAATTCAAAAGAATCCAGGGCCCTCCGTACAAAGGCAACCCAGTTTTTTTTGACTAAGAATGGAACCTTATTCAGAAAAATGTTTGATAGCCCGGTGGCAATATGTGTAAGACTAGGAGATACCGATTACGTTATGAGGGAATTCACGAGGGCAGCTGTAGAACTCATTCGGGCACCGAATCATTGGTTCGAAAGGTGATCAGAGTAGGTTACTACTAGATCAACATGGAAAAGGATGCGAAATAGTTCGTACGAAAATGTTATGGATGACAACAACATCCTCCGATGATACACCAACTCGAAGAGCTGCTACATTCGGTTTTATCGCCATGGTCTTTCATGAAATGGGGAATGGACATCGTCGGCCCCCTTCCACGGGCACCTGGTAAGGCCCAATTTATTTTATTTATGACTGACTATTTTTTCAAGTGGGTGGAAGCCCAGGCATAAGCAAAGGTAAGGGAGAAGGAGGTCATCGATTTCATTTGGGACCATATCATATGTCGGTTCAGAATAACGGTCGAGATCGTGTGCGATAACGGGAAGCAATTCATTGGTAGCAAGGTGACCAAATTTCTCAAAGACCACAAGATCTAAAGGATCCTATCTACACCCTACCACCCTAGTGGGAACGGACAAGCCAAATCAACCAACAAAACCATACTCCAGAACCTTAAAAGAGGTTGACCAACGCCAAAGGGAAATGGAAGGAACTCCTGCTCGAAGTTCTTTGGACATATCGTACGACCTCAAAGTCCAGTACTGGGGTCACTCCATTCTCATTGGTTTACGGTGCCTAAGCTCTGATACCGGTCGAAGTCGAAGAGCCAAGCATCAGATTCTGATATGCAACAAATGAATCAAATGACGAGGCCATGAATACGGGCCTGGAGCTATTGGATGAAAAGCATGAAGCCGGACTTGTTCGGCTAGCTACCCAAAAGCAACATCGAGAGATATTACAACAGGAGGGCTAACTTTTGGTACTTCAACGTCGGGGACTTAGTGCTAAGGAAGGTCACGTTGAACACCTGAAACCCGAACGAGGGAAAGTTGGGGCCGAACTGGGAAGGGCCGTATCATATCATCGAAATCACCGAAAAAGGATCCTACAAGCTCGGGACGATGAACGGTGAATAGATACAGAGCAATTGAAATGTAACTCACCTAAAACGATATTACGGCTAAGGTACGACCTCATTCATATTCTTTCATTTATATTTCGGACTAACTCTTGTAGGTGATCGACGAGGAAAGTACGAGATTTTAGGTCTGAAAGGACGCGTTGCACTCTTTTTCCCTTGAACCGGTTGTGTCCCAAATGGATTTTTGGCAAGGTTTTTAACAAGGAAACAGTGGATCATTCTAACTTAGAATTAAAGACCGATCACGAATCGGTGTCGAAGATCACATCAACGGTATTCGAAGCTTCTCTCTATGATCAACTTCGAATACGGGGGGCAGGGGGGCATTACCCTCATATATCGACTTTAGCAAGGAAATTACTTCGTGATGGAAGGGTCTCGATAGGTAGGATTTATTGTAAGGTCCAAACGTTTAAACGAACCGTGCCCGCATAGATTGCTCGAGCCCTAGCATAAAACATGTACATATGTATGATTGTTTTGCACAAGAATAAAGAGAAGTTTCTTCCTTGCAATCATCATGTCTTTTAAAATTTCTTATTTACATTTCTTAAGGAATTACCTTCTTCTGATCCCCTAAAGGTAACGAGCCCAAGGGCCGCTTTAACCTGAGATCGAACAATCACTCTCTCACTCGGGGACTGCCATCCGAAAACAAACTCGAACGGTCCAAGCTATTAGACCTCGGGGGCATAAGACCTATTAGGCAACCCCCAAATTTTAAAGGCCACTACCATCCCCACTAGAGGACTGTTATCTTAGGCAAGCCTGGATAACTCGGGAAAGCAAGCCCACTGGGCGACACCTGAACTAAAAGGCTATGGCCATATTAACACGGCTCGAAGACGTCCGAGACCTGTAATAAAAATAAGGCCTTCGAAAAGAACATTTTCATAACCGGTTCTAAAGGCTACCCTCGGTGAACTATAATCTCAACTACTTACTTTGGGAGGATGTTTCCGGTAACACTGAACCCCCAAGATGCCTTAAAACGAAAAAATGTAAAGGCGAGGTTTGTTTGAACCTTGGAACATAACCTAAGTTACTTCATGCTAAGGCATTTCGATCTTTGTGAACACAAATGATAAAACAAAGAAAAAATACGAAAGCTGAAAGAGAAAGAAAGCCTTATATATATTTACCCAAAATTCATTTTACAAGGGTCAAATGGCCCCGATACAGAAATTTACAATGGCCAAAATGGCAATGGCAACATTTAAAAATATCCTAAGTGGCCTAATCTTCACGGGGAGTCGCGTCGTTGCCTTTGGGGCCTTCACCACCTTCGGGCTCATCCGAGTCTTCAGATCCCTTGGAATCCTCCTCCTCGGGATAAGCCAGCTTCCTGGCCTTGGCCTCAGATATCTTGGCATTCTCGATCTCAACCAGCAGGTCGAAGCCCTGAGCTCGAATTCCTTCGAGGGCCTCCCTTCGGGATTTCCACTTCATGTGCTCCACCAAGTTTCTCGCTTGGACCTGAGTCGCCTCAGCATTGACCTTATGCCGGTCCACCCGCTCATCAGCCTCGGCCTTAACTGCAGTAACCTCCGACTTAGCCACCTCGAGTTCCTTGGCTGGATTTTCTTGATCGGAGACCGCCGAACTCAGTTGAGACTGGAGCTCCTCGATCTTCTTGGCCTGTACCAAGGCCTTTTCTTTTGAGGCCCGGAGCTGGATCTCAGTTGAAGCCAGTTGTTCTCGGGTGGTCTCTTTTTTCGAGGCCAGGCGATCTATATTTTTCTTATATTTTTCGGCCTGAGCCTTCACCGTGTCCACCTCCACATGGAGCCGCTCGATCTAGTCAAGTCTCTTTTGAACCTGTGGGTTCGGGTCATTAGCCATTATGTCTGAATCATCATCACTAAATTCGAATACTCGTCTTACCTACTCGACTAGATCGGCATGCTCCTTCTGAGCCGCTTCTAACTCGGCCTAGAGCTTCTCACTGAGGTGTTTGTAAGCATTCCTTTTCTCGGTGAGCTCCCGAGCCTCGACCTTATGTTGGTTTAATTCCTTCCGTTATCGGAGGAAAGTTTCATGATGGAGCACCGAGGCCTACAAACACAAAGAAGAATGTTATGATTATTTGCAATTTAATCTAAGTACGTAATACGAAACCTTTCGAAGTTACCCGATTCAGTTCCTGTTGAGCCTCGTTGAAAAGGCATGGAGCCTCCACCTCGTCTATTTTAGTCTGATCCTCTTCGGTCACCAAGCATCGGAGATAGCTGGAAACCCCACGGGGGTAGAGAGAACCCGGGCATCCTCCGGTTTAGATATAACGATTGACCGCTTTCGGTCAGAATTTGTACTTGGGGATGGGAACCAATCAATCAATCTCGGACTCAAAGAGGATCTACTAGTTCCCGAAGGCAACATCTTCTTTGGTACCGATAAGTCACCTAACCCGGTAAAATCTTTTGAGGCGGTGGAATCCATACCATCAAAGAAGTTGTTGAAGTGATCGACTTCCCTTTTAGGACCCTCATTTGGTCGTCCTTTCAGCGTTTGAGCCTCATTTATTATAGAATCAGTGAATGAAGGCAACCCGGAAAGATTTATCACCCCAAGAGCGTCCTTCGGTACATTGTCTTCTGCCTGAGGAGTGCCAACCACAGACTCTCTATCGACCTCTTTAGCTCGGGGCAAAACAAGCTTGACCCTCTCTAGTTCAGAGGCCTCGGCCACTGCCTCCCCACCAGCCTCCCTGGTTTGAGGTAGCTCGGTACTGTTCCTTATGCGAGTCATCAATTCAAAGTCTTCTTCTTCTTATTCTTCGGACTCATCCCTTAACCAGTGGAGTGAATCCGAAGGGAGTTCTCGGGCACTGGTAGTCTCTTTGGATTTGCGTACCAGCCGCCCCCTCGGTTTTTTCTTTTCCGATTCCGAGGAACTCAAAGCTTTTCTCCTTTTCTTATCTTTATCCTGCTTCAGAGCAGGTGATTGGGTAAGGACGATTTTATCTTCGGATGGGGGAATCATTGCAACATCCTTCCCATGGCCTACAAAGAAAAAGAGATGAGTAAGCTCGAAAGAAACCCAAGTGATGTCAGTTCTAGGAAAGAATCTTACCATGAGAACGGGCCTCCCACCGGCCCTTTGAAAGCCCACGCCACGCGCGCTGGGAATAGGGCTTCTGTGATGCAATGCCCTCGACCCACTCCTTTAGTCGGAGAACTGCATCCAGCATCCGAGCAACACCTGCACCACGAAACATCGATTAGATGAGAGTAAAGGGAAAAGAAATAAACAAAATCTTAAAGGTGAAGTTATACTTACGTTTCATGTTCCATTTCTCTGGAAATGGCATTTTCTTGGCCGGGATTAGATCCGAGGTCTTCACTCGAACGAATCGGCCCAACCAGCCTCGGTCTCGGTCCTCATCTATGCTCAAGAATCGGGCCTTAGTGGCCCGCCGTGCAAGCTTTATCAATCCCCTTCGGTAGAGTCGGGGACTGTACAGACGCATGATATGGTCGATGGTGAAGGGGCACTTGTCGATTTTGCTGACAAAGAAGCGGAGGAGAATCACTATCCTCTAGAAGGAGGGATGGATTTGACCGAGGGTCACCTTGTACCTCTTATAGAAGGCGATAATGACTGGGTCTAGAGGGCCCAACGTGAAGGGATAAGTGTAAGCACTTAGAAAACCCTCCACGTGGGTAGTGATTGACTCCTCGAGCGTAGGCACCACCATGTTTACCATCCTAATTACAATCTTCCTTGACTTTGGGGAGGAGATTGTCAGTGATGGAGCATATATATCTCTAGACCGGCTCGCATCGACCCTGTACGGAAGAGGTTTTCTCAACTTTGAAGTCAGCACCGGTTGGGCACCCCGCAGGAACGAACATAGTTAAGGGGGCTCCGATGTCTTTTCCTCGATAATAGTAGACAAAACATTTTCTTCTTCAGAGTGTCTCGAGAAAGAGGGAGTTTCCCTTTGACGAACAAATTTTGAAGTCTTTGCCATTGGTTCTGAATAAGGGTGAAGAGATGGTACTGATGAAAGAGGACGTAATTGGCGGATAGTTTATGAAAGTTTTTAGAAAACTAGAAGGGAGGAAGTTTTAAACTTAAGCAAGAAAACTAAAGGATGAAGATGATGAAGTTTTCTTAAAAATACAAGAGCAAAGTTTGAATGTAAAAGTTCTAAATGGATGGAAGGATTAAGCATTTATAATTTGCAAACGACAGTTCAATACCCGAAATGGTCGACCAACAACTAGCACACATTTAATGCCTTGGAGACTAGACCGACAGGACGTTTCAGTTACCTTTTGTCGCTTATGTCATGATTTAACGAAGCAAGGTTCGAAAGTTCATATTCATTTCTTGTCGTCTTCTCTCCGAAAAAACAAGGGGATTATCTGTATACTGTCGAATTTGGGCTCATCTATTGTATGACAAGTCGATACTAAAATGTGACAGGTTGAAGCTCAACCCTGGATTATATCGAACCAAGGCGGGAGGTTAAATCATCGAGCTCGTGACTCCGGGACCGAACTAGATCGAGAAAACTTTATCGGGCCGAATAACGGAAGGCCAAAATATCCGTAATCGGTTAGATATCACAGCGAAAATCTCGGCACGTATCAAGGAGAGGCCGATTAATTAGCAAATTATGAGATTTTTTACTTTTTATAGAATTGTATCAAGAGTAGGACTCCCCTACTATATAAAGGGGGTCTGATCATTTGTAGGAGACATCAAGAAACGCATCCAAAGCAATGCATTGTTATTTCTAGTTCTTATTATCTTATCATTCTATTCCGACATCGATTTAGGCACTTCTTGACTTGAGGGTGACCAACCTTCATGGCTAAGGCTGTTCAGTTTGTGGTTTGCATTTATTTTCCTATCATTAATTTCAATATTAATTTGTTCTTTCAATTTGTATGAAGTTATATCACATATCCTTAAAATCGCGTATAAATTCAATTGTTATCCGATTTTAGGGTAAACACATGAAATATAATTTCAGGGTATATGATAATATTCACACGAACTACAATGATGAATAGCCTGTAGGAACCCCCAAAACCTGGTGTCACAAGTGCCTAAGCATCAACTAGAAAATACAATAAAATACAACATCTTTCTGGATTACAAATTAGACAGAAGAATATAAATAACTCTGATGGAGATTATGTAGGCTGCGGATCGTAACATGAAATATAGCTCACGGTAAAGTCCCCGCAATAGTCGCGCCTCTGCGCCCAAAAGATCACCAGACATATATGTACCTACACAATAAGTGCAGCAAGTATAACATGAGTACGTAAATCAACGCGTAACCAATAAGTATCTAGCCTAATCCTAAAGAAGTAGTGACGAGGGGTCGACATCGACACTTACTAATGGTCCAATAAGACAAATGCAGTAGAAGTAAACAGATGCGAGTCAGAGTAAATAAATGAAATAACAAGTATAAATACGTGGTACAATTCTCCTCTCAGCAATATCTCAAGCTCTCAGCTAGTAGTTACCTCCTCAATCGGAGAATGTATAATGGATCTCGCCAGATAGGTCGTCCCAGTTCAAATCAGGAAAAAGCTCATGGATATACTGGCTTCTTATCAATTATTACGCACGATTTCATAAGAGTATATTTTTTGAAATGCCGAGGCGTATGGCCCGATCCCATCATAATATGTGCACTGCCTAGGGTCGAACAGCGCGAACCATAGATACATATATTATATTGCTGAGGCGAACGACCCGTTCCCATGAGAGTGTGATACAAAATCCTGCCGAGGCAAACGACCCGATCCCATAAAAATATGCGCACTGCCGAGGGTCGAACGACACGAACCATATATGTATCTATTATACTGCCGAGGCGAAAGGCCCGATCCCATTAAAATAGGAAGTTTTGACGAGTCCTTGACCCTACTCACGAATAGACGTGTGAGTTATATATTTTTAGGGAAACCCTTCTATGAAAACGCATAACGCGGAAGAAATTCATAAGAAGAGTACAATTATATCACGGCTAATCATGAAGCCCGTCGAATATCTACCATAGCAAGTCTATCACTCTAAGCAAGTTTAGTCTCAAGTCAAAACATAAAATCAAGGAATTTAATAGGAAAGGGATAACTCAAATAGTACAGTTATGGCATGGTGTGAACCTAAGTCTACCCGGACAATAACATAAATTTAGCTACGTACAGACTCCCGTCACCTCATGCGTACGTATCCTCCCGCAACAAGTGGCACCAAATATATCACCTAGGGGTAGTTTCCCCCTCATAGAGTTAGACTAGGAGACTTACCTCACTCCGAAGTTCCATAATTGACTCTAACCCTTCTCAAGCACCTCAAACTAATGCCCGTCTCTCCAAAACTAGTCAAACAAATGTGCAAATCCATAAAGATATACTCTATTACCCATAATTAATCAATTTATAACAATTTCCAACTCCGTTCAAAAAGTTAATAAAATCAACCATCGGGCCTACATGCCCGAATTTTGAAAATTCTGGGAGATAATCATTACCCATAACATTACGAACTCAAATATGTAGTTTATTCCCAATTCCATTTCCAAAAATCGTGGTCAAAATCCAAAATTATCAATTCTAGGTTTTCTACCAAAATTCCTAAATTTTCCTCCTTAAATCCTCATATAAACCTTACATTTAGCTCACAACAAGTGAAAAATTACTTACCTTGTGTTGCATGATGAAAACTCCTCAAAATCGCTCAAGAACTGCGCTCCAAAAATTCCAAATGAAAATGACGAAATGACCAAGTTCGATCCCATATGTTCTGCCCAGTTTTCACTTCTGCGGACAAAATCTTTGCATCTGCAAAGTCATTTCTGTGACCAAAATTGCGTATCTGCGAAGTCCACTGGTCAGCAGTCCCATCGCACCTGCGGACCCCTTTCCACTTCTGCGCAACCGCAGATGCGAAGCCATAGCTGCATCTGTGCTCCAGCTCACTTATGCGAAGCCGCAAAAGCGTTCCATTTTCCTCTTCTGCAAAGCCTTCCCCAACCAGCCTTCCTCGTTTCTGTGACGCGATCCTCGCTTCTGCGACCCAGCTTCCGCAGAAGCGATCGTACAACAACCAGAAAAATCCCAGCATTTGGTTAGTCCAAAAATCGCTCCGTTAACCATCCAGAATCTACTCGAGGCCCTCTGAACCTTAACCAAATATACCATCACGTCCCAAGATGCAATACGAACTTAGTCGAGGTCTCAAATCACGCCAAACAATATTGAAATTATGAATCGCTCCTCGAATCAGCTTATAAATTTTCAAATTTCTAATTTCTATATCTTGTGCCGAAACGTACCAAATCAATGCGGAATGACTTCAAATTTTACGCACCTGTCACAAATCACAATACGAACCTATTCCAAGGCTCGGAACCTCAAACGAACATAGATAATATCAAAATTCACATCAAACCAAACTTATGAAATACTAAAACTTTCAAAAATGCCAACTTTTTACAATAAGCGCCGAAATGCTTTCGGATCACCCGATAGTCAACCCGAACATATGCCCAAACTCGAAATCATCATACGAACTTATTGAAATCTTCAATCACTTTCGGACAAATTTGTTGGTACAATTGCACAAATATTGTCCTTCGGTGATTTTAATTTAAACTTCAATCACTTTGAATTATATATGAAACTAAAATACAACTATGCATGGATCCAGATACCAAGATTTGCCTTAATGTTTAAAGAAGACTAACCTATGTCTGTATGTTCAGTGAAATGAAAAACTATAGATGTTGTAATATGCTCATACGGTATTCTAAACTGCGTGTTCTCCGGGGGTATAAAAGCAATACGGTTGGATATAGGATTACAAATTCTATGTTCTCCAAACCTTTCTTCTTTTAAAAGTCAAGAAAAAGGAACATTGACTGATGTATGCCTGAAAATCAAAGATCATTGGTTTAGAATTTTACCCCTGTTTATTTATTTCTTCATATTCCTCAAAGCAGTTTTATATACTCTTATATGAAAAATAATATAAACATAATGGCTTTGTAATGAGATATGATGAAGAATAAGAGATGCTCAAAACACTGGTGCTGTAGTGTTTTATGTTTAGATGTAATGTCAAATTCATTATTGAACTTGAACAATGGTTTGGAATATCTAATTAGTCAATGTAGGAAAATAAATAATGTGACAAAGGGAACATTATCTTATACATCTGATTGACTGTGTTGGTATATTGATATTTATAAAATGCCAAGATATTTATATTGCTTTCCTCCATTTATATTTAGGTGTCAGCAATTTAGTTAGTTCTCTGTCATTTGAGTTCAAAAAGAGAAGCTGCTTGATCTTGGGCCTTTAAAAGATTGTAGACTAAAGTCATATACAGAGAGTGTTTTATAATTTGGAGACAAAAAATTAGAAGAAAATAAAGAATGCAGATATAATGTGATTTTGTGGTGCTATGCAAAATCACCAAATTGCGATATTATGTCCATAACATGCTATGCTTTATGTGCTCGTTTATGTGAGATGCACAACTGTGGATGCTAATATTCCACAAGTTAAATAGAAATACATCAACAGTGTATAACTATATTATTTTGTGAACAGTCTCCCAACCTTTACAAATTACAATTATACATTGTAGCAGGAAAGATCACTACAACAAAGAAAGAGCATAGTTTTGCTTAATAGTTTGATAAAAAAAAAATGGGAGTGCCTTGAAAGATACTTGGAATTGTTATCCTGGTCTGATACTGAAAAATTGATTAGTCCTTGAATTTGGGCCACTATAAGTCTAATAACCATGTATAGTACATGGTAAGATTTCTATAGTAGGTACTTAACTCTCTTTTTTTATGCTACATGGTGCAGGTTCTTATTTGATGATTTTTTAGCTTTAGCTTGGTTATAAGAATCTTTTTATATCATTCATTGGTGCCCAAATTTTTCTTTTTTGATATGTACTTGTATACTTTATAGTTTTCTTTTATAAAAAATATTATTATAATTTATCTTTGTTTTAGGATGAGGATGAGTAAACCAACATAGCTGACAGTATGGTTAATCTAATGGTCAAGCTAGTGGAAGAAGATTTACTTTTGGGGTTGTTATTAGATTAGAAATTATGGCCTTGTAAATGCTCTTATTTTTTTTTTAAAAGTAAGAACATATGTTTTAGTAGTATTTAGTTTTTGAAAGTATGTAAATACTTAGTGCATCGGTTGTATTGACCTTTGCAAATATATCATATATTAATTTCTATATATATTTGATATTTTTAAAAGAAAATATGAATTGTGTAGGTAACAACTACATATTTATTATTACTAGCTGTTCAACAGAAAATATAATATTGTTGGCAAAAACTAATTTGTGCCCACAGCAATACTTGTTGCTAAAAGCCTTTATAACAGATTATTAACTACCCTTCCGCCAATTGTTTGCCACAAGTAATATTGTTGCAAAAATAATAATAATTTATTACAACAATAACTTTTGTTGCTAAATATTTTTATAAGCCACAAGTGTGTAACCAAAATATAATTTATGACAACAATATTTCTTGTTGCGTTAAGTCGGTTTTGGGCAACAACATCTTTTGTTGTTGCAAAAACTTTTCCCATCAACATTTATTGCAACGGCATGCAACAACTTTCCTGTTGTTGCCAAAAGTATTTTTCGCAACAATATTCAATATATGGCAACGAAAAAATTTGTTACAAATTCCATACTTTCTTGTAGTGAGGCGTCCAGAAAGAACATGTCGAGTCATCACAAACTTCACGGGATCTTCTCGAGAGATGAGTTTGATGGTGTATACTTCAAAATAATGCCTTAGCTCCTTTATCGCATAAAATACTAAGCATATTTTCTCAATAAGCGTATAGTTCAACTCAACTCCTATCAGAGTTAGACTGAGGTAGTATAAGGCTTGTTCCTTTCCTTTCTCATTCTCTTGAGCAAGTAGTGCCCCAAGTGAAAATCCCTGTGCCGCGATGTAGAGTATCAATGGCTTCCCAAGCATTAGCGCCCCTAACACAGGTAGATTCAGCAAGTATCTTTTGATGCTTTCAAAAGCATTTTGACATGACTCATCCCAATGAAAAGGGATATCCTTCCTCAATAGATGATTGAAGGGTTGACACCGTCCTGCTAGATTAGAGATGAACCTCCGGATGAATGTTAAGTTTCCTTGGAGACTGCAAAGCTCCCTCAAGTTCTTCGGCTCTGGCATTTTTTAAATGGTGTCAATCTTTGCGGGATCAACTTCAATTCTACGATGACGCACAATGAATCCAAGAAACTTTCCTGAGGTAACTCCAAATGCACATTTAAGTGGATTCATCTTCAGGTCGAATTTTCTTAACCTTTCAAAAACAATCTGAAGGTCTTCAAGGTGGTAGTGCTTATGCTTTGTCTTCACCTATAATGACCCGGTCGGTCATTTCATGAGTTGTAGTCATATTTCCCCATTTACTACTCCCTTTATACTTTATAGCTGTTATATGACTTATCGGGTTAGTTGGTTCGAGTCTGGAGAGAATTCAGGGTGAATTGAGACACTTAGTCTCTTAATTGAAAGATTAAGTTGGAAAAGACGACTGGATGTTAACTTATGTGTAAACGACCTCGGATTTAAATTTTGATAGTTCTGTTAGCTTCATTGAGTGATTTTGGACTTAGAAGCGTATCCGGATTGTGATTTGGAGGTCAGGAGTAGAATTAGGCTTGAAATGGCGAAAATTGGAATTTTGAAAAGTTTGATAGGTAGTGGACTTTTTGATATCGGGGTTAGATTCCGATTCCGAAAGTTGCAGTAAGTTCGTGGGGTCATTTGTGACTTGTGTGCAAAATTTGAGGCCAATCGGGCGTGTTGATAGGTTTCGGCGTCGTTTGTAGAATTTAGAAATTTCGAAGTTCATTAGGCTTGAATCTGTGTGTAATTCATATTTTTGATATTGTTTGAGGTGGTTTGAGGATTCGACTAAGTTCATATTGGGATATAAGATTTGTTGGTATGGTTGGTTGAGGTCTCGGGGGCATCGGGTCTATTTCGGGTGATTAACGGGTCAAGATTTGAAGTTGTAAGGCTGCTAAAATTTGGACTTAGCTGGTGTAATCGCACCCGCAGAAGTCTCATCGCAGGTGCGTGCCCACAGAAGCGGCCAAGGGAGTGAAGCAACAGAAGGTCACAGGTGCGATGGTGTTCCCGCATCTGCGCGGCCGCAGATGTGGAAGAAGGGCCGCCGAAGCGGATTTGGCCTTGAAGCTTGACTCCGCGGAAGCAGAGATTTGTCTCGCAGAAGCGAGTGCGCTGGTGCGGAAAAATGGGGTGCAGGTGCGGAGTTTGGCGCAAGTGCGGAATTTGCCACAGGTGCGGAAGGCCTGGGCAGAGTCTTTAAATGCGAGACTTCGAGATTTTTCACCATTTTCTAATATTTTGAGCTCGAATTTTGGAGGTTTTTGAGAGGATTTTCAAGGGGATTCTAGAGACAAGTTCCTTGTGTTCATTTTTCTTCGATAATTATGTTTCCCCACTGATTTCCCACCTAGATGGTGTATTTTTGGGGTGTAAATTGGAGGTTTGAGGTTAGGGATTTGGAGAGTTGGTTTTGAGGATTTGAATGACCAATTGGTGTTAGATTTTGATGAATTTGGTATGGTTAGGCTCGTGAGTGAATGGGCTTTCAGATTTTGTGACGTTTGTCAGAATTTGAGACGTGGGCTCTGGGGCCGGGTTTGGACTGATTTCGAATTTTGGCTATAATTTCGTATTTTCTTATGGAATTGATTCCTTTAGCCTATATTGATTATATTGTACTGCTTGTGGCTAGATTCGGAACGTTTGGAGATCGATTTGAGGGGCAAGGGCATTTTAGAGTAGAGTTTAGCCCAGATTGAGGCAAGTAACACTTTCAAACTTGGTTCTGAGGGTTTGAAACCCCGAATTATGTGTTATGTGATTGGTATTGAGGTGACGACATGCCAAGTGACGGGCATGCGGGCGTGAACCGTGAGAATTGTGACCTGGTCGATTCCATGGCACTGTCTAGTGGTTCTATCTTGTTGATATCCGCGCTTTCGTCATGTGATAAAGTAATTGAGTTGTCACTCATGCTAGATATCATGTTTAGGTTTTATGTCGATACTGTTGGGACCCATAGTGGTCGTTTCTTATTATTATCTTACTGATTTCATTGATATTTTGTACACAGTCATATTCATTCATTTCAAATCATATCTCAGTCTTTGTTGTTAATTATTGATACATCATATCATTATTTTCGGACTAGTATCATGACATTGTGAGCCCGTGAGAGAGAGACTAGAGAGATTGATGACTGAGTGAGGCTGAGGGCTTGATTATGAGTGACATTTATGGGATCGGGCTGCATGCCGCAACGGTTATACTGATTTATGATAGTGCTTAGGCTGAAGAAGCCCCTCCGGAGTCTGCACACACCCCTAGTGAGCGCGGTTGATATTATTGAGGGATGGATTTTCCCTGGAAATGTATCTTGTCCGAAGCATTTTGTACCTGGAGATGGATTTTCTCCACGGGATGGATTTGCCTTACTCGGTACTGGGTGACTGATGGTCAGTGATGTATATATTCCGGGATGGAACTTTCCTGGGCCGTTTGGGCCATATACAGTGCGGAGTGATTAAGTATTTGAGAGTGTGAGGACATGAGGCTGTCAGCATAGTGCATCATATACAACATGTGCATTGGCATGGTAGAAGTTGATGAGTTATATTCTTCATATCATTCAGATTGATCCATTTTATTATTTTAAGATATCTATTGAATTTGAAAGCATGTCTACATTTCCGCACCGTTATTTTTTGTATTGAGTTTTGCCGGTTGAGTTCGTCACTACTTTCAGCCCACAGTTTAGGTTTGTTACTTACTGAGTTGATTGTACTCACGCTACACCCCGCACCTCGTGTGTAGATCCAGGTACTTTTGGTTATGGCAGCTGCTGAGTGAGGAGTCAAGATCTCGGAGACTATCGAGGTAGCTGCGTGGCGTTCGCATTCTGATGTTTGGCATATTTCGATATGTGTTGATGTTACTTTGCCCATGCTTTAACCACTTTTTGATGTTATTTAATCTTTAAAACACCCAACATGGTGTAATTATTGGTTTGATGACTAATTAAGTTATGTGTGACGATTTAAGGTGTTCGGAGTGCAAAATATGAAGAAAAGGTGGTTTAGCTAGAGGAAGAAGGGTTGGATGCGTCGCATCCAACCTAGGAAAACATCATCATGCATGCAACCTTAGCAGTGAAGTTGGGCCATCGCGTCTGCCATCGCATGCGAAACTGGGAAGTAGAAGTGAAGCTGGATGCGTCGCGTCCACCATCGCATGCAAGCTGAGAAATAGAGGACAAGGTGGATGCGTCGCATCCACCTTCGCAGGCAAAAATTGAAATGGAGGACAAGGTGGATGCGTCGCATCCACCTTAGCATCAATCCCTGAAGCCGATTTGGACTAGGAATAGGAGAGCTTTGGCCCACGACTTTTGTACGCAATATATAAGCCAAAAAGGCCTCTTTTAGGTTATCTAACATATTGGGAAGGGGGAAAAAGCCACGAAAAAGCTGTGGAGGCCGGAATTCATCAAGTTTCATCTTTCTCCCACCAAACTTAGTAATTTTTATGTTTCTTTATATGATTTGTTGTTTGGCTACCATGTCTATGTGGAGCTAAACTTCACGTTCTAGGGTTGTGGTTCTTTCATGACTATTGTTATTCGGATATTAATTTTGACTTCTTGATTTATCATATTAGTTTATTTATTCAATCTTGCACTTAATTATTTAATTGCTTGATCACCAATTGAATATTATCTACGAATCTAGAATTGAACTCGAAAGTGGGAATTCTATATTGCATATAGGATTGAGTAGGGCAAGTTCTTGAACTCGGGCATCGGGGAACGGATTCGTGGTTAGGATAGACATATACCTAATTGCCTTGCTTGGTTGATTTACAGGAATTATAAATGCGTTCTTGTTGATTCTAACTCCATAGACATATAGGCGTTAGGTTAGCTTGAATAGGCGAGTAAGAACTCGACAGATTCTTATGAGCATTAACCCTGTCAACCAATAAGCTAGATAAATTAGTCGGTCAATTCAATTGAAGAATACAATAGGATTGTTAGATAGCCCATAACCCTAGATCGTTTTCATTACATTGATATCATTAAAATCTGCTCTTTCTCTGTTCAAAGTCTATTATTTATATTTTTCTTATTTAATTAGTTGGAATAAAATATTTTTAGATTTAATTCTTGTTTAGATAATTAAGATAGGCTAATTTAGTTAATAGTTAATCATAAGTCCTCGTGGGTTCGACATCCGACTTTGAGTCACTTTATTACTTGACGACCGCGTATACTTGCGTGAGTGTGTTTGGTCGCAACAAGTTTTTGGCGCCGTTGCCGGGGACTTAGAAATTTGCTATTTTTCTAGATTAGACATTTTTTTATCTATTCATGTTTTTTTTTATTATTTTATTTTAGTTAAGTATTTTTTATTTATTTTAGCATGGCATCTTGGAATAAAAATTGTTCGAATGATGGTTATTCTTATTTTGATGATCCTTGTCCATATTGTGGAGGACCCCACTGGTGGAAAAATTGTCAGAATGTTCCCAGGAGCGAGTTGTGCGCACAATCTCAATCCTTTGAGTGGAATATTTGTAATATGTGTGGTGGTCAAGATGGCCATTGGGATGGTTGTCCTAATTTTGTTCATCCTTCTCTGAGCCCTTATTATGATCTTTCTAATGATATTTCTGAGTTTGATAGGGGCAATGAAGTGCAGGATATGGAGCCTGATGCATATATTAGGGATATTCTGAGGCAAGTAGCAGAGCAACAGGATGAACTCAAAAAAGATATGAAAAGAATGAGGGCAGCAATCACAAGAATGAAGGCCAATATGGAAGAATTGAATGAAGAGAGCGAGTGCCAGCAAGAGAAAATTTTTGAAAAAGAGGAGATTTTGAGCCAAACTTGGCTGGCAGAACAGGCTGAAAAGTTAGAAATATATGAAGCTCAACATGAGGAACTTACTGATGGGATGAGACACTTTATAGAGGGAAGATCTAAACTGGGACAAGGGATCTATAAATTTGTCACTACTATTCACGACTTGCAAGATAAATTAAATGCAAAGGTTGTTGCGTCTATCGCCCAACAAAATAGTAATGAGTTGTCAGAAGCTGAAAAGGAGCTTATACGCCAAATTGAGGAGCTAAAAGTAGAGAGCCAATCATTCGAGCATATTTCTGTTGATGATGCCCATGTTGAGAAAAGTACACTAGAGCCATGCGAGGTAGCAGATAATGTTATATTTGAAGACTCTAATGTGTGCACATATGAGGATATAAATAGTAATACAATTCTAAAGTTGGGGCGTGTTGGTCCTCATTCTAAACATTTTTCGACATTGTATTTGGATGATGACATGGAAATCGAGTCATCTAAGCCTTTGGAGGAGTCAATGGAAGAGGAACATGATGCCTATATTTTTGAATTTGTCATGCCAAAAAGCAAAAAATACATTCCTCATCTAAAGGCCGAGAAGTGTAGAGTGAAAAATTTATTACTTGGCCTGGTTATCTTTGTAGCCCCACCACTGGAGCATAGCCGCAAACTGGATGCCATGTTAGGGGCTCAATTCATAAGTTCGAGGTGGAGGCAAAAAGTGGTTCACGTCGTGCCGCTACGTTAAATCAGGCGCTTGTTGGGAGGCAACCCAGCGTTACTGCTTTCTTTTATTTTTGTTTACTTTTTATTTTATTTTATTTTTATTATTTTGTAGTATTTATTTTTGTTTTGTAGGATTATGAGCATAGGAAGCAAAGCCATTAGAAGAGTGCAAAAGCGAGCTAGATGGTGAGGACTAAGTGTGGGGTGCCCACACAAAGGACGATGCCTGGGGGAAGTCTGAGTACCTCGTGAGCCGCTATTGCTTCGGCCTTTGGCCTACCAGGGAGTCTCGTTTACCCTCTTATTATTTATAATGTGCATTGAGGACATTGCAAAATTTTAAGTGTGGGGTGAGGAGGTCGTTTGGATAAGTTTCTGTGCTATTTTAGCTTAGTTGTAGTACTCATTCTTAAGTGTAGTAGCTTTTGTGAAAAAAAAATAAAATAAAATGAAAAAGTAGAAAAATTAGACTTTTCCCGACGATTGATCTCCTAGACAGTTTTCTTGAGGGATTAAAGTCTAAACAAAAATCCAAAATATATCTTTTAGCTTTCTTTAGGTAGTAATAATCCCCTGTGGTTTTTCTTTGTGCCTCGGTTCTTTTCCATGGGATGTAGTTTGAACCGGGTAGTTTTTTTCTTTTAGAGTAGAGTAGGAATGTAGGGAATAAAAGGAGGAAGAATGATGATGCCTTGTTAAAATGGATAGCATGTTTTGTGGCGCCTATGTCTCGTTTACATGACTTATGTTCACTTTGCGCTTAATGCTTAATATCTCGTTGCTCCGTGAATACTTGCATTGTTTGAGAGTCGGAATGTAACCGTCCTTAATGAGTCATGTGCCATGTGTGGTGAGGTATTTGTGTAGTCCATGTAGTGTACTTGTGTCTAGAACTTGCCCGGTATGTGAGTTGAAGCGAAATTTTAGGTGATGCTCGGTTTGAAAAATGATTTTAGGCTTTCTTTGATCTTTTTGAGCTTATTGCTTATCACAAATAAAATCTATCCCTAGTTAAACCTTTTTGAGCCTGTAGACCTTTTATTTGGTACCCACATTACAAGCCTATACCCTTTTTATTCTTAATTGACATTGTTTTGATCCTTTTACCTCTTAAAGCACTTTAAGTGTTAGATGAGCGCTAAAAGAAGTAAGAAGGGACTAAGTGTGGGGTGACTTTTGAGTGGAACCAATGAAAGAAAGAAGGGTGCACTTATTTTGTAAAATAATACACCACTAGCGGAAATTGAAAGAAAGAAAAATATAAATGAATAAATTGTTGTCTTGTTCTTGCTAGTGGGTATGAATTAAAGTAGTGCTTAAAGAAGGAGGAAATATTGTTGGGGTGATATTATTTGTGAAATTGAAGTGGTGTTGAAGAATTTGCGCTTAAGTTATTTGATGATGTGTTAAAGTGCTTAGGAGGGTGAATCACTATTCCTTAAATATATCCTACCCGTCCCTTAGCCCACATTACAACCATGAAAAAGTCCTAATTGATTTTAGATCGAGCGAGCTTACATTAGTAGAGATTTACATTAAGGGCAAGCCTATGGTACTAACTGCATGCATGCGACTTCTTTTGTGAGAGTGAGCGATTTTCTTTGTGAGCATGAATGTGTGGATTAATTCTACTCTCTTTGCTTTTGTTGTGAGGGCACATGGTTTCACGAGGGATAGGTAACGTTATTAGACTTCTCTATGATGTTGGGTGTTCAAGCCATGAGTGCATTGTGACATTGAGTCGGTTTTTGAGGTTAGGATTGTTATGAGCATGTTGTCTTTGTTCGAATATGTTTAAAGAAGGGCCTAAGAAAAGGGAAGTGTGTTGATGCATAGTCTAGAGCCTAATTGTAGCAAATAACCATGGTCATAGATGTAGTGTGCTTTGAAGGATAAGAGTTTAATTTTGTCTCGTCTACTATAGGATGGTTTGTTCGAGGACGAACAAAGGTTTAAGTGTGGGGTAGTGATGTTTGGCATATTTCGATATGTGTTGATGTTACTTTGCCCATGCTTTAACCACTTTTTGATGTTATTTAATCTTTAAAACACCCAACATGGTGTAATTATTGGTTTGATGACTAATTAAGTTATGTGTGACGATTTAAGGTGTTCGGAGTGCAAAATATGAAGAAAAGGTGGTTTAGCTAGAGGAAGAAGGGTTGGATGCGTCGCATCCAACCTAGGAAAACATCATCATGCATGCAACCTTAGCAGTGAAGTTGGGCCATCGCGTCTGCCATCGCATGCGAAACTGGGAAGTAGAAGTGAAGCTGGATGCGTCGCGTCCACCATCGCATGCAAGCTGAGAAATAGAGGACAAGGTGGATGCGTCGCATCCACCTTCGCAGGCAAAAATTGAAATGGAGGACAAGGTGGATGCGTCGCATCCACCTTAGCATCAATCCCTGAAGCCGATTTGGACTAGGAATAGGAGAGCTTTGGCCCACGACTTTTGTACGCAATATATAAGCCAAAAAGGCCTCTTTTAGGTTATCTAACATATTGGGAAGGGGGAAAAAGCCACGAAAAAGCTGTGGAGGCCGGAATTCATCAAGTTTCATCTTTCTCCCACCAAACTTAGTAATTTTTATGTTTCTTTATATGATTTGTTGTTTGGCTACCATGTCTATGTGGAGCTAAACTTCATGTTCTAGGGTTGTGGTTCTTTCATGACTATTGTTATTCGGATATTGATTTTGACTTCTTGATTTATCATATTAGTTTATTTATTCAATCTTGCACTTAATTATTTAATTTCTTGATCACCAATTGAATATTATCTACGAATCTAGAATTGAACTCGAAAGTGGGAATTCTATATTGCATATAGGATTGAGTAGGGCAAGTTCTTGAACTCGGGCATCGGGGAACGGATTCGTGGTTAGGATAGACATATACCTAATTGCCTTGCTTGGTTGATTTACAGGAATTATAAATGCGTTCTTGTTGATTCTAACTCCATAGACATATAGGCGTTAGGTTAGCTTGAATAGGCGAGTAAGAACTCGACAGATTCTTATGAGCATTAACCCTGTCAACCAATAAGCTAGATAAATTAGTCGGTCAATTCAATTGAAGAATACAATAGGATTGTTAGATAGCCCATAACCCTAGATCGTTTTCATTACATTGATATCATTAAAATCTGCTCTTTCTCTGTTCAAAGTCTATTATTTATATTTTTCTTATTTAATTAGTTGGAATAAAATATTTTTAGATTTAATTCTTGTTTAGATAATTAAGATAGGCTAATTTAGTTAATAGTTAATCATAAGTCCTCGTGGGTTCGACATCCGACTTTGAGTCACTTTATTACTTGACGACCGCGTATACTTGCGTGAGTGTGTTTGGTCGCAACACATTCCTTGACTCTCTCTCATTATCTTTATCTGTACTTCGATTTTTACTCCTTAGACATTGTAGTAGACTGTATTCTGACATAGATGCTCATGTACTCGGTGACACCCCATTTTTGGGAGGGATTCATATTGCGTTGTGGTTTTATTTTGGTTTTTAAATGGTTTCTTAAATATTAACTGCTTCTGTTTTATTTTTAAAGTTTTTACTTGGCGACCTGGTTGAGTAGTTGGCTTGCCTAGTTCCACGATAGACGCCATCACGACGGTTAGTTTTCGGGCTGTGACAAGTTGGTATCAGAGCCTAGGTTAAATAGATCTCACGAGTCATGAGAAGGTTTAGTAGAGTCTTACGGATCGGTACGGAGATGTATGTACTTATCTTCGAGAGGCTGTCGAACCCTTAGGAATTTCACTTTCTTGTATTCTATCGTGCGACATTGATTCATCTTGAAACATAACTCTTTAAATCCCTTCCACGTATTTGTGTGCGCATGTGAACACTCGGTATCATCTGTGCATCGCCGGCTTGGGATTCCATGAACGAGGTTCGAGATAAGTATTCTGTGTTTTGGTGATGCGCCAGTCTGGAGGACTTGAGGCCAAGGTTAGACAGCAGCTTAAGCTCGGTAGTTTTGGTTGTGAGAACTTGTGAGTTTGGACTTATACGACCGGTGGTGTCTCTATGAGTGGAAAATTATGGCGATGAGCGATCGAATGGCTATATGATGAGTATGATGTGACTGCGGGATGTGTTCATATGGGTTGAATGTGATGAATAAAGTTTACTTGTGACTCAAGATTTTTCTATGGGGTATTTGAATTCTGTCTTGATTTGATGTATTTTCTCAAGTTGTGAGTATATTGAAGGATATTTAGCGTTGTTTAATTGTGGAACAAATTAAATTCCCATGTCTTGTTAATGAGTTTAGACTTAGGAAGATTAAGTGATTGCGTAGTAATTGTGGCTGCGAAAGGGTATAACAAGATTATTATTTGAGGTTAAGTAAGGGGTTATCTCTTGCAGAGTAATCTATGTAGGTGTGTTCCTTATAATGTTGAGTGGAGAGTTTCTTTTCTACCAGCGGAGTGTATGTGTTGAGATTTGAATTTGAATCTAGGTGAGAAGGTTGACTTGACTGTCAAGAGAATAAATGCGAGATTAGCGGATGATTAAGGTATTTTATGGTTTGTATTACCTGAGCTCGTGAAGCATTTTCTTTGAATTGACTGTGGGATTATGAAAATAGTAGAGTGTGGGTATGATGAGTTAGCAGATGTTTTATTATATGGCTTTGAGCCAAGTGGGAGTGTCTGCTATCTATGATTTGATTGTACGATTATGTGTTGTATTGTTTTTGGTCCGAGACATACTTGTGGATTAGTTATGACTTGTAGAGGTTGAGATCGAGGATGGCTCGAGTAAGGAAATTCCATAATACAGGTTACATTGCACTTTATGAAAGATATGAAAATCATGGAATGATTAAGTTGTTCTTTTGAAGGATGTAGTGCACACGAACTATGAATTTGATTGGTGGTGTTAAGGCAGGGTTACTTCTTTGGGGGTTGTTGTGCTAATTGGGCTTGTGTCTTTCAGCCTGTTTGAGCGGTGCAATTTAGATTTGAGCATAGTGGGTGACTTTCGAAAGGGTCCTAATGGATTCAAAATGTATATATGTCAATTGAATTTTTTTGGAATTTGTATATCGCCAGAATCGGTTATTTACACTGGATGGTGTCGGAAATTGCGGTAATTCTGTATGACTATGGATTCTACATTTCAGTGCAAGAAAGGTAAAAAGGAACAATTTTAAATTCAGATAAGGTATTTTCAGAGTGGGCATTTCGGTTGTGGTACTTATGGGGTGCTTAAGAAGAGTACAATGGCTTATGGGCCTTAGAGCGGTGTCATTTTATGTTAGGATGTCTTGTAGTGAGATTTGGGTAAGGATGGTAGTGTTCTGACAAGGAGAAGTGTAAACTTGAGGGTAATTATGATGTGGTGAGGCTCTACAGATGTTTTGGTGGCAATATTCTTGGGTTTGATGACCTGCGTAGCTTGGATGAGTTAGAGAAATTTAGTTCTGATAGCTGGATTAGGTGCAAATGGATTTTAAAGCGTTCTAGATGGTTTCTACCATGGTTTGAACTGGATATTTTCTACCAGTGTGGGGAACGTGTTGTGTATTGTAATTTTCTCCTGGAAGGAAGCAAGAGGAAGGTTCTAACTAACCGGGTATGTAAATTGCTGGTGACTCAAAGTTGATAATGAGATTCTTGTGCTTGTCACATGATGGCATGATAAATGTGTTGTGTTGTGCGGGGTTAAGATTTACATGTACAAGGTAGCAGTTCATTCTTGAAGGGAAGATCATGAATTCTGGACAGAATGGTCAGTTTTATATATTTAGATGAATGTTATAACTGCTCGGTAATCCCTGAGAAGGGTGCGCATTTCAAAAAGCGCATTGTGTTTTGATTTACGGATGTTCATTGGTATTGCGGTACTCACCTAGTTGATAGACTGCAAATATTCAAATGATTCTTATGTGGCACGGAAGAATTATGAAAGTATTCCTCGCGGGATGATCGTGCATGAAAAATGTGTTAGTCATTCGAATGCTGGAGTTAGGATCAGTTACGGTGGTTCATGTGTTCTACGAATTTGGAGACTGGGAGTTCTCCGCAACATATTGTTTCAGGGTTGTGGCCTGTTTGAGGTGAGTGTTTTATTTAAACTTAGTAGTGGTACTAGCTGCGCTAATTATTTGTGATAGCTACGTGCTATGAATGCGCATATGTATGGGGTTTGAGCCCATGTGCGAGCACCAAGGCAATTATTCATGCTCGGAAGAATGCCTAGGCTATGATATGTCTAGAGTTGACTGTTAAGCATAAAGTTACATCGTTTCTCATATTCGTACCTTTGTCAAGAACTATTTGGACTACACTTGAGGTTACAAAGAGGCTAATTCAATGAATAAATTGGGTAGTTACTATTTCTGTGCTAACTTGCCGATTTGGGTGGTGATAGCACACTTTGCACCTGCCTACTCTATGGCATGTTATTTATACCAGTCCAGGAGCATGAGAATCATAATTCATTTATCATATACATGTGTACTTATTTGATTGCTCCTGTATGATATGCTTGGACTGGAGGCCTGTGACCATGCCAGCCGGGTTATATTATTGGCATGTGAGTTGTCCGTGCAGGTCCAGATATTGATACTATAGCAAGTGAGTTGTCTGTGCGAGTGATGTTAATGTGATCTCAAGAAGAGCTGGTTACTGTTATTAAATTCATGTGTCTTGGTTCTAATATATATAATGAGCTTATAGCATTACAGTTGTGGTGGTGCTTGTTGAACTTGCAATACGGTTCTCTACTTTGAGACATCTTCCATTTTGTGTACAAGGTTGCGCAATTGTAGCTTGAGTTTTATTAGTGTGGCATGTCAGTGGGATAATTGTGTTTAATAATATATAGTCATTGGACCTAGAATGGGTACTATCAGATTTTATTACGTTATATTGGGAGGATAATATTGAAAGTCATCTTAGAAGGTGATTATGATTCTGGTTGGGGCAAGATAGCTCCATGACTTGTTAATCTGATAAGGGGTTATGAGATTCCGCGTGTTTCTTTCATTATCAGCAGTGTACGAAGGTTTTAGAACGAGATTTTTTTTGATATGGGGTTTAATACCAGTACCAGGTTGGTTTTGAGTAGTTATTGTGATCGAGAATAGTGCTGCGAGTATGCGACTTGTGTGGTATGTTATGTCATTATATCTGGGATTATGATTATGGCTTGATACAGCCTGTTCAAACTTATACATTGTGTGGATGTGAGATTCGGGTCTTGAAAAGAATTCTGGATGTTAGAAATTGGGCTCCAAGGTTTTTGGGCTAAGGTTAAATTAATGATTTTCAGTTATGTTGTGTTGTCAGGCCTATATAGAATATGGTGACGTGGGATCACCCCCGGGTATGTGCATGGTAAAGTGGAATAGTGATTCAAAGGTTTAGGAACAACTCTTAGCACGCAGTTTACATCACAGTTTTGGAGAGCAGTGCAGTGAGAATTAGGTACACAGGTTCAGTTGAGTACAACATTTCACCCTCAGACGGACGGACAGTCTGAGCGCACTATTCAGATATTGGAGGATATGCTATGCGCTTGTGTCATTGATTTTGGGGGTTCTTGGGATAAGTTTCTGCCACTCGCAGAGTTTGCTTACAAAAACAGTTATCAGTCGAGCATCCAGATGGCCCCGTATAAGGCTTTGTATGAGAGACGGTGTCGGTCTCCGGTGGGTTAGTTTGAGCCGGGTGAGGCTAGACTATTGGGTACTAATTTGGTTCAAGATGCTTTGGAGAAGGTTAAATTTATTTAGGAGCGGCTTCGCACGCTGCAATCTTCAGGTCGAATTTTCTTAAACTTTCAAAAACAATCTGAAGGTCTTCAAGGTGGTAGTGCCTATGCTTTGTCTTCACCTATAATGACCCGGTCGGTCATTTCAAGAGTTGTAGTCATGTTCCCCCATTTACTACTCCCTTTGTGCTTTATAGTTGTTATATGACTTATCGGGTTAGTTGGTTCGAGTCTGGAGAGAATTCAGGGTGAATTGAGACACTTAGTCTCTTAATTGAAAGCTTAAGTTGGAAAAGACGACTGGATGTCAACTTATGTGTAAACGACCTCGGATTTAAATTTTGATAGTTCTGTTAGCTCCGTTGAGTGATTTTGAACTTAGGAGCGTATCCGGATTGTGATTTGGAGGTCAGGAGTAGAATTAGGCTTGAAATGACAAAAATTAAAATTTTGAAAAGTTTGATAGGTAGTGGACTTTTTGATATCGGGGTTAGATTCCGATTCCAAAAGTTGCAATAAGTTCGTGGGGTCATTTGTGACTTGTGTGCAAAATTTGAGGCCAATCAGGCGTGTTGATAGGTTTCGGCGTCGTTTGTAGAATTTGGAAATTTCGAAGTTCATTAGGCTTGAATCTGTGTGTAATTCATGTTTTTGTTGTTGTTTGAGGTGGTTTGAGGATTCGACTAAGTTCGTATTGGGATATAAGATTTGTTGGTATGGTTGGTTGAGGTCTCGGGGGCATCGGGTCTATTTCGGGTGATTAACGGGTCAAGATTTGAAGTTGTAAGGCTGCTGAAGTTTGGACTTAGCTGGTGTAATCGCACCCGCAGAAGTCTCATCGCAGGTACGTGCCCACAGAAGCGGGAGGTAAGCCGCAGAAGTGGCCAAGGGAGTGAAGCAGCAGAAGGTCGCAGGTGCGATGGTGTTCTCACATATGCGCGACCGCAGATGTGGCAGAAGGGTCGCAGAAGCGGATTTGTCCTTGAAGCTTGACTCCGCAGAAGTGGAGGTTTGTCTCGCAGAAGCGAGTGCACTGGTGCGGAAAAATGGGGCGCAGGTGCGGATTTTGGCACAGAAGCGGGCTTTGGGGGAGCGCCTACGAGACCACAGAAGCGGGTAAGTTGCCGCAGGTGCGGAAGGCCTTGGCAGAGTCTTTAAATGCGAGACTCCGAGATTTTTCACCATCTCTAACATTTTGAGCTCGGAATTTGGAGGTTTTTGAGAGGATTTTCAATGGGATTCTTGAGGTAAGTTACTTGTGTTCATTTTTCTTCGATAATTATCTTTCCCCACTAATTTCCCACCTAGATGGTGTGTTTTTGGGGTGTAAATTAGGGGTTTGAGGCTAGGGATTTGGAGAGTTCGTTTTGAGGATTTGAATAACCAATTGGTGTCGAATTTTGATGAATTTGGTATGGTTAGGCTCGTGAGTGAATGGGATTTCAGATTTTGTGACTTTTGTTAGATTTTGAGACGTGGGCCCGGGGGCCGGGTTTGGATTGATTTTGGATTTTGGCTATAATTTTATATTTTCTTGTGGAATTGATTCCTTTAGCCTATATTGATTATATTGTACTGCTTGTGGCTAGATTCAGAACGTTTGGAGATCGATTTGAGGGGAAAGGGCATTTTGGAGTAGATTTTAGCCCGGATTGAGGTAAGTAACACTTTCAAACTTGGTTCTGAGTGTTCGAAACCCCGAATATTGTGTTATGTTATTGGTATTGAGGTGACGCACATACCAACTGATGGGCGTGCGGGCGTGAACCGTGAGAATTGTGACCTGGTCGATTCCACGACACTGTCTAGTGGTTCTATCTTATTGATATCCATGCTTTCATCATGTGATAAAGTAATTGAGCTGTCACTCATGCTAGATATCATGTTTAGGCTTTATGCCGATACTGTTGGGACCCATAGTGGTCGTTTCTTGCTGTTATCTTATTGATTTCGTTGATATTTCGTACTCAGTCATATTCATTCATTTCATATCATATCTCAGTCTCTGTTGTTAATTATTGATACATTATATCATTGTTTTCGGACTAGTATCATGACATTGTGAGCCAGTGAGAGAGAGACTGGAGAGATTGATGACTGAGTGAGGCCGAGGGCCTGATTATGGGTAACATTTATGGGATCGGGCTGCACGCTGCAGCGATTATACTGATTTATGATAGCATTTGGACTGAAGGAGCCCTCCGAAGTCTGCACACACCCCCAGTGAACGCAGTTTATATTATTGAGGGGTGGATCTTCCCTAGACATGGATCTTGTCCGAAGCATTTTAAACCTGGAGATGGATCTTCTCTACGGGCTGGATTTTCCCTACTTGGTACTAGGTGACTGATGGTCTGTGATGTATATATTCCGGGATGGATCTTTCCTGGGCCGTTTGGGCCATATACAGTACCGAGTGATTGAGTATTTGAGAGTGTGAGCACATGAGGCTGTCAGCTTGGTGCATCATATACAGCATGTGCATTGGCATGGTAGACGTAGAGGAGTTATATTTTTCATATCATTCAGATTGATCCATTTTAATGTTTTAAGATATCTATCGAACTTGAAAGTACGTCTACATTGCTACACCGTTATTTTCTGTATTGAGTTGTGACGGTTGAGTTTGTCACTACTTTCCGCCCACAATTAGGGTTTGTTACTTACTGAGTTAGTTGTACTCACGCTACACCCTGCACCTCGTGTGCAGATCCAGGTACTTCTGTTTACGGCGGTTGCTGAGTGAGGAGTTGATATCTCGGAGACTATCGAGGTGGTTGCATGGCGTTCGTAGGCCTTGACTCTCCCTCATTATCTTTATTTGTACTTCAATTTTTACTCCTCAGACATTGTAGTAGACTATATTCTGACATAAATGCTCATGTACTCGGTGACACCCCAATATTTTGGAGGGATTCGTATTGCGTAGTTGTTTTATTTCTGTTTTTAAATGGTTTCTTAAATATTAACTGCTTCTGTTTTATTTTCAAAGTTTTTACTTGGTGACTTGGTTGAGTAGTTGGCTTGCCTAGTTCCACGATAGGCGCCATTACGACGGTTGGTTTTGGGGTCGTGATATCACCACAAATCATCGACGTAGCATTCAACTCTCCTATGAAGCATGTCGTCAAAGAAGTTTTGCATGGCGCGTTGGTAGGTGGCACCAACATTCTTCAGACCAAAGGGCATCACTTTGTAGCAGTATATCCCTTTTGGAGTTCGGAAAGCAGTACGTTCTTCATCTTTTGGAGATATTCTGATTTGATTGTATCTGGAGGACCCATACATGAAAGACATAGCTTCTTGCCCAGTTGTAGCATCAACCATGAGTTCAATAATTGGTAGCGGAAAGTCATCTTTCGAACATGCCTTGTTCAGGTCTTGAAAGTCAACATAAACACATATTTGACCATTCTTCTTCTTGATAGGTACAATATTCGATATCCATGATGGGTATTTCACCTCTTGAATAAATCCCGCCTCGATGAGCTTGTTGAATTCGACTTTAATTTATGGTACTAGCTCGGGTTGAAACAAGCGTTGTGACTGCTTGACAGGGCATGCTCCACTTTTGATCCCTAAATGAATAACGACTACCTTAGGACTAAGATCATGCATTTCTTTATATGACCAAGCAAAGACATATTTGTACTCGGTCAATAACTTGGAGTATTCGTCATCCTCCTGAGGCGTAAGAAGCGCACTAATGAAGGTGGGGAGTGGATTTTCCGGAGTGCCTAAATTGAGTTCCTTATGCTCATCTACAGTTGATTGCCTGGTGAGGGGGAGCCTCGTGTGCTTCATCATCAACGTCAAGGCATGGGCTATCTTCCATAGTTATGTGATAAGATATTTCCACAAAGTCTGACTTTTCTCTTTGACTTCCTTGGATTGTCGGCATGGCTTCTTCCTCTTTCTTTGTTTCTCTATGAGGCTGGCAAGAGTAAACGATGGTACTTCTTTTTACCTTCAGCGGACCATCTGTAGATATTGACAAAATGGACTTCCTCTTCATACATGATGGGAAAGCACTACAGATTTCCTTGTCAGCAACATCACAATGACTATGCTTCTCATGTTTTGACAACATATTTCTAGATGGTGACTTCTTTGTAGTTCCCAAGCAACAAAATACGGAGGTCTTGGAGATAGAGGCCACTCCCTTTAGATGTTTGGGAGGTACACGTTCACTTTTGTGACCTAGCCTTTCAAACACTGAGGCACGAGGTGTTGATCATCTAATACACTCAAACACTGAAGCCCGTAGTTTTATTTTCTAGTCTTTAACTTCCTTTGTCTTCTCTGCCAAGGTGTGTAGTGATGCAGCTATCTCTTTACTTCTCTTAGATGAAATTCAAAGAGGCTCTGCCAAACTAAATCCTAACCCAAACTTAGGAGTGATGACGTAGTGCCCTTGCTTTCTCAATCTCATTTGGGACTCAGTAAGCCCATGTATCTTTTCACCAATGACTTCATATTTGAGTTCTCCTAGTCTTGATGGATTTGAGAAGTCGTAATCAGACTTTTCAAGTAGTATGAAGGCCTTAGGATCAAGGTGCCCTTTAATTTTATCAGCTTGGAGATTGCCTTTAGTAGACTCACAAGTCACGGATGTGATTTGTGCAACTGGGACAGGCATATGCTCCTTTAAATGTTGGATAACTTTGTGACTCATTTGCTTCTTTGGAGTACATTCCTGTAACAAAGGTTGCCCTTTCTTTCGACGCTCATGCGGTACATAGCGAAAACTAGATGCTCCTTATCAGTCTTTATCTGTATGTCACCTTTAGATGATGATAGCTTAATGGAGACTTCTTTAGTTCTCTTCTTAGGCATCTTGGTGGTAGTCCATTGAGCGTCATTTTCTTCTTCTGACTTGACATCAGCTTCGTCGACTGATGATGGTTTCTCCACACTAGATTCACAAGAATTCTAGGTAGGATTTTGCATCTGCAAAGTATGACTCTGTCTTAGTGAAGGGATTGGTGTCTGCATCAATTTTGACTATCTATCCATCCCTTATGTACTTCAGGCATTGATGCAAAGTAGACTATACCACTCCATTCTCATGAATCCAATGACGTCCAAGCAGCAAGTTGTATGATGTTTTAGCATCTATGATGTGAATCAAGGTGTTTGACTTCATCTCACCAATGGATAATCCTAGGTGGATCATACTTATGGCTCGTTGTCCTCTTTGATTGAAACCTTGGATTGTTAGGTTACATTTGGATAGCTCATCGATAGAGATCCCAAGCTTTGTTAGAACCATCTTCGACATGATGTTGACAGCTGAACCATCATCAACAAGTATTCGATTGACATGTTGTTCCCGAATGGCCCTACAACGAACAAATGTTTGTTATGTGGCTTAGACCCCATCGGCAGGTCATCATCTGTTAAGGAAATTGTTGCACAACATGTGACAACTTTTTCTTTATCATGATGTTCTTGTGTTTTCATTGGAGCAAGCTCATCGTTGCTTTCCTTTATTTCATCAGTACTAGAAACTACATGAGTTGCATCAACGTGACCTCCATGGAGGAATTTTCCAGGAAAGAATTCATGCAATGTGATGGACTTTCGGATATTCGGCGATAAGGCACCCTTAATCTTCTTGCTAATAGAAGATTTGATAATTCTTGGTGGTTGTAGCTTATCCATATTGCTCATTATCGCTCTTGGCTTAGGAATTCGTAGCCTCAAAATTGCCTGATGTTTTCGCCTCTTGTGAGTGACTAGAGTCCAACCCTCATCATCATTATCTTTGGACTGATTGCCTAGATCGAGTGAACCTTCAAGAGTTTTCCTTGGAAGATCAATTTCAACATGCTCAAAACTTCCAAATTGTAAGTAGGCATTGCTTGACATGTCCTGCAATCTTGAACGCTTCTTTTCCTTGGGTGCTACACTTGCATGGTTTGCTTCTGTTGTTTCATCCATATCTATGATGATTTTTCCTTCACTTGCAATAGCCATGATTTTCTCCTTTAAGATGAAGCATTTCTCTGTAGGGTGGCTAATGACGCAATGAAACTTGTAGTATTTCGGATCGCCAACTTTACTAATTTCCTCAGGCCTTTTTGATTCAGGTAGATTGATGACTTTCTTGGCCAGCAATTCATCAAGGATCATGGGTACGTCTGAATCTGGAAACGGATAAACCTTCGCCTCCAATTCCTTCAAGGTTGGACGACGTTTCTCCTCTTTGGGATATTGACTCGGGGTATTATCCTCCTTCACCTTTTGTTTAGTCGTGGCTTTCACAGGAGTTGCTTTCATCTCCATAGATTATTTGGTTTGGTTCTTTGATGTAATATTTTTCTTGAACTCCTTTTGATCAGCAAATGGAGATGCCTTTTCATGGCTTGCGATGCTTAACTCTATGTCGTTAGCTCGTGTTGTAAGTTCTTCAAAAGTTCGCGGTTTGATCCCTTGTAGGATATACAAAAGGCCCCTGTGCATTCCCTGAATGCACATCTCCACAACAGATATTTCTGAAAGGCGATCCTTGTAGTCCAAACTTAACGCTCTCCAACGATTGATGTAATCCACTACGGGTTCGTCCTTCCTTTGCTTGGTGCCTGTCAACTTTATCATGCTTACAATTCTTCAGGTACTGTAAAAAACGATTGAGGAATTTCATCTCACGTTGCTCCCAACTATCAATAAACTTGGGCTCTAAGTCAATATATCAATCAACTGCGTTCCCTTTCAGCGAACGAACAAACTATTTTTTTACCAAAAGGTCACCATGCATTCCAGCATTGCTACAAGTCTCGACAAAGTGGACAATATGTTGCCTTGGGTTTCCTTTGCCATAAAATTGGTGCAGCTTTGGTGGTTGATAATTGGTTGGCATGGTTAGACAATCAATTCGCTTAGTGTACGACTTAGAGTAGTACAACGAACTTTGTGATGGTCCTCCATATTGAACTCTGATGGTGCTTGTTATCATGTCTTGTAATTGTTGGATAGATAATGCCGCAACTGAAGTGGATTACTTTTCCTTTTGAATGTTGAACTTGGAAAGTGATTCCTCAATAGCCATTTTTTGCGAGGTGGAGCTAGGTGAACGAGGAGGGACGTGGCTCGACTCTCCATGTGTCACGACCCAAAATCCACTAGTAGTCGTGATGGCGCCTAACACCGCCACTAGGCAAGCCAACAATGTTTAGTCAATTTAATTACTCGTTTTAGTATTCTAAAATCATCATTTTCCTTAATTGAATTGTATAAAAGAGAATTTATAGAGTAAATAAAAATATTTACACGATCCACAATAATGAATAACCTAAAGGAAACCCCAAAATCCGATGTCACAAGTGCATGAGCATTAACTAGAAAATAAAATAAAATACAACATCTGTCTGGAATATGAGTTAGATAGGAAAATATAAATAACTCTGATGGAACTCTGGAGGCTATCGATGGTAACATGAGATGCAGCTCACGGTAAAGTCCTTGTAATGGCCGCGCCTCTGTGCCCAAAGACCACCGGACATATATGTACCTATACAAAAAGTGCAGCAAGTATAGTATGAGTACGTAAATCAACGTGTACCCAGTAAATATCTAGCCTAACTCCAGAGAAGTAGTGACGAGGGGTCGACATCGACGCTTATTAGTGGTCCAATAAGACAGATACAATAGAAGTAAACAGATGTGAATCAGAGAAGATAAACGAAGTAGCAAGTATAATACGTGGTACAATCCTCCTCTCAGCAATAACTCAAACTCTCAGCTAGTAGCTACCTCCTCAATTGGAGTATACATAATGGACCTTACCAGATAGGTTGTCACAGTGCAATCAGGAAAAGCTCACAGACATGCTGGCTTCTTGCCAATTATTACGCACGATTTCATAAGAGTATTTTCTAGAAATGCTGAGGCGTATGACCCGATCCATCATAACATTGCCAAACCATAGATACATCTATTTTATTACCGAGGCGAATGACCCGCTCCCATGAGAGTATGGTACATAAATCCTGTTGTGGCATACGACCCGATCCATCATAGTGTGCGCACTGCCTAGGGTCAAACGACATGAACCATAGATGTATCTATCCTGCCGAGGCGAACGGCCTAATCCTATTAGAATAAGAAGCTTTGACAGGTCCTCGACCCCAAACACGAATAGTCGTGTGAGTTATATATTTTCTTTTAAGGGAACTTTTAGATGAGAACGCATAATGCGGGAGAATTTAGTAAGAAGAGTACAATTAAATTCGCGGCTTATCATGAAGCACGTAGAATCTTTACAATAGCAGGTCTATCACTCTACACAAGTCTAGTCTCAAGTCGCAACGTAATATGAAGGAATTTAATAGGTATGAGACAACTCAAATAGTACAGTTATAGCATGGCGGGAACCTAAGTCTACCCGGACATAACATGAATCTAGCTACACACGGAATCTCGTCACCTGATGCGTACGTAGCTCCCATAACAAGTAACACATAACAAATACATCACCTAGGGGTGGTTTCCCCCGCACAGAGTTAGATAGGAGACTTACCTCGCTCCGAAATTCTATAATCGTCTCCAAGGCCTCTCTAACACCTCAAACCAAAGCCCGTCGATCCAAAACTATTCAAACAAATGTAAACCAGTCAAAATATATTCTAATACCCATAATTAATCAATTTAAACAATTCCCAACTCCGCTTGAGAAGTCTACAAAATCAACCCTCAGGCCCATGTGTCCGGATCCCGAAAGTATTCGAAGGTAAGCTTTACCCATAACACCAAGAATTAAAATATATAACTTATTCCAAATTCTATGTCCAATTTCGTGGTCAAAATCCAAAAATATCAATTCTAGGTTTTCTACCAAAAACCCACAATTTCTACAAATTTCCATGTTTAAATCTATATACAAACTATGTATTTAACTTGTAATATGTGGGAGTCACTTACCTTGTGTTGCTTGACAACAATCTCCCCTTGAAACTCTCCAAAATCGCCCCAACCAAATGAAAAATGGAAGAAATATAGGCCAAGTCCCATTTTTAAGATAATCTGCCCAGCCGACCTTCCGCACCTGCGAAAAAACTATCGCAGCTGCGGTTTCCTCCAAGCCAGACGAAATCCGCTTCTGCGGACCATTTTACGCTTTTGTGTGACGGCTTCAGCGGTCCACCACGCGCTTCTGCGCTCCCGCATGTGCGGATACTACTTCGCTTCTGCGACCCAGCTGCCCCTCTCCTTTTCCGCTTCTGCAAAGTTCCCTTCGAATCTCCGGGCTCGCAGATGCGGAAATACACTCATATCTGTGGCCACCCAGCTTAGTCCAAAGGTCGCTTCTGCGACCACAGTGCCACTTCTGCGGCTCCACACCTGCAGCCAAAACCTCGCACGTGCGGTTACACCAGATATGATACCACCAGCATTTTTATAAGGCCAAATTCAATCCGTTAACCATACGGAATCTACCCGAGGCCCCTGGGACCTCGACCAAATATACCAACCAGTCCTAAAACATCATACGAACTTAGTCGAGCCTTTAAATCACATCAAACAATGCTAAAACCACGAATCGCACCCCAATTCGAGCTTAATGAACTTTAGAACTTCAAACTTCTACATTCGGCGCCAAAACCTATCAAATCAAGTCTGATTGACCTCAAATTTTGCACACAAGTCATAATTGACATTACGGACCTATTCCGAGGTCGTTTACTCAAAAGTCAACCTTAGTCAATTCTTCCAACTTAAAGCTTTCGAAATTAGAATTTTCTTTCCAAATCAAATCTCAAACTTTCCGAAATTCAATTCTGACCACACGTACAAGTCATAATACCTGAAGTGAATCTACTCAAGGCCTCAAACCGCCGAACGACCCGCTAGAGCTCAACATGACCAGTCGGATCGTTACATTCTCCTCCAATTAAACATATGTTTGTCCCCGAACGTTTTAAGGACCGCTCCAGAGTTGTCCAAAATCACAGATTAATACCTCGTGTACTTACCCGTGCCACCACATCCCAGTTGAACACATTAGCTCGAGCCAAACTGAAAATTCTCCCTATAACCATAGCTAACAAGCTTCAGAACCAAGTTCCAACTTCTGAATTTCTTTACAAGGTCTGATTCGAACACATGAACATCGTACCAACCACCACACACTATACCAAAACACGATCGTACAACTTTTGATGAATTCACACCATGCCCCACATAATTCACATGCACATAATAACATCCTTCGACCATAACAACTGTAATTTCACAAATTCGATGCCCGCAATACATCTCATGAAGTATATAAATGTTGTTCCAACTCTCGCAATATTGCCACGACTAAAGAGACGTGTAAAAACTCATAACCACATGCCAAATAAATAATTCATGGAGTCTCTCTTCTGACAAGAACCATTACCTCATTCTGAACTAAATAACGATATTTTCCCTTTAATGTACCTTATGTAAATCTAATTGCACAAATTTCAGGTCCAATAATCTCGTCTCCCCCAGTACAAGCTGCTCAGACAATTAGCCACCTCAAACACTTACTCAGATCTCGTATGACACCAACAATGTGCCGACAAGCTATAACTCAAATATGACACATAAGGAGGAACGAACTCTAGGAAAGAATTACCCTGCCCGCACAATGAATAAAATGGTCAAACAGATGTTATGAACCCTCCTCAGAGGACGAGAAATAGAATATGCAGGAATAGATATAGGGAACCGTACCCAACATAACGCTGTTGCGGCTTACAATCCAATCCAAACATGATTCCATTGCGGCATGCAACCCGATCCGAATAACGTACCTGTGGCGGCGTGCCACCCGATCTACTCATAACAATAAATAAGGACATAATCATCAAGCCATAATGCTTCTACCTACGGAATACCGAATATCGGCCATAAACACGCTAAGTGCAAAAATATAACTCTGGAGAGACGGATAGCGCCATTCGCTACAAAACCCAAGCAAGACTAAGGTGCGATTAATGACCTGCATCTTGAGAGCCATCCTGCTCATATGACACCACAAGCTACACGGGGCCTTAACACATGTGCGAATAATCAAGCCGTCTCAATCCATCACAACCCCCACAGTTCACAATCACAGGAATAGAGTGCCTTCCAGGCATCACATTAACGATAGTACCAGAAATCTTAGTACTTGGTTTCGATCTTTAACAATCAAGTGACGAGTATGTCACACTCATACAATTTCCCCGTGGGGTACGCTCCCACAACCTCCCGCTCAGGTATCAAACTCCGCATACCCATACCACCGACCGTACTAATCCTGTAAGGCAAATCACAATACGCAAATCAATACACAATGCCTCTTCCACATAACACCTTTCTCAGGCAACACTAAGATAACGCCAGCTCACCTAAACATCTGAATTCTTCCCTGCTCACTCGAGCTCGTGACATTCTTATCAACACTGATATGCAACCTTGGTCCTCAACTTCCAATTCTCATGCTGCTCACTGCACCTATCAAGCCGCTACACGAGAATACACGAATTCATCATAACCCCTGTTCTACCAGTAAAATAATACTTCATCAGCTAGGAACCTTTCACTTAACTCATTTCGGAAAAAATAATGCAACATGCAACTAAAATCCCAAACCGCAGAAAATACAACCTCAAACCGTGATCTAAACCGTCATAACTCTTCCGGAATCCGTTCACACAACAAAGCCATTTGAATCAAATGCCTCCCAAATCAATCAGGCCATGATGGATGTCAAGCCCGCACGTACAACCACAAACCACGTGTATAACTTCACACAATGAATGAACTGATCCTTGCCACAATCATGATGATTCAGCCATTACTAACCGACCCAACTTCTTTCAATTTACCCTTGACCTGACTTAGAAATATGATAGTTCTATTCACAACATAACGAACTCAATCGGCACTTATCCCGAGTGACCCGAATCGCCAGACCACATCGTCTCAATACCCAGGAGTCATCTCATACCCTTTTTACGTGCACAATAGCATCTCCAACTGGTACACCCATTTGCAAGACCTTCTACGAATCCGAAGCTATTTCTTCCTTTACTCCAATACTGCACCGCATACCCGACGATGACGTAGAACATTCCAAGTTCCGTTCGCAATCTGCTGTGAAAACTCAGTCCTTAACCACACGATGGTCCCAAAATCTTTAGGCGATGCACTTTAAATTCTTGAATCCACTAGGACTATTGTTGAGAGTTACCCACTCCGACCTAATCTGATATAACTAAACTCTAACGCTCTGCTAGCGCATGAACACCCTCTCAAAGAAACAACCGACTGAATTCCTTTCCTTGTACGTCATATCCACAAAGCATAAACTCTGAGTCTTCCCAAAACCTGAACATGCATCGGTAAAGCCATCTATAGCACGCTTCCCTCAAGTTCTTTGCTGAATTACCCTTGATATTTCCTTTTCTTAGTCATAAATAATCTGCGAACACACCGATAACTAGAAATCGCACAAGCAGACAACCGTGCGATCCAATCATAAATGGTGGGGATCCCCTACTTAACTTTAGCTACCATCACATAATGCAGAGCCCACAACGATTCCTCCTTCTCAATTACCATGATCTCGCACCGTTAACCCGCTAATTTCTTGAAGTCTTTTGTTAAGCTTTTCATGAACATTCCAAACCATCAGTCACAGTCACACACTCGACCTTTTACCGGGTAGCAAGTAGTATTCTTCACAGAAGCTTCATCAATATCACACAACCGCTAACCTGCTCATAGGAGATAACCCACCTGTGGAATTCCTTACCGACATCTTCCAATGATGCTGCACTAGGTACAACTACCACGTAATCAGTAAATTCTCCTGAGCTCATGCTTACCCACCAGCTGTGTAAGTTTGTTTTTTCCCTTTTGACATCAACTGAAAGTTCAACAATACCTTCCGAACTCAAGTCATATTGTACCTGAAACGATAATCAGATCTTCACACCTCTCTTCATTTCAAACAAACTCCTTTCTGCCATATTCAACCTTTCTTCGTACAGTAACCATCACTCCAAATAAAATTTGTAGGCCAAATCACCTTTCATCATGATTCCCAACCCGTGCTACACTCTTTTGAAGCACGTGGCTATCCTACCACAGAATCTATATGTTACTCTGCCACTCCCACTCCGGTCAGACTATCTCCTTTAAGCAAGTTTTTGACCTTTGTTGCTCATACTTGACCTGCTAGTGATTCAACTACCGCGAGACACTTCCTGCCATTCCCTCCCTCATATTTTGCTGCCCAACTGTTGCCTTATACCAACTCCCTATCTGTAGCACCGGAGTTAATAAATTGCCACCAACTCTAAACCTCCGAGAAGATCATCTTTCTCGAGCCATCCATATTAGAAATACCAATTCGATTCTAAACCGTTTCACACCCTACCTCTGACAACCACCTCTCAGGAACCATTTCACAACACCCTACCCCGAAGGCAAAAATCAAGAAGACCATACCACCGGCGAACCTTAATGCATTCAAACAAGGATAACGACACCGTATCATAATGAAAATTCCACCACGCTCGAAAATACCAAGTCTCGTTACTCCATCAACCAAAACCTGAACATCCATAGCCCGATTGCCTTTCCTTTGCTGGAATTAAATGTTGAACCTCTAAATTATGCACTAAAAAATCCTTCTTTTAAGTTATTCACTGCCTCAACACTTAAGCGAGCACCCTAAAATTACACTAACATCATGCGATAATAACGCATGGACATCATATCAATCGGTGCATAGCCTCAAAACCATCGGAAACACAACTGCTGAGCTGAAATGACAGAGCATCCTTCCGTAAGGCGACGTCAATAGCCTGCCCGAACACGCAAGGAAAAATCATCCTGCACTACGCATGCTGTATCAACACCACTACTTGATGTCCAATTGAAAACCCACACTTCACCTCACATAAGATTGAGTAGGAGGAAAATAAAGGCACAAGACTCAATGGAATCAAACCGCACGATGAGGAAATCAAGAAGGGAAGTGCTCCTAACAGCCCTGTAGCCTCTGGAAGATAAGTACAGATGTCTCTCTACCAATCTGCAAAACTCTACTTGACTTGATCATGACTCGTAAGACCTAAGTAAACCTAACACTCTGATACCAAGCTATCACGACCCAAAATCCACTAGTGGTCGTGATGGCGCCTAACACCGCCGTCAGGCAAGCCAACAGTGTTTAGTCAATTTAATTACTTATTTTAGTATTCTGAAATCATCATTTTCCTTAATTGAACAGTATAAAAGAGAATTTAGAGAGTAAATAAAAATATTTACATGATCCACAATAATGAATAACCTAAAGGAAACTCCCAAAACCCGGTGTCACAAGTGCATGAGCATCAACTAGGAAATAAAATAAAATACAACATCTGTCTGGAATATAAGTTAGATAGGAAAATATAAATAACTCTGATGGAGACTCTGCATACTATGGATCGTAACATAAGATAAAACTCACGGTAAAGTCCCTGTAATGGCCGCGCCTCTGCGCCCAAAGACCACCATACATATGTGTACCTGCACAAAAAGTGTAGCAAGTGTAGTACGAGTATGTAAATCAATGCGTACCCAGTAAATATCTAGCCTAACCCCAAAGAAATAGTGACAAGGGGTCGACATAGACGCTTATTAGTAGAAAATATAATGCGTGGTACAATCCTCCTCTCAACAATAACTCAAACTCTCATCTATTAGCTACCTCTTCAATTGGAGTATACTTAATAGACCTTACCAAATACGTCGTCACAGTGCAATCAGGAAAACTCATAAACGTGCTAGCTTTTTGCTAATTATTACGCACGATTTCATAAGAGTATTTTATAGAAATGTCGAGGCGTACGACCCGATCCATCATAACATTGCCAAACCATAGATACATCTATTTTATTGCCGAGGCAAACGGCCCGCTCCCACGAGAGTGTGGTACATAAATATATCGTGGCGTACGTCCCGATCCATCATAGTGTGCACACCACCGAGGGTCAAACGGCATGAACCATAGATGTATCTATCATGCCGAGGCGAACGGCCCGATCCCATTATAATAAGAAGCTTTGATGGGTCCTCGACCCCAATCACGAATATTCGTGTGAGTTATAGATATTTATTTTTTTCTAAGGGAACTTTTCGATGAGAACGCGTAATGCGGGAGAATTTAGTAAGGAGAGTACAATTAAATTTTCGGCTTATCATGAAACCCGTAGAATCTCTACAATAGCAGGTTTATCGCTATACACAAGTCTAGTCTCAAGTCGCAACGTAATATGAAGGAATTTAATAAGCAAGAGACAACTCAAATAGTACAGTTATAGCATAGCGGGAACCTAAGTCTACCCGAACATAAAATGAATCTAGCTACGCACGGGATCTCGTTGCCTGGTGTATACGTAGCCCCCACAATAAGTAACACATAACAAATACATCACCTAGGGGTGGTTTCCCCCTCACAGAGTTAGACAGGAGCCTTACCTCGCTTTGAAGTTCCATAACCGGCTCCAAGGCCTCTCTAACACCTCAAACCAAATCCCGTAAATCCAAAACTATTCAAACAAATGCAAACCAGTAATAATATATTCTAATACCCATAATTAATCAATTTATATAATTTTCAACTCCGCTCGAAAAGTCTACAAAATCAACCTTCGGGCCCACGTAACGATCTAACTTATTGTTTTGAGAATTAACATTCCATTCAGCGACTTAAGGTTCCGAGCAACTTCGTAATATGTACTATGACTTACGTGTGCGGTCGAGTTTGGTTCTGGAAGATTCGGAATTTAATAGAAAGAATAATTCTTATTTTTGAAGCTTAAATAAAATACTAGAGTTTGACATTTTAGCAAACGACTCCAGAATGGAAATTTTATGGTGTCAATAGCTTCGTATGGTGATTTCGGACTTCAGCGTACGTCCGAATTTGGATTTAGAAGTCTGTAGGATAATTCGACGCATTTCGGCAAAAGTTGAAAAATGGAATATTTTTAAGAAAACTGTTGGCCAGGAGTTGACCTTGATGTATCGGGCTTGGACTTTGATTCCGGAAATTTGAATAGCTTCGTTATGTCATTTACGACTTGTGTGCAAAATTTAAGGTCATTATGGATCAATTTGTTATGTTTCGGCACAAGACCTAACTTAGGATAAGGGTTTCTACATATATATATAAGGTGTTTTGTGATGGAAATCCTATCCAATGAAAGATCTTCGAGTTTAGTTTTTAACGCTTCAAACCGTTCGTCATTTGGACATTTCTACAATAGGTTATGACCAAATTACCAAAGGATGGCATAGTAGACTGTGGATGCAAAGCATCCGGGGCCGCATCCGAAAGGACTGGCAGTGAAATGCTGCCATAGCATCCGGGCAGCATCTAAAACCCAGAAATCTGGGCCTATAGATACAATTTCGGGGTTCATTTTTCCCACTTCACTTGGACGGATTTTGGAGCTCTTCTCCACTCACTCAAGACCACCAATTCCTCTCTTCTTCAAGGTAAGCAATCCCCATTATCTTGATATGAAATTACATAATTTCAACACTAGTATTGATGAAATCTACACATAAAATACTTAGATTTTCAAGAAATTTCTTCAAGAACTCATATGAGGGTTTTGCAAGATTTTCGCCAAAAAGGTAATCCTTCACCCTTAGACTTACATGTATGGATTTATTATGAGTATGTGAGCAAGTAATAAGTATTAACACTTATTGGATGGTTCTTGAAAGCCACAAATACTTAAACTAGATTATTGGGTGTTGTAGAGATTTTGTAATGAATTAATTAGCAACAATTGGGTGGATGTGAGTTCATTGAAGATTTTAATGGTGCTAAAGAAGGTTGTTTGTAGACAAATTATGGTTTAGTATCTCTTGTTGGTAGGAAGGAGGGATTGTTGGATGAAGAAACACCATTACTAGAGGTAGTAAAATGCTATGTACCCTAGGTGTTTGATAAAATCCCTAAATGACCAAAAATCTAGAAATTTGTTACTAATATTGGTGCAATTGTCTTTCATTATTGTAGATTGAAATTTGTTTAGTATGGTAGACCATCGTAGTATTATTAAGGGGCGGATTTCAGATCTAAGCCATCTGGAGGTGGCTTCACTCGCGAAGATCAATTAAAGTATTGACTTAGTTTCGTCGAGGTAAGTGTAACGACCCGGCCGGTCATTTTGAGTATTACATCCCTTTTCTCCCATTTACTACTCAACGTATGTTTTACAGTTGTTTTATGACTTACCGGATTAGTTGGCTCGGGTCCGGAAGGGATTCAGAGTGAAATGAGACACTTAGTCTCATAATTAAAAACTTAAGTTAGAAAAGTTGGCCGGATGCTGACTTATGTGTAAACAATATCAGATTTGAATTCTGATGATCCAATAGCTCTGTATGGTAATTTTGGACTTAGGGACGTATTCGGAAAATTATTTGGAGGTCTGTAGTGGAATTAGGCTTGAAATGGCGAAAGTTGAATTTTTAGAAATTTTGACCGGGGGGTTGACTTTTAGATATCAGGGTCGGAATCCGATTCTGCAATTGGAATAGGTCTGTTATGTCATTTATGACTTGTGTGCAAAATGTGAGGTCAATCGAACTTGATTTGATAGGTTTCGACGTCGTTTGTAGAATTTGGAAATTTCAAAGTTCATTAGGCTTGAATTGGAGTATGATTTGTGATTTTGACGTTGTGTGATGTAATTTGAGACCTCGAGTAGGTCCGTGTTATGTTATGGTACTTGTCGGTATATTTGAACGGGATCCCGAGTGGCTCGGGTGAGTTTCGGATGAGGTTCGGATCATTTTCACTTCATGTTGCATTGCTGAAGATTTTTGGTTCTGGTGTGATCGCACCTGTGGAAATGGGCTCGCAGGTGCGATGGTCACAAATGCGACAAGGCAGTCGCAGAAGCGAAGGGCACAGAAGCGGCCCAACGCATGCAGAAGTGCGATCGCAAATGCGATTTACACGCCGTAGAAGCGACCTTCGCAGGTGCGAGCTTCATCCGTAGATGCGACTATTCCACCGCAGATGCGGAAGTCGCGGGGCAAAAGCCTTAAATTCAGGGTTTCGTGATTTTTCACCCATTTTCGGACCTTGGAGCTCGGTTTGGGCGATTTTTGAGAGGAAGTTTTCCACACAACTTGGGGTAAGTGGTCTTGACTCCCTTGTGATTATATTCCATGAATTAATCCTCATTTTCGGGAGAAATCAGAGGAATTTTCTACAATTTCATAAAATGGATGTTGTGAACACTGATTCAGAGTCGGATTTGAGCAAAATTAGTATGGTTGAACTTGTAATTGGATGGTTGTCAGATTTTGTGAGTTTCTCGTCAGATTCCGAAACGTGGCCCCCACTGGCGAATTTGGAGTGTAATTTCATATTTTGTGGGAAAATATTAGTATTTTGACATGGAATTAATTCCTATAATTATGTGGACTGAATCAAATTAATTGTGGCTAGATTCGAGTCGTTCAGAAGTTGATACGCGCAAAATGAAATTTCTGGAGCATTGTTTATCTTGCTCGATATTGGATTCGTCTTGTTCGAGGTATGTAACTCTTCTAATCTTAGAGCTGAGGGCATGAACCCTGAATATATGTATTATGTGAATTGTTTGGAGGTGACGCACATGCTAGGTGACGGGCGTGTGGGCGTGCACCATAGAAATTGTGACGTAATTGGTTCCGTGGAATTCTGTAGTAAAATATTCTTGGCATTTTCTATGTAGTTTTATGTGTTAAAGAAATTGAGCTGAGAATCATATTAAAAACCATGTTGAGGCTATGTGCCAGTATTATTGAGACACGCAGAAGTCATATTGTTGTTGAATTATTTGTTTAAATTAAAATTTCATACTCAGTCATATTCATTTCATTGCATATCATATCTTAGTCTATATTGTTCTTTATTGAAGCATCATATCATTTTTTCTGGCTAGTATCATGACATCGTGAGCCCGTGAGAGAGAGAATGGAGAGATTGATGACCGAGTGAGGCCGAGTTCCTGATTATGAGTGACATTATGGGATCGGGCTGCACGCTGCATCAGTTATACTGATTTATGATAGCACTTGGGCTGAAGGAGCCCCTCCGAAGTCTGTACACCCCCCCCAGTGAGCGCGGTTGATTTATATTGAGGGATGGATCTTCCCTGGACATGGATCTTCTCCGAAGCATTTATACTTGGGGATGGATATTCCCCGCGGGTTGGATTAGCCCTACTCGGTACTGAGTAACTGATGATTAGTTGATGTGTATATTCCGGGATGGATCTTCCCTGGGCCGGATTGGCCATATACAGTACCGAGTGATTGAGCATGATGAGTGAAATATGTGAGAAAGTGAGATTGAGTACTCTAAGAGTATGAGTACATGAGTTCATCTCTGAGATACATTGCATTGAGATGCACACATGACATACATGCATAGAGATATATTTTCCTCATGTTGTACGGTATCAGGTCATTCTTGACTTCTCACACATGTTGACATATGGGCATAATGATGCATTTGTTTTACACTGGCTATCTGGAAAGAAAATAAAACATCTTATTTATTATTTCATTGTTGTTGTTGTACTTGTTGTGGTGATGCACGAGGTTTCTGTCGTGCGGTTGATAGTATTGATATTTACACATACAGCGTGACAAGGTGGAATATATATATATATATATATATATATATATATATATATATATATATATATATATATATATATATATATATATATATATATATATATGTGGGTTGCGCATGTGGCGAGACAAGGTGGGAATATTGTTATGCACGCGTGGCGAGACAAGGCGGGCACTTACTTTATTATTCCACACATGGCGAGACAAAGTGGATTGTGTCAGGGATTGATTTGTGATGATTTGTGATGGCATGGGGGCATTCTTGTTGTTGATATTGTGTAGTGGTACACTTACCTGTGTGAGCTTTATCTTGTGAAAGCTGTGAGAAAATATTCTACGTGCTATTCGTTCTTTTTCCTTTTGCTTATTTCCTGGTATGGACTATGTTAGGACACTTTCACAAGCATACACGTAGTTAAGTACTCTTATCGGATAAGAGGTTTTCTTGATATTTGAGCATAGATGCTCACCCTTGTTTACTTGCCTTCTATTTGAGACTGGCTCTATTGGCACGTGAGTCGTCAGTGCGGTTATGAGGTGTTATGAGGGCACAGGAATCCAGGTGTTAATGTTCAGGTATTGAGACCTGTGAGTTGTGATTGTCCGAGGTTCGGTACCTCGTGGAGTTGATGAATAAAACCTTATGTAAACGCAGTTGTAGTTGCTGAGTTATTACTTGTCCTTGTTGTATTTGTGATTCTGGATTTAGGTTGTGTTCCATTCATTTTTCTGTGTCATTTTTATGGTATATCGCTGATACTTGTTGTTTCCTTTCTTATTGCCATTACTGTATTGTGAGACATATTGCATAGTCTTTATGTAGAAATCATATTTCTGTTGTTCATATACTTTTACTTGTTCAGTTTATTAGACCAGTGGGTGTCTTGACTGTTCCTCGTCACTACTCTACCGAGGTTAGTCTTGATACTTATTGGGCACCGCTGTTGTGTGCTCATTCTACACTTCTGTACATTTTTGTGCAGATCTAGGTATTGTTCGCTAGTAGCTGTGTGGGTCGTTGCTGTGGAGACTCAAGGTAAACCCGCTGCTGCGTTCGCAGGCTTCGGAGTCACCTTTAAGTTTTTGTTTTGCACTGCTATTCTTATTTCTGGACAGTTGTATTTAGAAGTTTTCTAGGAAACACTCTATAGAGCTTATGACTTGTACTACCAGTTTTGGAAATGTTAAATTTTTAAGAGATTTCTATTTCAAATTGTTAGATGTTATTTAAATAATATTGTTGTTTCAATTAATGTTAGTCTTACCTAGTCCCTAAGACTAGGTGCCATCACGATACCCAACGGAGGGGAAATTGGGCGGTGACAATTTTATTTCATTTATGATAATTTACACTTACATACATATGCCCCATCTGTATCTGATGCCCCTTATCCTCATCTATTCCGGAGTTTCTGATGCCCCGAATCGAACGAGCATAGATACATGCCTGAAGTGGTGAAAAGATGAGGATAATGGCTGCGCATATCATGTTCGGTCTCCCAAGTCGCCTCCTCGACCGGCTGACCCCTCCACTGAACCTTCACGGAAGCAATGTTCTTTGACCTTAGCTTTCTGACATGCCCGTCCAAAATAGCCATTGGCTCCTCAACATAAGATAAATCCTTGTCCAACTGGACTAAGCTGAAATCCAACACGTGAGACGGATCACCGTGATACTTCCGGAGCATAGAAACATGGAATACTGGATGAACTCCTGCTAGACTGGGAGGCAAGGAAAGCTCATAAGCAACCTCCCCAACACGTTGCAATACCTCAAATGGACCGATAAGCCTCGGGCTCAGCTTGCCCTTCTTTCTGAACCTTATAACACCCTTCATGGGTGACACCCGGAGCAAGACCCGCTCTCCAACCATGAATGCAACATCGCGAACCTTCCGATCTACATAACTCTTCTGTCTGGACTAGGCTGTGCGTAGTCTATCCTGAATCACCCTAACCTTCTCCAGAGCATCCTAAACCAAGTCTGTACCAAATAATCTAGCCTCGCCCAGCTTGAACCAACCCAGTGGAGACCTACACCGCCTACCATGCAAAACCTCATATGGTGCTATATGCATGCTCGATTGATAACTATTGTGTTAGGCAAACTCCGCTAGTGGTAAGAATTAATCCCACGAACCCCCAAACTCCATCACACACGTACAAAGCATATCCTCTAATATCTGAATAGTGCGCTCGGACTCTCCGCCCATTTGAGGGTGAAATATTGTGCTCAACTCCACTCAAGTACCCAACTCCTGCTGCACGGCCCTCCAGAACCATGATGTGAACTACGTGCCCCGGTCAAAGATGATAGATACCGGTACGCCATGAAGCCTGACGATCTCGCTTAAATACACTCGAGCCAGTTGCTCGAAAGAATAGGTAGTCATGATAGGAATGAAATGAGCTGACTTGGTCAGCCTATCCACAATCACCCAAACTTATCAAACTTCCGCTGAGTTCGTGGAAGCCCGACAATGAAATCTATAGTGATCCGCTCCCATTTACACTCCAGAATCTCTAACTTCTGAAACAACCCACCTGGTCCTTGATGCTCATACTTCACCTGTTGGCAATTTAGGCACCGAGCCACATACTCCACTATGTCCTTCTTCATTCTCCTCCACCAGTAATGCTGTCTCAAGTCCTGATACACCTTCGTGGCACCCGGGTGAATAGAACACCACAAACTGTGAGCCTTCTGGAGAATCAACTCATGTAAACCATCTACATTGGGCACGCATAGCCTTCCCTGCATCCTCAATGCACCATCATCCCCAATAGTGACCTCCTTAGCATCACCGTGCTGGACTGTGTCCTTAAGGACAAGAAGGTGGGGGTCATCATGATGACGCTATCTGATACGATCATAAAGAGAAGACCGAGAGACCACACAAGCCAATACTCGACTCGGCTCAAACACATCCAATCTAACAAACTGGCTGGCTAAGGCTTAAACATCTAATGCCAATGGCCTCTCTGCTGCTGGAAGAAATGCTAAGCTCCCCAAACTCTCCGCCCGGCGACTCAAGGCATCGGCCACCACATTGGCCTTCCCGGGATGGTACAAAATGGTAATATCATAGTCCTTAAGAAGCTCCAACCACCTCCACTGTCGCAAGTTAAGATCCTTCTGTTTGAATAGATGCTGCAAACTCCGATGATCAGTGTAAATCTCACAATGGACCCCAAACAAATAATGCTGCCAAATCTTCAAGGCGTGAACAATAGCTGCTAACTCAAGGTCGTGAACAGGATAGTTCTTCTCATGGGGCTTCAACTGGCGCGAAGCATAAGCAATCACTCTATCCTCCTGCATCAAAACACACCCAATGTTGATCCGCGAGGCATCACAATACATTGTGTATGAACCAGAAGCTGATGGTAGATCTGGAGTCATGGTCAAAGCATTCTTGAGCTTCTAAAAGCTCTCTCTGCACTCCTCTGACCACCTGAAAGGAGCACCCTTCTGGGTCAATTTAGTCAAGGGCGATGCAATAAATGAGAAGCCCTCAACAAAACGACGGTAATAACCAGCCAAACCGAGAAAACTCCAAATCTCCGTGGCTGAGGACGGTCTAGGCCAACTCTGAACTGCCTCTATCTTCTTCGGATCTACCTGAATACCCTCACTGGACACCACGTGTCCCAAGAACGCCACTAAACTGAGCCAAAATTCACACTTGATAACTTTGCATAAAGTTTTTCCTCCCTCAAACGCTGTAACACAATCCTCAGATGCTAGGCATGCTCTTCCTGGCTAGGAGAGTACACCAGGATGTCATCAATGAATACAATAATGAATGAGTCAATATAAGGCTGAAACACATTGTTCATCAGATGCATGAATGATGATGGGAAGTTAGTCAGCCCAAAAGACATCACAAGGAACTCATAATGGCCATATCGGGTCCTGGAAGTTATCTTAAGAATATCTAAATCCGGAATCTTCAGCTAGTGATACCCTGATCTCAAATCAATCTTAGAGAACACCATCGCTCTCTGAAGCTGGTCAAACAAATCATCAATACGCGGCAAATGATACTTGTTCTTGATTGTGAACTTGTTCAACTGCCTGTAATCAATGCACATTCTCATAGTACCATCCTTTTTCTTTACAAATAGAACTGGTGCACCCCAAGGTGAAACGTTAGGCCTAATAAACCCCTTATCGAGGAGTTCCTAAAGCTGCTCCTTCAATTCTTTCAACTCAGTCGGTGCCATACCGTACGGTGGAATAGCAATGGACTGAGTGCTCGGTACCAAATCAATACTGAAATCAATATCCCTATCAGGCAGCATGCCCGGCAGGTCTACAGGAAACATATTTAGGAAATCTCACACCACTAGAACAGAATCAATAGCAGGCGTCTCTGCACTAACATCCCTCACAAAGACCAGATAAGATAGACAACCCTTCTCATCCATCCTCTGAGCCTTCATGTATGAAATGACTCTACTGGGAACATAGTCTATAAAGTCGCTCCACTCAACCCTCGGCAACCCCGGCATCGCCAATATCACAATTTTAGCGTGACAATCTAGAACAACATGACATAGAGACAACCAATCCAAACCCAAAATCACGTCAAAATCGACCATACTAAGCAACAAGAGATCCACTCTAGTCTCCAGGCTCCCAATAGTCACTATACATGACCGATATACGCGGTTCACAATAATAGTATCGCCCACTGGAGTAGATATGTGAACATATGAAACTAGAGACTCATGGGGCATAACCAGATAATGAGGGAAATACGATGACACATATGAATAAGTGGAACTAGGGTCAAATAATACAGAGGCATCTCTATGGCAAACTGAGACAATACCTGTAATCACAGCATCCGAAGCAATGGCATCTGGTCTAGCAGGAAGAGCATAGAAACGGGTCTGGCCAGCCCCTTCTCGGACGGCCCCTAGCTGACTAAGCTCCACCTCAAACTGGTTGAGCGGGTGGTGAAGAAACTAGTGTTGATGTCATAGACTGGCTCCTCTGCTGAGCTGGACCTCCGACTAGGCGGGGACACTGCCTCCTCATGTGACCAAACTCTCCACACTCATAGGAAATCTCCGGTGCTGGTGCTGGGGACTGGAGGGAACCCAAGCACCGGGATAACTGATAGAAGGTCCTGGCATAGACGAGCCCTGACCTGATGGAGTAGGGGACGAACTCTAAGCTGGGAGAGCACTGAGAGATGAATGGCCCTGCTGAAAAATGTGTGAACCATGGCCAGATGATGCACCATGGTGAACTAGACGGGCCGTCTGAGCATATCTGAAAGGACGACCCCTACCGTGGTGGAACTGACCCCCAGAAGGAATACCGCTAAATACACCCTGTCCACGAGGCCTCTTGGCCTCCCTCTCGACCCTCTCCTGGATGCGAACTATCTCAATCTGACGAGCAATATAGACAACCTCATCAAAAGTAGCACCAGACACTCTCTCTCTAGTCATAAGCAATCGCAGCTGGAAAGTGAGGCCATCTATGAACCTCCTGACCCTCTCCTTGTCTTTGGGAACCAACCAGATAGCATGACCGGCCAACTCTGAATATCTCATCTCATACTGCGTCATATACATATCACCCTGATGAAGCGACTCGAACTGCCTGCGCATCTCCTCTTTGCAGGACTGTGGCATGAACTTCTCCACAGAGAACTGAAAAGTAGTGAACAAGTCCCCACTGGCCTCTAGAATACCTGTTTTACGGAGTATCCTCTGACACCTGTCCAAGAAGCCTTGTACATCCTCTCCCTCGGACCACTGAAAGATGGAGGCTGGAGTCTTCCAAACCTCTCCAATCGACATTGTTCATCATCAAGCATGACATGAACCGCATAGTCCTGAGCAGCTGTAATCGACTGGGCTGGTGGTGCCCCCGGTGTCTGGAATCCATGTACCACCTGCTCTGGTGTGCGGGCGGCGGACGTTTGAGTACCTCCACCAGCCTAAGAAGTGGCTGATGCAGCTGGAATAGAGACTACCTAAGCAAGACTAGTACACACCATCAGGATCTGAGCTAAGGCCTCCTAAAGGCTTGGAATCACAATAGGCATAGGTGGTGCCTGAGCTGGTGCCACAGGCTCGTCCACAACTGGAGCCTGCTCCTGAAATTGGGCAACTGGTGGGTCTGCAGGTGCGCCCCTAGCTGTAGTGTGAGCTGCACCTCTGCCCCTACCGCGGCCTCTACCATGACCTCGGCCTCTTGCGGCCCTGACCGGTGGTACTGGTGGTTGTCCATCCTACCCCGTAGTACGTGTCCTCACCATCTGTGAGAGAATTAGAACAACAAAAATTTAATTACCAGAATCAAAAGATTTGCACAACAAGAATTCAAGAATGTGAAGTTTCTTTAAGGTTCGTCAGCCTCTCGAAGATAAGTACAGACGTCTCTGTACCGATCCGCAAGACTCTACTAAACCTGCTCATGACTCGTGAGACCTATGTAACCTAGGCTCTGATACCAACTTGTCACGACCCAAAACCTAACCCATCGTGATGGCGCCTATCGTGATACTAGGCAAGCCGATATTTCCAAAACACTTTCAACATTTAATAGAAATGAATTAAGACATTTAAAATAACCAGAATTTTTCATAAAAACGGGGTAAAACCCAAAGCATAAGTGCAGAAAATTAGCCCGACATCCGACATCGGGGTGTCACTGAGTATATGAGCATCTATACCAGGAGCAGTCTAATACAACATCTAAGGAAAAAGAACTGAAATACGAATAAGATAATGAAAGAGAGCCAAGGCCTGCGAACGCCATGCAGCTACCTCGATAGTCTCCGGAATTAGCTGCTCAAATATCAACACAAGCTATGACCGGGAACACCTGGATCTGCACACGAAGTGCAGGGTGTAGCGTGAGTACAACCAACTCAGTAAGTAACAAAAATAAATAAGGAACTGAGAAGGTAGTGACGAGCTATACAAATACAGTTCATTTTTAATAATTCCAGCAAAGAATAGACATGCTTTCAAATCCTGCAGTTTAAGTCAAATCAGTTTTATACAGTTACAGTTCAAGTAATCCGGATATAGAATCTTTCAAAAATTTTACAACAATGACAGATAGCAACTAAGTGCATCAACAAATGAAAAGCAAGTATATCCTCTCAGCGCAACAGTCACTCAACTCATCACAAAAGCTCAATCACTCGTCTCTCAGCTCTCAGTACTCACACTCAATAGGTACTTGCGCTTACTGGGGGTGTGCATGCTCCGGAGGGGCTCCTTTCAGCCCAAGTGCTATATCGATGCGGCGTGCAGCCCGACCCAACCATATAAGTATCCATAAGGCTCGTTGCGGCGTGCAACCCGATCCATATACCCTCACATAGCTCACAGCTTGGCACTCAGGCCCGATCTTAGTCATTAACATCTCCAGTCCCCTCGGGCTTTCAGAAATCATACAAATCAGCCAAAAGAGATAATAATAAATATCAACAAGAAAATAAGAGGATACGAAGATATGACACGCAAGTAAATCTGTGACTGAGTACAAGACATCAAATAGCGGCTAATTAACCAAGAACCGGACCATTAAGGGTCCCAACAGTGATATCATATGGCCTAAGCATGGTTTCTAACATGAACGACAGTCAAATTTCTAGAAGATAGAGAGAACAAGCAATTAACAATAGGCTAATCGACTTTACAGTCTCACGGGATGGACCAAGTCACAATCCTCCACGGTGCACGCCCAACCTGCGGACAAAGGTCCGCTTCTGCGATCGTCCCCTCTATCTCACTCTCCACATCTGCGGAGCTTCAAGCGCATCTGCGGGCTCGCAGATGCAGAAATTCCCTCACACCTACGACCCCTGGCCATCTCCTCAACCCTCGCTTCTGCGCTTGGCCTAACGCACGCGCGTGCCCGCACCAGCGGCCACCCACCGCATGCGTGATTATATCAGAAGCTTCAAAGCTTCAGCAATTTGCCTAAGTCCAAATTCAACCCGTTAAGCATCTGAAACACACCCGAGGCCCCCCGGGACCTCAACCAAATACACCAAAAAGTAATAAAACACCATACGAACTTAGTCGATCCCTAAAAATATGTCAAACAACAACAAAAACATGAATCACCCTCCAATCCAAACTTAATGAACTTAAAACTTCAAATTTCTACAACCGATGTCAAATCATACCAAACCACGTCCAATTGATCTCAAATTTTGCACACAGGTCATATTCAATATTATGGACCTACTCCAACTTTTGGAATAGGAATCCGACCTCGATATCAAAAAGTCAACCCCCCGGTCAAACTTCCTAAAAATTTGACTTTCACCATTTTAAGCCTAAATTAGCTACAGACCTCGAATTCACAGTCCGGACACGCTCCTAAGTCCAAAATCGCCCAATGGAGCTAATGGAGTCTATTCCGGAGTCGTCGACTTCGGTCGCAACACTTTAGCGACCATTATTTTTCTGACTAATTAAAAGCGGTCGAAAATCGGTCGTTTTTCCTTTAATTTCGATCGATTTCGGTCGATTTTGGTGGATGAAATTTGACAGTTTTCTAGTAGTGTAAATCTCTATAATTAACGCTCACATTCATGCGACAGCTATGGAATTTATCATACTTTAAACTTCTGTGTTTAGAACTTATTGAGCTAGGCTTCTTCCGAAATGAATTTGACCAACTGGTGGTCAGTCACACAGGCGTACCACCCTTTAAATCACCTTACGAGCATGAATCATTATTATTAAAATGAGGTAGAAGATCCAACAGTGAGCATGTTCATGCCAAACAAATAACACTGAAAATACTTAATTCAAACACACAGGCAATGTTGCATAACAAACTAGAGATCAAAGCCACCTTTAACAGCCAAACATGTAAAATCTTAAGTAATCAAGCACAAATGTAACATAGAGCAGATCACATTTTCAGTTCATTAACTCAAAATACAAGAGGATAAGTGAGGGTTTACATATCTAAAGGCAGAAATAAAAGCAAAGGACCAAATAAAGGTCTGAAAATGCAAGGAATGAGCTCAACTACTGGTTACAGCTACAACAGCCATGAATCAACAATAAAACCCAGTTAAATCAACTTGGAAACCCAGAAATGTAGAAGGAACATAGCTTTCAAGACAAACTACGGGTTTTGATTTGTTTGGATTATAAAAACAACTTCAGATTCTACTGCTTTCTCCTTTTCCAGAACATTTTTTTTGGTTTGCTTAGATCTCAGAATCTCTTTCAACTTTTTTTCTCAGCTGTTTTTTGTGTGTGTGAGTGCGAAAATGCAGAGTGAGAGTTATTGTAAAGGAAGGTCTGTCTATGAGAGAATGAGTAAGGGAATATATATATATATATATATATATATAAGAAAAGATGAGGGTCAGGTCTGTGAGGAGAGAGAATATGCAGAGTCTATATATATATATATATATATATATATATATATATATATATATATATATATATATATATATATATATAAGAAAAGATGAGGGTTAGGTCTGTGAGGAGAGAGAATATGCAGAGTCTATTATTAGAGAATATGCGTGTGTGCTATATGCAAAAAAATATGAGAGAATGATCATGAAATCTGTCAGCCCTAAAAACAAAGGGGAAAAGGCATCTTTTTAACAGATTTGGATAATTGTCCCCTTTCAGATATACTTTTCTCATTTTTATCCCCTTTTACTTCTGTATTTACCCCTCATCCCTCTAAACACTTGCCATATTGTGTTGTTTTATTGCAGACTAGTCCTTTTCCTCCTTTTCTAGAACCTTTCAGTAATATTCCCTAAATTAAGCAATTACCCCTAGATCCTCGTCCTTTTAAACTAGACTGACCCAAAAGAAACAAGTATTGGGCCTTAGTCCAATAATCATAACTGGACCTCTACATCTTTTAATTGCATAAAAATACAATTAACCTATCTCAAACCTCTTACTCTCTCTATACTCAAATCAACCTAATAACATATTTGCTCCAATTAATCCCAACAAATCAACTAAACCAATTTGTAAATTAAATAAGGCAACAAACACTTGAACTTAGACAATTACAACTCAAAAACAAGAAATGTTAACTAACAGTAAATCGAATGCAATTTAATAGCAGAAAAGATCTTAAAACGACCTACACGAATTCACATAGCCAGTCATGAACAGAAAGTCATTATTGTCAAACAAAATGAACATGACAACTAAAGAGACTGGAGCAGCAAAAATTTACCCCGATTAACCTTGAACAAATCCGTAAAACTGGAATCCGGCAAGCCAAACGAACACCAACAAATACAGGAATTCCGGCAGGTAATGGAGATTGTAACGTGAGCACTTGCCGCCAAATTCACATGCGAGCCAATGCTACATGGAACAATATTCATTACATGCCGAATTTGAAGAAGAAGAAACAGCTTCGGAGGTAATCTAAGCGGTCAAAACGAGTTCATAAACCACTGAAAAATTGGGTAAAAATAGGCAAACTAGGGTTTCTATCCGTTTTTAGATCTGCTATACGAATCAATTGAGAGGAATTCGAGAGATGAGGCTAAGAGATTTGGAAAGAGGAGGGAACAGAGGTTATTTGGTGATGATTTTGGCGGATTTGGAGATGAGCCATCGACGAAGATACTCTTTGGGGTGGTAGGCGGCTAAGGGTGAGAGGGATGAGGAATTGGGACTGGTCTTTAGGGTTTGGGGGGTTCTTTCAGACAGTTTTAAGGGGGTTTGGAGTTCAGTTCGTAGCCGTTAGATTGATTTTGAGGGATGACTATGATTGATCAGGGACAAAACGGGGTCGTTTGGTATTAAAAGGGATCTGGGCCGGATTTTGAGGGTGGTCTAGGCGTATTATTCAAGGAGTTTGGGCCTCATGGCTTGCCCAACAAATTTTCTTTTGATTCTAATTCAAACTTGGCCAATTAAATTGAAGTTCTAATTTGACTCTAACCTAATTATTCAATTTGTCTAATAATTAACTAATTATCACCTAAAGCTTTAATTGAATTACTAACTAAAATGCAAAGAAAAACAACCAATTCAATTCTGACCCCAAAATCAAATATAGATACAAAAGCCCCTAGCTAATCGCATGTTCTCTTGTAGTGGCGCACCCAAGCTCGCTAGGAATTTTAGACTCGATGGTCTAACGTTGTAAAATAACCATAAAAAAATTATGACCAAACATTAGACCACTAGCTCTAAAGTTGCTTTGGAAGGTTTCACCCATGTTCACTAATCTGAAGTTGTAGAAGAACTGGAAAAACAAAAACAAGTATGACGAATTTTTTTTTACGTTCTTTCTGTTTATGTAGCGCTTGGCCATATTGTCAGGTTCCATAAATTTTGGATAATTGTTCTGAGTCAGTTAAAGCTTAATTGATACAATTACAGTGTCGCCGAGATGTACCCACACGTGAGGATAATAATGTTATTCAAATATTTTGATGCATGGTTTGAACTAGTGGCAGGGCAGAGCCAGGATTTCAAACTTATGGGTTCGGGTTCCTAATACTTTTAAGTTACTGGGGTTTTAATTAATAATTTGTAATTATTTAATAAAAATTTTAAGACAAATACATGATTTGAACCAAAGCTACTGGGTTCGGCTGAACCCGTAACCGACACTGTGGCTCCGCCTCTGAATAGTGGTGGCAAAATGGATAAAAGAAAATAATTATCCACTCATATTATCCATTAAAATGGGTTGAATAATGAACTTTTTAAAAACGGGTCAAATATGAATAAGAATCATATTATCCACTTAGAAAATGGATAACTAATGGCTTAATTTTACATTTATAAATCCTCAAATTGAGGGTTCCTCAAGTTTGGGAGACTAGAAATTGTCCCAAAAGTGATCATATTCAAGAAGCCATTAATAATATGGATATTCATATTATCCGCCGGTTAACTCACTTTTTATCCATATTAAATATGGGTCGGGTCGAATAATTTATCCGTTTTTATATTACCTATTATTTACCCGTCATATTCGACCCAACCCGTCTGTTTGCCGCACTTGTTTGAACTTTGAAGTTAAGGATTAAAAGTTGAAAAAATTAATGAACCAAAACTGGTACCAAACCTCCCTCGTGGTACCTCTATGGGGGTTGGCCAAAACGCGTTACAATGTACGACAAATGTTTTTATTTTCATTTTCATTGGTTTGGCTTAGAATAATACAACCAAAAGTTTACGTAGTCCTTATAATTAGCGTATTACATAGAGAGGGATATTTCTATTGAAACTTATCCCTCTCTTCTTTTTATTTCTGAAATTGAAAAACACGATTATTCTAAAACAACACAAGACTTGACGGGCTAATGCATGCCTTACAAGCGCTTATTCTGTAGTATAATTATTAAGAGTCGGCTTTGTTTGCACGTTTTTTCTTCCTTTCTGAGAGCAATTTCGCAAACCTGTGTACAAAGGACAGTATTATAACTAGCAATAAAATAGATTTATAATTAGAACTAAAGTTAAAACTCTAAATAGATAAAGAATAATGGTGCATAGATAATTATAGTATGTCTTACCTCTTTAGAGCTTCCTCATTGGTTTCAGGATTCTCTTTGGATACGGGTTTCTTCAACAAGTTTTCACCAACTTGTACCAATAAGTTCATATTAGCCTCTGTAGCATTATCCATTTGGGTTGTAGTGCCAGTTAATGCCCTTTCCTGGTATTACATACAAAGAAAGGAACATAAAATAAAAGGAGACGAAATGGTAAAGAAAGTTCTCTCTTACATTAATCTAACTTGAAATAATCCTCTCGCCGTTCCAATTTATAGGACAATATTTAATTTTTAGTCTATTGCAAAAAGAATGGCAACTTTCTAAGCTCCCGTATGGCTATAAAGTTTGGGATTTTTTTCAAAAGCTTTTTGAAAACACTGTTTGTTCATAGAATATGATCAATTTTTTAAAAAGAATAATTCAAGATAGGACAGTTTTGGGTGAAATATTTTCTTTCACTCACAAAAATTCAACTTTATTTCAAATAAAATACATGTCCAAACACAACTTCAACTTTCAAAACTAATTTTTCAAGTTTCAACCAAATCTATTTCCAAACGCTAGCTAAGTTTGTAACCATTTAACTTAAATTTCATATCTTGCCCTTGATGAAAAGCTTTTATAGTCCTACAGGTATCTATGACTTGTTTTACGTAATAAGTTTCAAAAGTCTTCATTTTTCTCTAAACTCCGTTATAAAATGGAACGGAGGGAATAACTAGGAGTGTTACGGTGTTTTTGAGCGAGATTGCCTTACTTCAATCCTGAGGTAATTCGTTTCAGCACCAAGAGCGTGATAGATGGTGGCGATGTAATAATCATTCATAATAGCACTTGCTTCAGATGACATTTCAATAAGAGGGTTCGAATTATTATGAAATAGCCAAGAAACAAGACCCCAATTATCTGCCTCCTCTGCTGTGTATGTCCCAGCAAAATCTGCAGTAGTGCCAGTCCCTAATGAGAGCAGCAGAATTTGTTTGATGTCCAATGGCTTGATAGAAGCAAATGATGGTTCCGCTTCCACACTTCTGGTTACTGTGCTTAGCGCAATTAAGGCCTGTCAACCAATATTAATTGACACAGTGATTTTTTCTATGATAATCAAAGACCCATTATGGTTACTAAAGTATAGGTAATGAGTATGCTTGTTGAGGGAATGTACCGGATTGGCAGCAGCAACAGCACCATCAATAAGATTGAACTCATACTGATTTCCTTTACCATCATCATTCTCAAAGTAATATGGAGGAAAATAAGTTGGGGCAGCCGAGGTGCCAATGCATATGTCAGACAACTTAGCATCCAAATGAGGAGAGTTTGCTATCTGTATTTGTTTCCTAATAAAGAATAATTACTAACGGCAATATTTGCAATTACATATCCAAATGATAGGTTAGGGAAAATGCATAATTGCCTCATCACTTATAGCAGGGTTTCAAATACACACTTAAATTTTGCGAGGTTCTATTACCCCCTTGAACTATTGCGTGGAGTACACGCAGGGGCGAATCTACGTTAATTTTGAGTTTAATTAACGTAGAAAGGAATTTTGAGCTAGATTCGAGTAGTTTCATTATTTTTACAATAATTTAGTTTCAACAAACTATATTTACAGTAGGAATTTTGAGCTAGATTCGAGTAGTTTCAACAAACTATATTTACAATAATTTAGTTTCAATAGTAGTATAATAGGTTTGGGAATAAGAATTTTGAGTTTAATTACTTGTTTGCTTGTAATCGTTTTCATTATTTCAAGGCCCAAGAAAAATATTAATGCTTTATTATTTTAAACTTAATATATAAATATATTTTTTCATATAAATTTATTCTGTACGGTTCGATATTTTTTCGGTTTATTTTCATAAAATAAAAGACCTACCCTAATTATCGGTACGGTTATAGATTTATATAAAAACTTATGGTTTTATTAAAAGAAACCTAAAAATCGGTTCGATGCGGTACAGTTCGGTTAGTTTAGTCGGTTTTAAATATCCATTGACATCCCTACCTCTGCCGTGCTCCCCACACTAGATCATGTATAGTAATGTTATACTTTTTCAAAATACTTAAATATATATGTGTACAATCAAGCTTAAAGTTCTCATCGATGTATTGCTTTTTTTTTTTTTATGCGTATAGGTATATGCACTCCATTAGATATTTATTTCCTTAAATGAGATAATTTGTACTTCAAGTTAACTTTTTTTTTTTTTTTTTTGGTAAATAAACACTTCAAGCTAACTTAAATAACTTTTTTGTCAGATTCAAATTTAATCTTTTACTAATTAAGCGTTTAGGGAATAATGTTTACTTCATTGAGTGATTAAACCCGCAGACTAAATAGATGGCATAAATACTGTTTATTCACTGAAAATAATATTAAAATTATAGATAATACAAATTTAATTGATAGTTTATCCACACCGAGCAATTGCTAACAATATGGATAAAATATACATCAATTATGTCTATATAAGATAACTATAAATATTTAAAATAAAACGAAGATTGTGAGAATTCCTAGTCTCCTAAACTTGAGGAACCCTCAATTTGAGGTTTTATAAATGTAAAATTAAACCATTAGTTATCCATTTTCCCTAATAGCACCAAAGGTGAATCATGGAGCCTTATTTAGTGTTGAAATAGAAAGAGCTAGCTAGTCACGAAATTCAGATGCCCTAGCATTGGAGCCATACGAAAAGCTCGCCCTAGCCCCCCCATAAGGAGCCAAGGCACTTCCAAGGGTACGATATGGAAATGCAATACCATGCACCTTTTCCTGGTGTTCCGCCTCTATTTCACATTGCTGCTTTGTCATTTCCATTGCCTCCGCCACTTCTCGAAGTTGAAAAAAGTTGAGTTCTTCAATTGGAGCTTTCCACCAACGCACATCCCTCCGGGTTCTTTGTAAGTCTTTTCCGCGGCTTCTCTCCATTTCCAATATCCCCTCTTTGTCGATCAACTCATCCATATTGACCTCACCAACATTAGCATTTCGATGGTTAGAAACATCAATATTGGGTTGAGGGTTCTCTGCGAGGAACCTATCCATGATCAAATCCACAGAAGGGTGGCCAAACGAGTAGACTTTGTTGCCTGGGGAAAAAATCACTAAGGCAACTTCTGTTGCGTTTTTTCTTTAAAGGGTGTGAATGGGAAATGGAAGAGGTTGTTATTATTCTGTATTGCTATAATAAACAATTAAACTTTCTGAAAAAACAAAACAGAAAATTAGTAATACTTGTTTAACGAAATAGATTCTGGAAAACAAGAAAACAGTATTGGAATAAATCGAGCCCACTGAATACACAGTGTGTCCTTAAGAAAATTATTCCCCTCAAGTACCCGAGGTGCTGGAATGTATCCTCCCAGGATAGAACGATTTAACTCACCAGTGTATAGGTACCAAAACTCTGATGAACTGCGAACCACTCAATGGTCGTAAAACACACTGGAAAATATTGTGCAGAAGAAGAAGAAGAAGAAGCTCAAAAAATTTCGTAAGGAAAGATTCTGAAATTCAAACTTTATTTATAGAGTTGATAGCAATGTTTCTGAAAAGGTTTGCAACCTTTCAGAAACAGCCATGGCTGTTGAAAAGGGGTGTTTGAAATATTGCGAGAAAAATATATTTAAAATAATTCGGGAAAGAAAACGGGCCTGACCGAATCGGGTCACGGGTCATGGGTTATTCCGGATTGAATTTTTCGTTAATTAATTAATTAAATAATTGAAAGGAATTTTGTCCAAAAAGATTAATCAATCAATCGATCTTTGACCAAATTCGAATCCGAATCCGAATCCGAATCCGAAGCCGAGCCGAGCGAGCGACGACGACGACGACGCGAGGCTTGCCTTTTTTTTAACTCTTTAAGAGCTAGAAGAAGAGCAATTATATATATACCCATCAAAAGCCTTTTCTTCCTTCGATATGGGACAATGTCCCTTCCCAAGGGAAACTCAAATATTTCATTTTCGCTCCATTTCTCATCCACCCTCATTAAGCTACACAAGCTTAAAATCCTAACAATCCCCCACATGACTGGAATAAAGGAATGCACGGACGCGTGTGTGTTTTACATGCAAGAATTAATTGCATCTAGATAAGTAGGCTTCCCTTTGAACTTTCCGTAGTGAACTTATATCGGATATACTCGGTCAATCGGTAGATTTGATATCTTTGAACCGTCGATCTTTGTTGTATATCTAGACAACATAAGTCACATAATCAATCCTTAACCATCTATGGTTCTCACGGTTGTGTTCGTTTCAGCCATGAACACCGCCTGATTTCATGAGTGCTTAGAGAATGTGCCTTTACTTTCATTCCCCTTGAAGCGGCTTACACTTCACACTCACATAGGTAATTTCTAAACGTGTAATCCTATAGACACACTATCTGGTCATATCCTGCCAGACTTAGCAAATCATTAAAAAACCTTTAAGCTTTGTTGACTCATCAAAAAGGCTTAATGCTTTACCTCGATTTCTGAACATTGTCTTCATCACGAGAATGGGTTGAGTTATTTGACAATGTTGAACCGTCATTCATAACTTTGTTTGATCTCTTTGAACCTAGCTCGTGGGATCTCCAGTCTGCTAGGTAGAGTTACCGTCATGATGACTTGTCCTAGACCTTAACCCCATTCCCTTTGACGATCTTTCAACTGCCTCTCTAGATAGGCCTTTTGTAAGTGGATCCGACACGTTATCTCTTGACTTTATGTAGTCAATTCTGATAATATCACTAGAGAGTAGTTGTCTAACGGTATTGTGTCTCCATAGTATATGACGATATTTTCCGTTATACATAACGCTCCCTGCCCTGCCTATTGCCGCTTGACTATTACAATGTATACAAATAGGTGCCAAAGGTTTGGGCCAAAATGGAGTATCTTTCAAGAAATTCCGGAGCCATTCAGCTTCTTCACCGGCCTTATCTAAAGCTATAAATTCAGATTCCATTGTAGAACGGGCGATGCACGTTTGTTTGGATGATTTCCAAGACACTGCTCCACCTCCAATTGTGAAAACATATCCACTCGTGGATTTAACTTCAGATGATGCATTGATCCAATTTGCATCACTATATCCCTCGATCACGGAGGGATATTTGTTATAATGCAAAGCGTAATTTTGGGTATGTTTGAGATACCCCAAAACTCGTTTCATTGCCATCCAATGTATGTGATTGGGATTACTTGTAAACCGACTCAGTTTACTAATAGCACATGCTATATCTGGTCGTGTACAATTCATGATATACATCAAACTTCCCAATACTCTTGCATAATCCAATTGTGAGTCACTTTCACCTTCATTCTTTTGAAGTGCATAACTCACGTCAATTGGAGTCTTGGAAATTTTGAAATCCAAATACTTGAACTTGTCAAGTACCTTTTCAATGTAGTGAGACTGTGATAATGCTAGACCTTGTGGAGTCTTGTGAATTCTGATTCCTAAGATCACATCAGCAACTCCTAAGTCTTTCATATCGAATTTGCTAGCCAACATGCGCTTTGTAGAATTTATATCTTCCATATTTTTGCTCATTATCAACATGTCATCAACATATAAACAAACAATGATTTCATGACCTGGAGTGTTTTTAATGTAAACACATTTGTCGCACTCGTTGATTTTAAACCCACTTGCCAACATTGTTTGGTCAAATTTGGCATGCCATTGTTTGGGTACTTATTTAAGTCCATAAAGTGACTTAACAAGTTTGCACACTTTCTTTTCTTTACCAGTTACTACAAAACCCTCAGGTTGTTCCATGTAAATCTCTTCCTCTAATTCTCCATTTAAGAAAGTTGTTTTAACATCCATTTGATGGATTTCAAGACCATACACGGCCGCTATTGCCACTAACACCCTAATAGATGTTATCCTCGTTACTGGCGAGTAAGTGTCAAAGTAATCAAGGCCTTCCTTTTCTCTATAACCTTTGACAACAAGTCTTGCCTTATATTTGTCAATAGTGCCATCAGTTTTCACTTTCCGTTTAAAGATCCATTTCGAACCTAAAGGCTTATTTCCTGGAGGAAGATCTACCAATTCCCATGTATGGTTATTCAAAATTGATTGAATCTCACTATTGACTGCCTCTTTCCAAAACGCTGAATCAGAAGATGACATAGCTGCTTTAAAAGTTTGAAGCTCATTTTCAAGCAAGAATGTCACAAAATCTGGTCCAAAGGAAGTAGATGTTCTTTGACGTTTGCTACGCCTTGGATCTTCTATACTTGGAGTATTTTCCTTTGGTTTTTCCCGAGTTCGTTTAGTTCTTTCACTTAACGACTCACATTCAGTTTTATACGGATAGATGCTTTCAAAGAATTCAGCATTATCTGATTCCATTACCGTATTAATGTGAATTTCGGGATTATCAGATTTATGAACCAAAAACCGACATGCTTTACTATTTTTAGCATATCCAATGAAAATGCAATCAATAGTTTTTGGTCCGATTTTAACCGTTTTAGGTAAAGGAACTTGTACCTTTGCTAGACACCCCCACACTTTGAAATATTTTAAGTTGGATTTTCTTCCTTTCTATTTTTCATATGGAATAGATTGCGTTTTGCTGTGGGGTACTCTGTTGAGTATTCGGTTAACTGTAAGGATAGCTTTGTCCCACAAACTCTGCGGTAATTCGGAACTTATAAATAAAGAATTCATCATTTCCTTTAATGTCCGATTTTTCCTTTCTGCAATTCCATTGGATTGAGGTGTGTAAGGTGCAGTAGTTTGATGGATAATTCCATATTCCGAACATATTTATGCAAATGGAAATTCATATTCTCCACCCCTATCACTTCTAATCATTTTGATCTTTTTATTCAATTGATTCTCCACTTCATTCTTGTATTGCTTAAATGCTTCAATTGCTTCATCCTTACTTTTAAGCAAATAAACATAACAATATCGAGTGCAGTCGTCAATAAAAGTAATAAAATACTTTTTCCCACCTCGAGATGGTGTCGACTTCATATCACAAATGTCAGTATGAATTAAGTCTAAAGGATTTGAATTCCTTTTAATAGACTTATAAGGATGTTTTACAAACTTAGACTCAACACATATTTGACATTTTGATTTATTACACTCGAATTTAGGCAACACTTCTAAATTAATTAACTTCCGCAAGGTTTTGTAATTGACATGTCCTAAACAAATATGCCATAAATTATTTGACTCCAATAAATAAGAAGAAGTTGCAATTTTATTCATACTGTTAACAACCATTACATTTAGTTTGAAGAGGCCCTCTGTGAGGTAGCCCTTTCCAACATACATTCTTGCTTACAACAACTTTATCAGAAATAAATACACATTTGAATCCGTTCTTAACAAGCAAAGAAGTAGAAACTAAATTCTTCCTAATAGTAGGAACATGAAGAACATTGTTGAGCGTTAACACCCTGCCGGAAGTCATCTTCAGGAATATTTTCCCATAACCTTCAATCTTGGCTATTGCAGTATTTTTCATGGAAAGCTCTTCTTCGGGACCAGCAGTAGAATAAGTCGCAAATACTTCCTTGACAGCACAAACTTGTCGAGTGGCTCCAGAGTCAATCCACCACTCCTTCGGATTTCCAACTAGGTTGCATTCCGAAAGTATTGCACACAGATCATCAATATCATAATTCTTCTCCACTATGTTGGCCTGTCCCTTCTTCTTATACTTTTTCGGGAGACGACAATCAGGGGCTTTGTGACCGGTTTTTTCACAATTGTAGCAGCTGCCCTTGAATTTTTTTTTGTTCTGCTCCTTAGTCTATCCAGAAGACCTCTTTCTCTTCTTGCTTTTTGGAGCAGTCTCCTCAACGATATTAGCTCCCATGATCGTTGAATTTTCACGAGACTTCTTCTCGGCTGTTTTGTTGTCTTCCTCAATCTTGAGACGAATCACAAGATCTTCCAACTTCATTTCTTTGCGCTTGTGCTTAAGATAGTTCTTGAAATCTCTCCATGAAGGAGGCAATTTTTCAATCATTGCAGCCACTTAAAATGCTTCATTCATGACCATACCTTCAGCAATAAGGTCATGAAAAATAAGTTGAAGCTCCTGAACTTGGGTTCCAACAGTTTTACTGTCTATCATTTTATAGTCTAGAAACTTGGCAACCACGAACTTCTTCAAGCATGCATCTTCAGTCTTGTACTTCTTTTCAAGTGCGTCCCATAATTCTTTCGAAGTATTCATCGCACTGTACACATTGTACAAGTCATCCTCTAAAGCGCTTAAGATATAGTCTTTGCAAAGAAAATTTGCCTGCTTCCATGCCTCAACAGTCATGAATTTCTCGTTGTCCGGCATGTCCGCAGCAGGCACTGGAGGTTCTTCACTAGTGAATTTCTGCATACCAAGTGTGGTAAGCCAGAAGAACACTCTTTGCTGCCATCCTTTGAAGTTGGCTCCGAAAAATTTCCCCGATTTCTCTGCCGGTGGAACGGCAGTCCGGCTTGACGAGGTTTTCATCGTTCCCGCAATAGTCGCAGAAGAATTTCCGTTATCAATTGCCATTTCTCACTGTAAACAACAGAAGAGTTCAATTAATGGAAAAATCAGAACAGTACACAATACTGTTATTAAAAAAAAAAAACAGTATGTATAAAAACCGAAGTTTTTATATACTGTTTTACAGAAAAACGATGAAGTTTTTATGTTCTTCAAATCGTCTTACGAATTTCAATACTCTGATGAAGTTTTTATATCTTTAAATCAGAATAGTAAAATTCAGAAGGAGTATAAAATCACACAGGTTTTAATCTCTACAAACAAAATACAGAATATAAAAAAAAATTAATTTCCTTAAGATTATTATTATTCTGTATTGCTATAATAAATAACTAAACTTTCTGAAAAAATAAAACAGAAAGTTAGTAATACTTATTTAACGAAATAGATTCTGGAAAACAAGAAAACAGTATAGGAATAAATCGAGCCCACTGAATACACAGTGTGTCCTTAAGGAAATTATTCCCCTAAAGTACCCAAGGTGCTGGAATATATCCTCACAGGATAGAATGATTTAACTCACCAGTGTATAGGTACCAAAACTCTCATGAACTGCGAACCACTCAATGGGGGTGTTTGAAATATTGCGGAAAAAATATATTTAAAATAATCCGGGAAAAAAAACTAGCCTGACCGAACCGGGTCGCGCCGAAGCCGAAGCCGAGCGAGCGACGACGACGACGGCGCGAGGCTTGCCTTTTTCTTAACTCTTTAAGAGCTAGAAGAAGAGCAATTATATATATACCCATCAAAAGCCTTTTCTTCTTCCGATAAGGGACAATGTCCCTTTCCCAAGGGAAACTCAAATATTTTATTTTTTCTCCATTTCTCATTCTCCCTCTTTAAGCTACACAAGCTTAAAATCCCAACAGAGGCACCTTTTGGATTACACTTCTCCATCTCACCCTTCCTTTGTCTACAAATTTAGAGGCTTAGCCTCATTTTTAGAAATGGAAAATCTGAAATCTTCTCCTCTCTTTCCTACATTGTTGCATTATTTTCTAAATAAACATAAGTGTCAAGTGTGATTTGCTTCGTTTGTTGAGTTCGCTGAAGTTCTGTGATTTGAAGTGCCGCTATCACAGAATAGTTATTCCGTTCTATCTTGGGAGGAATTAATCCGTATAACTTGGGCAACAGTGAGGGAATTAAATTCCTTAAGGACACACTGTGAATTCAGTGGGTTCGGATTTAATTTTGTTCTTCCTATGCATTTCTGTTTCTCTTTTACTTTACATGTTTTCTGATTTTGAATACAGATTACCAACAATCTTAAGAAATTTAGTATTATTTTTGGAAGGATGATAAAAGGAAAAAACGGAGCGGAATCATAAGTACATGGAAAGATTGCAAAGAAAAACTTCATGGTGTTGAAGAAATGGAAGGTGTTGATGTTTTAAAAAGAACTGGCTTTATCAACCATTGGGATACTTACCGTGGTCCTAGAAATTAAATGTCAGAGAATAATTAGCTCTCAGGCATGAAACGAAGAAAAAGAATTTCGCTTCTGGTTTATATATAAAGTAAGCTTAATCTAATGTGTCCTATCCATGGAAGAATACACAATTCCTTCAACCTTGATAGAGAAGAGAAGTGACGTGAAGTTTTCAAATTGGCAAAGAGATATTGTTACTACAGTAAGTGCTTGGTCATGCACGTCGTCGTGGAAAGACAATCAATCTATATATCTATATAATTGCGGGAATAGTATAGCTGATGTGGCACCTTCCACGGAAGAGGGTTGATATTTTTCTTTTTCCTTGTTTATTTATGTTTTTCCCTATTTTCTCCTATTTATGTTCTTTTATGAGAAAAGAAAAAACTCAAACGTCGCGTTCTTCTCTTCAATCCTTTTTGTAACTGAAATTGCTTGCAACGCCTTTGCTATTCAACTCTCTCGCTCCTGTCGCAGATGCCTTTCGCCCTTCTATACAACGCCCTTTCAGAGCCTTCTCCTCTATTCTAAATTACCACGAATAGTTGATTTTTTTTTTATTAGTTGAAGATTTCAGCCTCATAGGGCGAATCGTTTGCGGCAGGATAATGGAAGATTTGGTTATCAAAATTCAAAGGCGGATTAGGGTGATTTCAGATTGAATACATTCCTACGACCTACGACAACAGGTAAATGTTTACCGTCCTTCTGTTCTTCATTTCTTGTATTTATTTTGAGTTTCAATTTCCTATTTTGTCTTCGACTCTTTGATAGAAATTAGTCAATGTATGTAAAACATTAACAGCTTACTTCAATTGGGTTCGGAAAGATGGTGCGGTGGAAGATCCAATCTTACTTCTGATGTCTATATGCCCAGGTGAGTATAAAATTACAAATTATGGATGCCAATTATAGAGTTTGATCTATTTCCTGTAAGGTGTTTTAAGTTGATTTTGATAGTAGTAGTAGTAGTAGGGACATATCTGGGACTAAGGAGGAGCAAAATCAAAGTCAATGAGTTCCCACAAGTGGGGTCTAGGAGGACTAAAGAGAAGGAAATGAGAAATTTATTCGATTGATGCAGTAAAGTGCTTCGGCATTAGGCTTTACTTTTCTTTTTGTGCAATTCTTTTTTCTGCCTTTAACTAGAAGCTCCAGTTCATTTCGGTAGTTTGTATCTTATTAATGTGCATTCATTTGAGGCTTTGCTTGGAACTATGAATATGAAATTTGCACACGGTGGTGTAGTCTTAATCTTGACTCCCTGTGCTGTGAGTAGAAGAAATAGTTTACATAAAATTTTATAAATTAGTGAGAGAAGAAGAGAATGATATTTAAGAAAATTATATAAGGCATGAGAAAGGCTAAGAGTGTAATATTCAAGAAAGCTATAGAAGGCATGAGAAAGGCTTTCACTTTGACGCGCAAATAAATAATGAGTTTATATGGAAAAAGAAAGGTATCACGGGTTCTTTATGTTTATCAAGCTTCAAATGCTAGATCTTTAATAACCATAAATACACATCTTGATCTTTCATACTGCTTTCATACTATTGATGCAGCATTATCAAAGATAAAGCTATATTCCATATATGCATAAATATCTTTTGCCCAAGAGCATACTGAAAAAAGAAAACGTGATTGACAAATTCAAATTTTCTTTCTATTATTTTACAAGTTCTCAGTATAATGAGTGGTCCATCAGTTTTAACTGTCTTTGGACTTTAGTGGAATAATGTTATATTTTTTTGACTCTTTTTTGTGTAGAACAGTTGAACAAAAGCTTTTACAGAAAACAGAACATAAGTTATTAGCTTCTCTTCTTTCGCACATGTCTTTTCATTAAATCAATACTGTTAAAGTGATTTTGTTGGCTTTTGTTATGTATCCTTCTGCCGGCTATATGATTGATGTGTTCTCAATTTATATAATACTCCTTAAATGATATGACTATTAATGACTTAAAATATTGATATCTTACTTTACTTTTATGTTCTAAACTATTGATGCTTGATTATAGATCATCATATTATTGCAACAACTTGTCTTGCTCTTGCTCCCTTCTGAAGTTGCTGATTTATCCTTCAGGTATCTATTGGAGATATGATTGCTTGTGACAATAAAAATGTAAGTTTTCTTTGTTCAATGCTTATTGTTTGTATCCTTTACTTAATTGTTATATTTTACTTTTCTTCTGTATACTCCTATGTAATTAGAGATTATTGTGAACCTGATTACTATTTGCTAGAAGACAAAGCAAGTCAATATATTTTTAATGCCTCTTGACTTATTTTCAAATATAACGAGCATGACTATTAGCTCAGGACAAGTACTAAATACTATTGATGAAGAGATATAAAGGCAAGCAGAGCAAATGGAAAAAAGAGAAGATTGATTAATATAAAAAAGAAATTATTTGGTTGCATGTCAAGTAAGATAAACCTTACATGTTGAAATATATTTATGTTTTGGATAATACACATTCCTCCATGGACTGCTTTTAGGTCTGCATCATATCATGTTCATAAATTTAACGCTGGTGGTGCTAAATGCTATTCATGTTCATAATATCGGATGTTTCACTTCTTACTAAAATAATTACATTTGCACTATTGCATCTGAATTTGTGTTTTAACGTGTTTTAAATGTGCATTTTGATCTATTCTATGACATAGTACTTTTTGATAGATAAAGTAAGTTGTGAGGAGCTAGGAGCACAGGGATATGAATTGAATACCGTCTACCCAACTGATGCGTCGATGATTCTATACTTCTACAAAAGTTGGCTTGGGACCTGAAATACATGAACCTTTCAGATTTCTTGAAGAAACATATTTGCTATTCTAGGAGCATTAATCTGCACATTTTCAGTTGATCTGTACTTTGATACAGTAAATTATGATACTTATTAGATGAAAATTATGGGTTTATATCTTATAGTTTTCAATAATAGGGTGAGTTGCATTACTTGTTGGATGCCACTGCTTCATTAGGGGTTGTAAGATTGAAATATGAAGCCTGACCTACTGGATTACTTACAGCTTAAGTGCTCTTGAATTGAGATCACAGGTTGCTTTGTCATTTTAGGAGTACATTGCCAAATACTGTTCTCTGATTCCTAAACTATTCATTTATATTGCAGAACAATCTAAAATGTCTTAGGAATATATAAAACATCTACATACAATATGTACATATTCTTTAACTGTTATTTATTATTTTAATATTCCTTATATGTTTCGTTGTCCTTAAGTTGATTGTGATTGTATTATGCTTCTTTTTGCATTGTGTCAAAGTTCATTGACTGTCACAACAAAAAAAAAATAAAACAGCACCTATATATACGACTTGTATTTTTTACGGTAATTGAGATCATCAGGACCAAAAGAAAGGTAAACAAAAAGACAATGGAAAAGGAACAAGAGGAGGAAGAGAAAGAACTAATACAGTTTATATGCATCAAGATATGAATAAGTAAATATTCATCATTTAACTTATATGTGCATTTGGCAAAAGAAAATATTTGCATATATCCCAAGTCACGGGGAGTAAAGTGACGAACTCAAAAATAATAAGAATAATATTAAAATAAAAGCAACAACTGTTATTTAGCTATGTCATATTACAAGATAATTTTGAGATAATTTGAGAAACTAGAATATTATATTATAAAAGGTGTGACTTGAGTAGCTTGACATTCAAAAAAACACAAAACATGAAAGTAAAAAGAATCGGGTCCAAGAGCAACAATGTTTTGCTATTCTTTGAATCTTTCTTAAATACATAGAACGTGAATAAGCTTCATTAGTAATAGATAAATAACTAAAAGTTATATAGAAGTATACGTTCTAATCGAACAAAATTTATGAATTAACCCAAATATATGTTAATTATTTATAATTTTCTCCTAACATTATAAGCATGCTTTTTTTTTTTATAAATTTAAATATATCATTTTATGATCGCGCGAAGCGCGAGCAAATTTACTGGTCATCATATAGATGAAGGTCATAGTGATGATCGGTAGTTATCGTATGGCACAAACGCCAAACGAGGGAAAAGCAAAATTGAGCGTGAAAGGGTGCAAAAGGAAAGGTTGTGCCTCTTTAGAAAATCAGAAGCGATTATGATTTTGAAATGGCACAAATGGCAAATTCAAAATAGTGAATCAAGAAGAAAGTGGCCAAAATATCGGGTTCTATTTTTTCTCTTCATTCTTTAATTTTTGTGTCCTATGTGATATATAAAATATTCTATAAATAGGATTAAATGCTTATTATGATCTCAAATATGTTCTATTTGCATGCTGTGAAACTAATTGGTTGGTAGACAATTTGGTAGCATGCATGAAATTATGTGATATTATTTTTAAGGTCGTAAGATATGAATTAGGCTTACAGTAATACTTGAAGTATCTTGAGATCATGAATAGAATATATGTAAATATGTACATATATATGTTTGATTAGAGAAAGAGATCAAACGGTTTAAAATGTTATAATGGTTTAGTTGGAAAACCATTTGGAAATGGAATTAAAATTCTCTTGGTTTTTCTATACCCATTATGGAGAATAAAATCTTCATGATTTTCTACTCCTGCTTCGAGATCAAAATCTGCGTATTTTTTACTCGTTCATTGAGATTAAAGTCTTCGTGACTTTCTACTCATTTGTTGGAAATTAAAGTCTAAATGACTTTATACTCGTTTTGGAGATTAAAATCTTAGTGATTTTTTACTCCAATTTATTATTCGGTTTGAAGATTAAAAAATTCACCATTTATTAAATTTGATTGTGTCATATATTATTTGGTTTGAAGATTAAAAACTTCACCGTTTAGTAGATCAAGTTGTATCAGATGTTACTCGATTTGATGATTAAAAACTTCACTGTTTATTAAATTTGATTGTGTCATATATTATTCGATTTGACGATTAAAAATTTCACCGTTTAGTAGATCATGTTGTATCATATGTTACTCGGTTTAAAGATTAAAAACTTCACCGTTTATTAATTCTGAATATGTTAGATTGGTTTTGAAGATTAAAAAGTTCACCATTTATTAATTCTGGCTCTGTCGTGACACAAACAACAATTCTTGTGGTTGGCTCAACAACATAATAGGGGCGTCGAATATGAATCTTCTTTTGAAGAAATATGTTTAGAATATGAAATTATTCACCAAACGATCGCCCCTTAGTCACCGTAATCTAATGGAATTGCTGAAAGAAAGAATATAACGTCAAAGGAGATGATGAATGCCTAGTTGATAAGTTCTGGTTTACCCAAAACTTATGGGGGGAAGCTATGCTTACAGCTAACCGAATACTCATTCGCGTTCTCCATAGCAAGACACAATCCACTCCATATGAAAAATGGAAAGGAAGAAAACCCAACTTGAAATATTTCATATAAAATACAAGTTTTTAAACCCAAAAGGATAAAAATCGGATCGAGAACTGTCGATTCCGTTTTCATAAGATATGCAACAAATAGTAAGGCATATCGCTTTTTGATTCATAAATCAGAAAATCCCGATATTCATATTAATACGGTAATCGACTCAAATAATGCTGAATTCTTTGAGAATATTTATCCGTATAAAAAGGAATGTGAGTCATCTAGTAAAATATCTAAGCGATCTCGGGAAGAAGCAAAGGAAAGTACACCTAATGAGGTTAATCCAAGACATAGTAAACGTCAAAGGACAACTACTTTCTTTGGACCAGATTTTCTAACATTCTTGTTGGAAAGTGAGCCTCAAACATTTAAAAAAGAAATGTCTTGCTCGAAAGCACAATGTTAGAAAGAGGTAGTCAATAGTGAGATATTATCCATATTAAGTAATCATACTTGGTAATTGGTTGATCTTCCTCCAGAAAATAAACTTTTGGGTTCTAAGTATATTTTCAGAAGGAAAATGAAAGCTGATAGTACTATTGACGAATATAAGGCAAGATTAATTACCAAAGGATTAAGACAACGAGAAGGTCTTGATTACTTTGACACATACTTACCGGTAACGAGAATTACATCTATTTGGATGATAATAGCGTTAGCCACCGTGTATGGCCTTGAAATCCATCAGATGGACTTAAAGACAATCTTCTTAAATGGAGATTTAGAGGAAGAAATTTAAATGGAACAACCTGAAGGGTTCGTGGTTCCTAAAAAAGAAAAGAAGGTGTGTTGACTTGTTATGTTATTTTACGGACTAAAACAAGCATCCAAACAATGACATGCGAGATTTGACCAAATAATATTATCAAATGGTTTCAAAATTAATGAGTGTAAACAAATGTATTTACCTTAAGAATACTTCAAATCATATAGTCATTATTTAATTATATGTGGATGATATGTTGATGAAGTATTTAAAATGTGGGGGCTTTTAGCTTATGCATGAAAAAAGCCAATGTTAGATGTAATGTCTAAATGATATAATTTTTTGAACCCCACCAATACTTAGTGGATATTGATATGATAGTCGGTGAATTCATTGCTTGCTCAGTCTTAGTGATGACTAGTGATGAAACTACAAATTCGAAATTTGTTTACGTGCCATTCCAGAAATGATTTGTTCTTTCTTGAACATTTATAATGTTTAGCTTTTTTATGAAAGGGTGTCACCGGGAACTCTACAACTTTTCATGAAAAGTGCATTTATATATTTTGTATAAACATAACCGTTCATGGACGAATGTATTAATATGTTGGTCTATAATGAGGTGAACCAATCGATGAACATGACCAAAATCCATTGTAAGTTGGATTTGTTTCATGAATGGAGGTGCTATAATTTGCATATCATATAGGCGTATGAATAAATAACATACAAATGCTTGAAAATGGCAGAGTGATTGATAAATGTGTTATATATTAAAAGGTTGTAGCCACAACTGATGCCAATCATTCCGGCTATTGTTATAATATACTATTACTACATTAAGCTTAATCAATAATCTGATATGCAATCGAAAGTCGAGACGTATTAGTCTACGACATAAGAAAGTTTGCATTGAACTTTGTCAATGAAACGAGTTTTGAGGTATTTGAAATATACTATAAATTATGCTTTGCACTACAATAAGTATCCCGCGATAATAGAGGGGTATAGTGATGCAAAATAGATCACCGGTTCAACCGATTCTAAACAGTCGGTGGAGGAGCGATGTCTTGAAAATCGTCCAAACAACTATGCATTAACCGCTCTACAGTGGAGGCTGAGTTTATAGCCTTAGACAAGGACGGTGAAGAAGCCGAATGGCTCCGGAATTTCTTGGAAGATATTCCATTTTGGCCCAAACCTTTGGCACTTATATGTATATATTGTTATAGTCAAGCGACAATAGGTAGGGCAGGGAGCGTTATGTATAACGAAAAATCTCGTCACATTCGATGGAGACATAATACCGTTAGACAACTACTCTCTAGTAGTGTTATCATGATTGACTATGTAAAGTCAAGAGATATCGTATCAGATCCACTTACAAAAGGCCTATCTAGAGAGGCAGTTGAAAGATCATCGAAGAGAATGGGGCTAAGGCCTAGGACAAGTCATCATGGCGGTAACTCTACCTAGCAGACTGGAGATCCCAAGAGCTAGGTTCAAAGAGATAAAATAATGTTATGAATGATGGTTCAACATTGTCAACTAACTCAACCCATTCTCGTGATGAAGACAATGTTCAGAAATCTGGGTAAAGCATTAAGGTTTTTTGATGAGCCGATAAAGCTTAAAGCTTTTTAATGATTTGCTAAGTGTGGCAGGATATGACCAGATAGTGTGTCTATAGGATTACACGTTTAGAAATCACCTATGTGAGTGTGAAGTGTAAGCCACTTTAAGGGGAATAAAAGTAAAGGCCCATTCTCTAAGCACTCATGAAACCATGCGGTATTCATGGCTGAAACGAACACAATCGTGAGAACCAAAGACGGTTAAGGATTGATTGTATGACTTATGGTTGTCTAAGTATACACCAAAGCTCGACGGTTCAAAGATATCAAATCTACCGATTGACCGAGCATATCCGACATAAGTTCACTACGGAAAGTTCAAAGGGAAACCTACTTATCCAGATGCGATTAATTCTTATTTGCGAATCACACAGTATTTTCATGCATGTTTTTCCACATTTGTCCATTCTCCATTCATGTGGGGGATTGTTGCATTTTTTCTTTAAAGGGTGTGAATGGGAAATGGAAGAGGCACCTTTTGGATTGCACCTCTCTATCTCACCCTTCCTTTGTCTATAAATTTAGAGGCTTGGCCTTATTTTTAGAAATGAAAAATCTAAAATCTTCTCCCCTCTTTCCTACATTGTTGCATTATTTTCTAAATAAACATAAGTGTCAAGTATAATTTGCTTCATTTGTTGAGTTCGCCGAAGTTCTGTGATTTGAAGTGCCGCTATCACAGAATAGTTATTCCGTTCTATCCTGGGAGGAATTAATCCTTATACCTTGGGCAACAGTGAGGGGATTAAATTCCTTAGGGACTCACTATGAATTCAGTGGGTTCGGATTTAATTTTGTTCTTCCTATGCATTTCTATTTCTCTTTTACTTTACATATTTTTCTGATTTTGAACACAGATTACCAACAGCTTCAGCACCACTTAGTGTACAACGTTCACTAGACTTCTTGAAGAGGCCATCGTGTCTTTTAGAGAAAGTCGCTTGTAAGTTTCTCTCATTTTGTATCTTCACCATGTCAATGTTTTTGCGACCATTACTCTTTCTTCCCATGGCTAAACCTATGATTTGAGAAACTAAGAGAAAGGTGATTTTGGGTCTCACCACTAAGAATTAATTTATATCTGTAAAATCATTTCATTGTCTGAATGGAAATGAATTCAAATAACCAGGGAATCAAACATTTTTATGTTAGTTCCTTTTCGAGAAGGATTTGAAACAAATCCATGCCGCATTCTTTGTTTGATTTCTTTAATCGTCTGTGCTAATCCAAAATGATTATAATTAGACTACACATATTTTAATTTATTAGAATTATGTTATTGGATAGCACTTAGACCCCATTTATTATTTTGTTTAGAAGTTAAAGAAAAGTAATAAAAATAATTGCTGCATGTGCCATTCTTTTATGGTATAAGTTTTAGTATGTTCATATATACAAAGATGGCAATTTATGAAGTAATGTTTTTTTTTCAATAGTGCTTGTGCATTCTAAATTTACTCTAGTTTTTATATGGATATCTTCGTATTTAGTCTTCTTAGTAAAAGGCATCCCATTATAAGCTTTAAACATGTTAAAATATTTATTCTCTTACTCATAAAGTATAACTTTTTTGAGAAATTGACTACAAAGTCTTAAGATAATTAGAGAGTGATTTAGAGCCTTTACAAAACTCGTAAATCCTAATCGTAATATTTATGGAAAGTGAAAGAATTTCTTACTCCAAACCCTAAACTCTAAGCCGCATAATTTTTCGAATAACTCTAATCTTTATAAACCTCTTATAAGGCCCTTCTAAACCTAATGTAATAAAAGTACATGGAAGAATAATAAATGCGCCTCAGCCCTAAACTTGTTGGGCTTAGTTATATGTGAATTATCAGTGACCATGTTTCTCCATTTAAACTCATTTTAGGCCAATATATGTTATTTACAAAATAAATAATTAAAATTAAAATAATAACTACTAATAATTCTTTATATTTTTTGCTGAGGTATAAATCTGACGTGACGCAATAAATATATCTAAATTTTAGAGCAAATTCTGTCAAATTACATATACTCCCTCCGTTTCAATTTAGATGAAGTAGTTCGACTCGGCTCGGAATTTAAGAAGAAAAAAAAAGACTTTTGAAACTTGTGGTCTTAAAATCTTAAGGGGTAAAAGATTTGTGGGCCATGACATTTGTATGGTTATAAAAGCTTCTCATTAAGGGTAAAATGAAGAGTTTAAAGTTAAATTATTTTCAAATTTAGAAATGTATTATTTATTTTGAAACAGACCAAAAATGAAAGTAGCTCGTTTAATTTGAAACAGAAGAAGTGTATATTATCGTCTACACGAGATGACTCTTTTACTAAACACTAGATTTGAAAGCTTTAACATAAAAAACTTCTACACGTGAAATGCAATATGCACACAAAGATTTACAATTCAAATAGTATGTATTTGTTGTATTCTCATTTTAATCACAACAGAGACTTATGTTGTAATATTGGTTCAAGCTATGATGCACGTTCATAATTCAAGCTATGAACTATGATAGAGTATACTATAGTTGTCGGTACCAAAAAAAAAAAGAAACAGTAGTTGCCATTTCAGATAATTAGAGTATACTATAGTTTCAAACACTATTTCTAAAGCTGCTCCCACCACAGGAGATGTTGATCCAGTAGTTGTCGGTACCAAAAAAAATAAAATAACTAAAGATCCAGTAGTTGCCATTTCAGATAATTAGAGTATATGTTTTTTTTATAGATTAGTACTCAGGCTGTCTAAGGGGAGGGGAGTAGCCATAACCGACCTAGACCATACCGATACCGCTTTGTATCGGTCCGGTTTGGGGTAGGGGATTTAGGTTAAGGGTACGGGAATTAGGAGGGCACCGGAAAAAGAAACGATAGTACCGGTCCGGTAGTATCCTTAAGGTACCGAAGCAGTACCGGTTCGGTAGTGAACCGGTACCCTGTTACGACCCAAAATCTTAACCATCGGGCCGTAATGCGTCTAACATCCATTTTCTAGGCAACGTTAGCTAAAGAATTAACCAATTTTAACAATTTAAAAGCAGAATAATAATAATTAACGATTGATAAACTCTCAAATGCATGAAATAATTACATAAACAATGGAGTCTATGCTAATCCGATAAATCCGGAGTCACAAGTACATGAGCGACTAGAATACAACAAATATGGTATGAAATGAAATACAACCTTCTGAAACTAGATAAACAATAAAGCACGGTAGAAGGGGACTTCAAGGACCGCGAACGATGTGCAGCTCTACCTCAAGTCTCCTGAGTGAGTCGGATCCGAGCAACTTCCTCTATGCGCCGCTAGGACTAACATTGGGATCTACACAAGAAGTGCTGAACTATAGTATGAGTACAACCGACTCCATGTACTCTGTAAGTGTCGAGCCTAACCTCGACAAAGTAGTGACGAGTCTATGACAAGACACTCACTATAAACCTGTACAAATAATAATAAAAACAATAAAAATATAGAGAAAGCAAGTAAATTTATAAGAACGGGACTCAAAGGTCAACTAACAGAGGGCCCCAAAATAATATCAGCTCATAAACTCATATCACAGTACAGAAATAGAACATCACAGCTACAAACAGTTACAACACACCATACTCTGTTGCGGCGCGCAACCCAATCCAATATCATTTCAATACCTATTGTGACATGCAACCCGATCCCAATATCATATCAATATCTATTGCGGAGTATAACCCGATCCCAATATTATATCAATATCTATTGTGGTGTGCAACTCATTCTCATTATCAATTCATTTCAATATTGCTGCGGCATAACTCGCTCCCAATATCAACTCATCAACATGAACAACTCGACATAACCAAATTTCGTAACCTCAACACAAAAGGTACTAAAGCATATAAAACACCAAGGAACTACCAGTACAACAGAGAACAACCAATATCTCATATTCGCAAATCTCGACAAATCATTAACGCAAGAATAGCTAAAGGACTCACATAATCAAATACAACATAATAAAGTGCAACAAGTAAAGCAAAAATAATAAAGGCAAGAACGGTCATGAAACAACGAAGATATACAATTAATACAGATATGAAGAAATAGCAGGTAAGAAATTTTTTATCGAAAAATAAATAAACTGAAACATGTAACAACTAAATGACAAATAACGAATAAGGCATGAATAACAAGTAAGGACATGTAACTGTAACGACCCGACCGATCGTTTTGAGCTCTAGCGTGTCGTTCGACAGTTTTAGGCCTTAAGTAGCTTCACTTCATGTATTATGACTTGTAAATGTGGTCGAAATTGAATTCCAGGATGTTCGAAGTTGATTTGGGAGGAAATTCTCAGTTCGAAAGCTTTAAGTTAGAAGAGTTGACTAGGGTTTGACTTTTGAGTAAACCAGCTCAGAATGGGGATTTGAAGGTTCCAATAGAATCGTACGATGATTTCAGACTTGGGCGTATATTCGGGTTGAGTATCGAGTGGTTCGAGAGTATTTCGTCACTTATTTTGGAAAGTTGGCATTTTGAAAGTTTTAGAAATTCTTAAGTTTGACTTGGAGTGGACTTTGGTGCTATCGATATCCGCTTGAGATTTTGAGCCTTGGAATAAGTTTGTATTGTGATTTATGACTTGTGCGTAAAGTTTGCCGTCATTCCGAAATGTTTAAGTATGAATCGGATGCGTTCGTCGAAGCTTGAATGTTCGAAAATTTAAAGAAAGGTTTGACCGTCGATGCGTAGTTTTGATATTGTTTGACGTGATTTAAGGCTTCGACTAAGTTTGTATCATATTTTAAGGCTTGTTGGTATATTTTATTGAGGTCTCGAGGACCTCTGATGGATTTCGAATGATTAATGGATTGAGAATTGAGCTTGGGGAATTGTCGAAGTGCACCAGGTCTGGTGCGATCGCACCTGCGAAGGATTTGGTCGCAGGTGCGTGACCGCAGAGGCGTGTTTGGCATTGCAGGTGCGGAATCTTGCTGGGCAGAGGGGATGTGCAGGTGCGAGGTTTTGGGTACACCTGTGAGAAAGCAGATGCGGGGGGAGATGCGTAGGTGCAAAGTGGCGTGAGGTAGGCGTTTCTGATGAAGAGGAGCCCAGGTCGCAGGTGCGACTCCGCAGATGCAAAATCTGGTCTGAAAAAGCAAAGGCAGGGGCCTTCAGGGGGAACCGCAGGAGCGAGGATTTGGCCGCACCTGCAAGGCCGCAGAAGCGGTTGAGTGACCCGCATGTGCGAAATGCCTGGGCAGCGAACTAATTCGAAGGGTTTCGAGATTTCTTCATTTTTGGACCTTGCAAGCTCGGTTGGAGGTGATTTTTGAGAGGGGTTTTGCTATATTTCAAGAGGTAAGCAAATTGTGGTCATTTTTATCTATTAGTATTGAATACCCATTGAATTGTCCACCTAGATTATGTGTCTTTAAGGTGGAATTTGGAAATTTTTGGGCTAGGCATTGGAGAGTAAGATTTGGGGATTTGAGTGGCAATTTGATGTCGAAATTTGGTAATTGTGGTATGATTGGACTCGTTAGTGAACAGGTATTCGGATTTTGTTAATTTTGTTGGATTCTGGGGATGTGGGCCTGGGGGTTAACTTAGTTGACTTTCCGAGCGGAGTTGGGAATTGTTATAAACTGATTAATTATGAGTATTAAAGTATATTTTTAATAGTTTTCATGTTGTTTGACCAGTTTCGGATCGATGGGTATCGGTTTTGAGGTGCTAGAGAGGCGTTGAAGCCGATTATGGAACTTCAGAGCGAGGTAAGTCTCTTGTCTAACTTTGTGAGGGAGAATTTACCTCGTAGGTGTTATAACTATTATGTGCTACGTGTTGTGGGAGTTACGCACGTATAAGGTGACGAGTGTCTATGCATATGCTAGTATTCCTGAATATGTCCGGGTAGATTTAGACTCACGTCATGCCTTAGTTATACTATTTGAGTTATTCTTGTTTGTTTAATGCTTTAATTCGCATTATGACCTGAGACTAGACTTGTGTAGAGTAATGGGCTCTCTATATTAGAAATTTGACGAGCTACTTGATTAACCGTGGAAATTGTGCTTCCCTTACGAATTTTTTCCGCGTTGTGCGTATTCGTCGAAAAGTTTCCTTAAATTTCATAACTTACACGTACATTTATGAGTGGGGTGAAGGACCTGTTAAAGCTTCTTATTCTAATGGGATCGAGTCGTTTGCCTCGACAGGATTATTGTAACACACTCTTATGGGATCGGTTCGTTCTCCTCGACAGGATATTGTAACACACTCTTATGAGATCGGGTCGTTCGCCTCGGCAGTATCATATATCATATTATTATGGGATCAGGTCGTTTGCCTCGACATTTCTATAAACCACTCTTGTGGGGTTAGACTATTCGCCTCGGCATTTCTATAAACCACTCTTATAGGATCGGGCCGCTCGCCTCTGCAGAATCGTGTGAAACACTTGATAAGAAGTCCGCGTACTCATGAATTTTCCAAACTTGAGATGTGACCGTTGATTTGGTGTTGCCCATTACATACTCCATTTGAGAGGTATCCAGTATTGGAGGACTTTGTGTTCACTGTTCTGCTGTAGACCATATTATTTCCCTATATCTGTACTCACTGTTTACTTACCATGTTTCATATTTGTCTACTTATTTATATTTGATTTAATGGACCATTAGTAAGTGTCAATGTTGACCTCTCGTCACTAGCTTTTCGGGGTAAGGCTCGATACTTACTGGGTATGCGTTGATTTACGTACTCATGCTGCACTTCTGCACTAAATGTGCAAGATCTGACATGTTCATTGGTGGTCATTTGGGCATGTAGGTGCAGTTGCCGAGGGGTCATTTGGGCATGTAGGTGCAAGATCTGACATGTTCATTGGTGAGCTGCATTCCATGCTAAGATTCACAGTACACAGAGTTTCCATCATAATTATTTAGTTTTCCTATCTATCTTATATTCCAGACATATGTTATATTGTTATTGTACTTTCTCATAGATACCCATGCACTTGTGACATCTGGTTTTGGGGGTCCCTAGTAGAGGATCATTATTGCAGTCCACGTATTATTATCATTTCACTTTACAATTTGTCTACATTCGGAATTTGGTAAAGAAAAGCACATGTTCCTATGAATGCCACATTTTATTTTATTTGTTTAACAAAATTCCTGATACTAAAAATTAAAAATGGATAATTATTTAGGTGGTTCACTATTGGCTTGCCTAACGACGACGTTGGGCGCCATCATAACCTATAGTGGATTTTAAGTCGTGACAGTTTGGTATCAGAGCACTAGGTTCACTTAGTTCTCACGAGTCATAAGCATGTCTAGCAGAGTCTTGCAGATCGGTACAAAGACATCTGTACTTATCGTTGAGAGGCTACATGGCTGTTAGGAGCAATTCCCTTCTTGATTCCTCGTTGTGCGATTTGATTCCATTGAAGTTTATGCATTCATTTCCTTCCTACTCATTCTTATACAGTGTTGAGCGCTTTTTATCAATTGGGCTTCGAGGAGTTGTAATGATACTGCAGATGTGGTACATGATTTTACTCCCTGCGTATTCGAGTGGGATATTATCGTCGCCTTGTGGAAGGGTGTTTTGTCATTTTAGCCCAGTTTTGGTGTGGCCTACGGTCGAGATTTGATATTTCAAAATTTTGTGGAATTCTTGTTAATATTGTGGAGTCGTCGTCCTTGATTGAATTCATTGCGGCTTATCGGCATGTTGGTCTTCATTTGCTTGCCTCTGGGAATGGTGTTGTGAGATGGAACCTAAGAGGAAATTATCAGAGATGGTTGTGTGTTGCGACTACAGGATCGAATCGGCGTTTCCATTATTGATGGTTCGAGTGAGATGATCTATGAGGTAGTTTCTATGCTTAGGAATTTTGAATGTGACGAGAAGGGCTTGATGGGAATGTACGATAAAGTGAAGTATTCGATCATTGTCTTGGATGCAATACGGCTTCGAGTTTCAAACATTTTTTTGGACCTTCAGGTGATATTAATGAATGAAGGGATTCTTATGGCTGACGAATCAGTGTGGATCCAGGGAGGTTAGTTGATTTCATGATGGAGGTAACTATAGCAATGACGTTGGAGGAGGTCGATATGAGGTTACACAGGTGGGCTATCTCCTATGAGCAGGTTAGCGGTTGCGTGGTTTTGATGAGGTTCCTACGAAGAGTTCTTCTTTCTTCCCAACATGGTATGCATGTACTGCGATGTGAGCTTGGATCGCTTGAAGAAGATGGTGTGACTGTTAAGAGGTCGAGTGTGCAATTGTGGCTGGTAATTCGGGATATGTTATCATTACTCCAACAAGAACTTTTGAGAAATTTGGCTGAGCAACGGGATGAGTGTTGCTTGAGGTCACTCATAAGAAGGCGCTCGTGAGATGGCTGATGGGTATTGAGACGATGTGGCCTCGTGATTTGGGTCAGTCGGGATTAGTGTTGCTTGAGGTCTGTTATGTGTTTGAATAGAACTATTATTTCAAAGGCAAGTCAAGAGTAAGTTGGAAGAAGTTGAGTCAGTTCGTAATGGTTTGAATCGGCATGGTTGTGAAAATGATCAGTTCCTTCGGTGTGTTAAGGCTATACATGTGATTTGTGGTTGTGTGCGCGAGCATGACAACCACTGTAATTTGATTATTTGGAGGTATTTGATTATGATGGCCTGTTATGTGTAAATGGATCCCGGAAGAGTAATGGTGGTTTAGACCACAACTTGAGGTTTGATTTTATGCAGTTATGGGAATTTGGTTACGTGTTGCAATTGTTCTTCTAAAATAAGTAGTGAAAGGGGTTCTAGCCGATGAAGTGTTTATTCTACTTGTGGTTCAGGGGTTATGATGAAATTCTTGGACTCTCGCGTAGCAGCATGATAAATGCAGTGAGTGGTATGGAAATTAGAAGTTGAGGATCAAGGTTGCGGTTCGATTTTGATAAGAATGTCACGAGCTCGGAGGAGCGGGGGAAGAATTCAGATGTTTAGAGTATGATGGAATTATTTTCAGGTAGCCTGAGGATGGTCTATTTTGTGGAAGAAGTGTTAGGTATTGGAATGCGGATGCTTGACTAGCACTATGTAAATAGCATGGTCGATGGCCATTAATGTTCATATTTTACTACCTGGTGCGGAAGGTTGTGGGAGTATATCCCACGGGAAGATCATATAAATGTGATGTGTTATTCATTTGATTGTTAGAGATTGAAATCAGGTATGGAGATTTTGGTATTGTTGCCAATGGGAGAGGTTATGACTGAGAGGCGCTCTATTCCTTTGGTTGTGGACTGTGGGACTTTGTTCCGGATTTGACGGCTGCTCTTATGTGTCGTGAATAGTGTCATTGTGGATCCTTGAAAGGTTATTGGCCCAGTATAGGATTATCAGAATCGACTTGAGGTCCACTAGTAGATCTAATATGAATATATGCTCTACATCAGGTCGGATGTGTTCATTCATCATAGCATTGCTTATTGGAGGAATCTTCGGGTGTTGGATGTTATTCCTGTCATTAGCTATTCTCTGTAATACTCTATAATGCCATGTGGGTTGCGAGACGATTTGATTATTCGTACATTTGTTGTGATCCCCGTAGCTTGTGATGTGATATGAGCAAGATGTCTCTTGAAATGCAGGGCATTTATTGCGCCTTAGTCGTGTTTGGAATTTTGTAGCGTATGGCACTATCTGTCTCCCCAGAGTTGTGTTTATGCACTTAACGTGCTTGTGTTCGGCATTCGGGCATTTAGTGGGTATTAGAATCATGGATCGATGGGTATCTCCTTATTGATTGTTATGTTTGGATCGGGCGGCACGCCGCCACGGGTATGATGTTTGGATCGGGTTGCACACCGCAATGGTATCATATGTGGATCGGGTTGCACGCCGCAATAGTGAGATGTTGAGTAAGGTTCCCTATACTTATTTTTGTGTGTCTTGTTCCTTATCCCTGATAAAGGTTCATATCATCTATTGGCCATTTTATTCATTACGTGGGATGGGTAGTTCTTTGCCAGACTTTGTTCTTCCTTATATGTCATATTCGAGTTGTAGCTTGTTGGTGCATTGATGGATTCATATGAGATTTTAGTCAGTGTTTGATGTGGCTTATTATTTGAGCAGCTTGTACTGGGTGATACGAGATTATTGGACCTGAAATCAGTGCGATCAGATTTATGTAAGGTATATTAAAGAGAAAAAGTCACTATTTAGTTCCGAATAAGGTAATGGTTCTATTCAAGCGGAGAAACTCCATGCATTATTGATTTGATGAGTGGTTATGAGTTCCTGCACATCTCTTTCATTGTTGGAGTATTGTTAGGGTTGAGACCGGGATTATATGTGTTATGAGGTATACTACGAGCATCTGGTTCATGAATTTTCAGCTATTATAGTCGGATGGTGTTATTATGGACATACTAATTGTGTGGTGCATTGTGTGATCTCATCATAGGTGCATGATCATATTTGGTACAGTGGCTTGAGATTGTTACGGTGTTCGTATGTTCGAATCAGGTCTCGTGGAGTATTTCAGATGTTGGAATCTGGTCCTAAGGCTTATTGGCTAAGGTAAAAGGGAGGATCTTCAGTATGGCTCGTGCTAATATGCTCACGTGGGTTGTGATGGCACGGGTAGGTGCACGAGGTGATAAATAGTGATTTGGTCAACTCCGGAATGGTTCTTGGCACGTTCGAGGACGAATGTATGTTTAAGTGGAGGAGAATGTAATGACCCGACCGGTCGTTTTGAGCTCTAGTGCGCCGTTCGACAGTTTGAGGCCTTGAGTAGCTTCACCTCATGTGTTATGACTTGTACATGTGATCAAAATTGAATTTTGGAAAGTTCAGAATTGATTCAGGAGGAAATTCTCAGTTCGAAAGCTTTAAGTTGATAGAGTTGAGTAGGGTTTGACTTTTGAGTAAACGACCTCGAAATCAGGATTTGAAGGTTCCAATACATTCGTACAATGATTTCGTACTTGGGCGTATGTTCGGGTTGAGTATCGAGTGGTCCGAGAGGATTTCAGCGCTTATTTTGGAAAGTTGGCATTTTGAAAGTTTTAGAAATTCCTATGTTTAAGTTGGAGTGGACTTTGGTGTTATCGATGTCCATTTTGGATTCCGAGCCTTGGAATAGGTTCGTATTGTGATTTATGACTTGTGCATAAAGTATGGCATCATTCCTGAATGTTTAAGTATGAATCTGACGCGTTCGTCGAAATTTGAAAGTTGAAAAGTTTAAAGAAAGGTTTGATTGTCGATTCATAGTTTTGATATTTTTTGACATGATTTGAGGCTTCGACTAAGTTCGTATCGTATTTTAGGGCTTGTTGGTATGTTTGGTTGAGGTCCCGGGGACCTCGGATGGTTAACGGATTGAGAATTGACTTGGGGAATTGCTGAAGTGCACCACGTCTAGTGCGATCGCCCCTGCGAAGGATTTGGTAGCAGGTGTGAGACCACATAGGCATGTTTGGCATAACAGGTGAGAAATCTTGCTGGGAAGAGGGTATGTGCAGGTGCGAGGTTTTGGCCGCACTTGCGAGATCGCAAATGCGCAGGTGCGAAGTGGCGTGAGGTAGGCGTTTCCGTAAAAGAGGAGCCCAGGTTGCAGGTACGACTCTGCAGAAGTGAAGTCTGCTGCGCAGAAGCTAAGGCAGGGGACTTCATGGGAAACCGTAGAAGCAGAGATTTGGCCGCACATGCGAAGCTGCAGAAGCGGTTAAGTGACCCGTAGGTGCGAAATGCCTGTGCAACATACTAATTCGAAGGGTTCCGAGATTTCTTCATTTTTTGACCTTGCAAGCTCGGTTGGAGTAGATATTTGGGAGGGGTTTTGCTAGGTTTCAAGAGGTAAGCAAATTTTGGTCGTTTTTATCTATTAATATCGAATACCCATTAAATTTTTCACCTAGATTATGTGTTTTTAAGGTGGAATTTGGAAAGTTTTGGGCTAGGGATTGGAGAGTACAATTTGGGGATTTGAGTGGCGATTTTGATGTCGGAATTGGGTAATTGTTGTATGGTTGGACTCGTTATTGAATGTGTGTTTGGATTTTGTAATTGTTTTGGATTTGGGGCAGGTGAGCTCGAGGGTTGACTTAGTTGACTTTTTGATCGGAGTTGAGAATTGTTATAAACTGATTAATTATGAGTATTAGAGTATATTTTTAATAGTTTTCATGTTGTTTGACCAGTTTCGGATCGATGTGTATCGGTTTGAGGTGCTAGAGAGGCGTTGGAGCCGGTTATGGAACTTCGGAGCGAGGAAAGTCTCTTGGCTAACTTTGTGAGGGGGAATTGACCTCGTAGGTGTTATATCTATTATGTTCTACATGTTGTGGGAGCTACGCACATATGAGGTGACGAGTGTCCGTTTATATGCTAGAATTCCTGATTATGTCCGGGTAGACTTAGACTCACGTCATGCCTTAGTTGTACTATTTGAGTTATTCTTATTTTTTTAATGCTTTAATTCGCATTATGACATGAGACTAGACTCGCGTAGATTAATGGACTTGCTATATTAGAAATTTGAGGAGCTACTTGATTAGCCGTGGAAATTATGCCCCCCTTACGAATTTCTTTCGCGTCGTGCGTATTCATCGAAAAGTTTCCTTAAATTTCATAACTCACATGTTTATTCATGAGTGGGGCTAGGACCCATTAAAGCTTCTTATTATAATGGGATCAGTTCATTCGCCTCGAGAGGATTATTGTAACACACTCTTATAGGATCGGGTCGTTCGCCTCGGCAGGATATTGTAACACAATTTTATGGGATCGGTCTATTCACCTTGGCTGGATATTGTAACACACTCTTATGGGATCGGGACATTCGCCTCGGTAGTATCATGTATCTGTAAGTCCCCTTAAAATTTCGTAAAGGAATTTAAGGTTTCTTGGTGTTGAAGTAGGCTCGGACTTCTTGGGTTAAACAATGCACTGGTAAGTAAAGAAAAATTTTGGGCAGAAAAATACATTTCTACGGCCCACTATGCAGCCGCATAATCACTCTGCGGACCGCATAATGGCCGCAGAGTGAAGTAGCCTAGGAAAGTTTGGAGATCAGGTTTGCGGCGCATTATACGACCGCAGACCAATTTTGTGATGCATTATGCGACCGCAGAACAGGTATGCAGGCCGCATAATGACCTCAGATTGAGTCAGTTTTGCCCAGTTCCAGAGGACAATTATGCGGTCCATTTCGCGGACCGCAGATGCATTATGCGACCGTAGATCCTGTTCCAGAGCTTTATTTTTTGGGTTTTTATAACCCGGCCCTACTTCGTTAAATAGGCGATATGTACCATCCTTTGAGCAAAAACCTGATACTTTGAGGGTTAGATAGTGCCCTAGAGTGGGAGAGAGTTCTTCAACAATTTGTTCTTTAATTCTTGCTTGAATCTTGGAAGATTAACAAGGAAAACTCACTAGGTCTTCATCCTAGAGGTAAGATTCTACACCCTAACCCTTCATTTCAAAAGTTATCTAGAAATGGGTAATTAGTAAGATAATTATTGGGTATGGAAGTTGGTTATTTTGCATGCATGTATTATCAAGGGGTGTAGGAAGATTGTTGAGCTAAAAATGGTAAAGAATGGGTTGTGGGATGATGGAATCCTCCATAAAAGGGACTTGAAACCTTAATGCACAACTAGCGTTTGATAAAATGCTTAAATGAGCTAGAACCATGATCATCTTCCTAATTTTAGTTCAATTTGTTATATTTCTAAAATATACCGAAGTTGCTAAGATTTCCGAAATATTTTAGAGTTTAAGGAAGCTCAAGTGAGCTATGTTGGATAAACTCCTCTCCTAGAATTGAATCCCATGGTATTCATGTAATTTATGTAAGTCCCGAATTATTCATTATGAAAGTGGCTATTACGAATAAGCTTGTGTTAAGATATATGTGTTCAATATGTATCCCAAAATACTTTTATCATGTTATGTTATCATTTGAGAATATGTTCAAAGTATTGGTTGTGCATTAATAATGTTGCGACTTCAAGTCAAATCCAAACGAAGGCTACTATGCCACATTTTGCGAAAAACCTCTATGTGCCTAAGACTCTTAATTTCTCACATGTGTAATAAAAACATTGATTTGAAATGCCTTGTTATGGGTGATGATGATGATGATGTTTGAAAGTGAAAAAGGTGAGCATGAAATATTAAATACGGCCGACGTGCCAATATTGATTTTAAAATTGTGGCCACTAGTGCCAATGAAATGAAAGATGCGAAAGAAGTATGAAATGAGATGATTGGTATAAAAAGGATGATGTCTCTAATGAGACGGACTAGACAACCGGGTCGTGATCGGATACCATACCGCACACATGGTGGTGATTGTGCTGGAAATTATGATAATGGGTGATGTCTCTAATGAGATGGCCTAGCCGATCGGGTCGTGATCGGATTCCATGCTAAAAGACGGTGGTATTGGTATTGTGAATATTGGTATCGTGAATGGTGGTATATTGGTACTAAAGACCCCCCAACTTAAAATATGGAAATTTAATTGAACATTGTCTTGATCCTAATTTGAAGTTTGATGTTGTTTGAGGCTTCCACTGATATTATGATTGTACTTGCTCGTATTATTTATCATTCTATTGAGAGGGTGTTTTTTCATTTATACTAGTACTATCCCATATGTACTAACGTCCCTTTTACCGGGGGCACTGCATCTTCAGTGGATGCAAGTGGTTCCACAGCAGAAGACATTGATCAGTGATTGCGGTACACTCTCTTCCCAGCATACTTGGTGAGCCCCACTTCATTTCGGGGTCATGTATATTTTGTTCCTTATGTATTATGTTGAGGTATAGCCGGGGCCTTGTTGCCGGCACTATTATAATACTCTTTTGTTTATATTAGAGGCTCCGTAGACATAGTGTGGGTTGTATATTGGTGCTGGGGAAGTCAAACTAGTTATGTTGTGTTTGAATTACTTATTCCACTTCAGACCATGAAAGTGTGTGTAATTTGAGACTTTAAAATGAAGTAACTAATGGTAAGAAATTGGTATTGCAGACATGATCATCTTATTGTCTAATTAACGAAAATATGTATTCTCTTTATTCATGGATGAGTTTCGGTAGAAGGAAATCTAAGAGGCTTGCTCGGCCGGGTTCACTCGGTTGAGCAACGGTCGCGTCCCTCCTCCCCCCCTCCCCCGAGTTTGGGGGTGTGACAATATCATATTCTTATGGAATCGGGTCATTCGCCTCGGCATTTTTATAAACCACTCTTATAGGATCGAGTCGCTCGCCTTGGCAGAATCGTGTGAAACACTTGATAAGAAGTCTGCGTGCTCGTGAATTTTCCAAACTTGAGATGTGACCGTTGATTTGGTGTTGACCATTACGTACTCCATTTGAGAGGTATCTAGTATTGGAGGACTTTTTGTTCACTGTTCAACTGTTGACCGTATTAGTTGCCTATATTTGTACTCATTGTGTCCTTACCATGTTTCATATTTGTCTACTTATTTATATTTGATTTAATGGATCACTAGTAAGTGTCAATATTGACCCCTCGTCACTACCTCTTCGAGGTTAGGATAGATACTTACTGGGTACACGTTGATTTACGTACTCATACTGTACTTCTGCATTAAATGTGTAGGATCTGAGAGGTTCATTGATGGTCATTTGGGCGTGTAGGCGCATTCGCTGAGGGAACTTTATGGTGAGCTGCATTCCATTCTATGATTCACAGCACACAGAGTCTCCATCATAATTATTTAATTTATCTTGTCTATCCTGTATTCCAGACAGATGTTGTATTGTTATTGTACTTTCTCGTAGATGCTCATGCACTTGTGACATCGGGTTTGGGAGTCCCTAGTGGAGGATCATTATTGTAGTCCACGTATTATTATCATTTTACTTTACGATTTATTTACATTCAAAATTTGGTAAAGAAAAGCACAGGTTCCTATGAATGCCATGTTTTATTCTATTTATTAAATGAAATTCCTGATATTAAAAATTAAAAATGGATAATTATTTAGATGGTTTGCCGTTGGCTTGCCTAACGGCGATGTTGGGCGCCATCACGACCTATAGTGGATTTTGGATTGTGACAGTAACAATCAAAGTAGTTAACGAGATATAACATGGAATAAATGATGACATAAAGGTAAATAGCCCAAACTAGATGCTTTAACATGTGACAACGAATATACACTCGTCACCTTGCATATACACCATCCCCACACATAGTTGACCAAACATGTCCTAATTCCCTCAAGTCAAAGTTAGACATGACACTTACCTCATTCCGCAACTAAATCAACAATCAATCACGGCTTTTTCTTTTGAACAAGCCTCCAAACCAACCGAATCGAGGCAATTATCATTCAAACAATTCAAAATAAGCTGTAAAAACTACCCACAAACGAAAAAGTCTTAATCTTTAGCTAAATTGAAAAAGTCAACAAATGTCAACCCCGGTCACGCTTGGTCAAAATTTGAGATTCAGACTAAATCCTGATTGCCCATTCACCCCCGAGCCTGGTTATATAATTTATTTCGAAATCTGGCCTCAATTTGAGGTCTAAATCTATATTTTACAAATATCTAAACTTCTATCCAAAACCCCTAATTTCTATCATAAAATTTATACATTTGATGTTAAAATTCATGAAAAGTAATGGGAATTGATTGAAAACTAGTTAAAGTTACTTACCAATGATTTTGGGAAGAAAAGCTCTCAAAACAATCGCCTCTATGGAGTCTAGAGTTGGAAAACGGTGTAAACTAAGCTAAGTGCCGATATTTTCATCTTTTACCCAGCTGTAGGTATCGCAATTGTGAACTCTTGTTCATCGCAAATGCGAAACCACTGATCACAAAGTTTCTAAGCTTCGCTTTTCGAAAGCAAAGCTGCCCCCAAGTTGTCAAAGTCGCAAATACGAGACTCCTGTCGCATTTGCGATTTCCCAGCCCTTGCAAATGCTGCTCCTTCTTCGCAAATGCGAAGTTTCCCAATCCCGGGCCTCATCAAAATGTGAGATCTACATGCTACATCCGCAACAGTCTTGCACCAGCAATTCCAGTTTCAACCAAAACTCGTCTGAAACTCACCCGATCCCCCAAAGGCTCCAAATCAAACATGTACACAAGTGTAATAACATTATAAAGAGTCTTTCTCTAAATCAAATCATCAAAATAACATCAAATAACAAGAATCGATCGTCAAAACGCAAGATTTAAACTTGAAAACTCATTTTTCACAAACTTTCACAAAATGCGCCGAAATATGCTCGGTTCACTTGGGACTCCAACCGAATGTGCGTACAAGTCCAAAAATATCATACGAACCTACCAGAATAATCAAATACCAATCCTATGTCGTTCACCAAAAATATTGACCGTGGTTAACCCAGCCCTATTTTAAGTCAAAAATTATTTTTTCTTCAAAATGTTACATAAAAACTTTCCGAAAAGCGACACGGATCACGCACGCAATTCAAGAAATATCAAATGAAGCTATGAGAGGTCTCAAAACACAGAAATTAAGGTTAATACAATGACCTATCGGGTCACATTCTCCACCTCTAAAAGAAATATTCGTCCACGAACGCGCATAGAAAAGTACCTGAACTGGTAAAAAGGTGTGGGTATCTACACCGCATATTGGACTCGGACACGTAGCCTCCTCATTCGCCTGACCTGTCCATTGCACTTTCATAGAAGGAAAACTCTTGGATCTCCTCTTACGAATCTGCAGGTCTAGAATAGCTACCAGCTCTTCCTCATAGGTCAAGTTTTCATCAAGCTGCCCCGTGCTGAAGTCCAAAACATGCGATCTATCCTCATGGTACTTCCGAAATATGGAAACATGAAATATTGGATGTACCCTTGCTAGGCTAGGAGGCAATGCAAGCCTATTAGCAACCTCCACAACTCTCTCCAAGATCTCAAACAGACCAATAAACCTCTGGCTCAACTTGCCCTTCTTCCCAAAGCGTATCACGCCCTTCATAGGAGACACTCAAATAAGAAACTTCTCACCCACCATGTAAGTTACATCTCAAACCTTCCAGTCCGCATAACTCTTTTGCCTAGACTGAATTGTACGAAGTTGCTCCTGAATCACCTTAACCTTCTCCAAAGCATCATGGACCAAATCACTGCCTAACAATCTAGACTCACCGGGCTCAAACCAACCAAGCGGCGAACGACATCACCTACTATATAAGGTCTCGCACAGAGCCATCTAGATGATCGTATGATAGTTATTGTTCTAGGAGAATTCCGCTAGAGGTAAAATGTGGTCCCACCAACCCCCAAAATATATAAAGCATGCCCGCATCATATCGTCAAATATCTGAATAGTGCGCTCAGACTGTCCGTCCGTCTGAGGATAAAACGTGGTTCTCAGCTCGACCTGTGTTCCCAACTAACGCTGCACAACTCTCCAAAAATGCAATGTGAATTGCGTGCCTTAGTCAAAATGATGGAAATATGCATGCCATGCAGGCGGGTAATCTCCCAAATATAAATCTGAGCCAATAACTCTGAAGAATAGGAAGTCATCAGCGGAATGAAGTGTGCGGACTTAGTCAACCGGTCCACAATAACCCAAACTGCGTCATATTTCCTCAAGGTCCATGGTAAGACTACCACAAAATCCATGGTGATGCGTTCGCACTTCCAATCAGGTATCTCCAATCTCTGAGTCAAACTACCCAGTTTCTGATGCTTGTACCTCACTTGTTGACAATTCAAACACTGAGAGGCATAAGCAACATTATCGTTATTCATTCTCCGCCACTAATGGTGTTGTTTCAAGTCACGATACGTCTTTGTGATACTTGGGTGAATGGAATAGCATGAACTGTGAGCCTCCTCAAGGATTAACTCCCTCTTCCCATCAATATTTGGAACACAAATCCGACCTTGAAGCCGCGTAAAACCGTCATCTCCAATCACAACCTCCTTGTTGCCACCCCTCTGCATCGTGTCCCTCAACACCAACAAGTGAGGATCATCAAATTGGAGAGTCTTGATATGCTCAAACAATGATGACTGTGCCACAACACAAGCAAGAAACCGGCTAGGTTCCGAAATATCCAATCTCATGAACTGATTGCCCAAAGACTGAACATTCATAGCTAGTGGGCTTTCCAATACTGGTAAATATGCCAAACTACTCATGCTCTCAGCCTTCCTACTCAATGCATCGACCACTATATTGGCCTTCCTTGGATGATATAATATGATAATATCATAGTCTTTTAACAATTTAACCATCTCTGATGTCGCAAATTAAGGTCTTTCTGCTTCAACAGGTGCTGGAGACTCTGATGGTCGGTATAGACCTCACATGGAATGCCGTATAAATAGTGCCTCCAAATCTTCAACGCATGAATAATGGTTGCCAGCTCTAAATCATGCACAAGGTAATTCTTCTTATAACCTTCAATTGTCACGACACATAGGCAATCACCCTACCTTTTAGCATCAGTACCGCACCAATTCCAATACGTGATGAGTCACAATACATGGTGTAAGATCCCGAACTTGTAAACAACACCAACATTGGGGCTGTAGTAAATGCAGTCTTGAGCTTCTGAAATCTTGCCCCACACTCATTGAACCATCTGAAAAGAGTACCCTTCTGGGTCAACTTGGTCAATAACGTTAAAATAGATAAAAATCCATTCACGAACCGATGACAATAACCCGTCAAACCCAAGAAGCTCCGAATCTCTATAGCTGAAGTAGGTCCAGGCTAGTTCTGAACTGCCTCAATCTTCTTCGAATCCATCTTAATGACGTTAGAAGATACGACATGGCCCAAAAAGGCAACCAAGTCTAACCAGAACTCACACTTTGAAAACTTAACATATAGCTGACAATCCTTCAGAGTCTGAAGTACGATCCGCAGACGTTGCTCATGCTCCTCTCGATTGGGGGAGTAAACCAAGATATCATCAATGAAGACAATCACAAAGGAATCCAGATAGGGCTTGAACACTCAGTTCATCAAATCCATAAAGGCTGATGGGGCATTGGTGAAGTTAAATGACATCACTAAGAACTCGTAGTGACCATACCGAGTCTAAAAAGCTATCTTAGGGACATATGATGCCCTAATCTTCACCTAATGGTAGCCCGACCTCATATCAATCTTGGAAAATATCTAAGCACCCTGAAGCTGGTCAAATAAGTCATCAATCCTTGTCAATGGATACATGTTCTTGATAATGGCCTTATTAAGCTACCTGTAATCAATACACATCCTTGTAGAGCCGTCTTGCTTCTTCACAAACAACACTGGTGCATCCCAAGGCGAGATATTAGGTCTAATGAATCTATTATCAAGAAAATCTTGCAACTAATCCTTCAATTCTTTCAACACATTTTGGGGCCATACATTATGGTAGAATTAAAATGGGATGAGTGCCCAGAACCAAGTCAATACAAAAGTTGATATCTCTATCGGGTGGAATGCCCGACAAGTCCGTGTGAATCACCTTTGGGAACTCACGCACCACTGGAACCAAGGTACCTCTCCACTAGAATCATGAATATAGGCCAAATATGCCAGAAACCCTTTCTCGACCATACGTCGAGCCTTCATATATGAAATGGCCCTGCTAGTGGAATGACCAAGAGTCCCTCTCCACTCCAATCGAGGCAACCCCGACATAGCTAACATCATAATCTTGACGTGAAAATTCAAGATAGCATGATACGGCGATAAACAATCCCCAAAATCATGTCAAAATCCACCATATCAAGTAACAGAATGTCAACCCTAGTCTCATAACTCCTAATTGTGACCAAATAAGAACGATAGGCCCAGTCTACCATAATAGAATCCCCAACGGGCGTAGACACATAAATAGGAACACTCAAAGAATTACGAGACACATCCAAATATAAAAGCAAAGTAGGATGACACAGACGAATAAGTAGAACCTGGATCAAAGAAAATTGATGCATCCCTATGGCAAACCGGAACAATACCTGTAATGAATGAATGAGATGACTCTGCCTCTGTTCTAGCTGGAAATGCATCAAAATGGGGCTGACCCTACCAATCAGACCTCTAACTCTCAGACGGCCTCTCACTACTAGCCTCCACCTCCTACTGTCTTGCCTTCACCTTTCGTTGTCTGACCACTCCCTCTAGCTGGCTGAGCCAGCGATGGAGCAGCTGATGCTGGAATCATGGCATGAGTATACTGTTGTGGCCTGATGCTCCTCAATATAGGACAATACCTCTTGATATGACCTGCGTCACCGCACTCAAAATAACCCCTTGGTTGGTGCAACTGCTGAGTCTGAGACTATTCCTGATGGCCCGAATGACCATCATAGTAACTCTGTAGCGGTGGTGAACTAATAGGAGTTGAATGTGCACTGAATACTGGTTGCTCGGAATGAGAACCATACGTGCTATGACAACCTGAAGAACCGTGAGACACCTGAAGCGCTGACTGAAATGTCCTGATAGGATGGCCTCTACCGAATGAACCCCTGCCTCTAGATGAATCACAACTAAATCCACCGAAATGGTGAGGCCTCTTCTTATGTGCTGCCTCTCTACCCTACCCATGAATCCTCTCGATTCGCCTAGCTATCTCCACAATCCGAGTAAAAACTATGTCATCCTCAGTCTCTTTGGCCATCTGCAACCTGATACTATAAGTAAGGCCATCTATAAATCCTCGCCCTATCCCTCTCAGTAGGGATCAGGATAGCTCCATGGCGGGATAAATCCACAAATCTAGTCTCGTACTGGTTAACAGTCATGTTATCCTACTGGAGATGCTCAAACTGGCTGTGAAAGCCATCTCTCTGAGTGAAGGGGGTGAGCTTCTCCAAGAATAGTTGTGAGAACATATCCCAAGTGAGTAGAAGTGAACCTGGTGTTCTACCCCGAACATACTCTTGCCACCACCTCTTGGCGAATCCATGCATCTAAAACACTTCGAAGTCGCCTCCATTGGACTTCACTATACCCATGTTGCACAGTACCTCACAACGACGGTCCAAGAAATCCTAAGGATCCTCAAAAGGTATACCACCAAAATGAATAGAAAATAGCTTGGTGAACTTGTCCAACCTCTTCAACCCCTCATACGACATCGCGGGTCCCTCCCGGGACTGTGTAGCAATGACAGGCTGAACTACTCCAAATGTTGGAACTGCTAGAGTTTGATATACATGATCCACCTGCACTAAACCTAGCATATGTCGTAACCTCTCGAGCCATACTGAAACATAAACCATAGTTGAGTCCAGCAATGAACCTCCTAATCTTATCTCTCTCAATAGGAACCAACCATATAGCATATTGTGCCAAATCTGCAAATCTTATCTCGTACTTTGTTAGAATCATACCCTCAAGACGTAAATGCTAAAAATCCTGATGCAACTCCTCTCTGAAAGTATATGGAATCAACTTCTCTAAGAAGAGAACTGAGAACTCATGCCATGTAAATACTGATGCGCCAGTTGTCCATCTGTAGGCTGCCCCTATCAGCTGAAAAGTAATAAATGCAACCCTCCTAGTGTCCAAAATACCCGTTATGCAAAGAATCCACTGACACTGGTCCAAAAACTCCTAGCATCCTATGACTCTGCTCCGTTTAACTCTGGAGGCATAAGCCTTCAACCTCGGCCCGAGCATTAGCAACCGACTGAACTAGCAATACACTCGGTGTCTGGAGGCCTTGAGCTAGCTGTTCTGGAGTACAGACGGCAGGAGTCTAGGCACCTACCCTATCTTGTGAGGTAGCTGGTGAAAGTAAGATCAAAATCACTTGAGCCAGGCTCGTGCACATAGTCAAAATATGGGCTAAGGCCTCCTAAAGGCCATGAATAATGATAGGCATTGTCGGTGCCTGAGTTGGCCCCACCAACTCAACAATATTTGGTACCTGCTCCTCAACTGGAGCAACTGGTGGCTCCATAGGTGCTGCTCTGGGTGTAGTGCGAGCCCCACCTCGGCCTCTACCGCGGCCCCGACCTCTCACGACCCTAACTGGTGGTATTGGTGGCCGTTTTCCTGATCTAGGTACATGTATCCTCACCATCTGTGAGAAAATATCAGAGTCAAGTTCAAACTTTGAAAATAACAAATTCACACGACAAGAATGCAAGAAAGTAAAGTTTTCCTAACAGTTCGGTAGCCCCTCAAAGATAAGTACAAACGTCTCCGTACCAATCCACGTGACTCTACTAAACTTGCTCATGACGCATAGTATATATGAACCTAGGGCTCTGATACCATCTTATCACGACCCAAAACTCAACCAGTCGTGAAGCCGCCTAACACACTTGCTAGGCAAGCTCGACATAACAATAAAGAATCAAAATAGCGGAATTTATAGAAAGGACATAAATCTGAAACCATAATATAATATAATAATGTCAATACATGATAAAATCCCCCAGAACTGTTAAATACAAAGTCATGAGCTCTAATACAAAAATACATGTCTGAAATGACCAAATACAATACGGTCCGAGATAAAGACAACAATACATAAGAAAAGAGATGCCAAGACTGCGGTCGAGAATGCAGTTCTACCTCGTCTCTCAATAATCAGCTCTCCTATAAGTCTCAGCTACTGATGACTAGGTGTGATACTTGGATCTCCACAATTAAGTGCAGAGTATAACATGAGTACAACTGACTCAATATACTCAGCAAGTATCATAACTAACCCCGACGAGGTAAAAGAAGAAAGAATTATAAGTGATACTTGATATAACCTGTACAGTTTCCTCAATTCAACAAGTACAGAACAATAATGTGATTAAGTCATAAAGCACAGAAAGAACCATCTGTGTTTGCACAACTACTCAAGTTCTCTGCTCAGCCAATGATACATCATATGAAGATGATATGTAGAATAATCAGGTAAATAACCAAGAAAATTGTAAGTAAAGATGAAATGTAAAATCCACAACAAGCACTAGCTAGACTTTCCTCCATATTTCCTCATCCATACCAAACCACTAATAAGTTTTCCTTAAATTTGCGTGTACACCATCAAGAGAGAAACATGAGAGGGTGATCCTAGGGAGATGGATCCATATCCACGCACAGCACGACCAATTCAAGGTGCTCTCAACTCGACGTGGTTACATTCTCAATATCATAATCCGCCCGATGTGGTCACAGGCATAACAACACAATCCACCCGGTGTGGTCACATGCATAACAACACAATTCACCCAGTGTGGTCACAAGCATAACACAATCCTCCCGACATGGTCACGGATATCCAATCCAAATCATATCACACATAAGAAAATATATAAGGACGCATGTATATGATGAATGAATAACAGATTTCATGCTCCTGGACTGGTATAATGACATGCTAAAGTGTAGGCATGTGCAAAGTGTGCTATCATAACTCAAGGTTCATTCAAGGAATTAGCCTTTATGTAACCTCAAACACGGATCACATAAACAAGGTTACAAATATGAGAAACATCGCAGCTTAAAGCTTGACAGTCAATTCAAGTCATATCATAGCCTAAGCATTACCCCGAGCATGGATAAATACCCCGGTGCTCGCACATGGGCTCAGACCTCACACATATATGCACCCATAGCACGTAGCTATCACAAATAACTCAGGCAACTAGTACGTCAAGCAAGTGTAGGTAAGATACTAATCTCAAGCAAGCCAAAACACTCATCTAACAAGCTCTTTCAGCGTATATAAATCTCGGGACGACTCGAATCTAGCTAAAATAACTTAATAAAATCAATAATAGCCATATGAAATAATTCCAAATGAGAAATCTAAAGTCTTGAATCAAATATGCAAAGTTAACCTCGGACCCACACCCTAGAACCCAACAAAATTCAAAAACTTTGAACACCCATTCAATAACGAGTCAAACTATGATAATTTCATTCAATTCCATCCACAAATCGACCCTCAAATCACCAAATCTCACTCACCAATACCATAGCCTAAAATCCCTAAATTTCACTTCAAATTCACATAAACTAGGTGTAATAATCAATATTTATCATCAAAAGTGATTAAACTTTACTTACCTCTTCAATTGTGGTAAAAGTACTCCAACAATCGCCCTAGACCGAGCTCCAAAATCCCAAAAATGAGAAGAAAAGGCGAAACCCTCGATTTACAATCATGTCCAGCAAATCCGCATCCGCGGTCCAATAGGTCGCACTGCGAACAAACCATTGCAAGTGTGGAAATTCAATAAACTCCCGACCATGCGCACCTACAGTCCATAATCCTCACTTGTGGGACCGCCTCTGCGATCTTACCCACGCTCCTGCGCATCCGCACCTGTGGATCCCTTCCGCATCTGCGACTCAAGCTCATCCGATTAAACTCCGCTTCTGGGGAACCCCTTGCACATCTGCGCTTGCACACCTGCGCCCATTTGTCTGCACCTGTGGTCCTTCCCCTGCCAGCCTTCCCTTCACTTCTACGATCTTGTAGCCATACCTGCGGCTCCGTATTTGGGGCCAAGTCCACCGCATATGCGAAAACACCAGCAATCAGATTTCTTCATCAGACCTTCCAAGTCCAAAATGAATCTGATTTCAATCTGAATCACGCCCGAGGCCCCCGGGACCCCATCCAAATATACCAACAAGTCTTACAATAAAATACAAACTTACTCTAGGCCTCAAATCACATCAAACAACATCGAAACCACGAATCGCACCACAATTCAAGCCTAATGAAAGTAATGAACTTCCAACTTTCGAAACTAATGCCGAATCATATCAGCCCAACTCCGAATGACCTCCAATTTTGCGCCCAAGTCCATAATGACACAACAGACCTATTCCAACTTCCGGAACTAAAATTCGAACCCGATATTAATAAAGTCAACTCTCGGTCAAACCTCTCAACCTTCAAAACCTGCAATTTTTTAACTTTTGCCAAAATGCATCAAATCAACCTACGGGCCTCCAAATCAACTTTTGAATAGACGCCTAAGTCCAAAATCATCATACGAAACTATCGAAAATATCAGAACTCCATTCCGGAATCGTCTACACAAAAGTCAAACTTCGATAAACTCTTTCAACTTAAGCCTCCAATCTTGGGACTAAGTGTCCCAATTCACTCTGAAACATTTTCGAAACCAATACCAAACATCCCGACAAGTCACATAATCATAAATGAACATAGAAAAAGCAATAAATAGCCGAACGGGCTACAATATATAAAATAATTTATCGGGTTGTTACAGTTATACACAAACACACTCTTGTCTAACTCTTCTTGACTGTCGATATTTTAGGCTTAAAAAGTTTCTAAGTACAATTTGAGAGTGAAATTTATCCATTTTCAGTTGGGATAGTTTTCTAAGAAAGCACAATGCTCATAAACAAATACAATGATGAGAGAGTAGTAAGTTGTTTAGAGGAGGAGTGATTCATTGTTTCAGTTTTGTGCTTCAGTTCATGTCTTCTTCCTTCGTTCTTTAATGTTTCTTTTTGTAGCCAAGTTTTTCAGTCTTGCCTTGTATAGCTCTACTAATTGTTGTCTTCCAGCACTACAACAAATTAGGTTTACTTGGCGACTTTTTGTGACAACTCAAAAGCTTGCCACAAAGTGACAGTTTTAGGGCGACTATTGTATCCGTTACTAAAAGTTGTATTTTACTAGCGACTATAAATATATCGCTACAAATATGCCTCATTCGCAATTACATATATAGTATGTCGTAGTGTTTTGCTGAAGTAGTAATAAATAACAAAAAGCTCGTAAAACTTGTGAGAACTGATACTTATATATACACACTAGTGAGGTTATGCCCAAACTAAATCTGAGCCAACGGCTATGAGTGAGCAGTCATGTGCAAATGTATATTTTGGTTTAATTGTTTCTCTGTCGATTCTTAGCGGCAGTGGCGTAGCTATATGCATTGAAGGGTGGTAAACTGAACACCTTTCATCGAAATATTATATTATGTATATAGAAATTTATATTGTATATATAGATCAAAAATTATTTTTTAAATATGTATATTAAATTTTGAACACTCTTTACGAAATTTCCGATTTCGCCACCGTTTACCGGTAATACCATCATGGTATCATTCAGAAAGATTTTAAGTGTTTTAAGAGGGTCTTAGAGTTGGCTATATTTACCACATAGTATGAGGTAGGGGTGTTCATAAAACCTGAAAAACTGAACCAAACCGAAAAACAAACAAAATCGATCAAAATAACCGATACCTTTTGGTTTGGTTTGGTTTTAGTTTTGAATTTTAAAAACCGATCAAATTTGGTTTGGTTTTGATTTTAATCAAAAAATAATCGAAAAAACGGAACCAAACCGACTATAGAAGTGGCTATTTCAAATTTATTATTACACCTATATATATGTATATTTTTGTACAAAGTTTCTAAAATTTTATGGTATATGTTAATCGTTTTTGCCTTTACATTCTAGTTTGATCGGTAGTTTTCTTTTGCTAAGTATAAGAATCAATTTCATGTTAAAAATAATCTATTTTTAATTGAGTCCTTAAATTACTCATCACTATTTGATTCAATTATAATCAATATATCTTGGTAAATGAGAGATTTCTCAAAAGGCCAATTGATTTGATAGTGTTACACTGAAAATATAATCGCCGGAATATGTGTTTGGTAGCGTATGTCTTATATTTAAGAAAACACCGATAAATAATTGAATTTTTTTCGAAAAACCGACAAAACATATCTCAAGTTCTAGAGGTATGCACTCTATTTCATTGTAAGATTAATTTAGTTACAACTTTAATAAATAAATTACTTTTACATTAACTGAAAGTCCGAGGTACATGGGACAAAACTATATACGTGTAACTGCCTTAGCACAAAACATTTGGTAATGGAATAACATAGAGGACTATCGGATGGTTGAACTGAAAATGTTCCATCATTTAAGGGCCTCATACTAGGGTGGTTCATGGTTCGGTTTTGATCGATTTTTTCATAAAAAGAAATCAAACCCAGTAAGTCGGTTTTTTAAATATTAAAACCAAACAAAATCAATTAATTCAGTTTTATATTGCTTCGGTTTACAGAGGGACTACTGAAAAATAGTCCTATGGCAACGGGTCAATAACCGTTGCAATAGGTATCCAAACCGTTGCAACAGACATATGGCAACAGATCTGTGTGCGTTACGTCAGGCCGCGTGCTGATAGGTCTATTGCAACGGTTTTGTTCAACGGTTGTAAGAATGTTACATAGGCATTGCAATGGCTTAGAAAGCGTCGCCATTTGCCTGCCTATTGCAACGGTTATCTAGTCAAGTGGAACGGTTCAAATACGTTGCGATATTATTTTGTGCAATGATTATTGAGGCTATGGCAACGGTTATTTGGGGGCTTTGCAACATATATTTTTTCTATTTCCTTTGGTGGTATATTATATTAATTACTTGCCTATATAATAAAATATAACGCTAAAACTTATATAAATCTCGAAAGGAAACTACTCATCAACAAAATCATAATCTAAACCAACCAACTAGCATTATCCATAGATAAAAACAAATATACAATATTATTTGACAATTCAAGAGTTATAAAACATAAATTGCAAAAGTTTTATAACAAAAGATTGCTAGAATATCTAAGAGTCTAGCAACGATCAACCAATACTCTTAAGTAAGATATTCACTGCTTTCGTCTATCCTTTGTTCATTTGCTTCGCCTACAAAACAATCAAAAACAACTTAGCTGATTTGCTTATAAGAAATTAATTATACATAAAAGACAAAAAATAAAACGAAACTGGTTTAATAACTCAACCAAGCAATATTTCTTCTGGGTACTAAAGGAATTCGCTATGAAAGAATGCTTAAGTTTTCTTCTTTAAGTGTTACTTGGAAAAGGCCAGATGTATAAAATTCCCAAAGCATAAGTCATTCACTTGTAATAGTACCAAAAAAAATTCAACTGACTAAGTAAAAACAAGAAGCTTCATATCTCAATATAACTTTTTGTTCGCTCCTAAACTTAATAGTCCAAACGTTGAATTAATAACAACCCAAAACTAAAGCTTTGATAAAGATACAGTGCCTAATCAGAGATGGAAAAAGAATAAGCATAAAACTAGAAAATAGAAACTATAGTTGTGACATCAAGAAAAAGTGTCCTCTGCAGGAGGAACTACCAAAATTGGTAAAGCCCAAAATTATAAAATATTAGTTTTACCTTTTGTGAGCAATACGAAATAGATGCTTACTTCTATTTACTTAAACTTGTTAATGCAGATAAAGCATAAGGTGATAGTTTAGGAGTAAATTTAGACATAGTATACTTGAAATAGTATATATATATTTTCTTTCAATAAAATAGACTTAAAATATATTCATGCTAAATTAGACCTTGGCAGTAGACTTAAAAGTTAAACCACAAATCATGATAAGAAGATAAAGTTTTAGAAGTGAGTCAACAAATTGAGTGGAGTTTAAAATTTCTAGAAATACCTTAGCTCGGCTTGTACTTCTATCAATTTAATTGCTGCAACAAGTAATTCTGCAAAGGGCATTGCAGGACCAATCACTCTGCACAAATACAAAGAGATAGATGAAAGTGAGATTATTAATTAGAATGAGTTCACAAAAGAGGACATAAGTCATAAATAAAAGGAAAATTGTTATTTTTTCTCTTTTTTGGTCAAGAAGGAAAAGGATAATCTATGATTAAAGTGTACGAGAATTTTTCCGAAAATATTCTCACACCAAAAACCCAAAAAAAGAAATTAACGTAAAGCTCATTGTTCTGCTTGTTCTTCTTGTCTATAACATAAAGGAAAACTTCTTTATTTGGACCAGCCTGATTCATGTTTATATTTATTTCACTTAAAAGATAGCAAAAACTATTAGGATGAAGAAATAAGAAGCTTCAGTTTTTAACAACTGTGTCACCAAAGTTAGTCTAATAGACCACAATCGCAATATTGTAATTAATAGCAGGACAAGTTGTTACTAGCATACAAATAAAACTACAAAGGACAAGTTGTCGCATCATACAAATAATAGCTAAACCTGGGGAAAAGCTTATGACAGAATAGAAATAATATGGCATTCAAAATTCTAAACAGAAAAAAGATTCATGAATGTTTAATATTAAATAGATAACACAGCAAAATCAAGAGCCAACTTACTATTCTCATCCAATATGATACACTAGAAATATTTGAGGCTTGTTTTAGTTCATGGTCCAAGTGCATAAGCTGCATCTCCAATCAACTAATATTTTCTTTAAAATATTTCCTGGATAAGCACACTTGAAGAACAAAAGTTCTATTGTCTTTTTGAAATATTTTGGTAATTGTGTAAAGATCCTTACTTCTCATAGAACATCTGTGATGGTGAAGCCAATAATAGTAAAGATGTCAAGAATTCACTATTCATTTAGATAAACTAGAGTAGCAAATGAATCTTTTTAATTCAAATCAAGAAAATAGAGCCAGAATTTGTAAATACTCCAGCTGAGATAATTTTTTGAACGGGAATTGTTTCAATAGGCGAAGAAAATTTGAAATGAATATCTTAAGTGAAGCACCTAATAGAGGATTACTGTACTATGTCGGAAAAAATACATCTACCATCAACTCATCTTTACTTTCTCATTAACTGTTGGTCACCTCTAATAAAAATCCCCCCCTCCCCCTCTCAAACACACCCTGAGGAAATATTGGCACAAAACTCTTGTAATAATGTCCGCAAACCATGAACCAAGAGAGTTCATTTACTGCAAATTATTGTCAAACACTACAAGAAATCAGACTATTAGTGGCGACAAAAGTCGCGACCTTAGGGTTGCTACAAGTACAACCGTTAATGAATGTTTTTTGCGACGACTCCTTATGGTCACTACAAATAGTTAATAAATATGCCTTCCCACACAACAAATTTTAGGAAAGTCGCCACTGTATGACTACAATTAGTAGCGAATAATGCAATCGCCACTAAATCCTTTTATAGTTTCACTGGCAACTATAATCGCTACAATAGCTTTAGATTTAGTGGCAACCTTGATCGCCATAAATACTAATTGATTTTGTGGCAAGGTTCTGTCGCCACTGAAAACCTATTTTTTCAACAACTACAATGGCCAAATTATAATACATTTCTATCGAATTGCTACCAATATTTGAAGCATCCGAAATTATTCAACAACAAATAAAAACATATCTCAAGTCAAATATTATAAATACTTTCATGAATACAAAGTTAGTTAAATACATACTACACAATACTTCATTGTTCGTTGTCATTGTACGCATATACATACGACAAAAAAGAAAAAGTAGAATATTAAGTGTCTTCAAACTCCTCCTTGGTCAATGCCACTTGTGAATGTTTAAGAACATTGTCCCTGCTATTAAGAAAAAATAACACATGATTACTTTGACAATCTCTTAATTTAATGATGATAGTAAAAGGGGTGAACACACATCATTTAACTATTTATATTAGCTAATTAGCTAATTAGGAAAAGAACCTTTGATACCGAAAGGGCAATATAGGAAAAGCTACCAATATCAAATATATTAACAATTAGAAGTAGATTCATAGGCACCAGAAATGTACACTAACTTTTAAGAGCAACTCTAGAAGTGAAACAGAGATTAAAACAATTCAATTCAGCTTACTGGAGAAGTTTACATTTTGTAAGCTGATTAGAAAAAGATATAACTTTATTCACCCCTTCCACAATGCCATCGTTCCAAGTCTTAATGTCAGATTTTTCTTTAACTACCAAAACCGACCAAGTAGATTTTTTCTATCCATCATGAAAATCACCACAATGAACATAGACTTGAGACAGAAAACAGGCAATAAATCGAACACATTCTGGGAATCCATAAATTGTACAAATTTGGCAATAACATACAGACCCATCACTAGATTTGTCATCATCGCATCCATTCCACAATTTCATACCAAATTTCATGTGCTCATCCAAATTAAAAAATAAAATCGACATCAAACATAAAGCTCAAGAGTAGAAGTTTCCAAGAATCTTCAAAGAAATCCGACTTCTCTATTCAATAATACAATATTACCAGATTTGAAAAGGAAATCTAAACAAAATATGCAGTGTTAAACATCAAGCTTCTGCGACAAAAGTCTCTTAACACGGTTTAAAAATCAAAACTAACACACACATAAATAAGGATGAACGTTGAGAAATAAAATAGAAAGTGAGAATACAAAGAAAATAAAAGTTCTCCAAATCGCGAACCTCAGAGGAAATGAGGGAAATACTAGGCGTATCGAAGATATGCAAGTTCCTCTCCAAAGATAAATTGTTTGCTTCCATCTTCAACTTTCATCTCTCAACTCGGAATCTTCTTCAACAGCCCCGATCTGAGTTATATTGAGAGAAGGTGGGATCTGAATGACACTCACAACAACCAATAAGAGTTTCAAGAGAAGGGGCAAAAGGGATTTGGTAAATAGAGGGTTTTAAATGGCCATTACAGCTCTAGGGTTTTGACAGAAAGAGGAGAAGGATTTGGGTAAATGGCCATCTTCAACTTTTTTAATTTACGACAAAGAATCAGAGGCAACTCAATCGCCTCAATTGACCTTTTGTAGCAACTGTTGATTGGCCGCTACAAATGCTTCTTCAGCAAAAATTTTATTCTGGGAGGAATTTAAAAATTAATGTATATTAGAAGCGACTTTAATCAGTCGCCACTAAAAGTTTACTTTCTGTAACGACTACAGATGTCGCTACTATAGATATCACTATTTGTGGCGACTTCTTCAAGTCGCAGCTAAAACCATACTAATAGTGTCAACTGAAGTGGTCGCTACTGAAAGTCGCTACAGAAAACCTAATTTCTTGTAGTGAAATATGGTTTATTTGGTCCTCCTTCCCACTTTTTATGTCTTATCATATTGAAGTTTTTAAGTATAACTAATTACAAAAATCCCTCATATGCATGACGTGACAAAATAGACGCTAGAGACTGTCCAACGTCTGAGTTTTAGGCTTTCTTTCTACCGCAAGAGCAGTTATAAGGTTTCAAATGTCTCCAATATATGATCTATTACAACGGTTATATGACCGTTGCAAAACAACTGTTGCCATAGGTCCAATTTCTGGTAGTGAGATTTTGCTACTATTGAAGGCTGAAGTCATGTGTAATGGGCATTGAGCAACTTTTGAGCACAAAATGAGTATCTTTAATCCTTTTATGAGCTATCTTCTCGAAATTAGCATTCACCTGAATTTCATGCTGAGGCTGCCATATACACTTAGTCTGCAATTAAAATAAAAGTTAGACGAATGATAGAATCCATGCCCGCTTGAGAAATAGAATTATCTAATTAAATATTTAGTAATCTAACTGCAACAGACAACTTGGAATGCATTGCGCCTTCATAAAGTGGATAACTAGCTTCCTCTAACGGCATGAAGAAGCTCTTAGCCTCATCATTTGGTTCGGATTGTGTCAACATCTCAAAAGCATCCCTCATTATTTCATTAAATCTAGAATTTTCAACATTAATATTTCCCGTTATGGGAATACCTTCTTCACCACCAAAATAGTTCTGAAAATAAACATTATCTACACTAGCATGACTCTTTCCATGAACAGTCCACACATAATAATTTTCATTAAACCTCTTATACAGATGAATAGTAACAATATCGGGACCCAATAAATTAACATACTTGCATTTCACACAAGGGCACCTAATCCTCCCTTCAATAAGTAAATGATCAAGTGTCTTTGCTTTAGCAGTAAAGCGAGCAACCCCTTCTATAAATTTATCCTGCAACCCCGTACGATTCAGATGATTCCTATTATACATCCATCTACGTTACCCAAATTTCATCTACACAAAAATGTTAAATATTATTTCATTTAAAGGTTCTTATTTTGAATGGTTAAAAAGCATTACGCAGTAAGTTAATTTTTAATCATCCAATTTAAAAGAATTTAATTTTAAAGGCTTCTATTTGTATAGGTATAAAAGTAAAAATATTAGCTTAGTGTTACCTATCCTCTTGTCAGATATCTCTTTTACTAAAGTGATTGTGATTCATTAGATCGTGCTTCATCAAATTTCATCAACTATTATTTTTATTACTATCCTTTATGAATATTTTTACTAAGAGGAAGAGAGATAAAAGGAAAACTAAAAGTCTATAAGGTTGCTCTCAATCTTGATTCCAACTACAACCGATGAGTTTTAAATTTATAACCCAACTAAGCAACTTTCAGGTGTTCTATTAGAACTACAAAATATTTATGCGAAATACAAAATTTAATTGTGCTATGAAAAATATATAATTTTTCACACAACTAATCAATTTTATGATTTCAAAACAAATAAATCATTAAATATACTAAGAGAAATACAAAATTGAAAATCAAGCTATTTTCTATCATAAATTTCTAAATACTTGAATAAATTTAATAAAAAATTTACTAACATTGCAATCGGACCACTACAACACCGCTACTAAGTGTAGACGAAGACAATGTCGCCGGAGTCCACCGCCGCCGCTGCTGCTGCCCGCTCTGTCCACCTACTAAAATAAATTGAAAAAAGGAAAATGAGAAGAGGAGGAGAGGACGAGGGATAGAGAGAAGGAGAGCAAGATTTACATTACCTTTGTCTTCAATGGCACCTGCCGTGGAGGGTTCCACCGTGGGGCGAAGGAGCTGGGAGGAGAGGGAAACAGAAAGAGTGAAAGAGACGAAATAAGACAATTTTGGGGGTATTTTAAAAAGATTTGCGACCGATCGGTCGCAAATATTAATTTAATATTTAATTTTTTCGACCAAAATAGCCGCACAGGTGGGTCAACGAAGTCAAAGGTGTCATGTGGCAATTAATTATATTTTGCGACCGATTCGGTCGCAATTTTTAATTTTTATTTTTTATGTTTCAACAAAAATGGTCGGAAACCTCGCAAAAAACTTTTGCAGTTTTATCCGTCAATTTTTTCGACGGACCCAGTCATAGTGTCAGCATGTTGGCGGTCGGAAAACTGTCATTTTCTAGTAGTGCATGTCTTTAACTTGTGTCTATGACATGCATCTCTCTTGGATTGTTTTTCGGCAGTGACTCTATCTTTCTCAATTGTGTATGATTACAATGTGTGGAGGTTGTGATAAATTTTGAGAAAATATTGTAGATTTGACTAAGATCCAACGTAAAACAACAGTAGTATTATTCTCTGTTTTTGAAAAAAAAACGACAATGAAACGATAACAGAGTCAAATTATCTAATTTTTATTTTACATTTTCAATATGATACTATTTTCATATTTTGGAATTAAAAATATTTTTCCCTGTACCTTAAATTAAAGGGCCTCTAAAAAGATTTGAAAGAAGTAGAGAGACTAGAGAGAAACTCTCCCAGCGCACGATACGCTAGGGTTTGCTAACATGCTGTTTAACCCAAAAAATAGTTTTCAAGGTCAAAGCAATAATTTTATATGACGGGCAACAAGCAACCGATGCAATCCGAAAGATATAATTTTTTGTTAATTAAACGTCATAGAGAAGTGAAAAATACATTCAATAAAAGATAATATAATAAAAATAAAGCAGAGAAGAAATAATTCTTATTGAATGATTCTTGATAGGATGTTGAGCCGAACATAGCTTGAAGGGCCGAACTATGGCTAACTTGGGAGCAAGATGCTATGATTTACAATTTATATAATTGTAGATAAGAAAATTAGATTCCCTCGTGGTGATAAAAGTGTGTCGATTTAGAGGGCTAAATCTAAATAACCATTCTCCTTGAATTATGGGTCCATTATGAGCATTTACTCAATCCATCCGTTACTTTTGGAAGACTTGTAACATATGTGTAAATGCTGAAATTCCGTAACTGACGAGTTAATTCTGTAACTGAAGTGTTAATTCCATAACTGATGATTTAATTCTATAATTGATGTGTCACAACCCAAAATCCCACCACAGGAGTCGTGATGGCACATAATCTCTAAGATTAGGTAAGCTGATTTCCATTGCATTTTTGAAGCCATTTATTTTTAATTAAATAAGTAACCAAAACTAACAGCGGAAATAATTACAATATACAACCTCCCAAGACTGGTAGTACTGAGTCACAAACTCTAACTGAATACATAGAATGATCACGAGGACCGAAATACAATACTGTTTGATTACAAGTTAACAATACAATGAAATGAAATGACTCCAAGGGACTGCGACGACCAAGCAACTCTACCTTGAATCCATACGGTCTCGCTTTAACTCTGCTCAAGTCCGTTATCTTCAATACCTGGCTCTGCACAAAAATGTGCAGAAGTATAGAGTGAGCATACCACGGCGGTGCCCAGTAAGTATCAAGACTAACATCAATGGAGTAGAGACGAGGTACAGTCAAGACACTCACTAGTCTAATAACCTGTGCAATATAATATACAAAATAATAAAAAATAAATAATAATAAAGGTAGGATAAAACAACCAGTGATATGCACAACAGACAACAAGAATACCATTAATATCACTCAACAATTAATAAACACAATTACATCCAATTAAATCAAGCCCTTCAAATAAATATCTTTCATATAGTTCTTCGAGATAACTCTCTTTCAAATATAATTTTCTCAAATAATTATTTTTCAAATATAATTCTTTGAATAAATCTTTTCTAAGTAAAAATCCTTCCAAATAAATATTTTGAATATAATTTTTTCAATTAAAAAGTCACCACGTGACATCTCATTTCAAAATCATCAAAATACGGGTCTCAGCCCATTTTCATATTTTTTGTAAATACGGGTCTCAGCCCATTTTCATATTTTCACGGCACCTCGTACCCATAATTAAATCATCATATTTGCCCGGCACCTCGTGCCCTCATTTCATATCACAACTGCACGGACAATTCACGTGCCAAATATCATTATCATTTCATCACAGTACCTCGTGCCCATATTTTATATCATAACTGCACGGACAATTCACTTGCCAATATCTCCATCTCATATCACAATTCACAGCACCTCGTGCCGACATTTCATTTTATAAACCAACTGGCAATAGCTACAGGCTCCCAATTTCAACATAAATCAGATTATTATCAATTTACTAACAACAAGACAAGTTGCACAAGGTATAAAATAAACACAAGAAAATCACAACATCATATAAAAATTGTCAACACCACAACCCCACATCATCACATATCGTCCCTGACAATAGCTACCCTTATCGCTCTTATTGCCACCCTTATCGCTCCTATAGCCACCCTTATCGCTCCGCCCAAACAATATCAATAGCCAGCAAACACAACAGTGAAATTCCACCCTTATAACCACATAATATCAACAGTGAAATGCCACCTTTATCTCCCCAAAATAACAACTTACACAACACAATAATTTACACGGAAAATTATCACAACAACATAACAAAAATCAATTCATATCACAATTTGCCCAATGGCCACAACCAAATTTCAAAGCTACAACCAAGTCAATTAATTTCACAGCAAATAGCCAAATGATTCACACAATATGTACAACACCCAAAAATAATCAATGGAGATAGAAATTACTCAACATAAAGCAAAGTCTTCATAAAGGATCAAATTTTTAATAATTATATAAACACCTCTTCTTAAGCTCATTTAATTAATTATTTGCAGAAGAAAAAATCCAAAATGAAATTAAATTCCAATAATTATCAAGCCAGCAAATTCACAAAATTTCATAAATAATCAAATAACAATCACATCACATTGTCATATAACAACAGTGTCGACAACAAGGGTTTAGGCACGACAAGTAGATGATTAAGTATATGCCAACAATTATCCAATTTACTACACAATATGCTCAAGACTTTAACTCAATAAAATTTGCACATATAAACCAAGTACGTACTCGTCACCTCGCGTACATGGTTTTCAATTACCCGAGTTGCACATAAGACTCAATGCCTAAGGGGAATTTCTCACACTCGAAGTTAAGCAAAACACTTACCTTTTGAAGTTAGGCCGATATTCCAAAATAGCTTTCTTGCTTGAATCGACCTCCGGACAGCTCAAATCTAACCAAATTAATTGTATAACTCCATTAAAATTCGTCGGAAATAATTTCGGATAATAATACGTTGATTTTAAAATTTATTCCAAAAAGTCAACAAAAGTCAACACGGGACCCGCCTCTCGGAACCCGACATAATTTTCATGAAATCCGAACACCCATTCTGATACGAGTTCAACCATACCAATTTTATCATATTCGAATAAAAACTCGACTTCCAAATCTTAAATTTTCATTTTTGGAAGATTTTACAAAAATATTAATTTTTCCTCCATTAAATCTGAATTAAATGATGGATTCAAAGACATAATCATGAAAATTAATCAAAACTGGATGAGAATCACTTATCCCAAACACCCACGCAAGAATCTCTCCAAAAATCACCTTCTGCCGAGCTCCAAATTAAATTTTGAGTTATGAACTCAAACCCCCATTTTTGGGACTTTTAATTCTGCCGAGATAGGCCTTCTTCGCTTTCACGACCATTGCTTCGCGTTCGCGAAGGACAAAAACTCGCTGCCTCAATTTTTTCTTCGCGTTCGCGTTACAAACGTCGCGTTCGCGAAGGCCTGTCGTGCATATCATCGCGTTAGCACTCAAGCTCTCGCGTTCGCGATGCACTCAGGTCATACTGCTTCGCGTTCGTGAAGGCTGATGACTCCAGGCCCAGTCCCCTCCTTCCTTCTACGCGTTCGCGACTGGCCCCTCGCGTTCGCATAGGTTCTTCAGGCATACCTTCGCGTTCGCGAAGGCTAAATTTCAGCAGCCTCAAAACTCTTCTTTGCGTTCGCGTGACTCTCTTCGCGTTCGCGAAGAAGGAAGTCAGATACCAAATATAGCAGTTCTGAAACAACCCGAAATGATCTGAAACCACCCCGAAACACACCCGAGGCCCCCGGGACCTCAACCAAATACACCAACAAGTCCGAAAATATCATACGAACTTAGTCAAATTCTCAAATCACCAAAACAACATCAAAACGATGAATCGCACCCCAAATCAAAATCTATGAATTTTGAACTTTCAAATTCTATAACTTGTGCCGAAACACATCAAATCAATCCGGAATGACTTCAAGTTTTGTAGGAAAGTCCCAAATAACATAACGGAGTTGTTCTAACTCTCGGAATCGCATTCTGACCCCGATATCAAAAAGTCAACCCCCCGGTCAAACTTTTTAAAAATTTGACTTTCGCCATTTCAAGCCTAAATTGGCTACAGACCTCAGATTCACGGTCCGGACACGCTCCTAAGTCCAAAATCACCCAACGAAACCAACATAACTCTATTCCGAAGTTGTCTTCATACAGTTCCGACTACGGTAAAAATCCTTAGGCTTAAGCTTCCATCTCAAGGACTAAGTGTCCAAAATCTCTCCGAATCATCCGTAAATCAAACTCGACCACACAAGCAGGTCATAATACATATTGCGAGGCTGCTATAGACCTTAAGTCACTGAACGGGGCATAAATTCTTAAAACGATAAGTCGGGTCGTTACATTCTCCACCTCTTAAACAAACGTTCGTCCTCGAACGTTCTAAGAATTATTCTGAGGTTACCGAGTTGATAAGTTTACTTTTACACATAAACTCACGGTTGATTCCACGTTACCACATTTGAGATAAGCCCGACAACATCATCTCACTTGAGATTATTTCTTTTATCCATATTTGTAAACTTTAAGATCAATTCCTTACACTCCAAACATTTCAAAAGGTCTGATTTTCACAACAACGCACGGTATTAGTCTCAACTGGCTATATCAACTCGTGCCTACGCACGCATCAATTTTCTTGATAGTGTTGAAGTACTTCAAATTTTTTTCTGGGGTGTTACATTCTTCCCCGCTTAGGATTATTCGTCCTCAAACACATAACATAATTTATCTCTTCTTTCACCCATATCAATCTCCCAATTTGTTTTTTCTAACTCCCAAACTTTTCAGAAATTTCAGCAGAAACTCTCCTGTAATTGGGCCTATCCACCTGCCAGAGTAACACCCAAACAACTCCTAATAATATATCCACAACCCAATAAAATACCACAGGATATATATCTATAACATTAATCTCAGCATTGCCTTATCATAATGATATCAAGACATAAAGCACATCATATGTATGCTCATCACCACATCTCTGGTCTTAAAAGTTATTCATAATTAATTCCAGCATCATCAATTAATCTCATATTAACCATCACCTCATTTCGAATTTTCACAATACTGACAACAGAATGTGAGGCATGAAGACCTCATGATTACTTACTCGGATTAATGAGTCATATTTAACACCACCTGGGCACTCACCTCATAGGCTAAAACTCAATGTTTACAGCACAAAAATGGCTAAATATGAACAGAAAAATATACAAGAATTATCAAATAAGCCCAACAGGTATGACTCCCTATTAATATAATTGTACAAATTAATTTCACAAGAAATATTTTTTAAACTCATAAATATTTTACCACAAGGACCTCATCCTTACATAACTTCCATCGCGGCTTGTAACCCGGTTTAAATATTTCACATCATGTAAAACAAATGTGAGGATCTCGTCCTCAAATCCGAATCACAATTTTATTGCACATTGTGCCAACTGAAATTTTCAATTTTCTTTATTTCTTCTTTTCAATATATTTCATAAACAATTTTCACAACATATAATGAACCCTCATACCGGTAGGGTGTATAATTCATAAAAATTGGAATTAACTATTCTGAAACACATTAAACCCACTGTATTGAATAATAAATTTTTGCTTTTGGACTTATAGCCTTCAATGGTGCATAAAAATAAAGTGATAGACACAGACTCACATCTTTAAATCTCCAAACAGGGATACACATATAAGTGGGTCACAAATTTATGAAGCTCACCCATAAGTGGAGCATAATAGAAGGATTAACCTCAATATTCAGAACAAAATCAAATTAAGAAAAATATCCTTTTATAATAAAAATCAGGATTGTACCTGTAACGACACCATCTGGTGTATTGGCCTCAGCCAAATCATAGTGATTAAATCAACGGGTCGGGCCTCCACCTCTTAGGCGCCACTACCCGCCTGTCCTCCACCTCTAGCTGACTGTGCATGTGAAGTATCAACTGGAATAAAGCTTGTAGCTGGAGTGTTCTGATGAAATCCACCCCTCCTAAGTCTGGGATAATCTCTCATGATATGCCTAGTATCACCACACTCATAACAACCCCTCTGAGGTCGCGGATGCTCGTACTGAGTCTGTGCCGAATAACTGGAATAACCACTGTAAGAATCTCGTGTCGGTGGTGCACTATAAACTGGAGCACCCCGAGTAATCTGATGTGCGGACTGAGCTGGCCGACTGCTCGAGCCTACGCTATAATGGGTTCTAGCTGAAGAGTAAAATCCATTGAACCCTCCAGATCTTCGAGACCTTTTGGCCTCCTTAGACTCCCCTTCCTCGCCTAAAACACCCTCAATCTTCCTTGCAATCTCCACTACTTGCTGAAATGAAGCATCAGTTTGCAATTCTCGAGCCATGCATATTTTAATATCATAATCGAGCCCTCAATGAATCTGCGGACCCGTTCTCTGATTGTAGGAACTAAGATAGGTGCATGACAGGCTAACTCACTGAACCTGATAGCATATTCTGACACTGTTATAGTGCCCTGACGTAACCGTTCAAACTCTGTGCGCCACGCATCTCGAAGAGTCTGGGGACCAAATTCTTTCAAGAACATTTCCGAAAATTGAGCCCAAGTTGGTGGTGTGGCATCAGCTGGTCTACCTTCTTCATAGATTTGTCACCACCGATACGCTACGCCTGATAGTTGAAATGTAGTAAAGGCAACTCCGCTCACCTCTACAATACCCATGGTGCAGAGAATACAGTGACAATTTTCTAGAAATTCTTAGCCATCCTCTGCAGCAGTGCCACTGAAAGTTGGTGGATCGTATTTCTTAAACCTTTCAAGTTTCCTTTGTTCTTCTTATGATGCCTCGGGCCTGACCTCAAGCCGAACCGGAATAACAGGTTGTACCGGTACTACACCTGGAACCTTTCCAACGTGAACTTGCTGCTCTGGAGTTGTGGTAGGAGTTTGAGCTACTCCCCTAATCTGCGGAATGTTTGGTGCAACAGAGATCAATCCCACCTGAGTTAATGTACTAAACATACTCAGGAACTGTGCTAAAGTCTCCTGAAGTCCTGGGGTAACAACAGGTGCTTCTAGTACCTGTCCCCCAACTGGAGCTACTAGTGGTTCCTCAACTGTTATTCTGACAGGTGCTCTAGTCGTAGCACGTGCCCTTCCTCGACCTCTACCTAGGCCCCGACCTCTTGCAGCCCTAGCAGTATGTGCGGATGCCTGCTCAGCTAACCCAGTAGCATGTGTCCTCACCATCTGTGAGAGAATGGAGATACAAAGGTTCAAATTTCAAAATCAACAAATTCCGCACGACAGGAATGAAAGAAATAGAAATTTCCTAATAGTTTTGTAGCCTCTCGAAGATAAGTACAGACGTCTCCGTACCGATCCGCAAGACTCTACTAGACTCGTTCGTGACTCGTAGAACCTATGAACCTAGAGCTCTGATACCAACTTGTCACGATCCAAAATACCACCACAGGAGTCGTGATGGCACCTAGTCTCTAAGACTAGGTAAGCCGATTTTCATTGCATTTTTGAAGCCATTCTTTTTTTTGAATAACATAAGTAACCAAAACTAACAGCGGAAATAATTACAATATACAACCTCCCAAGACTGGTAGTACTGAGTCACGAACTCTAACTGAATACATAGAATGATCACGAGGACCGAATATATAATATTGTTTGATTACAAGTTAACAGTACAATGAAATGAAAGGACTCCAATGACTACGACGACCAAGCAGCTCTACCTTAAATCCTTACGATCTCGCTTTAACTCTGCTCAAGTCCGTTATCTTCAATACCTGGCTCTGCACAAAAATGTACAGAAGTGTAGAGTGAGCACACCACAGCGGTGCCCAGTAAGTATCAAGACTAACCTCAATGGAGTAGAGACGAGGTACATTCAAGACACTCACTAGTCTAATAACATGTGCAATATAATATACAAAATAATAGAAAACAAATAATAATAAAGGCAGGATAAAACAACCATTGATATGCACAACAGACAACAAGAATACCATTAATATTACTCAACAATTAATAAATATAATTACACTCAATTAAATCAAGTCCTTCAAATAAATGTCTTTCACATAGTTTTTTCAGATAACTCTCTTTCAAATATAATTTTCTCAAATAATTATTTTTCAAATATAATTCTTTCAATAAATCGTTTCTAAGTAAAAATCCTTCCAAATAAATATTTTGAATATAATTCTTTCAATTAAAAATTCACCACGTGACACCTCATTTCAAAATCATCAAAATACGGGTCTCAGCCCATTTTTATATTTTTCGTAAATACGGGTCTCAGTCTATTTTTATATTTTCACGGCACCTCGTGCCCATAATTAAATCATCATACTTGCTCGGCACCTCGTGCCCTCATTTCATATCACAACTTCACGGACAATTCACGTTCCAAATATCATTATCATTTCATCACAGTACCTCGTGCCCACATTTTATATCACAACTGTACGGACAATTCACGTGCCAATATCCTCATCTCATATCACAATTCACGGAACCTCGTGCCCACATTTTATTTTATAAACCGTCCGACAATAGCCACAGGCTCTCAATTTCATCATAAATCAGATTATTATCAATTTACTAACAACAAGACAAGTTGCAGAAGGTATAAAAATAAATACACGAAAATCACAACATCACATGAAAATTGTCAATACCACAACCCCACATTATCACATATCGTCCCTGACAATAGCCACCCTTATCGCTCCTATTGCCACCCTTATCGCTCCGCCCAGACAATATCAATAGCGACCCTTATCGCTCCTATTTCCACCCTTATCGCTCTATAGCCACCCTTATCGCTCCGTCCAGACAATATCAATAGCCAACAAACACAACAGTGAAATACCACCCTTATAACCACATAATATCAACGGTAAAATGCCACTCTTATCTCCCCAAAATAATAACTCACACAATATAACAATTTATACGGGAAATTATCACAACAACATAACAAAAATCAATTCATATCATAATTTGCCCAATGGCCACAACCAAATTTCAAAGCTACAACCAAGTCAATTAATTTTACAGCAAATAGCCAAATGATCCACACAATGTGTACAACACCAAAAACAATCAATATAGATAGAAATTACTCAACATAAAGCAAAGTCTTCATAAAAGATCAAATTTTCAATAATTATATAAACACCTCTTCTTAAGCTCATTTAAATAATTATTTGCAGAGGAGAAATAAAATATTTTACAAGGGGAGGAAAGAGCTTCCGAGGATAGTTAGAGTAATCCCGAACCAATCCTCAACCTACTCAATTTCGTCTCCAAGCTAGATGTTATTTTCATTATCATGGCGGATGATAGAGAGAGTTCTCTGATTTGAGAAAGATATAAGTACTGCAAATTTAAGTATTGTAATCACGTTTGTATAGACATCATTTAGTACTTTAGGGAATTTATCCGAGTACTAATTTTTTTTGGCACTTTAAAAATTTATTTGAGTGCTCATATTTAGTCTTGTAGACTTAAAATATATATTTAAATGCATCGTTACATGTGAGATGTCTTAAAGTTACACATTTGGGTGTCTAACTTTTAAATAAAAAAGGACTCTTTTATTTATATTTAAACGCTACGAAGAGGATGTCTCCTTTTCATTCAGGCATAAAATATGATCAATTGATTTGAGTAGACTTTTAGTCTGAGGGAGTATTAATCCCGATAGGATTTACGGGATTATTGACCCCATTAAGATTTACGGGAGTATTGATCCCAGTAAGACATTGATTCTGAGGGAATATTGATCCTAAATAAATATATATCTTAGTAGATTTATCCTGAAGAGACCTTTAATATGATTGGATTTTGAATCCAAATTGGAATATATGAACATACTTCCAAGTAGAGAGGGACACATGTCCGAAATAATATTTGAGATTTTCCTTAATATACACAGAATAATTGATCTGAGTAATAATACAATTAGCCATTAAGAAAGGCTTATATATTTAACTTGAATGGTCATTGTTGGACTGAATATAAGTCACGTATTTGTTCAAAGTGAACTTTATTCTGGTGGCATATTTTCTCATAACTTTGCTGACATGTGTCGACATTTAATAGACTCACGTGGCGAGTCTATTTTTTACTAATACAGATAGTCTCCCCACTTTTCGGTCACTCAATGTGATATGACCGGGAAGTGGAAGATTTTATCTTTTCTACCTTTGCCGCTGCCTCATTAAAAACCTTGCTAGAAACACCCAATAGGGATAAAAACCAGGCGAAGGAAAAAAAGTGCAGAGCTTAGGAATTCAGATGACAACTTCGTCGCTTATTTTCCTTTCGTTAATGATCGGTTGGTACTGAAAAAGTATCACTACCATAGAAAGCTTGATCTCAGACTTTTAACGTTTATCTGGAAGTTTTAATCTTTGAGTTTTGACTCTTGAATTTTTAGTTGTACCCAAAACTTTTATAACCTCACAGTCTTAGAGACCGGAGATGTTAATAACTAGGAAATTTGTACTTTTGGTTTGGATAAAGTCTATGAATTAATGCATCTGGTTAACTTTATGATCGGGACATCTAGTCATTAGCCATTTGATTTGTTGACTTTAGAAGAAGAGTACTATGGGTACTGATTCTAGAGAGTGTCCTTGCATGTCTTCCAAATAAAATATTTTACAAGGGGAGGAAAGAGCTTCCGAGGATAGTCAGAGTAATCCCGAACCAATCCTCAACCTACTCAGTTTTGTCTCTAAGCTAGATGTTATTTTCATTATCATGGCGGATGATAGAGAGAGTTCTCTGATTTGAGAAAGATATAAATACTGTAAATTTAAGTACTGTAATCACGTTTGTATAGATATCATTTAGTACTTTAGGGAATTTATCCGAGTATTAATTTTTCTTGGCTTTTTAAAAATTTATTTGAGTGCTTATATTTAGTCTTGTAGACTTAAAATATATATTTGGATGCATCGCTACAAGTGTGATGTCTTAAATTTGCACCTTTGGGTGTCTAACTTTTAAATAAAAAAAAGGCCCTTTTATATATTTTAAACGCTATGAAGAGGACGTCTCCTTTTCATTCAGGCGTAAAACAGGATCGATTGATCTGAATAGACTTTTAGTCTGAGGGAGTATTAATCCTGGTAGGATTTACAGGAGTATTGACCCCATTAAGATTTACGGGAGTATTGATCCCAGTAAGACATTGAGTCTGAGGGAATTTTGATCCCAAATAAATATATATCTTAGTAGATTTATCCTGAAGAGACATTTAATCTGATTGAATTTTGAATCCAAATTGGAGTATATCAACATACTTCCAAGTAGAGAGGGACACATGTCCGAAATAATATTTGAGATTTTTATTAATATACACAGAATAATTGATCTGAGTAATAGTACAATTAGCCATTAAGAAAGGCTTATATATTTAACTTGAATGGTCATTGTTGGACCGAATATGAGTCACGTGTTTGTTCAAAGTGAACTTTATTCTGGTGGAATATTTTCATATATCTATCTTGATTTGGATATAAAACTCTCGTTTTTTATCGTGGGATTGTTGACTCTGACATAGAGTTCTCGATCTTTTTTGTGTACGTGTAGTATATGTATTTTTGAAGAACTCATACAACACTGTTTGAAGTGTTTATTCTTGATATGAGCAAGACAACTAACTGAGTTGAGATTGTGGTAAGTAATGTCGGAATACTCTTAGGAACTCTATCTCCCAAGGTAATTGATTGTTTGTATCACTTCTTATAATATTAGGTCAAATTGACTAATGTTCAAGTATAAGTAATCTCCCTAGTGTTCGAATTATGAGGTATGAGAACTCAAACACTTGAATCATAATTGGACAGTCCCGACTATAATAGTACTTGATAGGATAGCTAGTTTCGATGTTGATGGACTTTCAAATGGTCCAATTCCAACATAGGGACGGTACCAGAGCTCTTTTTATCAAATATTATTTACTCTGGCCGGAAACTACGGAGGTTCCAAAATATTGTCGAGGATCATGCCATATCTTGATTTGAGCTATTCATACTAGCTTTGATGAGTTTTCGATTTAAAGCCTTATTATCGGAGTAATTTTTACTGCTTTCTTTATAAATTTCTCGCATCATATATTTTGTTTGTCTTGTCCATGTGACATTTTAGCTTTGGGACCCTTGAATATTCTCAAATATAACTCTCCTTCAACAAGGCAGTACGAGATGAGACACACTCAAAGTTGTCGAAAGCGTGCTTGTCTGTGGGTAAAGTTCTATTCTACAAGTAATCAATGAATTTATTATGCCAAAATTAAATTACTCGAACTTACCTCATTTTCATTCTAATTGATGATAGATCAGGGATCGCCCAAATAAGGGATGACTCGATCCCGAGATTGTTTGACCCAAAAATGATATTTCTCAATAAGAGCCCAGAGTTGCTTCTGGAGTCGGTGATATCAGTAGTTGATCTTTGACTAGCACATCCGACTCGATTTTCTTGGGCTGCATAGTTTTCTTGGATCTGATCAATCATTAAACCAATATTTTTGCTCTGAGTCCCCTAGCTAATTCAAGCCCTATAGCATGTGCTTAATACTCATATTTGTTGTTAGTAATAAAATAACTTTTATGAATTATTTAACTACTTTTCCTAATAGGCATTAAGTATTGTCTCTAACTCGAGACTTTTAATACTTGTGGACCTAATTGTGTAGAAGGTCCAAATTTCGAGTTTATCCCAAAAATAACATATAATTTCTTTTCAACTTCGGGTAATATGTTCAAGCTAAGATTAATCATGAAATATGCTAAACTTGTGATTTTATAGTCGTACGTGGTTGATAAATAATATCATATTTCCTAAGTTCGACTACTCATTTAGCTAGCCTTCCTGACATTTCACGTTTATGCAAAATATTGAGTAATGAAAATATAGTGACTACGGGAATTGAATGACATTGAATATAAAGCCTTAGATTTAGGGCAGCTGCAATTAATGCCAAACTTCTCAAAATATAGATATGTAGTTTCCGTATCTAAGAGCATTTTATAATAGATGGGAGAATGTGTACCTTTATCTTGTTGAATTAAGATTGCATTTACCGAGACATCCGAGACAATTTGGTATACCAACAATCATCTTTCTCGTCGGAATTTTGAAAGTAATAATGGGTTGATGTTTGTTAGCGAGTCCAAATGATTCGAATTTTCTGACTAAACCGACCTTTCGAAGTTTTGTAACTTTATCTTTTATTATTTAACTCCAGTTTCTTCTTTTGCTCGACCGGATTATACCGCGGGTCAATATTGAGCATACAAACTATTATCTCCGGTGGTATACCTGTTATGTTAGCATGGGGGGCAAGTAAAGTAATTTGCGTTAGCACGTAAAATTTTAATCAACTTACCTTTAAATTCGATGTCGAGACGCGACTAACGTAAACCTTCCTATTTGGGAAGTCAATAATAGTTTCTAGTTCTTCAGCATTTGACCTTGTGGCTTCTAATTTCTTCGGTTAAATGATTATTTCCGAAAATATTTGTCTGATTGTTCATGGTTATTAATGAACCTTCTTCCTCGTAATCTTTAATTATTCATCTCGCAACTATCTTTTCTTTTCCATTTGTCAAGTGCGGTATCTTTGTAAGCAATTCCCTGGGTGTTTTACCCATGCTTTTTCTAACCTTTATTTTTCTCCTGTGGAATTTTATAATTTTGTAAGGTGATTCCTTACCTGTTTGGGAAGGTCCGGGTCTTTTTCAGCATGTGAAGAAAATCTCGTATCTCTTTGCTCAGACCTTTTTTTTCGATTTCTGCGTGTAGATTCGGATCACCCAAGAACCACTCTGTTGGGTCTTCGAACCTATTTTTGACTTTCGATTGAACCTCTGTGCCTTCCTTTATTTGAAGCTCAGTGCTGTAACAGTTATAAATATTATTCTCGTGGGATGGTTGGATATTCTCGGAGGTGTTCTATATGCACGTTCTGTTCCTTGATCTGTTTCTGTAAAGTTAGAACTAAATTTGCAAGTTAAAATTACCTGATGTATCTAAACCTTATGTTTCGGTACTGTTTGGCGCAGATTCTTTTTAATCAGTTCAGGCTACTAATAGTTGCGGTACCAATATACCAATGTACATTCTCCATTTTTATCTGCTTGTTGCTTACTTATCATTATCATGGCTATTATTCCCTTTTTATCATGATAAAGTCATCTCCAACTTGGTTGTCCTCAACTGTGTTGATTGACAAATTTCGGCCATGAAGAAGGTTTAAACTGAAAACAAGTGAATATTAACAAAAATTGGTAGTATCTTTGGATGAATAGCAAATTTGCTTGAGTTCCCGGTAACGGAACCAAAATGTTTAACCCAAAAAATAGTTTTCAAGGTCAAAGCAATAATTTTATATGACGGGCCACCACTACAATATTATGCATTTACAGCTACAAAATATATTGTAGCTGAATATGAAAATTCTGTGGCTAAACACTTTAGCCACAATATTTTTTTTCGTAGCATTCGTAGCAAGAAGTAGCGTAACTAAAAGTTAGCTACAGACTTTACATGGTTCGTGGCTAAGGACTAATATTTATTGCTACGAATATTTTTGGTATTGTAGCAATATTAACAGAACTTTTTTGCCACAAAATATATACCTATAGCAAAAACTCTTATTTTTTTGCCACGACAAATAAACTCTGTAGCAGTCTCTATGTTGTAGCCACAAGGTGTTTTATCGTGGCAAAATAATTAATTTGTTTGCTACGAAAATTTATATGTTGTGGCTATTTTTATACCTCAGTCTCGTGGCAACTGTTCTTTTATTTAGCTACGAGTTCAAAAATTTATAGCTATAATTGAAGTATTTGCCACAAACTTTTTGGTATGTAACTAAGAATTCATTCTTTTTGCCATAAAATATATAGAATTAAAGCTATCGTTTAATCATTTGCTACGGAAAGTTAAAAAATTAACCATCAATTATATATATATGTGTAGCCCCGAATTCTAAATTTCTATTGCTATAATTGAAGAATTTGCTTCAAAATAATTGGTCACAAGAATTTTATCCTGCAGCTAAAATTTCAAATATTTTAGATTCCAAAATAGATACATATAAGAATTGTTACAATGTAGCTAAGAACACGATACGCAAGTCTTCTACAACACCATCTTGCTTGAGACACAAAGTAGCATCGTCTTCTCCTTTCTCTCTTCCCTAAGTAGCACCGACTTAACTGCACCTTAGCTTTAGTCTTAACTTGTCATTGCTGCTCTAACTTGACAAATCTGCCTGTCAACGATAAAGTATTTTAACACATCAAAGCAAAAAATAACTGATCACATATGCAAGAGGTAGCCACTACATTGCTTCAAAAATTAATGAAGCAAAAGACATATTGCTTGCAAAGACTAAGAAGGCGGTACTGCAATTTAATTAACCTTAACCGAGTCGCATTAGTGCTTTCTAAGTTACAAATCACTTTGTAATTGGAGGCGGATCATGCTATCTGGCACTAGACTAAAATTTTAACTGAAATGGATTAATTATTTTTGGCTAAAAGATGTATTTTAGTCGGAGAAGGCAACATTTGACAATTGTATGAGTTCACTGAATATTTAACAGGTACAATTGAGTTTCAACTTCAATACAAAGATGCAAGTTCGATTAGTAAAAATATTAATAGAATATCAATAAGACAAGAAATATTTCTTGATAATTCTTTTACAAGAATTTTTAATATATAACAAAATAGAAAAGTAAAAAGCAACAAAAGAATTAAAAAAACCTGTAGACTTTTTAAACTTCTTAAAGGATCTTCATCACAATTTTCTAATGTTACTTTGCTGTTACAGTCCATGAACTATGGCTCCTCCCAAAATTACCACTTCAAAATCTTCAAATTTTCACTCACTATATATCAAAAATAGGGCAGAATATTAAATTGCTGAATAATTCGCAAAATTAAAACCAAAAATTCATGTCAAGTAGGTACGAGAAAACTCACAAACCGTAAAATATAGAGATACGAGCTTACCTCTTCTGCTCAAGAATAGCGAAGTTATGGGGTTCTCTCTCACTCTTCTTCTCTGTCGTTCTCGCATTTTTTAGTCTAACCATGGTTGAAGAAAGAATTGGGAAAGTGGGGGTGGGATTGGCGGCCGAAGAGATCAGAATGTAGTTTAGGTTTTGGTGATTTTGCTTTGGGCCAATTGCAATTGCTGTTTGTCATTCTTTTACTTGTTGTTATATACTCTATATTTCAATTTATGTGAACCTATTTCTTTTTTAATCCGTGCCAAAAAGAATTTATCTTTATGCAATAATTTATAGCCACACAAAATATATGTACCTCATTTTACACCACAAGTTCAAAAGTCTTCTTTTTTTTCTTAAACTCCGTGTCTAGTCAAATGAATTCACATAAATTGAAACGGAGGGAGTACTTATGTAATATATAAATTTTGCTTTCTTTTATTTTTTAATTAATACATCTTAATTCAGTAAATGCAAAGAAATGTAAGTGCTAACAATTATAAGTAAGAACACTACCTACGAAAATACAAAAAGAATAAATATATAATTTATGTCAAGTAACATAGAAAAAATAACTATTTGCATAAAATAAAGATATTCTAACTTAAGTTTTTCTTTAAAGTTTCTTTCATCCTATATGATATTGTTAGTAGTTTGTTATATACTCCTATTTTTATTATATTAGATTCGTATTTTAGTGTTTAATTAGATTTATAAAAAAGATTATGCTTATTCAAATTGAATATAATTAGTGATCAATGTAAATAATTACAAGCACAAAGTTACTGTATAATTACATTTTTTTAAATTATATTAGAAAATCACAAGTACTACTTAGTTTGATATGAATTATTATATACTAGTTAATTATTTATAAACTCATTTATCAAGCAATATTAAATTCTCAAATTTTTGAAAGACAAGATCCTCTTTCTGTATACGAATTATATTAAATTCTTAATTCTTTGATTCAGTAATATAAATAATTTATTGTACAATGTAGTTAGTACAAGATTATAGTTGTTTAAATTTGATATAATTTGTCATGCACATAATTGTGGGATATAATTCCATTTTTTTTTTAATTATAATTGAAACTTATACCGTCAGACTTCTCTATAATAACATCCTTATACAACAACCACTCACTATAAAAGTCAAGTTTTTCTCATATCCGATTTTTATGTTATGTTATAATATGTATCCCTCTATAACGATATTTCACTATAGCAACAAAAAAAATATTGGAACAAAAGAAGTCGTTATAGAGAGGTTTGAGTGTACGTAAGACTTATTTAATAATAATTATAATATAATCAATTTTTCTATGGACTTGGATGTCAACCACATTATATGAAACTCTTAATTCTTAGTGTAACTATATATAGTAAAATTAAATACTTATACCCCCTATATTATGAAAATCCTAAGGTTACACTTCCTCTTAGGTATATCCATAACTAAATGTATATTAAAATATACTTATTAAAAAAATTAAATTTTTAAATAAAAAGTTCTACGTATTATTTTTATAAAATTTAATAGAGAAGATAAATATTATTGTTGAAAATTTTTATTCACGCGTTTGATTAAATATAAATTGCTTAATAAGGTATGCAACTATTAGTGAAAATTTCTTAAATTTTAAACATGTAAGTTATCTGTATTTGTAATTAAATATAAAATTCTTATTACATATGAATAACTCAATTTTATTTTAGTTTGTTTATTTATTGAACCGCTGAAAAATTATCTTAAGTTTGTTGTATGCTATTTTATTTGTGTATGATTTTCATTATATGAGAGGCTTACATATTTTTAGAAGAAAAAAAAAAGAATAGTTTCATTATAGTTAAAGACTTTTGGATGATAAAACTATTTTGTCAAATATATAACAATTCTGGTTATCTAATTAAGTATTTTGGGTTCATTTCATGTTTAAGAGTTAAGAAAGATGCATATTTCATAAAATATTTATTATCCTTTTTAATCAACTGCATGAATAAATATTTTCAACAAAAATGTTTACCCTCTTTTTAAAATTTTATAAAAATAAGTATATGAATAATGCTATAATTGTAATTTATTATTTAACAGTTTTATTTTAATAAACGTAGTTATACATTTACCTCATAGAGGTGTAAGTGTATGATTTTTAAAATATAGGGGAAGTAAGTTTAATTTTAAAATAAAACAGATGTATCTAAAAATTGATTGATATTGCAATGATTAAACCTAAAAATTAAAATGAATAATAAAGTTAGCAATAGAAGTTTCGTTTATAGATCTTCTGCTATATGTTAGTACAAAAACTGGCAACAAATTTTATTTTTCGTCGCAAACCTGTCGCTATTTTACTATACTTTTTTTAGTTTAATTTTTATTCTATTTAAATTAAATTTTAAGATTGAAGATATTTTTCATTTTAATCTTTCTTATTTAGAAGTTAATTAATTCTTCAAGTTATATACATTGTTGTTTTTCCAAATTTCTATATGAAATTATTTTTTTATAACCGCATATAATTTTTAGACTAACTCTTGTCATGACTTTCATAGTCGAAGTAAAAGAATTCTTCTACAAATTGTTTTGCAGCTAATTTATTATAGTTAACATATTATTACTTCAATGATAACCTCAAATCTATGACAATATATATAGTTATGGTCAATTATGAAAGGTAATTGTCTACTATTTATTTTGTCATGACAAATAATTGGAACTATTAAGCTAACTATTTGTATCATTTTTTTTTTTAACTTGAAGCAAAAACATCAATTAACTACAAGATTGTGTTTTAACTGATTTAATGTGACTAAAATGTTATTATTGCTACACGAAACTTAGAGTCGTTGCAAAAACTTATGAATACCTATAAAATTTCACCACAACAATAAATATGTGGCTATATCATTTATGACAAATAATTATAGTTATTAAGCCGATTATTGGCACGATTTATTTAAAAATTGAAGCAAAATTGTTTGCTCAACTACAACATTTTAATTTAAATAATTTATTGTGACAAAAAAATTTATTTTGCTACAGTAAGTTTCAGCATGTGACAAAAACTATTGATTAGCTATTAAAGTTTATCATTCTATATTATTTTGTCATGACAAATAAGCGTAGCTATTAAGCCAACTATTGCCATAATATTTTATAACTTGAAGCAAAAATATTTATTTAGCTACAACAATTTGTTTCAAAAAAATTATTGTGGCTAAAAGTATACTATTGCTACAGTAACGTTTAAATCGTGGCAAAACTTATGATTAGCTATGAAATTTTACTATAGCAATAAGTTTGTAGCTGTTTAGGTAGTTATTGCCACGAAAATTAGTAATTATAGCAAAAATAATGAATTAGCTTTGTAAATTTAGTTTTGTGGCTAAGAAATTTTAAGAATTTATAAATAGCCACGAAATTCTAATTTTTGTGGCTATTATTAAGTAATAGCTACGAAATTTAGATTTGTAGCTTAGCTTTCATAGCTACAAATACATTTTGTTGTAGTGCACGAGTAACCGATTCAATCCGAAAGATTTAAATTTTCATTAATAAAATGTCATAGAGAAGTGGAAAATAAATTCAATGACAGATAATATAATAAAAATAAATCAGAGACGAAATAATTCTTATTGAATGATAGGATGTTAAGCCGAACATAGCTTGAAGGGCCGAACTATGACTAACTTGGGAGCAAGATGCTATGATTTATAATGTATATAATTGTAGATAAGAAAATTAGATTCCCTCGTGGTGATAAAAGTGTGTCTATTTATAGGGCTAAATCTAAATAACCATTCTCCTTGAATTATGGGTCCATTATGAGCATTTACTCAATCCATCTGTTACTTTTGGAAGACTTGTAACATCTGTGTAAATGCTAGAATTCCGTAACTGATGAGTTAATTCCATAACCGATGAGTTAATTCTGTAACTGATGAGTCAATCCCGTGCCTGTTGAGTCAATCCCATGCCTGTTGAGTCAATCACGTGCCTGTTGAGTCAATCTCATGCCTGTTCAGTCAATCCTGTACCTGTTGAGTCAATCTCGTAATTGATTGCCCTGTTCTGACCGTTACAACCATTTATTGCATTTATTGTATGTTACATAGTTGATTTGTAATTGATGGCATGATGATGGTAAATCCCATGTAATCCAGGATTAATTGATTCTTTCCTCATATATAATTATGAGTTATTTATTCTCCTGTAACTGATCTGGAGCTATTCTATGATGGTCAGTTCCGAGACTAACAGATACGGTACGAGTATGCTCGGTCCCGGGGTATTTCACATATCATCTCTACATGTCATTCTTCATTTTTCTCATAACTTTGCTGACATGTGTCGACATTTAATAGACTCAAGTGGCGAGTCTATTTTTCACTAATACACATGCACCGGAAGCTATGCCTCACGGAAGAAGGTGAACACAAAATGCACAGGAAGCTATGCCTCTCGCTCTGATCTCTTATATGGTTAAAGGTGAACACAAAATGCAATAGTCAAGCTATCATGTGCTGCTCTCAAGAATAGTTTCCCAATAAGCTTTCTTTTATATTTTTTTAAGTTGATGCATCTTTTTCTGTCGACCAGTTCCCTCAATTAGTGCTCTTAACATACCGAAATAGCACAAAATTAGTGTAATATCACTAATTAAGTATAATGGGAAATTTAACACAAAATACAACCAAAGAGCGATAAAAATAGGAGTAAATTAATAGCAAAATACATACAATATGCTCAACATCATGCAACTCAAATCAAAACAGGCATTTCATAAGTCATATAGCATTTGAAGAGTTAAAATATTCTTCAAATATTGCATATACGACCTTAGCCTTTTGTACATAACATCATATATCAAAAGTTTAATTGGGAGCACCTATTACGAAGAAATTTACTATAAACTATGATAAAAAGGTTTAATTTCCACTTTTAGACAAAAGACTCTTCGTGTCATTGATGTAAAGAAGGTTTAGTCCGTATCATACATTGATGTAAACAAGGTTTACTTTTTTCTCCTAAACACTCGTAGACATTAGCATATACATTGTAGTGTCTTTTCAGAGCTCTTAAGATTCATAGCGAACTTCAATGAGAGTTTCTCTTGAAGCAATAACGTGTTGATCTAGTCTCCACCGGAGCCATAAAGGACTTCTAAATTGATTCGTTTGTGCCGATAAGTCCCAATTGCATCATAAAAATAGTTCTTTCGTATACCTATAGTAACTATTGTCACTTCCTTTTTTATTTTGATAATTTCTGCGATTAGATGGATTATATATATATTTACACAGATACCTCGATGATTTCGCTCGCTAATACATAGAGTCCAATAAGTATATCTTGCGTTGGTACGGAAATGGGATCCCCAATAGCCGGAGACAAGATTCATATAAAAAAACACAAGTAAACAGGCCTCTACTTGAGCCGCCGTATCTTATATCTCGCATAATACCTATACTCCATATGTATGCCTCACTCTGTAGCAAATCATAGAGCAGATTTTAACCTTTACATACGCTTCAAAAGTAACCATTAAAATTCCGTAAACTATAACTAAGGAAATTACTTAAAATTTACTCTTAAATTACGAAGCTATTACAGGTTAGGGAAGAGAGGGGTAAGCAAGGAAGGGTGAGATGGAGCATTGACGGGAGAGGGGGTGGATGAGGACCGGGGAAAGGGGTGTTGCTTAAGGGCATGGGATGCCGGATGGGGGAGAGGCTGGGCTAAGGGTGGGGGATAGGGTGAGGGTCTTTCAACCCTCTCGGCCCCCACCCTATCCTCAATCCACCCCGACCACCTTGTCCACTACTTGCCTACCCCTATAATGCCCCAGCCACCCAACTCCCCTAGCTCACCCCGTCCTTGGCCCTGGCTCCCCCTCCTTTGCCCCCGAACCCCCACCTACCTCTTACTTCAACCACTGGGCACCGAAACATCCCACGCCCCGATGAACACCCTCCCCCAAATCTTCTACCCCCGCCTCTCCCAACACCACCTCAACCCATCCCCCTCTCTCGGCCCTTCTCCACCCCTTTCTCCCCTACCCTACAGTAACTTGGTATTCTAAGAGTAAACTTTAAGTTATTTTCTTATTTATAGTTTATTAAATTTTAGTGATTATTTTTTAAATGGGTAATTATGAAATATATTCATATAATATATATGTGTATATTTATTATTAGAAATATTATTTATATACATATAATGTATGAGATAAGGATTAGTTAAGTGGTTAGCCAGTCTAATTTTGTAAGACTTTCTCCAAGGGATAAGACAGATGAGCGGTCAATTATCACTAGGCATTATGCTAACCAAGTTCACTCTCTACTTATGTGCAGATCCATCCACTAGTACTATAGCTTAGCCTCGTTGATCTTGTTCAATACATATTAAGAGTTCCATAGAGCCGAGCCTTCCATAATTGGATCGTGGAGCAGCTTCTACTCTATATTTTATGTTATATTTTTGGATTTTAGCAAGTACTCTTGTGCTTAAATTTTAGATGCTCATTAGACTCTGGATTAGTGGGGTGTGGTTGGTTTTAAACTTCGTATCGCATGTTAAGGATTTCACTGTTGTTTCAGTTTGTTTATATCTATTTATGGATATGTTATTATGTTTCTCTTATTGTTAAGTTGTTCATCGTTATATTTCACCTAGTCGACATTAGCTTGTTGAGTGTCATGTTGCGCCCTTATTTTGGGTCATGACAAAGCCTAACATTCTCCGGCCTCGGATACCCCTTGACCACATCCCCTACCCTAGGACTACCATCTAATCCCCCCATCCCTACCACCAACCCCCTGTACCATCCCACCAACCCCTGCCACCCTTCCCCTACCCATTCTGGGCCTAAACCTTGATCTTTGGATGTCAAACTTCGAGTACAACCCAAAAACTCCGATACCTGACCACAACCCCTGAACCCCAACACCCGACCTCTAACCCCTGACCTCGACCCTTGAACTTGATATTCAACCTTGAACCCCATCCTGCGATCCTATACACTCAATCCACGGACCTCGACCTTTGACTAAGACCCCCGACCCACTAATCCGATCCTCGACTCTCGATCCCCAACTCAAGACCTTTGACCCTTGGACCCCAATACTAGACCTCGACCCTTGTATCCTGACCCTAGATCCCAGATCACTGATTTTGGACCCTGAACACAATACTTGAACCTCGATCCCCATCCCCCGGATCCCACCCACCCTATTCCCCATAGTATTTGCCTAGGTTATCCATTTCCCACAGTGTTTGCCTGGAAATTTATATGTAAATGCTCTTGGGCCAATATTTCTGCCTACAAACCAAACTACCAGACAAGAAGTAAGAAAATTACTAATTTTCCGAAAATATATTTGGGCGAATCACATTTTTCTTCATACCAAACACACCCTTAATTTTCCTTTTTCTCTATATATGATCTAAACTCCACCAGTCTTACCTAGATTTGAACATTTGATTCTATTTTTATCATATTCAATTACCTCTTTATTTGCCACTGTGATATTTTGTTGTTTTATACTTCAATGCCACACAAGAAAAGGTAATTTGTGTGGTGTATAATTTTTTGTGTGCACAGATTATAGAAGGATCTGGTTCTACGAGTTCCTTACACTACAGTTGCGGAATAATAAATGCATAAAGTAAAGAACACAAGTATTTTTACGTGGAAAACACCGGCTCTAAAGGTTAAAAAAAACCACGACCTACTTTCCAGTAAGATCTTTTTCAATACTTTACTAAATCACTGAGTCAAACAACAACGTTTACAAAACTCTTGTAAACCTAAGAATTACCTATAACCTGTAACGACCTAGTCGGTTGTTTTGAGTATCATAACCTCATTTTCCCATTTATTGCTTATTTTATCTTAGTTTGTTATTATTTGACTTATCGCGGTAGTTGGTTTAGTTCCGAGGATGTTTCAGAATGAGTTGGGATACTTAGTCCAAGGGTTGGAAGCCTAAGTTGGGAGAGTTGACCGGATGTTGACCTATGTCTAAATAACTCTGGAATGGCATTTTAGTGGTTCTTATAGATCTATATAGTAAGTTTAGACTTAGAAGTATGTCCGGATATTAATTTGAAGATCCGTAGGTCGTTTTGGCCTGAATTGGCAAAAGGTGAAAAATATGAAGTTTGGAGAGTTGAGAAGCTTGACAGAGAGTTGACTTTATTGTTATCGGGCTCAGATTTTGGTTCCAGAAGTGGAATAGGTTCATTGTGTTATTTATGACTTATGTGCAAAATTATAGGTCAATCGGAGTTGGTTTGATAGGTTTCGGCATCGATTGTAGAAGTTGGAAATCCATTAGTTTCAATAGGATTGAATTGGGGTGTGATTCATGTTTTTGGTGTTATGTGGTATGATTTGAAGCCTCGACTAAGTTCGTAATGTGTTTTAGGACTTGTTGGTATGTTTGGATGGGGTCTTGGGGGGCCTCGGGTGTGATTCAGATGTAATTCGATTGAAGTTTGGACTTGAGGAAAATTCTCAAGACTTTCAGGTTTGGTGCGATCACACCTGCGAAGAATTTGTCGCAGGTGCGTGACCGCAGAAGCGACCATGGGGTCGCAGGAGTGGTCCTAGGTGTGTTGGGAAGTGATCGCATGTGTGAGTAGTTTTCCGCATCAGCGAGCCAGCAGATGCGACGAGTCTCCGAAGATGCAGATTTTGATAGGTGGGACTGGACACGCAGAAGCGGATTGGAATCCACAGACGCAGATGTGCAGGAGCGAAGAAGGGACCGCAGAAGCGGTCTCGTATGTGCGTATATTGGGCCGCAGGTGTGGCTGGTCAAGTGCTTAAGTGATTTTTGCATAAGCGGAGCTACAGGTCGGGCTGGTGAGTTTTGAGGTGCGGACTAAGGCAATATTTAGAGAGGTTTTCACCTAGGTTGAAGAGGTAAGTGATTTTTGATCACTTGTATCCATGTGTATTTTGATTACCCATTGATTATTTCACCTATTTACCATGAATCTAAGTTGGAATTTGGGGACTTTTTACCCATGTATCGGAGTGTAAGATTGGAGGGTCGATTTATGGTAGGAATTGGATGATTTTGGTATGGTTGGACTCGTTATTGAATGAGTGTTCGAATTTTGTAAATTTTGTCGGGTTCTGAGACATGGGACCAGGGTTCACTTTTGGGTTGACTTTTTGACTTTGGGTAAAGATCTTAGCTTTATCATTTGGAATCAATTCCTACAGCTTTTATTGATAGTATTATGTTATTTTTTGGTTAGATTAGAGCCTTCTGAAGATTGATATGCGTGGTAAGGGCTTGCTAGCAGAGTGATTTGATTTACTTAAGGTAAGTATCTTATCTAAACTCGGTTGAGACATTAGTTGCCTTAATTATTATGATAGCTATGTGCTATTGGGTGCGCACATGCGTGGGATTGAACCCATGCGCGGGCACCGAGGTTATTTATTAATGTTCGGGTTGTGCTCAGGCTCTTATAAGCCTAGAATTTGACTGTTAAACCTTAAGCTATGATTCTTCGCACATTTGTGACAATGTTGCAAATATTTGGTCCATGTTTGAGGCTACATAGGGGTTTAATTTCTGAATGAACTGATAAATGTTATTCTTTGATGACACTTGCTGGTTTGAGCTATGATAGTACACTTTAGCATATCGTTTATACCAATCCAGGGGCATAGAATTTGTTATCCACTCGTTTCATACATATATACTTGTTCATTTTCTCCTGTATGATGTGATTGGACTGGGTGCCTATGACCACGCCGGGCGTATTGTGTTGTTATGTTTGTTACCACGTCGGGCGGATTGTACTGTTATGCATGTGACCATGTCGGGTGGGTTATGATATTGAGCTTGAATTAGCCGTACTTGCGTGTGGATATGGATCCGTCCCCCTATGGTAACCTTCTCATGTTTCTCTCTTGATGGTGTACACACGTTTATTGAGAATACTGATCAGCAACAGATACGGAAAAGTTGAGGAAAAAACTAGCCAGTGTTTTGTTGGAATTTGCATTTCATCTTTACTTGTAATTTCCTTAATCATTTATCTGATTTAACTGCATATCATCTCTATATGTCAAGATATTGACTGAGTAGGGTATTTGAGAATCTGTACACATACACACACGGATGTTTTCTTACTGAACTTTATGATTTGAATTCCAAATATCGTTCTGTATCAGGTTAAAGGATGAAACTACACAGGTGATAGCTAGTATCATTTTAATTTGTTTTTCTCTTACCTTGTCGTGTTTATTTACCACACGTATTGAGTACATTGGATCAGTTATACTCATACTGCACTCTGCACTTAATTGTGCATATCCAGGTATGGGGATCAGTTATCAACAGTAGGCGTTTTTGTTGGACTATCTGCTAGAGGCGAGGTAGAGTTGCATCCTTGGTCGCAGTTTGACTTGTCTTTTTCTTTCTTACTATTTTTACAGTTCAGGCAGTGTATTTATTGTTTCGTTTCAGACTTGTATTCCATTGTAGAAGCTCATGACTCTGTACCTACCAGTTTTCTCAGGATTTACTTTGTATTAGTAGTTTTATTGTATTGAGACCTCACACTTATGCTATTTTTATAAATTTTGTTATTTTGTTGCCTTCGTTATCATGTTTCGACTTTCCTAGATAGTGTGTTAGGCTCTATCACAACGGGTAGGGATTTTGTGTCATGATAAGTTAGTATCAAAGCTCTAGGTTCATAGGTATTACGAGTCATGAGTAGGTTTAGTAGAGTCTTATGGATCGATATGGAGACATCTTTACTTATCTTTGAGAGGCTACCGAACCTTTAGGAAACTTCACTTTCTTGTATTCTTGTCATGCGGATTTAATAATTCCGGAAAAAACTAAACTTCTATTATTCTATTCCCTCATAGATGGTGAGGTAACGTGCTACCGGATTGGGCGGACGGCCACCAGTACCACCAGCTAGGTCCGCGAGACGCTGGGGCCGCAGTAGAGGCCGGGGTGAAGCTCGTATAGCAGCACCTGTGGAGCCACCAGTTTCTCCAGCTCAGGAGCTGTCACGACCCAAAATCCCACTAGTCATGATGGCACCTAATCCAACCCATTAGGTAAGCCAATTACCAACTATCCAATTCCAATAAAATTAATTAAAAGAAAATATCTAAAACCAATACATTTCCCCAATAAGTGGTAGTACAAATCATGAGCTTCTAAGAATAGAGTTTACAAAGCGGAAATGAAATAAATACATAGTCTGTTTGAATAGTACATAAATAGAGCTTTTATAAATCTAAGGCTACCATGAACAAGAGGCAGCCACGGAAGGAACACAGGTATATCTTCAGATCCGGAAACCATCGAGCACAACAACAACATCAGCCAACATCTGCACGCAATGTGCAGAAGTGTAGTATCAGTACAACCGACCCCATGTACGGAGTAAGTAACAAACCTAGCCTTAGGTTAAAAGTAGTGACGAGCTTCTACCAAAGTCGGGTCTAAAACCGCTAGTCCACAACAGTCCATAACAATAAAAAAGAAAATAATACCAGAAGTAACTCAGAGATAAAATGCTCAACTAAATCATGATTTCAAAGATAGTTCTTCCTTTCAAGTACATCAGTGAAAACCCAAATCGTTTACCGAAGTTGCCGAAAATATGAATTAGTTTGAAAACAATAATTTTTCCCAAAACTCCTTTCAATAATAAATGGGATGTTTCATTTTTCCTTCCAGATAACCCGTGTAAAAACAAATGCATCACTATGCCCATCTGTCAAAATATGTGAGAAATCATGAATGATGTGATGTTGTACAGCATGAGAAAAATACATCTATATGCCTGAATGTCATGCGTGCATGTCGATGCGATGCAATTCAGTGATAAAATCATAAACAGCCCCTCGGGAAGACCTCACAATCACTCGTAAACAACCCCTCGGGCATACCTCATCATCTCTCACGCCTTCCAGTCACTCAACACTCGGCACTCGACACTCGCATTCAGTAGGTCCATGCGCTCACTAGGTGTGTGTACAGACTCTGGAGGGGCTCCTTCAGCCCAAGCGTTATAATCTGCATGGACAACTCACGTGATATAATAATATATGTATCCGCACCGACAACTCACGTGCTGCACGAACAACTCACGTGCTATAATAATATCTGGATCCGCACGGATAACTCACGTGCTATAATAAAACATATAAGGCATGCTGCAGGCGGGCAGCCCCGATCTACATAATAATCCTCACAATCAGGCCCTCGGCCTCACTCAGTCATCAATCTCTTCAGTGTCTCGCTCATAGGCTCACAATGTCATAAAAATATAAAATAGCCCAAAAAATGATGATATGATGTATTAATAAATAACAACAGAGACTGAGATATGATATTAAATGAAATGAATATGACTGAGTATGAATTTTCAATTTAAAATAAATAATTCACACCAATATGACCTCTATGGGTCCCAATAATACTGGCACATAGTCTCTACATGATTTTTAATATGCTTTTCAGCTCAATTTCTTTAACACATAAAACTGCATGAAAATGCCAAGATTATTTGACTACAAAATTCCACAGAAATAATTATGTCATAATTTCTATAGTGCACACCCACACGCCCGTCACCTAGCATGCGCGTCACCTCCTAACAATTCACATAATACATATATTTAGGGTTCATACCCTCAGCTCCAAGATTAGAAGAGTTACTTACTTCGAACAAGCCAAATCCAATGTCGAGCAAGCTAAACAATGCTCTAGAAATTCCATTCTGCGTGTATCAGCTTCTGAACGGATCGAATCTACCACAATTAGTTTGATTCAGTCCACACAATTTGTAGGAATTAGTTCCATATCAAAGTACTAATACTTTTCCACAAAATCTGAAATTACACCCCAAACATCACCTGTGGGGCCCACATCTCAAAATCTAACGAAAATCACAAAATACGATAACCCATCCAATTACAAGTTCAACCATACTAATTTCACTCAAATCTGACTCCGAATCGGTATTCAAACTCGAAAAATTCGTTTTGTGGCATTATAGAAATTTCCTTCTATTTCTCTTGAAGATTCAATAATATTACACCAAAAATGAAGATTAATTCATGAAATATAACTACAAGGGAGTCAAGAACACTTACGCCAAGTTGGGTGGAAAAATTCCTCTCCAAAATCGCCCCAACTGAGCTCCAAAATGTCCAAAATGAGAAAAATCTCGGAACCCTTAATTTTAAACACTGCCAAGGCATTTCCGCACATGCGGTGCCTGGGCTCGCACCTGCGCATCCGCTTTGGCGGACAAAAATGCGCACCTGCGGAATGAGCCAGCCTTCCAAAGCCTCACATCTACGGCCCTTTCTCGCATCTGCGGGCTCACAGATGTGCATTCCCCTTCGCACCTGCGTTGGCCTCACACCAGCCCCAGTCCGCATCTGGGCCAACACCTTCGCACCTACGGCCTTACTACCCAGTTCCACACTTGGCCGCTTCTGCGACTGATTTCGCGCACATGCGGCTTTGCACCTGTGATCAAAAGTTTCGCAGGTGTCATCACACCAGTAGGCAACAATCTTAACATTTCCTAAAGTCCAAATTTGATTTGATAACCGTCCGAAACTCACCCGAGCCCCTTGGGACCCCGTTCGAACATACCGACAATTCCCATAGCATAACACGACCTACTCAAGGTCTTAAAACACACATAACAACATCGAAACGACGAATCACACCTCCATTCGAGACCATTGAACTTTGAAACCTTAAATTCTATAACTTGTGCCGAAACATATCAAATCACGTCCGATTGACCTCGAATTTTGCACACAAATCACATTTCACATTATGGACATATCCCAATTTCCAAAATCGGATTCCGACCCTGATATCAAAAGTCAACCCCCCGGTCAAACTTCCCAAAAATTCAACTTTCGACATTTCAAGCCAAATTCCACTACGTTCCTCCAAATAATATTCCGGACACGCTCCTAAGTCCAAAATTATCATACGGATCTATTGGAATTATCAAAGCTCCATTCCGGGGTAGTTGACACATAAGTCGACATTCGGTCACTATTTTAGCTTAAGCTTTAAACCTTGGAACTAAGTGTTCAAATTCATTCCAAAACCTCACCAGACCCGAACCAATTACCCCAGAAATTCACACAACAACTATAAAGTACAATTTGAGTAGTAAATGAGGAAGCGGGGTTGTAATACTCACAACGACCGGCCGGGTAATTACAGGAGCAGATACCAGATATGGTTGAGCCGGTGAGATATGCTCTGGCACCAGTTGTGCCCTTTGTGATTCCAGGCCTTTAAGAGGCTTTGGCCCAGATATTAACTATAAGAACTAGCCTTGCTTAGGTGGTTTCAATTCTGGTGGCATCAACCACTTCTTAGGGGGGAGGTGCTCCGACTCCCGCCACCCGTACTCAGAGCATGTGGCTCAGGTACTTCAAACACTGGGGTACTATCATCCCAGCCGGTTGCAGCTTCTCAGTCCCATGTAGGTCTACCTATGAGTGACGAGGAGCAGAAGAGACAAGAGCGGTTTGGGAGGCTCAGGCCTCCAACTTTCAGTGGGGCTGAGTCAGAGGATGCCCACGATTTCTTAGACAGATTCCAGTTGATCCTTCGCACGACGGGTATTCTAGAGATTAGTGGAGTCTCATTTACTACTTTTCAGTTATTGGGGCAGCCTTCAGATGGTGGGAGGCCTATGAGTTGAGTAGGCCAGCCAGTGCTGAACCACTTATGTGGCATGAGTTCTCAATTCTCGTTTTAGAGAAGTTTGTTCCACAGACCAGCAGGGAGGAGTTGCGTAGGCAGTTTGAGCAACTACGCTAGGAGGGTATGACTATGTCCCAGTATGAGATGATATTTTCAGTGTTGTCTCATCACGCGATCTGGTTGGTTTCCACAGAGAGGGAGAGGATTAAGAGGTTCATTGATAGCCTCAACTATGGACTATGCTTCGTCATGACTCGGGAGATTGCATCATGTTCTAGGTTCGATGAAGTGGTTGGTATTGCTAGGCGGCAAGAGTAGGTCCGTAGTGAGGAGAGGGAGGCCAAGAGGCCTTATGGCTCAGGTGGTTTCAGTAGTGTTTCTTTTGGATGGCAGTCCCATCACAGTTGGGGTCGTCCTATATAGGCTCGCTCAGATGGCTCGTCTGGTTCATCTTGGTGCATGGGTTGTCCATGGTTCCTACAATGCTCGTTTAGGTCAGTCATCCTTTTGTGCATTACCAGCACATGTTTCTTACCATGCCTTGCCTTTCCAAATTTCTACAGGCAGTTCCTCGGGTTATTAGGGTCAGCAGCCCGTCATGAGGGGTTGCTACGAGTGCGGGGATTTGAGTCATATCAATAGAGATTGCCCCATGTTATTGAGTAGAGATTAACAATAGAGGTCCCAGGTTATGCCTTCTACACCAGTTGCTTCACCACCCACTCAGCCAGCACGGGGTGGGTCTCAGGCAGCTAGAGGTTGCCCTAGAGTGAGAGGTCGATCAGATGGCGGTCAGGCTCGATGTTATGCTTTCCCTGCCAGGATAGAGGCTGTTGCTTCAGACATAGTGATCACAGATAATTTCTCAGTGTGCCATAAGGATTCTTCCATATTATTTGACCCTGGTTCCACTTATTCATATGTATCATCGTATTTTGCTTGTTATTTGGATATGCCACATGAGTTTTTAGCTTTACCTATTCATGTTTCTACGTCGGTGAGCGATTCTATTATCGTGGACCATATGTATCGGTCGTGTGTTGTGACTATTGGGGGATTGGAGATGAGAGTTGACCTCTTATTGCTTACTATGGTTGATTTTGATATGATTCTAGGCATGGATTGGTTGTCCCCATGTCATGCTACTCTGGATTGTCACGCTAAGACCGTGACGTAGGCGATGCGGGGGTTACCTAGGATTGAGTGGAGAGGTTCTCTGGACTATGTTCCCAGTAGGGTGATTTCATACCTGAAGGCCCAATAAATGGTTGGGAAGGGGTGTTTGTCATATTTGGCCTTTGTAAGGGATGTTGGTGCCGATACTCCTACCACTGATTCGGTTCCGGTTGTGCGGCACATTCCGGGTGTGTTTCCTGTAGATCTGTCGGGCATGCTGCCGGGACAGGGACAATCATTTTGGTATTGACATGGTGTCGGGCACTCAACCTATTTTAATTCCTCCGTATCGAATGGCACTAGCGGATTTGAAGGAATTGAAAGAGCATCTTCAGGAGCTTCTTTATAAGGTGTTCATTAGGCCTAGTGTGTTGCCTTGGGGTGCACCGGTTCTGTTTGTGTAGAAGAAGGATGGTACTATGTGGATGTGCATTGACTATAGACAATTTAACAAATTTACAATTAAGAACAAGTATCCTTTGCCGCGCATTGATGACTTATTTGACAAGTTTCAGTGTCACGACCCAAAATCTAACCAGCAGTGATGGCACCTAACCCAACCCGCTACGTAAGCCTGTTAACAATAAACCAGCTCATATGAGATTCATTAATAGAAGAAATGATAATACAACTGAACTTTTAAACAAAGAATTCCCAAGGATTGGTAGTACAAATCATGAGCTTCTAAGATTTAGAGTTTACAAAATTGGTATGAAATAAATACAGCATATGTTTGAAATACACATGAACAGATTAAAAATTCTAAAGCAACCAAGAACAAGAGGCAGCTATGACCGGAATGCAGGTACATCTTCAAATCCAGCTCCCACCATACACAGCAACATCAGCATCCAGCATCTACACGCAAGGTGCATAAGTGTAGTATGAGTACAACCGACCTCATATAGTCAATAAGTAACCTAACCTTAGGTTGAAATCAGAGACGAGCTTGGACAAAATTCAGAGTCCAACACCAATAGCCAAGAACAGTTCGTAACAATATAAGAAAAGCAGTACAAGCAATGACTCAAAAATATGTTGCTCAACTCGTTCGCAATTACAGAAAAATAGTCTTCTCAGGTATAATAGTAAAACCCAAATCTTTCACCGAAAACACCAAATTATAAGTAAGTCAGAAAAACTGTGATTTTTTTCAAAACCTTTGAACAATAAATAAGATGTTTCATTATCAGATAGCATGAAGAAAGTACTTCTCTATGCATATATGTCTGTGTGCACGTGAAATCACGAATGTCACCAAAACCGGGTAGCATGAGGAAATGCATCTTTATGTATGTATGTCAAGTATGCATGTGTAATGCAATGAATCACAATGATGAACTCATGTACTCACACTCTCGGAGTACTCAATCTCACTGTCTCACACTTCCCACTTATCATGCTCAATCACTCAACACACTCAGCCACTCACCTTTGTACATGGCAGATCCATCCCATGGTAGATCCAGTCGAAATGCTAATAAATCCTTCTGCGTCGCGCAGCAGGATCCCATCGTGAATCAATAGCAACCGCACTCACTGTGTGTGTGCAGACTCCGAAGGGGCATATCCAGCCCAAGCGCTATAATAAACCAATCATGGCATGAATCAATAAAGCTTGTTGTAGTGTGTAGCCCGATCCCATAAATATCACCCACAAATAAGCCCTCGGCCTCACTCAGTCATCAATCTTTCCAGTCTCTCGGGCTCACAATGTCATGAAGATCAGCCCCAAAATGATGATATGATGTATCAATAAATAGCAACAGAGACTAAGATATGATATGCAAATGAATAAGTATGACAAAGTATGTAAATGCAATTTAAGCAAATAACTACACAGTAGATATGACCTCAGTGGATCCAACAGAATAAGCATATAGTCTAAATATGGTTTCTAACATGGATCATAGCTCAATTACGCAAACACGTAGAAATATCATGGATAAAAACAAGATTAGGTAACTACACAGTACCACAATAACAACCGAGTTATAATTCACACAGTGTACGCCCACACGCCCGTCACCTAGCATGTGCGTCACCTCAACGCCAAACACATAACACTTATATTCAGGGGTCCATACCCTCAGCACCAAGTTTAGAAGTGTTACTTACCTCGAACGAGGATAGATTCATGAAATATAATCAAAACCGAGTAGAGAATACTTACCCAACCCATATGGTGGAAATCCTTTCAGAAATCGCCCAAAACCGAGTTCCCTAGCTTCAAAAATGTTGAAATGAGCTTATAAAAAACTGTCCAATAAAAACATTAATGTTGTCGCTAAAAGTCCAATACCCGTCGTTAAAGTAGCAAATCTGATCGCTAAAGGTGCACACCAGAACTTGCTTGCACCAGCAATTTGTTTTTCACTAAAAAGACTCTAACTCCTTCAGACGAACTTGGAATTCGACGATTCTTGCTCCTATGAGTCACAAATAATAATGCGAACCTAATCGGTCAATCGAAACTCAATTCGGAGTAAAAACCTAATCGCAACTTAATAAAATTAGACCAAACATTCCAGATCATTCCTATAAATCATTATCAAATTCCTTGAAGTCTCGAAATCGAATTTTGATCTCTAGAACTAAAAATTGACCTTTGGATTATTATATTCTTATGCTCAAAACAATGCCAAAACACCAAACACATTAAAACCCCATCCGAAACTCACCCGAGCCCCACAAAATCCCAACCAAATATATCAACAAATCCTAAAATATGATACGAACTTGCTCGAGCGATCAAAACACAAAAATAACATCAAAACTACAAATCGCAACGAATTCAATCTTTATAAAATCAAAAATTTTAATTTTTCAAATACTAATGAAAAAGGTGCATACGCACCTCAAATAACTTCTAATTTTGCACACAAGTCATAAATATTGTTACAGAGCTGTTCAAACTCTCGGAATCCAAAGCAGGATCTGGTATCAACAAAAATTCAATTATGGCCAAATTTTGGAATTCAAAGCTTTTCAAAGTTAACAATATTTTAGAAAGTTATGCCAAATCCCTTTGGGAACTCCAATTTTAAATCTGGGCATACGCTCGAGTCTAAAATCACCATATGAAGCTAAAGGAACTATCAAAAATCTATTCCGAGGTCAAATACTCAAAAGTCAAACTTGGTCAACTCTTCCAACTTAAAGCTTCCTAGTTGAGAATCATTCTTCCAAATAAATTTTGAATCACCTGAAAACCAAAACCGATGTTTCACACATGTCATAATACATCATACGAAGTTACTTGAGACTTTAAATAGCTGAACAGAGTGCAAATACTCAAAACAACTGGTCGGGTTGTTACATTCTCCCCCACTTAAACATACGTTCGTCCTCGAACGTTCCTAGAGTCGTTTATAAGCCATCAAACCACCGTGTAACCTTACCATGCACATATCCGGGGGTGATCCCACGTAACCTTAATCCATATAAGCCTGATGACACAACCTAACTGACGATCCTTAATTAAACCTTAGCCCATAAACCTTGGAACCCATTTTTCAACATTCGGAATTCCTTACAAGACCTGAATCCCGCATCTACACATTGTACAAGTCTGAACAAGTTGTATAAAGTCATATCCATAACCTAATATGTAATCATATGATATACCACATAACTTAGACGCTCACAGCAATAACTTTTGTTTATTGCAATAGATGCTCAAAACACACCCGGTACCGGTAACAAACCTCATATGAAATAAAACCTCGCTCTAAAATCTTTGTACACTGCCGATGATGAAATAAACATGCAGAAACTCATAACCATTCACCAGATCAACAAGTCACAGAGCCCTCTCTCGTCCGACAAGAACCAAAGCCAAATCCTAAGTCGACTTCCTATATTAGTCCTCCACACATACTGTATTCAAATCGTCTTTCGAAAATAGCCTCTATACTCCTTCGGGGTAGGGGTAAGGTCTGCGTACACACTACCCTCCCCAGACCCCATTAGTGGGATTTTACCGGGTTGTTGTTGTATACTGTAATCAAATCCGATAGTACCCATTCTAGGTCCAATGACCTCATCTCATCAAACACAACCATCCTAGTGACAGGCCATGTCAATAAAACCTAAAGCCACAAATCGTGTAATTTGTGCACCAATAGAACCAAAACACATGAATCTATCACAACGTATCACATCACATCATAACCCAGCTGCAATATGTGTGATGACCCAAAAGGTGATCTCATATTTTAGAACTCGATTCTGCGCTCTTAAGCCTTAAAATCTCATTTTTACCCTCCTCGATTTGTGTGTGTAGTCCGGGCATATTTTTGGAAAACTTTTATGTTGAAAATTGATGAAAATAAGAATGTTTGCCTTAAAAGTTGATTTTAGTTGACTTCGGTCAACATTTTTGGTAAACGGGCCCGGATCCATGTTTTAAAGTTCCAGTGAGTCCGTATCCAATTATGGGACCTAGGAGTATTCCCAGAATCGAATTTGGAGGTCCCTAGCTCGAGTTACGAATTTTTGATAAAAATTAAAAGTTTGAAAATTAATTGTTTTTAAGAATTGGTTGATGTTTGGCCTTGTTGATACCGGGTCCGTATTTTAGTTCCGGATCCTGGTATAGGCCCAATATAATATTTATGACTTATCTATGAAATTTGGTGAGAAACGAAGTTGGTTTGACGTGATTCGGACGTTCGGTGGTGAAGATAGAATTTTTAAGTGTTCTTGAGAATTTAATTTGATTTGGTGCTAAATTCGTAGTTCTAGGTATTATTTTGGTGATTTGATCGTGCGAGCAAATTCGTATGATGTTTTTAGACTTGTGTACGTATTTGGTTTGCAGCCCCGAGGGCTCGGGTGAGTTTCGGATAGGCCGCAGGATGTTTGGACTTTGGAAAATCTTGTATTTTGTTGCAGCAGGTGTTCTGTTATATCATTCTTCGCGTTCGCGAATGTACTCTCGCGAACACGAAGAGTAAACTGGTTGGGCTGAAATTCTTTCTTCGCGAACGCCAAATGATGGGGGATTTACCTTTCGCGAATGCGACCGGCTCATCGCGAACGCGAAGCATTTGGGAACATGGGGGAGGGTTGGTCTTTCCTTAATCGCAAACACGAGCAATGTCTCGCGAACGCGAAGGCTAGGGGGGAGTAGCCTTCGCGAACACAAGCAAGGTCTCGCGAACGCGAAGGCTTGGCAGCCTATACTCTTCGCGAACGCGATGAACACTGTCGCCCAACACTTAAAACATAATCAAAACGGAACTTAAGCCATAAATTCATTTTTTCAAAACCCAAACAGACTAGTGGTGATCTTTAAGAGTTGTTTTCTTTCCCTAAGTGTTGGTAAGTGATTCTAAACTATTTTCTTTCAATTACCCATTTCATTTCATAAACTTTCAACCTAAAATCTAGAGTTTTCATAGTAGAATTAGGGGTTTGGGGTAGAAACTAGGAATTTCGGAACTTTGGGGATGTAGACCTCAAATTGAGGTCGATTTCCAAAACCAATTGTATATCTAGGCTCGGGGGTGAATGGGTAAATAGATTTTGGTCCGAACCTCAAATTTTGACCAAGCGTCCCCCGGGGTCAATATTCGACTTTTTGGAGGAAACTTTGGGAAATCTAAATTTATGCAATGTAATTGATTCCGTTAGCAATATTTGATATTATTGAGTCATTTCTGAATAGATACGAGTGGTTTGGAGGTGGATTCTAAAAGAAAAGCTGTAATTGAGTATTGAGTGGCCTAGCGAGGTAAGTGTCATGGTTAACCTTGACTTGAGGGAATTAGGAACCCTAGACTATTTTCTATGTGAAATTCATGTGAGCGGCATATATGTGAGGTGACGAGTATCTATGCGCCGCCAAATTTTCCTGTTTTTCATGTTTCTTCCATTTTTCTTATATTGTCTCTTTCCCATGCCTAATTGCTACGTGTTTAAACTAGTGTTGTTAAATTAATCATCCTTATCATGTTTACGAATCTTCTGGTGATAATTGAGTATTTATTTCGAAGTTGAGATTGATATTGTGGAACCAAATGTTGAAGTAATACTTGTACTTTTTATTATATATCCCTTTTTTTAATTATTCATTGCATTATGGTAAGGGAGAGTGTTAATGCACGAAGGGTGATGTCGTGCCATATTGTGAGTGTTAATGTACGAAGGGTGATGTCATGCCATATTGTGAGTGTTAATGCACGAAGGGTGATGCCGTGTTATATTGTGAGTGCTAATGCACGAAGGGTGATGCCATGCTGTATTGTGAGTGTTAATGCACAAAGGGTGATGCCGTTCCATGATATGAGAGTTAATGCACGAAGGGTGATGCCGTGCCGTTTCTATTGATTTTATGGTGATGTTGAGAGTAAAATCATGAAGGGTGATGCCGTGCATTTTTCCTTTACTGTATTCTCTATTCCTGTTGATTCATAGTATATTGATTGTTCTAGTTATCATTCTGCTGTAGTTCATTATCTCGTATTCCCCTCAGCATGTTTTCCCCTCCAGATATTACCTGTCTAGCTTTTCATTGATGTTATTTGTATATACACTGTTAAACTATACAGGTTTATTTGTGTGTGTCTTGTCTTAGCCTCGTCACTACTTCATCGAGGTTAAGCTCGACACTTACCATTACATGGGGTCGGATGTACTGATACTGCACTCTGCACTTTCTGTGCAGATTTTGGTACCGGCTCGGGTTGATCGAGATTTTAGCTATTGGACCCGCGATCTGGAGACTTAAGGTAGATCTTTCGGCGTTCACACACCTTGAAGTCCCCGTCTATTTTTTTCTGTTTTACTATTTCTTTCATCCAAACAGTTGTATTTCTTCCAGACTATTACTTGTAGTGTATTCTAGAATGCTCATGAATTGTGACTCTAGATCCGGGTGGTAGTAATTAATACAGTTTTTATATTATTCTGCACTCACTATATTTCATCTTAGTTAATTTGCTGTTATTTAATGAATGGAATAAAAATTGGTTTAATGATTCTCTAACGTTGGCTTGCCTAGCAAGTGAAATGTTAGGCGCCATCACGGTCCCGACAGTGGGAATTTTGGATCGTGACAAGTTGGTATCAGAGCACTAGGTTACCTAAGTCTCACGATTCACGAGCAAGCTTAGTAGAGTCTGGAGGATCAGTACGGAGACGTCTGTGCTTATCTTCCAAAGGCTATGAAGTTTAGGAACAAATTTCACTTCTATTCTCCTCTGTCGTGTGATGTTGTTTTCTCAATACTGATTGAACTCTTCTCCTCTTATTCTCTCGCAGATGGCGAGAATACGTACCGCTTCCTCAGCTGAGCAGCAACAAGAGCCTTTAGTTGCAGCTCCTACACGGGGCAGAGGTCGAGGCCAAGGCCGTGCCAGAGGCCGAGGTAGGGGCAGGGCTCAGCCCAGAGGCCGAGCAGCAGCCCCAGCAGTGTAGCCTCAGACAGAGCTTGATGAGGAGGTTCCAGCCCAGATTGTTCCTGCCGGACCAGCTCAGGTTCCGGAGGGGTTCATCGCTACCCCAGTACTTCAGGAGGCTTTGGTCTGTTTGGTGGGCCTTGTGGAGAGTGTGGCCAAGCCTGATGCATTTCCCATGGCACCAGTAGTCTCTTAGGCTGAAGGAGGAGCCCAAACTCCTACTAATCCCACTTCGAAGCAAATAGCTCCCCAGTATCAAGCTCCAGCAGCTCAACCAGTCAGAGTAGTTCAGCCGGTTGTTGCAGCGCAGGCTGGAGATGGGCCAGCTATGTCTTCTGACGCTTTATGGAGATTGGACAGTTTTACCAAGCTCTTCCCAGTTCACTTCGATGGTGCTACTTTAGAGGATTCCAGGAGTATCTTGACAGCTATCACAAGGTTCTACGGAACATGGGTATAGCGGAGACCAATGGGGTCGATTTTGCTGCATTTCAGATGACTAGTTCCGCCAAGAAATGGTGGAGAGATTATTTGTTGACCAGACCAGTTGGGTCGCCTGCTCTTAGTTGGGACCAGTTCTCTCATCTCGTCATAGAGAAGTTTCTACCTATCACATTGAGAGAAGAGCGCCGCTGTTAGTTCTAGTGTCTCCAGTAGGGTAGTATGACTATTACTCAGTATGAGACCCATTTTGTGGATTTGTCCCATCATTCTATTCATCTGCTTCCCACCGAGAGAGAGAGAGGGTGAGGAGGTTTATTGATGGACTTGCTCAGCCTATCATATTACGGATGGCTAAGGAGATTGGGAGTGATATTTCTTTTCAGGCGGCTGCCAATATCTCTAGACGAGTCGAGATGGTTCTAGAGGAGTGATATTCATCAGAGTTCTCGTGCCATGGTTCCGACACAAGTTGTTGCACCACCTGCTCAGCCAGCCAGAGGTAGGGGTCAGGCAACCAGAGGTAGAGGCCAGACTGTTAGAGGTGGAGGTCAGGCCGTTAGAGGTGGAGACCAGCTATTTAGAGGTTGTCCCATAGACGTAGTTCAGAGTGGTGGGGCCCAGCCCCGGTGTTATGCTAACCAGCCAGGCCTGAGGCACAGTCATCTGACGCTGTTTTCACAGGTATTATTTCAGTTTGTAGTAGGGATGCTTCAGTTCTATTTGATTCGGGATCTGCTTACTCCTATGTGCCATCCTATTTTGCTTCATATTTGGTTGCGCCCCATGATTCTTTGAGTGCTCTTGTGTATGTGTCCACACCAGTGGGAGTTGCTATTGTTGTAGATCGTGTTTATCGTTCGTGTGTGGTCAGCATTGGGAGTCTTGAGACTCGTGTAGGCCTTTTACTTATCGATATGGTTGATTTTGATTCATACTGGATATGGATTGGCTGTCACCCTATCATGCTATATTAGATTGTCACGCCAAGACGATGACCTTAGCCTTGAAGGGGTTGCCTCAATTAGAGTGGAGAGGGACTCATAGCCATTCTACTAGCATGGTTATCTCTTATGTGATGGCTCGACATATGGTCGAGAAGGGGTGCCTAGCTTATTTAGCTTATGTCCATGATTCTAGTGCGAAGGTTCCTTCCATGGATTTAGTGCTAGTTGTTCGTGCGTTCCAAAGGTGTTTCCTTCAGACCTGCTAGGGATGCCACCCGACAGAGATATTGATTACTGTATTGATTTGGCCCCAGGCACTCTGCCCATTTCCATTCCGCCATACCGCATGGCCTTGCCAAATTTGAAAGAATTGAAGGTACAGTTGCAAGGTTTGCTTGATAAGGCTTCACTAGACCTAGTGTCTCGCCCTAGGGTGCACCTGTGTTATTTCTGAAGAAGAAAGATGGATCAATGAGGATGTGTATAGATTATCGGCAGTTGAACAAAGTCACCATCAAGAACAAGTATCCATTACCGAGGATTGATGATTTATTTGATTAGCTTCAGGTTACCCAGGTTTTTTCGAAGATTGATTTGAGATCTAGCTACTATCGGTTGAGGATTAGGGCATCTGATGTCCCTAAGACAACTTTTCGGATTCGGTATGGGCATTATGGGTTTATACTGATGTCATTTGGGCTGATAAATGCCCCTGCAACATTCATGGATTTGATGAACCGGGTGTTCAAGCCCTACTTGGATACCTTTGTCATTGTGTTTATTGATAATATCTTGATCTACTCCAACAGTCGAGAGGAGCATGAGCAGCACCTTTGGATCGTTCTTCAGACTCTGAGAGACAGCCAATTATATGCTAAGTTCTCAAAATGCGAGTTTTAGTTGAGTTCAGTTCCTTTCTTGGGTCACGTTATATCGGCAGAGGGTATTCAGGTGGATCCTAAGAAGATTGAAGCAGTTCAGAACTGGCCTAGACCTACATCAGCTATAGAGATCCGTAGTTTCTCTGATTTGGCGGGCTATTACCGTCGATTTGTGGAGGGGTTTTCATCTATAGCAGCCCCGTTTACCATATTGACCCAGAAGGGTGCCCCGTTCAGGTGGTCAGACGCGTGTGAAGCGAGCTTTCAGAAGCTTAAGACAACTTTGACTACGGCACCAGTATTGGTGTTATCCACAGGTTCAGGATCTTATATAGTATATTGTGATGCATCTCATATTGGTCTGGGTGCGGTATTGATGTAAGGTGGCAAGGTTATTGCATATGCTTCACGGCAGCTGAAGGTTCACGTGAAGAATTACCATGTTCATGAGCTAGATCTGGCAGCCATTGTTCACGCGCTGAAGATTTGGAGGCACTATCTTTATGGCATGCCATGTGAGGTATTCACGGATCATCGGAGCTTACAGTATTTTTTCAAGCAGAAGGAGCTTAATTTGAGGCAGAAGAGGTGGTTGGAGCTATTGAAAGACTATGATATCACCATATTGTATCATCCCGGGAAGGCCAATGTGGTGGCCGATGCTTTAAGTAGGAAGATAGCTAGTATGGGTAGCCTTGCATATATTCCAGTCGGTGAAAGGCTGCTTGCATTAGATGTTCAGGCCTTGGCCAATCAGTTTGCGAGGTTGGATATTTCTGAGCACAACCGTATTCTAGCTTGTACAGTTGCTCGGTCTTCTTTGTTTGAGCACATCAGATATCGGCAGGATGACGATCCTCATTTGCTTGTCCTTAGAGATACAGTGTGGCACGGTGGTGCCAAGAAGGTTACTGTTGGATATGACAGAGTTTTGAAGATGCAGGGTCATATTTGTGTGCCTAATATGGATGGACTTCGTGAGTTGATTCTTGCAAAGGCCCACAGTTCCTGGTATTCTATTCATCCGGGGGTAGCCAAGATGTATCAGGATGTGCGACAGCATTGCTGGTGGAAGTGAATAAAGAAAGACATAGTTGTGTATGTAGCTCGGTGTCTAAATTGCCAGCAGGTAAAGTGTGAGAATCAGAAACCTGGTGGTTTACTTTAGAAAATAGAGATTTCTGAGTGGAAGTGGGAGTGTATCACTATGGATTTTGTTGTTGGACTCCCACGGACGTAGAGGAAGTTCGATGCAGTTTGGGTTATTGTGGACAGGCTGACTAAGTTAGCGCATTTCATTCTTATGGCAGTTACATATTCCTCGGAGTGGTTGGCAGAGATTTACATCTGTGAGATCATTCGTCTTCACGGTGTGCCCGTGTCTATCATTTCTGATCGAGGTACGCAGTTCACCTCGCACTTCTGGATAGTACAATGTGAGTTGGGTATGTGGGTTGAGTTAAGCACAGCATTCCATCCTTAAACAGACGGGCAGTACAAGCGTATTATTCTGATCTTGGAGGATATGCTCCGTTCATATGTTATAGACATTGGGGGATCAGGGGATCAATTCATGCCCCTTGCAGATTTCGCCTACAACAACAGCTACTCGTCGAGCATTCAGATGGCTCCCTATGAGGCACTATATAGTAGGCGGTGTCGGTCACCAGTTGGGTGGTTCGAGCCGGGGGAGGCTCGGTTGTTGGGCACAGACTTAGTACAGGATGCCTTGGATAAGGTCAAGATTATTCAGGATTGACTTCGCACAGCTCAGTCCAGGAAGAAGAATTATGCCGACCGCATATTTCGTGATGTTGTATTCATGGTCAGAGAGAAAGCATTGCTTCGGGTATCACCCATGAAGGGTGTAAAGAGATTCGGAAAGAAGGGCAAGTTGAGCCCTAGGTATATCAGACCTTTTGAGATTCTAGAGAGGGTAGGAGAGGTAGCTTACAGGCTTGCATTGCCACCTAGTTTAGCAGCTGTCCATCCGGTATTCCATGTGTCCATGCTTTGAAAGTATCACGACGGTCCGTCCCATGTGTTAGATTTCAGCTTTGTCCAGTTGGACAAGGATTTGACTTACAAGGAGGAGTCGGTGGCTATTCTAGCCCAGCAAGTTCGCTAGTTAAGATCAAAGAATTACCCTTCAGTTCGGGTACAATGGAGAAGTCAGCCTGTTGAGGTAGCCACTTGGGAGTCCGAATCTGATATGCGGAGTAGATATCCCCACCTTTTCATCAGCCCAAGTACTTTTCTATGTTCGTTCGAGGACGAACGGTTGTTTTAGAGGTGAAGAATGTGATGAACCAAAAGGTCATCTTATGTTTTAGAACTCATTTCTGCGCTCTTAAGCTTAAAAATCTCATTTTTACCCTCCTCAATTTGCGTGCACAGTCCGGGCGTGTTTCCGGAAAACTTTTATGTTGAAAATTGATGAAAATAAGAATTTTTAGATTAAAAGTTGATTTTAGTTAACTTCGGTCAACATTTTTGGTAAACAGGACCGGATCCGTGTTTTGACGGTCCTGGTGGGTCCGTATCAAATCATGGGACCTGGGCGTATGCCCGCAATCAAATTCGGAGGTCCCTAGCTCGAGTTATGAATTTTTGATGAAAATTACAAGTATGAAAATTAATTGGTTTTAAGAATTGGTTGATGTTTGGCCTCGTTGATACTGGGGACCATATTTTGGTTCTGGAGGCCGGTATAGGCCCAATATAATATTTATGACTTATCTGTGAAATTTGGTGAGAAACAGAGTTGGTTTGGCATGATTCGGACGTCCAGTGGTGAAGATAGAAATTTTAAAGTGTTCTGGAGAATTTTATTTGATTTACTTCTAAATTCGTAGTTATAGGTGTTATTTTGGCAATTTGATCGCGCGAGCAAGTTCGTATGATATTTTTAGACTTGTGTGCATATTTTGTTTTGAACCCCAAGGGCTCGGGTGAGTTTCGGATAGGTCACGGGATGTTTGGACTTTGGAAAATCTGGTATTTTGCTACAGCGGGTGTTCTGGCATGTCCTTCTTCGCGTTCGCGAAGGTACTCTCGCCAACGTGAAGAGTAAAATGGTCGGGCTGAAACTTCTTCTTCGTGAATGTGAGGGCCAGGTCGCGAACGCAAAGTGATGGGGGATTTACCCTTCGCGAACGCGACCGGCTCATCGCGAACGCGAAGCACTTGGGGACTTGGGGGAGGGTTGGTCTTTCCTTCATCGTGAACGCGAGCAATGTCTCGCGAACGCGAAGGACAAGGGGGAGTAGCCTTCGCGAACGCGAGCAAGGTCTCGCGAACTTGAAGTCTTGGCAGCCTATACTCTTCATGAACGTGACAATGTTCTCGCAAACGCAATGGACACTTTCGCCCAACACTTAAAACAGAATAAAAATGGGACTTAATCCATAAATTCATTTTTTCAAAAACCATACAGACTAGAGGCGATTTTCAAGAGTTGATTTCTTCCCCAAAGTGTGGGTAAGTGATTCTAAACTATTTTCTTTCAATTACCCATCTCATTTCATAAATCTTCAACCTAAAATCTAGAGTTTTCATGGTAGAATTAGGGGTTTTGGGTAGAAACAAGGAATTTCGGAAATTTGGGGATTTAGACCTCAAATTGAGGTCGGATCCCAAAACCAATTATATATCCGGGCTCTGGGGTGAATGGATAAATGGATTTTGGTCTGAACCTCGGGTTTTGACCAAGCAGGCCCGGGGTCGATTTTCGACTTTTTGGAGGAAAATTTGGGAAATCTGAATTTATGCAATGTAATTGATTCCGTTAGCAATATTTGATATTATTGAGTCATTTGTGAATAGATACGAGTGGTTTGGAGGTGGATTCTAAAGGAAAGGTTGTGTCGTATTGTGAGTGTTACTGCACGAAGGGTGATGTCGTGCCATGATATGAGAGTTAATGCACGAAGGATGATATCGTGTCGTTTGTATTGATTTTATGGTGATGTTGAGAGTAAAAGCATGAAGGGTGATGCCGTGCATTTTTCCTTTACTATATTCATTATTCCCGTTGATTCATAGTATATTGACTGTTCCAGTTATCTTTCTGTTATAGTTCATTATCTCGTATTCCCCTCAGCATGTTTTCCCCTCCCGATATGACCCGTCTAGCTTTTCATTACTGTTATTTGTATATACACTGTTAAATTGTACAGGTTTATTTGTGGGTGTCTTGTCTTATCCTCGTCACTACTTCGTCGAGGTTAAGCTCAACACTTACCAGTACATGGGGTCAGTTGTACTGATACTGCACTCTGCACTTTCTGTGCAGATTTTGGTACCGGCTCGGGTTGATCGAGATTTTAGCTATTGGACCCGCGATCCGGAGACTTAAGGTAGATCTGTCGGCGTTCACACACCTTGAAGTCCCCGTCTATTTTTTTCTGTTTTACTGTTTCTTTCATCCAAACAGTTGTATTTCTTCCAGACTATTACTTGTAGTGTATTCTAGAATGCTCGTGAATTGTGACTCTAGATCCGGGTGGTAGTAATTAATACAGTTTTTATATTATTCTGCACTCACTATATTTCATCTTAGTTAATTTGCTGTTATTTAATGAATGGAATAAAAATTGGTTTAATGGTTCTCTAACGTTGGCTTGCCTAGCAAGTGAAATGTTAGGTGCCATCACGGTCCCGTAGGTAGGAATTTCGGGTCGTGACAATACGTGACCCATCCAAACACCGATCCATAAGAAATACCTCGATCCCCAATTCTTAAAATCAATAACCATAAGCAATTCAACACCAAGTACACAAGTGAATAACCATAACCATGGAGAAGCGAATAATAATACTTTATACCACAGCCTGGAAAGAACATAACCACGGCGCAATCAACCATTCAACACCCTAATAACCATCTCGCTCAAATTTTGCTACATGTGTGCATATGATCAACAAATCACAACCCCCCATAGCATAGAACAGTACTACATAGAACATATCAGATACGAATGAGATCAGCTCCAACCGAATGACACACCCCTCATCTCTACAATTCTGAGTGCACAAATCCAACTCGGTGTAGAATACACATCCTCCTCGGTCCTACCAATGGGCCCCCAAATCAACTTCGTTCATCCCCAAATGGATAAATAGCCCTCCAAAAGTCCACAATGATCTAACCATAACACCTACCACCATCTAACTAACCTTGACCACAGCTTCACAGTCTGCAACCCTAAAACAATCTTCTTATGAGAACTCCCAGTCTCCAATCCATAAAACACCTGAATCACCTTAGCCGAATCCAACTCCATCACTCAAATGACTAACACGTCTCTCATACATAATCACCCCAAGAGAAATTCTTCCATAATTCTTCTATGCCACATAGCAAAATTTGAACATTAGTAGTCGATCAACCAAGTGAGTACCGCAATACCAATGAAGCATCCGTAAGCCAAAACATAACGCACATTTAGAAAAGCGCACACTCTTCAAGCAATACCAAGTAGTAATAACATTCACTAAACATCTGAAACCGTCAATATTATTCAGAATTCATAACCTTCCCTCCAAAACGGAACTGTGATCTTGCACATGCAAATCTAAACCCCACATAACATACCACATCTATCATGCCATAATATGAAAAGCACGAGAATCTCATAATCATTTCTGAGTTACAAGTTGAATATATACTCAGTCAGTCGGAAACCTTCCATTTAATCTCACCTAGGAGAAAAGCACAATACATAATATGTTCCTCTCACCAGCATGAAATATCTATCTTAAACCATGGTAGAAACCATCGAGAACTGTCTGAAACCCATTTTCACATAACTAAACCATCATAACTTAATCTTTCTAACTCAACCAAGCCACACAGGTCGCAAAACCCAAGTGTATTGCCACCAAAACACTTGTAGAGCCTCACCACATCATAAGTACCTAAAGAATCAATCATATCTATTACCGTTCTGATCCAAACTACAACCAAGTTGTCCTATTTCTCCGAGTTCCTTCCAACTTGCCCTCAAGTTAACACTTCCCCTTGCCAGAACACAACAATCCTTACCCGAAGCTCACCATAGAAGATTCTAGCATAAAACCACACCGCCCTAAGGCCCATAAGCCAATGTATTCACTCTTGGCACCCCAAAGTACTACAATCGAGACACCCACTATGAAGAGATCTTATGTGAACCTAATATTGTTTCCTTTACCTTTATGATACTGAAATATAGAATCCATAGTGAGACAGAAATACCGCGAGTCTTGACACCATTTGACTCAAATCTCGGATTCTAGACATATACAAATCTGAATAAATTCTCAGTTTCTATATATAAATCTTGCATCCATTAGAACCTTCTCGAGAGTAATCTAGCCACACAAACGGGCCGAACAACTTGTGCCCCGTTATCATGACAACACCTACAGAAGCAACCCCGCCTTAACGTAACTGAGCAAATTCCAACTACATATGCACTACATCGTTCATGAATAACAACTCAATCATTCCAGGATTCCCATATACCTATAAAGTGTAACATAACCCGCATCCAGAAATTCATTTACTCAGTCATCCTCGATCTCAACCTCTGCTAGTCATATCTGATTTGCAAGCATGCCTCAAACCGATACCAATACAACACAAAAACTATGCAATCAAATCGTCAATAGTAGACTCCCCCACTTGGCTCAAAGTAATAGGACAAAACACTCGATAACTCATAATGCCCATACTTTATTACTGATATAATCCCGTACCGAAATTCAACGCAATCCTTCAAAAGCTCATGTAACACAAACCATCTAATACTTCAAATCATCTGCAAATCTCGCGTTCATCCTCATGATGGTCAGGTTAACTTTCTCAACCAATCCAAACTCAAATCGTAACATCTATAACCCACTAGTAGAAAAGAAACCCTCCTCACAATATCATAAAGATCACACATCCGTAGATCACCCCACAGGTTATAATCCACCTACTTAGCCTCACACTGATATGTCTCTATACCCTTTCACATCCACAACTACTACGCAATCACTTAATCTTCCTGAGTTTGAACTCATCAATAAGACATGAGAATCTAATTCGTTCCACAATTAAAAAAATATAAAAGATCCGTCAACACAATCATAACTCTAGACTACACGTCACATCAGGACAGAAATCAAGCACCTAATAGTCCTTTTTACATATCAAGAAAACTCTTCTCGTCACATTCAAACCGTCTGAACACAACCCGTAGACATATCATACTCATCATTTAGTCATCCAACCACTGACCGGGGCACAAATTCCACTCATAGGGACACCACTGGACATAGAAGTCCAAAAGCACATGCTCACACAACTGAAACTACCGAGCCTAAGCTGCGGTCCAAACCCAGGCTCAAGTCCTTTAGACTGGCCCATCACCAAAACACAGAAAACACATCTCGTACCTCATCCATGGAATTCCACAAGCCGTCGATGTATAGCTGATACCGAGCACTCACATGCGCATACGAGTGAATGGAAGGAATTCAAAGAGATATGCTTCAAGATGAATCAATGTTGCACTATATGGAAAGCAAGATGAAAAGTTTATCCTAAATGCCATGTAGCCTCTCGGAGATAGGTATATACATCATCATACCGATCCGCAAGACTCTACTAGACACTTGCTCATGACTCGTAGAACCTATGAACCTAGGGCTCTAATACCAACTTGTCACGGCCCAAAATCCAATCAGCTGTGATGGATCCTAACCCAACTCGCTAGGTAAGCCAATTAATAATAAACCAGTTCAAATGAGATTCATTAAGAGAAGAAATGATAATACAATTGAACTTTTATACAAATAATTCCTAAGGACTGGTAGTACAAATTATGAGCTTCTAAGATTTAGAGTTTACAAAGCTGGTATGAAATAAATACATTATCTATTTTAAATATACATGAACAGATTAAAACTTCTAAATCTACCAAGAACAAGAGGCAGTTATGATCGGAATGCATGTACATCTTCAAATCCAGCTCCCGCCATACACATCAACATCAACATCCGACATCTACACATAATGTACAGAATTGTAGTATGAGTACAACCGACCCCATGTACTCAATAAGTAACAAACCTAACCTTAGGTTAAAAGCAGTGACGAGCTATGACAAATGTCAGAGTCCAACACCAATTGCCAAGAATAGTTCGCAACAATATAAGAAAAGCAGTACAAGAAATGATTCAAAACTATGTTGCTCAGCTCGTTCATAGTTACGGAAAAATAGTTATGCTTCTCAAGTATAACAGTAAAATCCAAATCTCTCACCGAAAATACCAAAGTATGAGTAAGTCAGCAAAATTATGATTTTTCCCAAAACCTTTCAACAATAAATAAGATGTTTCATTATCAGATAGCATAAGGAAAGTACTTCTCTATGCCTACGTGTTAGTGTGCACGTTAAATCATGAATGTCACCAAACCCGGGTAGCATGAGGAAATGCATCTATATGTCGGTATGTCAAGTATGCATGTCAAATGCAATGCATCACAGTGATGAACTCACGTACTCACACTCTCAGAGTACTCAATCTTACGGTCTCACACTTCCCTCTCATCAAGATCAATCGCTCAACACACTCAGTCACTCAGCACTGTATAGGGCAGATCCAGCCTAAACGCTAATACATCTTTCTGCGGTGCGCAACTTGATCCCATCGTGAATCAATAGCAACTCCGCTCACTTTGGGTAAGCATACTCCGGAGGGGAAGATCCAGCCTAAGCGCTATAATAAGCCAATCATTGCATGAATCAATGAAGCTTGTTGCGGCGTGCAGCCCGATCCTAAAATTATCACTCACAAAAAGGCCCTCGGTCTCACTCAGTCATCAATCTCTCCAGTCTCTCGGGCTCAGAATGTCATGAAGATCATCCCAAAAATGATGATATCATGTATCAATAAATAACAATGGAGGCTGAGATATAATATACAAATGAATGAGTATGACTGAGTATGTAACTGCAATTTAAGCAAATAACTCCACAGCAGATATGACCTTTGCGGGTCCCAACAGAATAAGTATATAGCCTAAAAATGATTTCTAACATGGATCACAACTTAATTACTCACACACGTAGAAATCTCATGGATTAAAACAAGATTAGGTAACTACACAGTACCATAGAAACAACCGAGTCATAATTCATACGGTGCACGCCCACACGCCCGTTACCTAGCATGTACGTCACCTCAACGCCAAATACATAACACTTATATTTAGGTGTCGATACCCTCAACACCAAGTTTAGAAGTGTTACTTACCTCGAACAAGCCAAATCTAATACCCACCAAGATAAACAATGCTGCAAAAATATCGCACGCGTACCGACCTCCAAACGACTCAAAACTAGCTAAAAGCAACTCAAGAACATCAAATAATGCCAAAGGAAACAAACCCAATCGATAAAGGTCGAATCTTTAATCAAAAGCCAAAAGTCTACCAAAAGGTCAAAACTGATATCGCACCTCGAAACCCGACAAAACTCATAAAATCCGATAACTCATTTAATTATGAGTCCAACCATACTAGTTTCACTCAAATTCGACTCTGAATCGATGCTCAAAACCTAAAAATTCACTTTATGAAATTTTAGACAAAACCCCCCAATTTCTCTTTTGAAATGATCAACCAAATGCCAAAAACGAGGATAGATTCATGAAATATAATCAAAACCGAGTAAATAACACTTGCCACAATCCATATGGTATAAATCCTCTCAAAAATCGCCTAAATCCGAGTTCCCTAGCTCCAAAAATGTTGAAATGAGCTTATAAAAAAACTGCCCAATAAAAATTTTAATGTGGTCACTAAAAGTCCAATACCCATCGCTAAATGTACCAAATCTGGTTGCTAAAGGTGCGCATGACAACTTGCTTGCACCAACAATATTTTTTTCACTAAAAAGACTATAACTCCTTCATACGAACTCGGAATTTGACGATTATTGCTCCTATGAGTCACAAATAATAATACGAACCTAATAATTCAATAGAAACTCAATTCGGAGCTCATTTTCTCAATGAGATACCAACTTCTCTCCTTAAATAATTAACTCATGTTTCGTAGTAAAAATCCAATTGCGACTTATTTAAATTAAACCAAACATTCCCGATCATTCCTATAAATCATTATCAAACTCCTGGAAGTCTCGAAATCGAATTCCGATCTCTAGAACTAAAAATGAACATTTGGATCATTATATGCGTATGCTCAAAACACAAAAATAATATCAAAACTACAAACCGCAACGAATTCAAGCTTTATAAAATCAAAACTTTAATTTTTCAAAAACTAACAAAAAACGTTCTACGCACCTCAGAATAACTTTGAATTTTGTACACAAGTCATAAATATTGTTACAAAGCTGCTCGAACTCTCGAAATCCAAATCGGGACCCGGTATCAACAAAAATCCAATTATGGCCAAATTTTGGAATTCAAAGTTTTTCAAAGTTAACAATATTTTGGAATATTACGCCAAATCACTTTGACACCTCCAATTTAAAATCCGGGTATACGCCTGAGTCCAAAATCACCATATGAAGCTAACAGAATCATAAAAAATGATCAACTCTTCCAACTTAAAGCTTCCTAGTTGAGAATCATTCTTCCAAATAAATTTTGAATCACCTGAAAAACCAAAACCGACGCTTCACATAGATCATAATATATCATACGAAGCTACTCGGGACTTCAAATAGCTTAACAGAGTGCAAATGCTCAAAGCAATCGGTTGGGTCATTACATTTAGGGAGCTAGGGTGTTATCTAAGATTGATTTGAGGTCTAGGTATCACCAGTTAAAGATTTGGGACTCTGATATTCTGAAGACGGCATTTAGGACCCGCTATGGTCACTATGGGTTCCTTGTGATGTCTTTTCGACTGACCAACGCCCATGCAGCATTCATACATCTAATGAACAGTGCCTTTCAGCCATATCTTGATTCGTGTGTCATACTATTTATAGATGATATTCTAGTGTACGCACGTAGCCAGGAGGAGCACTCATAGTAATTGAGGATTGTAATACAGACGTTGAGGGAGGAGAAGTTTTATGCCAAGTTCTCCAAGTGTGCATTTTGTCTCAATTCGGTGGCATTCTTGGGGCACGTGTTGTCCAGCGAGGGGATCAAGGTGGATCTAAAGAAGATTGAGGTCGTTCAGAGCTGGCCCAGGCCGTTTTCAGCTACTAAGATTCGACGTTTTCTTTTCTTGGATGAATATTATCGTCGCTTCGTGGGGGTTTCTTGTCCATTGCATCGCCTTTGACCAGGTTGACCCAGAAGGGTGCTCCATTAAGGTGCTTAGATGAGTGTGAGGAGGGCTTTCAGAAGCTCAAGACTGCCTTGACCACAACTCCAATTCTAGTTTTCTCTTCAGCATCGGGTTCTTATATATTGTATTATGATGTTTCTCGGATTGGTATTAGGTGTGTTTTGATGCAGAAGGGTAGAGTGATTACTTATGCTTCACACCAGTTGAAGCCCCATGAGAAGAAATAGCTTGTTTATGCAGCCATCATTTATGCATTGAATATCTAGAGGCATTATCTCTACGGCGTGTCTTGTGAGGTATTAACAGATCATTGGAGCCTTCAGTACTTGTTCAAGCAAAATGATCTAAATTTGAGGCAACGAATGTGGTTGGAGCTGTTAAAAGACTATGATATTACCATTTTGTATCATCCCGAAAAGGCCAATGTGGTGGCCGATGCCTTGAGTAGAAAGGTAGTGAGTATGGGTAGTATTGCATATATTCCTGTTAGTGAGAGACCGCTTGCAGCAGATGTACAGGCCTTGGCCAATCGGTTCGTAAGGTTAGATGTTTCGGAGCCTAGTCAGATTTTAGCTTGTGTGATTTCTTGGTCTTCTTTATATAATCGCATCAGAGAGCATCAGTATTGACGACCCCTATTTGTTTGTCCTTAATGACACAGTTCGGCACAGTGATGCCAAGGAGGTTGTTATTGGAGATGATGGGGAGTTGCGGATGGAGGGTCGGATTTGTGTACCCAATGTAGATGGGTTACGTGAGTTTATTCTTGAGGAGGTCCATAGTATGCGGTATTCCATTCATTCAGGTGCCGCAAAGATGTATCAGGACTTGAGGCAGCACTATCGGTGGAGGAGAGGATAATGAAGAAAGATATAGTGGAGTTTGTAGCTCGGTGCTTGAACTATCAGCAGGTGAAGTATGAGCATCAGAGGCCGGGCAGCTTGCTTCAGAGTCTTGAGGTTCCTGAGTGGAAATGGGAGTGTATCACCATGGATTTCATAGTTGGGGGTGGCTAACTAAGTCCGCACATTTCATTCTGATCAAGACTACCTATTCATTGGAGCGGTTAGCTGAGATCTATATCCGCAAGATATTTTGCCTTCAAGGTGTGCCGGTGTCAATTATTTCACATCGGGGCACGCGGTTCAAATCGCAATTTTGGAGAGCAGTGCAGCGAGAGTTGGACACGCGCGTTGAGTTGAGTACAACATTCCACCCCCAGATGGATGGATAGTCCGAGCGCAATATTCAGATATTGGAGGATATGCTATGCACTTGTATCATAGATTATGGAGGTTCTTAGGATCCGTTTCTACCGCTTGCAAAGTTTGCCTATAATAACAGCTACCAATGGAGTATTTGAATGGCTCTGTATGAGACCTTGTATGGGAGGCGGTGTGGATCTTCGATTGGTTGGTTCGAGCCAGGTAAGTCTAGGCTATTGTTTACTGACTTGGTTTAGGATGTTTTGGATAAGATTAAGTTGATTCAGGATCGGCTTTGCACGTCTCAGTCTAGGCAGAAGAGTTATACCGATCGGAAGGTTCGTGATGCTTCTTACATGGTGAGAGAGAAGGTATTGCTCAGAGTTTCACCTATGAAGGATGTTATGAGGTTCGGGAAGAAGGGCAAGCTGAGCCCTCGGTATATTGGCCCTTTTGAGGTACTTTAGAGGATTGGATATGTGGCTTACAAGCTTGCATTTCCACCTAGTCTATCGGTTCTTCACCCAACGCTTAATGTTTCCATGCTCCGAAAGTATTTCGGTGATCCATCTCATGTATTGGACTTCAGAGCGGTTTAGTTAGATGGGGATTTGACTTATGATGTGGAGTCGATGGCCATTTTGGATCGGCAAGTTTGAAATTTGAGGTCAAAGAACATAGCTTCAGTGAAAGCTCAGCGGAGAGGTCAGCCAGTCGAGGAGGTCACTTGGGATACCGAGCAGGAGATGCAAGACAGATACCCACGCCTATTTGAGGCTCCAAGTATGATTTTAAATCGCTTCCAGGACGAGCGTTTGTTTAAGAGGGGGAGAATTGTACCGACCCGTCCAGTCATTTTGAGTATCATAGCTTCGTTTCCCTATTTATTGATTACTCTATGTTCGTTTGTTGTTATTTGACTTTCCGGGGTAGTTGGTTTAGTTCCAAGGATGCTTCAAAATTAGTTGGGACACATAGTCCCAAGGGTGGGTGTCTAAGTTGGGAGAGCTGATCAGATGTTGACTTATATGTAAATGACTCTCGAATGGAAAGTGTTCGGATATTGATTTGGAGGTTCGTATGTCGTTTTGGCTTGAATTGGCAAAAGGTGGAAAAGTTGAAGTTTGGAAAGTTGAGATGTTTGACCGAGAATTGACTTTGTTGTTACCGGGCTCAAATTTCAATTTCAGAAGTGGAATAGTCTGTTGTATCATTTATGACTTGTGTCCAAATTTAAAGGTCAATCGGAGTTGGTTTGATAGGTTTCAGCATCGATAGTAGAAGTTAGAAATCCATTAGTTTCATTAGGCTTGAATTGGGGTGCGATTCGTGTTTTTGGTGTTATGTGGTGTGATTTGAAGCCTCGACTAAGTTCATATCATGTTTTAGGACTTTTTGGTATGTTTTGATGGGGTCCCGGGGGGCTCGGGTGTGATTCGGATGTAATCGGATTGAAGTTTGGACTTGAGGAAAATGCTGAAAAGTTTGAGGTCTGGTGCGATCGCACATGCGAAGAATTTGTTCGCGTGTGCGCGACCGTAGAAGAGACCATCGGGGCGCAAGAGCGATCTTGGGTGCGTTGGGCAGTGTTCGTAGGTGCGAGTAATTTTTCGCATCTGCGAGCCCGCAGATGCAACGAGTCTCTGCAGATGCGAATTTTGATAGGTGGGGCTGGACTCGCAGAAGCAGATTGGAATCCACAGGCACGGATGCGCAGGACCGAAGCACGGACTCCGAAAGCGGTATCACAGGTGCATATATTGGGCTGCAGGTATGTCTAGTCGGGTTCTTAAGTGAATTTTGCAGAAGCGGAGCCTTAGCTATGACTTGTGAGTCCGCATGAGCGAAAAGGCTTGGCAAATATTTAAAATCGAGGGTTTGATTCTTCGTCTCATTTTGAGAGTTTTGGGGTGCGGACTTAGGCGATATTTGGAGAGGTTTTTACCTAGATTGAAGAGGTAAGTGATTTTTGATCACTTGTATTCATGTATTTTGATTACCCATTGATTAGTTCACCTATTTACCATGAATCTAAGTTGGAAATTGGGGATTTTTTACCCATGTATTAGAGAGTACGACTTGAGGGTTTGAAGATTTGAGTGTTGATTTGTGGTCGAAATTGGATGAATTTGTTATGGTTAGACTCGTTGTTGAATAGAAGTTAGGATTTTATAAATTTTGTTGGGTTCCAAGACGTGGGCCCAGGGTTGACTTTTTGATTTTGGCTAAAGATCTTAGCTTTATTATTCGGAATCAATTCCTTTAGCATTTATTGATAGTATTATGTTTTATCTAGATTCGAGCCTTCCAGAGATTGATACGCGTGGGAAGGGCTTGCTAGCGGAGTGATTTGCTTTGCTTAAGGTAAGTATATTATCTAAACTTGGTTGAGGCACTGGTTGCCTGAATTATTGTGATAGCTACGTGCTATTGGGTGCGCACATGTGTGGGGTTGAACCCAGGTGCGGGCACCAGGGTTATTTATTCATTTTCAGGTTGTGCTCAGGCTCTTATAAGCCTAGAATTTGACTGTTAAACCTTAAGATATTATGTTTCACACATTTGTGATATTTTTGTGAACTATTTGGGCCATGTTTGAGGCTACATAGGGGTTTAATTCCTAAATGAACTGATAAATGTTATTATTTGATGAAACTTTTCGGTCTGAGCTATGATAGTACACTTGCACATACCTACACTTTAGCATGTCGTTTATACCAGTCTAGGAGATTGAGATTTGTTATCCACTCATTTTATACATGTATACTTGTTTATTTTCTTTTGTATGATGTGATTGGACTGGGTGCCTGTGACCACGCTGAGCGGATTGTGCTGTTTTGCATATGACCACGCCGGGCGGATTGTACTATTATGCCTGTGACCATGTCGGGCGAGTTATGATATTGAGCATGTGATCACTCCGGGCTGGCACCACGCTGAATTAGTCGTTCTTGCATGTGGATATGGATCCATCCCCCTAGGGTCACCCTCTCATATTTCTCTCTTGATGGTGTACACGCGGTTATTAAGAATATTGATCAGTGGTTTGGAACAGATATGGAAATGTTGAGGGAAAATTGGCCAGCATTTTATTGGATTTTGCATTTCATCTTTACTTGCAATTTCATTGATCATTTATTTGATTTAACTACATATCATCTCTATATGTCAAGATATTGATTGATCAGGGTATTTGAGAATCTATACACATACACACGTATGTTTTCTTACAGAACTTTATGATTTGAATTCCAAATATTGTTTTGAACCGGGTTAAAGGATGAAACTACATAGGTGATAGCTAGTATCATTATAATTTGTGCTTCTCTTACCTTTCCATGTTTATTTATGATACTTAGTGAGTACATTGGGCTGATTATACTCATACTACGCTCTGTACTTAATTATGCAGATCCAGGTGTGGGGACCAGTTATCAACAGTAGGCTTGCTTGTTGGACTATCTGTCAGAGGCGAGGTAGAGTTGCATCCTTGGTCGCATTTTGACTGGTCTTTTCCTTTCATGATGTTATTACAGTTCAGACAGTGTATGTATTGTTCTATTTTAGACTTGTATTCTATTGTAGAAGCTCATGACTCTGTACTTACCAGTTTTCTGGGGATTTACTTTGTATTAGTAGTTGTATTGTATTGAGACCTCAGACTTATGTTATTTCTATAAATTTTGTTATTTTGTTGCCTTTGTTATCATGTTTCTTCTTGCCTAGCCAGTGTATTAGACGTCATCATGACGAGTGTTGATTTTAGGTCATGACATAACCCTTGTAGCAACCAGCCACGGGATGTTGCGACAACTTCAAGTTAACTTTAATTTGAACAATACAACTCAAAGTACCTAGTACAAATGCTTCTAAACAAACCTAAAAGATACAACTCAAAAACCCTACTACAATTGAACTAGAATAAAATACAGACACTTGGAACTAGTTCTTCTATCTGGTTCATGTAGCTTCAGGTTCGCACACTTGAAATTCACAGGAATTACTTGCAAAATGCCTTGCTATTTTGCTCTCAATTCTTGCTTAACTTCAGTGTTTGTGCGTCACCTGTAAAAGAGAACATCTTGAAATATATTGAGTTAGTAGGATTAGGATTAACTAGAGTTCTTATGCTATACTCTTCCTAGGTGGAAGAGTTCTAGTTAACTTCAATCTATAACTCTTCCCTTATCTAGGATAGAGTTCTCTTTAAGTAAGGAGTCCTAGTCCTTATCAATTATGCAACCTTTCCGTTCAGGGAATATCATATATAACCACTTATGCTTATCCCTTTCACGTGCATGCCTTGTGCTTGAATCTGCTTGTGCCTTGTGTACACTGTGTATGGACCTAGTTCGTGCATGTGTTCCTTTATCAATCATCAAAATAAAACTTACTCAAGACAACAAATTTTCCCTTTTTGATGATGACAAACTCTATGATTTTGATAATCATGAAACCTGTTTCAACTCAGCTCAACATCAAGTCAATGTTAGAACACTTTCAATTTTAATGTCACAAATCATCAAGGACCAGGTTCATTAGGTTATAAACATCACAGTCTAAAGCAAAAGCACAACCTATCTTCCCCCTTTTGGCACCATCGAAAAGTTTCATAATTAATTTATATAACCAGATTTTAGTAGATCTTACTCATGGCCATTGAGGCTGCTTCAAATGCAATCATGGATTCAAGCTTCTCTTATCAGTCTAAGGATATTAGCCATCAAAGAAATATCAACATACAATTAGATCAAAAGCAATGATTATCATTGATAAAATTCATCCACAAAGTATAAAAATAAATGAAAGTAATGAACCATAAGCAAAAAGACAAAAAAAACATCATACTCGAGTCACTGGTTACAAACTAGGCTAGGAAGGGTTTAAGACTAGGAAGGACAAGGTTATTGGTTTCTGGCATGAAGTAGCTTCAACATGTCTTGAAGAATACCCTCATTCTTCTCTTTCTACTAGCTCAGACCTGAGAGCATCCCTCACAGTTTCTACTTCACCCAGCCTCTTCTTCAGTCTCTCAATCTCTCAACATCATTAGCCCTTCTCTCCTGCTCCAAAGATCTCACTTTGTTGTTCATGGGAACCCTTTTGGATAAACCAGGTTCTTTAGGAGCAGTAAGGACTTCATAATCATAGTCAATCAAAGTATTGGCCCTAAAGTGATCTTTACTTCTGCTAACATCCCATTTCTTGATGGGAACCTTGAAGTGAGAAAGCACAGCAGTAAGTATGAGCCCATAGTGTATGGAATGAGTTTTAGTGCCAGAAACCACCCTATCAAGGAGCTGGATTATTCACCCTGGCAAATTGACCTGCCTCCCACTATCCAAGCACTCTATAAGGACCAGGTCCATAAAAGTAGCAATGTGCCTTCTCTCATGCCTGGGTAGAACCATTTTGATGAATAATTCAAAAAGTACTTTGTGAGAAGCTTCCATTCCACTCTTATAGACAACCCTGGGTCATAGAACTAAATCCCTATCAGCAAACTTCTTGGTGATGGCAAGTGAGGTAGGTAGATTTTCTAGACTAGGCCATTTTAACTTTTTATAGTCATTGTAGCCTTCAGCAGGTATTCTTAGAATCTCCCCTAGCTCTTTATCATCAAAGTTCACCTTTACTCTTTTCACCATACTATTTACCCTTCCATTCTCTATCTCACAATTAGCAAAAAATTTCACAATTTTAGCTTGGGCTAATCTTCCTTCCAACTGAAGGACCATGTCCTTCCAGCCCTCAATCTCCAACTTCTCCAGAAGCAACACCATTCCTTCCTCTTCCAAATCTTTGAGGAGCCTCCTCTTTAGAATTGTTCTTTTCCCAAATTTAACCATTTTGTCCTTTTCTTCATAAGTCCCCTCTTCTTCTTCACTCTCTTCTTCCACAATTTGTATTTTTTTTGATTTCCTGGCAGACCTGGTTTTTTTTTTGCCAAGGCAATGGTTTCTATATCAACAGACTTTGTAGGGACTTCTTCTTAGAAGTCTTTCTCTTCTTAGCAATTAGAGTCACAACCTCCACTTCGAGTCACAGACTACATTTCATCTGTCTCATCCTTATCATGAAGGACCATGTCCATCTCCTCAATCTTACTTGTTTCACTTGGTTCACCCACCTTCTTCTTCTATTTAGCACCAGCTTTATTTTTACTCTCAGCTAAGGCCTTTTTTAGGTCTGCCTCACTTTGCTTCCTCTGACTCCTTGTAGCTCTTTCTCTTGGGAGAGGAGTCTCTATAAGGATAAATGAGGCAGCCTTTCTCTTCTTGCCTCCTAAAGCAGTACCAGGGATTTTAACTCCTAGATTCTTCTTCTTTTTTTGGATTATAGCTATCAGACACCCTTTTCAGAAGGTCATGGAGGGGTTCCTTCTCGGGAATAGGTTCTTGGAACCTTTTCCTCAGCCTAACCAGATCTTCTGCTGCACTTGTATCTCAAGAGCCATTTCCTCCTTCTTCTGTTAAACTTTCTTCTTTCTTAGCAGCCTCTTCACTTCATATCATCATAGCCCATATTTCTTCAGTCAAACCAACAGGAGTGGGTGATGTTTCAACCACTCCTACTTTTCCCATTCCCCTCATATCTCATGTTACACCCTCACTCATTTTTTATTTTCCCTTTTTATTTTTATCACCTATTTTTGTAGACTCAGACTCTACACCGGCAATAGTACTAACCAGAACAAACCTTTTCTCAAAATTTTCTGCTACTTCATAAATGCCATCAGACGAAAGTTTTAGCCCAGAAGTTACCTCTTTTATTTCGGATGAAACAGGTTCTTCACCCTTACTTGCAGACTTAAAGGACGCATCTGATTTTTGGGGTTCCTCTGCTTAACTGGCTTTTAACTTCTCATTTATCTTCTTGGTTTGTTCACTACCAGCAATTGTTTTACGAGAAAGCATATTAACACGCCCTTTTTTGGGAGTTTGGATGGTTTAAGGTGTGGGTGATGGTTCTTTGGGTGGTGAAGAAGGGTTCTCGGTCATTTTGGAATTTTCATATGGGGTTTTCATTAGATGAGAGTAGAAGAGACGAGAGAAGGTTGAGAGAATTTGGAGTCTTAATTTATCAAAGTACGGAGGTGGTGAAATGGGCAAGGTCCAATCAATTTAAAGAGGGAAGAGTTGGAGTGTGTAACAGCTGCTTAGAAGTCTAATTATCCTGGGAGTGTCAGTTTGAATAGGCGTTGGACTCTTCCCCAAATATTTAGGCAATTATGACGCATGGGGTTTGTTGGGTGAAACTGGTTCGATGGTAATAGATTGGTTCAAAAAGAGGTTCGGATTGAGTGGGACTTCTTTCAGATCATGATCCAAATACAATTATTCCAAAATATGTGGAGTGGAGAATAGATACCTTATAATTTTGATGAACCGGGTTCTTCACTGAAAGTTCTCTTGTGTAAGTCTGAATTTTCCAAGAGAATAAGAGTAATATCATTAGAGATCAGTAAGATATTTTAGCACATGACACGAGAGTATACTAATAAAAGTATGAGACTAAGCAATAGCTAATCTATTTATTTTAAAAATTCTCAAATTATCTAACCAATTATTGAGTTAGAACTGGTTCCTTTTAGGTGATCTTAATCATCCCGAATTCTAACATGTTTCTTTCAAAGTGATCTTTACTTAGAGGTTTTGTGAAGATGTCAGTTATTTGCTTGTTAGTAGAACAAACTTCTACAGTGATCAAACCATTCTCATAGTTATCATTAAAAGTGATGCCTAATATCTATGTGCTTAGCTCTTTTATGATGAACCAAATTCTTGGTCATACTAATTGCACTAGTGTTATCAAAAAAGATAGGGATACAACCTACATCAATTCTAAAGTCCCTTAATTGTTGTTTTATCCACAATAATTGAGCATAACATGAGGCAGCATCCACATACTCAGCTTCTTCAATCAAGCTGAGCCAAGAAAGTATGGTATACCTGAAGTGCTTTTTCAATCCACAAGAACACCTGCATAATTAACATTAGCATATCCCACTAAGTTAAAGTTACTACCTTTTGGATACCATAGGCAAAGATTAGTAGTGCCTTTTAGGCATCTCAAGATCCTCTTGACAACCTTCAAGTGAGACTCTTTTGAATTTTCCTGGAATCTTGCACAAAGTCCTACACTAAAAATAATGGCAAGTCTACTAGTAGTGAGATATAACAAAGATCCAATCATTCCCCTATACATCTTCTGATCGACAGATGAACCAGCCTTATCCAAATCCACGTAGTTGTTGCTATAGGAGTGTCAATTTCTTTGGAATCTTCCATTTTAAACCTTTTAAGCAACTCTTTCATATACATTTGCCGATGGATCATAGTTTAGTTGGAAGTTTGTTTAATTTGTAAGCCTAAAATAAAATTAAGCTCACCCATCATACTCAGTTTAGCAAATATTTACTTAACCTATCAGGAGTTTCTCCAAATATTATATCATCAATATATATATGAACTACTAAGAGATTTTTACCTTTTTTCTTTCAAAAATAAAGTATTGTCAATTTTACCTCTCTTGTAGCCATGCTCAAGTAAGAATTTAGATAATATTTTATACCATGATCTTAGAGCCTGCTTGAGCACATACAATGCCTTGTCAAGCTTGTACACATCATCAGAATATTCCTTGCTTTCAAAGCCAGGAAATTGCTTGACAAACACTTCTTCTTTTTGATAAACATTAGGGAAGGCACTTTTGACATTCATCTGATAGAGAGTGAATTCCATGTAAGCATCAAAGGCTTTAAGAAGTCTAATTTCTTCTAATATTACAACCGGACAAAAGTCTCATCATAGTCTATGCCCTCATTTTGACTATATCCTTGAACCACCAATGTTACCTTGTTCCTTGTAACTATTTCATATTCATCAAGTTTGTTTCTGAAGACCCATGTAGTGCCAATCATTGTTTTGTCCTTGGGTCTTAGTACCAGATGCCAAACTTGAATTCTTTCAAATTGGTTGAGTTCATTTTGTATTGCATTCACCGAATCTGCATCCTGCAAAGCCTCAGAAATATTTTTAGGTTCAATAAGAGATAAAAAGGCATCCAAAGCACAGAGGTTCTTTAAAGAAGATTTGGTTTTGATTGTAGAGTTTGGATCAGTGATTATTTTCCCAATGGGATGTGAACTTTGATACTTGTAGAATTTCACAATGATCTGATTCTCTCTAGATGTTCCTTCAATGTTTTGTTGTTGAGGAACCGATTCATGGATAGGTTCCCTCGAGGCTTGAGGATCAGTTCCTCTATGTTCAATTCCCCTATCAGGTTTCCTAGGGTGGAAGGACATGTTCCTTCCTGTGGTGTAGCTTCAGGTTGGACTGTTGTTTCATTTGAGTTTCTTATCATCTAGTTCTTGCCTCTTAGAAAGAATGTTAGTTTCATCAACAACAACATGTACACTTTCTTCTACACACATAGTTCTTTTGTTATATATCTTATAATTTTTACAATGTGAAGAATATCCAAGAATACTCCCTCATCACTTCTAGGATCAAACTTACCTATGGAGTCTTTTCCATTATTATGCACAAAGCACTTGCATCCAAATGCCCTGAGATGAGATATATTTAGCTTTCTCCCTTTAAGTAACTCATAGGGAGTTTTCTCAACAAGAGGTCTAGTCATGCACGTATTTATGATATAGCATCCAGTGTTCACAGCTTCTGCCTAGAAGCTATGAGGCAATTTACTAACAAGTAGCATAGTCCTAGCCATTTCCTCTAATGTCCTATTCTTTCTTTCAACTACCCCATTTTTTGTGGAGTTCTAGGAGTAGAAAAATTATGATCTATGCCATGCTCATCACAAAATGCAGAAAATTTAGCATTCTCAAATTCAGTACCATGATCAGACATAATTGATGCAAGTTGATTACCTAGTTGTTTCTCAGTTTTTCTAACAAATGCTTCATCTTTATATATTAATAATAATGTCCAAGTAAACATATAGTAATCATCAACAAGCACCATAACATATATCTTACCACCTCTGCTAATTGTTCTCATTGGTCCACACATATCCATATGGACCAGTTCCATCGACCTGGTAGTACTTACCATTTTCTTGCTTTTAAAAGAGGATCTTACCCGCTTCTTCCTTGCACAAGCCTCACAAACTTTATATTCCCTGAACTTAATGTTAGGCAGCCCTATCACCAAGTCCTTAGCGCCTAGTTTGTTGAGTTGTCTTAGACTTGCATGTCCAAATCTCTTGTACCAAAGGGGGAGAACATTGTCCAACACACTTAAGCAAGTGAGTTCATTATCTGAAAGTGTGGACAGATCCACCACATATATGTTATTTACTTTTTTTTCCTGGAAAACTATCTTATCAGTTGTAAGATTATCACAAAGCATTTTGTAAAAATAAAAGTTACCATGTTACCTCTATCACACAGTTGCGATACACTTATTAGACTGTACTTCAGTCCATCTATCAAGTAGATTTTCTCAATAGAGTGAGAATCAAACTTACCTACCTTTCTAACCCCAATGATCTCACCTTTCTTTTCATTCCAAAGGAGACATTACCTCCTTTAAGGTCCTCAAGTGAAAGGAACTGGTTCTTGCTTTCTTCTATGTGCTTTGAGCAGCCATTATCCATGTACCATATTAAGTTGCTTCCCTCCACTTGGACCTGCAAAAGGAAATCATGGGTTTGTCTTAGGATTCCAAACTAGTTTGGGTCCCTTTCTATAGGCAAAAGGATGAATCAAGTTCTTTTTAGCCTAACTTGGCAACCTTTTTTCCCTAGAACAAAATCTCTATTCTTTTAATTTGCCTTTTATTTTGTAGTGCAATCACTCTTATAGTGACCAGTGTTACAACAGTGCATGCAAATTCTATTCTCAGGGAGTGTGAGGTACTTGCTCTTGGGATCCCACTTAGGCGTAGAGTTCCCAAAGTCCAATCTTCTTCTGTTGCTACTATGGTATTCTTGTAGCCATGAAAGTGCATCAAAGGAACTGTTCTATTTACAGGTTCTGTCTAGCTCATGCTTAACCTTATTGAGGTCCTCCTTCAAAACTCTTACCTATTCATCTCTTTTATATAACTCGTCTTTCACTTTACCTAAATTCTCTTCTAGAGTGAGTTATGTCTCACCAACTGTCTTTTAATCTATTCCTAACTTCAATTTTAGATTTTCAGATCTAAGTTCTAGGACAGTTGTATCAAGTGCATGAATAAGCTCTAGTAGTAATTCATATAATCTATCTTTAGACAAAAATTTAATCTTGTCTTTGATATGAAGGACACTTATCTCAGCTTCTTCATCAGATTCTCCAATAGCCATTAGTGCTCGTTCATCATCATCATCATCATCAGAGCTTTCATCTGAGCTATCTCCCCAAGCAGCAACTATAGACTTGGTTGATCCTTTATTATTGCATTTCTTGGGATAAACCTATTCCTTCTTCGTGTTCCTTCGTTTCATCTCTTTCCTTATTCCATAGTATCTCCCACAAGGGACAGTTCTTGATTATGTGATCAGTCTTTCCACAAGTGTAGCATCCATCGTTTGCCAGATTCTCTGGAACTCTTGCCTTGTTGTAGCTTTCACTTCTTGAAGAACCCTTTCCTCTTCTTAGGTACTTCTTGAAGTCTTTGGTAATTATTTTCATTTCATCATCTTCCATGTCAGCACCTTTAGTGATTCTAAGTGCCAGACTCATTTTCTTCTTAGGCATATTTCATGGTTTGTTTTCTAAGTTCATACATAGTGAGATTTCCAATAAACTCATCCAAAGAAAGTGTAGCAATATTTTTTGATTCCTGAATGTCAGTGATCTTGCTTTCCCAAGTGAATGGCAAGACTCTTGTTACTATCTTCTCAACCCTCTCATGTTCAGGGATAATCCATCCAAAAGATTTTTAGTTTATTTGTTAATTTAGTGAACCCTATGTACATATTCTGAATAGTTTCTCCATCTTTCATGGCTAAGTTCTCATACTGTGAGTACAGTAAAGTTCCTCTTGATATTTTCACCTTAGTGTTTCCTTCATGGGCCACTTGTAGTGTGTTCCAAATTTGCTTGGTAGTGAAACAGTCTTGGATTCTGTTGTACTCATCTAGACCAAGTCCACAAACAAGCTATTTCTTGATTTTGGAATACTTTTTCCACTTCTTCAAATCCTCAGCATTGCAATTAACTCTTGTTGTTTTTGGCACATCTACTCCTTCAGCATTTTTTTTCAATATGGACAGTGGACCATCAGTAATTATGTCTCATAGCTCATAGTCCTCAGCCTGTACGTTATCTCATCCTAGTCTTCCACCAATAGTAGTACTGGCCATTAAAGAGTGGTGGCCTAGCACTTGATAGTCCTTCCCAATTTTTAGGTGGTGTGCTCATCTTGATCTTCTCCTAATGTGTTAGCCTATTCAAAGATAACATACTCTGATACCAATTGTTGTTTTATATTTCAATGTCACACAAGAGGGGGTGATTTGTATGGTGTCCAATATTTTGCTTGCACAGATTAAAAGATCTGGTTCTTCTACGAGTTCCTTACACTACAGTTACAGAATAATAAATGCAGAAAGTAAAGAACACAAGTATTTTTTCGTGGAAACACCCGACTCAAAAGGTGAAATTATCACGACCTACTTCCTAGTAGGATTTTTTTCAACACTTCACTAAACCACTTAGCAAAACAACAATGTTTACAAAACTCTTGTAAACCTAAGTATTACCTATAACCCTTGTAAAAAACCAGCCACAACCTGTTGCGATAGCTTCAAGTAAATTCTAACTTGAACATTACAACTCAAAGTACCTAGTACAAATGCTTCTAAAGAAAGCTGAAAGGTACATCTCAAAAGCCCTACTGCAATTGAACTAAAATAATAAGTATTATGTGTTACTAAGAAAATTATCCCATAAGAATATTTTAATAGATAATATGTTTTTCAATTTTTTATATTTTTACTAAACATATATTTACTTGTAAAAAAATTAACAAAGCAAGATTGAAATAATATTTAAGTAACAAAACCCCGAAATATCCGACAAACCGAACCAACCCGGTCCATGTATACCCTACTAGCTCGGATGCAACATGCTTTAGTAATATACTATTTTGTGTAATTCCTCCCGTGTATACCTCTGTATGCAACTATGCATATGCAGACAAACCCGGAACTTCTTTTGTTTGATTAGTAGAGTGCAAATGAAAGTACTCACTTTTATAATGATGCATATTAATATATAAAATAGTTCCTCTTTGCACCAAAATATAAATTATAAGTAGACATTTAGATGACTAGCTAACTTCTAATGACCCATGTTAATTAGTTCATACATATATATATGGTTAACAGGCCTTAATTGCCCTAAGCACAGTAACCAACAGTACGGAAACGGATCCATCATTTGCTTCTATCAAGCCAATGGACGTCAAAAACATTTTACTGCTCTCATTAGGGACTGGCACTACTGCAGATTTTGCTGGGAAATACATAGCAGAGGAGGCAGCTAATTGGGGTCTTGTTTCCTGGCTATTTAATAATAATTCGAATCCTCTGAGTGAAATGTCATTTGCAGCAAGTACTATCATGAATGATTATTACATCGCCACTATCTATCGCTCTCTTGGTGCTGAAACGAATTACCTCAGAACTGAAGTAAGGCATTCTTGCTCAAAAACACCGTCACACTCCTAATATATTACTTATATGATTATTTCAAGTTGATTAATTTAAGAGTAAGGGATCATTGCAAGTATAACTATCTCTCTTTTTCTTTTTTGGGTACTCATTGACCGAATTCGGGAGAATAACGAAAAATAGGATACTTTTGTGCCACTATTGGTTTTTTGACCCCCAATAAAAGAAGTTTTGAGAAATAACACCATATCAGAATTTTAAAATATGTTGGGCGGGATATTTCCGATCACCAGAATTTTAAAACACTGCGTTGAATTTCAGCATTATGTTGATTATTAGGGTTTTGCCACAAATCCTGACACGTCATCAGAATTTTTCAGCATTCTCGGTGAAAATCGCTAGAATTTCTGGTGCTTCAAATTCTGGCACAGAAAATTCTAGTGATCGTCAGTATTGTCGGTGCTTCAAAACTCTAATGAGCGTTCTAACTCTAATGCGAAGCTATTTTTCCAAAACTCTTTTTAACGAGATTAAAAGTGGTTTTAAAAGGTGCATCAATTTGAGTTTGAATTCACACAGCATACATTAAAGTGAAAATTACCAAATTTCTCAATTCGTAGAACTCGAACCAAGCTTGAAATAATATCATGCATCTGCATTTCTTCATTGTTATCTTGTTTTCTACTCAAATCAAGGAGTGAAATTTTTTTCTTCCCCATTATGTAATGACCCAACCAGTCATTTTAACTTTTAGTATCCCGTTACCTAAAATAAAACTTTTCATATGTGCTTTTAATGATTTATGACTTGCGGAGATGGTTGGTTCGGGATTTGTGAGTGTTTGGGTTGAAATCGGAACACTTGGTTCCTTAAGTTGGCTTTAAAATGCCAAGTTTGACTTCGGTCAACATTTCGAGAAAATGACCCCGGTATAGAATTTTGACGATTCCAACAGCTCCGTATGGTGATTGTGGACTTAGAAACGTGTTCAAATTTTATTTGAAAGTCCGTAGTTAAATTAGGCTTGAAGTGGCTAAAATAAGAATTTATGTTTGGAAGTTTGACCGTGGAGTTTACTTTTTGATATCGGGGTCGGAATCCAGTTCCGAAAGTTTTCATAGCTTCTTTATGTCATTTATGACTTGTGTGCAAAATTTGAGGTCAATCGGACTTGAATTGATAGGTTCCGGCGTCGTTTGTAGAAATTCGAAGTTTCAAAGTTCATTAGGCTTGAATCTATGCGTGATTCTCGTTTTTAATGTTGTTTGGTGTGATTTGAAGGTTCGACTAAGTTCATATGATATATTGGGACTTGTTGGTATATTTGGTTGAGGTCCCGAGTGGCTCGGTTGAGTTTCAGACGACTAACGGACCACTTTTGGCCTTTGGAAGACTACTGATAGCTGCTGGAAATTTTCTTCTGATGTTCTTATACGCGATCGCGTAAGTTTGTATGCGATCACGTAGAGTAATTTGGGTTGAGGTGGATTTTTTCTACGCGATCGCGTGAATAGGGTTGCGATCGCGTAGGCTTAATTTGGGCAGCTGGAATTTTGTTCTCTGCGATCGCGTGGACATGTCCACAATCGCGTAGGTTGGGCCAGCTTGTGTATCGCGATCGCGTGTCGTTATTTGCGATCGCGTAGGGGAAACTGGAGAGGAAACTGGGCCACGCGTTTGTGCTATGCGACCGCGTGAAGAGGGATGCAATTGCGTAGAGTCAGAACCTTGTGCATCGTGATCGCGTGGGACTTTATGCAATCGCGTAAGGTTATTTTCTGGGCATAACAATTTGTGCTACGCGAACGCATGAGGAAGTTCGCGATCCCGTAAAAGAAATCACTGGGCAGAAAGTTTAAGTTCTTAAAATGGAATTTCATCCCATTTTTCATTTTTAACGATTTGGAGCTCAGATTTGGACGCGTTTTGGGAGATTTTCAGAGAAAACAACGGGGTAAGTGTTCTTAACTCAATATTGGTTAAATTACCCGAATCCATCATTGTTTTTATCATTTAATTGGTGAATTAAGTTGGAAAAAGTTTGAAAACCCTCTTGGATAGATTTGAGGATTTGAGGGCCGAATTTTATCGGAATTTAGTGACTTTGGTATGGGTAGACTCGTGGTTGAGTGGGCATTCATATTTCGTAAATTTCATCGAATTCTGAGACGTGGGCCCCATAGACAAAAATTTAATTAATTTCGTAATTTTTATTGAAAATGTAGTAATTTATTATGGAATTGATTCCTATAATTTTTAGTGATTGTATCGAATTATTCTTGGCTAGATCCGAGCCACTCAGAGTTGGATCATCGTGTAAAAGGCCTTCCATTGCATTAAATTGGAGCAAAGTGAGGTAAGTCTCTTGTCTAATCTTGTGAGAAAAAAATTACCCCATAGGGATTAAATTGAATAATTGTTGCTAATTGCAGGGGCTAAGTACACACGAGGTGACGAGAGTCCGTGCGTAACTACTATTAATGCTAAAGTCCGGGTAGTTTAGGACTCAAAGCATGAATTACTTGTGTAAATTGTATTATTTGTTTAATTAATATTATTTGATATGTAAATATATATATATATATATATATATATATATATATATATATATATATATATATATATATATATATATATATATATATATATTGTGAATTGTTAGATAACAATATTTAAGGTTGGAAATCTCATATGCTTAATATATCTATGGATCGTGCCGCATGTCCCTCAGCAGTGTACACGAAACTCTGGATCAGGTCGTACGACCTCGGCCGAAATCGTGCTTAATATTAGTAATTACACGATACTTTGATAGTTTATTGCAGCTTGTGAATCTAATTGATAAATTGAAAATTTTTGGAATTTAAAGAATTATTATCCCTGCTTGTTAAGAAATTATTGTTATTCATGTAAATGAAGCTAATTGATAAATTAAAAATTTATTAGAATTAAAGGAATTTAATATATATTGAGAATTGTTGTAAATTGAAGGAATTTAATTATTTCTACTGGTTAAATAAATTATTGTTATATTCTGTGAATCATGCTGATTTAGATATATTAATTCTATTTCAATTATTATCTTTGCCCCAGAGTTGAGAGCCAAAGTCGGTCATCTCGTCTCTACCACTTCGAGATTAAACTTGATACCTATTGGGTACACGTTGTTTACGTACTCGTGCTACACTTACTGCACTTTTTGTGCAGTATCTGAGACAGATACTAGTGGATGACCTATCATCGCACATCCTCGTTATCCCGAGGCGTAGTGGTGAGCTGCCTTTCTGAGTCGTTCTGCAGCTATCAGTGCCTCTTCTTGTATTATTTTTTTATTCTGTCTATTTTCACTTCAGAAAAATGTGGAGTTTTGTATAATTTACTAGATGCACATACACTTGTGACACCAGGTCTCGGCACACACATTGGTAGAATTTGGTGTCTTATTATTTTCTTGGATTAAAATTTCATCAATATATGTTTAATTTATTAGTTGGCTTGCCTAGCTATATTGTTGGGCGCCATCACGACCTATAGGTGAAATTGGGTCGTGACACATTAGTTCCCCTCCTTTTATTTATGAAATCACTAAAGCACATTAACCTTAAATACTTCCTCCGTATCGATTTATGTTTGAAAAGTTTGAATTGCTATTGAATTTTAAAAAGAAAAGAAGATTTTTGAAATTTGTGGTTTAAAATATCTTATGGATATTTGTAAGTTAAATTATTTTAAAAATTAAAAAAAAAACATTTTTTAGAACAGACAAAGAAATAAATGTTGTCGATGTATACGGTCAAAACCGGTTTCCACCTTCGTATAATTAGTCAATATTAGAACGTAGTGGACCGAAGGTCCTCTTCATGATATCGAGATAAGATCGAAGTCAATATCGAGCTACGATATAAAAAAGTGTTATCGAGCTCAAGAACCATAGACCAACCAATTCCGAGCCCGAGTAAATATCGTGCTCGAATCAATATCGTGCTCGGAATCTGGAGATTGACCAATACCGAATCCGACCGAGATCGAGCCAAGAGACAAGAGCCGTTACAGCCGCACTAAGGGAAAGAATCTCGGCGGGAATTAGGGAAAAGCTAATCTATCATGGGATCTCCACTATTTTTAATTATATCTAAAGTATGATTCCTCCACTATAAGAGGCATAACTACTATTTCTGTAATGGATCGAACATTAAGGCATTCATACACTTTCATATTATTTACAAAGAAAAAACAAACTGATATTCAAATAGAGATTATCCCTTTTTGGGTTTTGTATATTGATTTGTCTTGCTTGTTCATAAATCGTTTTCGACTCAGTTTGGTTTGTATTTTCATTATTTATATAGTCAATACTCAATATATTTCTACTTACTTTCCGATTTGTGACAAGTTATACCACGTATCTTTAGAACTACGTATAAATTCAACTTTATCCATTTTTCGGGTAAACAGTCGCATATATTGGAATAAAAAGAGTAATTAATTATTTTTTAAGTGTACCAGGAAAACGCATTAACAGGCACAACTACCCAATCAGATGATGCTTCAGAGGATAATATGAAGTTACTGGTACAAGTTGGTGAAAACTTGTTGAAGAAACCAGCTTCTAATGGGAATCCAGAAACCAATGAGGAAGCTCTAAAGAGGTAAAATATATTAATCATCATTGTTTTTTTTATCTATTTAGAGACTGATTTTTGATCGAATTATAAATCTATTTTATTTCTACTTATAATAGTTTCTTTTGTACGTAGGTTTGCAAAATTGCTCTCAAAATGGAAGAAACTCCGAGTAAACAAAGCCTCTCAATAATTCTAAGGTCTCGACTGCTATTGGTACTAAACATGCTAAAGAATAAGCGCTTGTAACGTTAAGGGATAAATTTCAATAGAAATATCCCCCTATGTAAATTTGAAATATGCTAAGGATTATGTAAACTTTTGGTTGTGTGTTAAATAAATAAAATCATCCTTCAAAGCCAAAACAACATAAAAAGAAAGGAAAAATAGTAATTCTGTTGTAGGGGAAGTCCATCACCCCCTACAATCTGCCAAAGTAAAACTTGCATTTCCACAACGCAAAACCGACATCATACAGGCTGGTCTAGAACTTGTAATCTGGGTTGTCACGAAGGCTGAGCTTAGAGAGAACGAGGCAGTAGGAGTCCCAGTCTGTCCTTCGGAGATACTTCAACAACTTCTTCCTCTTTTGCACCATTGGAGTAGCACATGTTGTGGCACGATGGTGTTTTACTTCCATTTGAGTATTACCTTTAAACAAAAATTAAATTCAACAACAGATAGAATGTTTAATTTTCAAATGGAATGAGGAAAATATATCTCTATGCCTACATGTCAATGAGTATGTGAAGTCATGAATGACACAATATCGTACAACATACATGAGGAAAAATACATATCTATGCCTTTATGTCAAGTGTGCATGTCAATGCGATGCAACTCAGTAATAAAATCATATGCATACTCTCAGAGTATCAATTCACTCAGTCCTCCCGGTCACTCAGTCCTCACAGTCACTCAATCCTCCCAATCGCTCGGCAATCGGCACTCGCACTCAGTAGGTACCTGCGCTCACTAGGGGTGTGTACAGACTCGGAGGGGCTCATTCAGCCTAAGCGCTATAATCTACACAGACAACACACATACTATAGTATCAATATTTGGATCCGCACGGACAACTCACGTGATGCACGGACAACTCACGTGATGCGCGAACAACTCACGTGCTATAATAAGCCAATCTGGCATGCTGCGACATGCTGTCCGATCCCTTAATTATCCTCACAATCAGGCCCTCGGCCTCACTCAGTCATCAATCTCTCCAGTCTCTCGGGCTCACGATGTCATGAAACTAGTCCAAAATGATGATATGATGTATCCATAAATAACAACAGAGATTGAGATATGATATGCAATGAATGAATATGATTGAGTATGAAATTACAGTTTAAACATATAATTCGACAGTAGAAATGACCTCAGCGGGTCCCAATAATACCAACATTTGCCGAAGCATGATTTCTAACGTTAGTCATAGCTCAGTTTCTCTAACACATAAAAATACATGGAAGAAAACAAGTTAATTAACTAAACAGCTCTACGGAATCAACTGAGTCTCAATTTCTACGGCGCACGCCCACACGCCCGTCACCTAGCATATGTGTCAGCTCCAAACAATTCACATAACACGTATAATCAGGGTTTCATATCCTCAACTCCAAGATTAGAGATGTTACTTGCCTCGAACCAGCCGAATTCAATGTCGAGCAAGCTAAACAATGTTCCAGAAATTTCATTCTGCGCGTATAAACTTCCGAATGGCTTGAATCTACTCACGATTAATTCGATTCTGTCAACACAAATTATAGGAATTAATTCCATATTAAAATACTAAATTTCCCAAAAACTATCCGAAATTACACTCAAAAATCGCTCGTGGGGCTCACGTCTCGTAACCTGACAAAAGTTACAAAATCATCTGATTCTTGTAGGATTTCACAATCATCTGATTATCTCTAGATATTCCTTCAATGTTTTGTTGTTGATGAACAACTTCATGGATAGGTTCCCTTGAGGTTTGAGGATCAGTTCCTCTATGTTCTGTTCCCATGTCAGGTTGCCTAGGGTGGAAGGACATGTTCCTTCCTGTGGTGTAGCTTCAGGTTGGACTGTTGTTTCATTTGAGTTTCTTATCATCTAGTTCCTGCCTCTTAGAAAGAATGTTAGTTTCATCAACAACAACATGTATACTTTTTTCTAGACACATAGTTCTTTTGTTATATATCTTATAATCTTTACAATGTGAAGAATATCCCAAGAATACTCTCTCATCACTTATGGGATCAAACTTACCTATGGAGTCTTTTTCATTATTGTGCACAAAGCACTTGCATCCAAATGCCCTGAGATAAGATATATTTGGCTTTCTCCCTTTAAGTAACTCATAGGGAGTCTTCTCAACAAGATGTCTAGTCATGCACCTATTTATGATATAGCATGCAGTGTTCACAACTTCTGCCTAGAAGCTATAAGGCAATTTACTAGCAAGTAGCATCGTCCTAGCCATTTCCTCCGGTCCAAACCTAGGGTCCAAGCTTAGCCGATGCGTCGTTATATCCGGTGGGATCCCTGTTATATCTAAAGAGGACCAAGCAAAATAATCTATGTTATCGATAAGAAATTGAATAAGTTTTTTCTTGAGTTCGGGGGTCAACCCCGTTCCCAGGTATACCTTACATTCGGGCTAGTGCTCGATTAGTGTGACTTGCTCCAATTCCTCAATTGTTGATTAGCGTCGGAATCATCGGGAACAATGAAGGATCGAGGGATCCTTTGATCATCATCTTCATCGATCTTCTGATTTTCTGGTTGGGTTAAAGCTGATGTCTGTGATTGCTATTTGGCATCTCGTTCCCCTTTTGAGCCCGATCCTTTTATTGGCGAAGGTGAGGATATTGGATTTGATTCCTTGATGGCAAACATTTCTCTTGCGGCCGATTGTTCTCCGTACACTGTTTTGACTCCCCTCGATGTTGGGAATTTAAGAACCTGGTGTAGGGTCGAGGGTACAACTCTCATAGCGTGGATCCATGGCCTTCCAAAAAGGGCGGTGTACCTCATGTCGCCTTCGATTACGTGAAACTTCGTTTCCTGGATGGTCCCGGCCACGTCTATCGGCAGAATTATCTCGCCTTTGGTGGTTTCACATTCCATATTGAATCCGTTTAGGATCAGGGTCGTGGGTACGATCTGGTCCTGTAGCCCGAGTTGTTGTACGACCTTCAATCTAATAATGTTGGCCGAGCTCCCTGGATCAATTAACACACGCTTAACTTTAGTTTTATTCATAAGTACGGATATTACCAGATGCAGAAAATTTAGCATTCTCAAATTCAGTACCATGATCAGACCTAATTAATGTAAGTTGATTACCTAGTTGTTTCTCAGTTTTTCTAACAAATGAAATTGAACATATCAAATGCTTCATCTTTATATATTAAAAATAATGTCCAAGTAAACATATAGTAATCATCAACAAGCACCATAACATACCTCTTATCACCTCTGCTAATTGTTCTCATTGGTCCACACAGATCCATATGGACCAGTTCCATTGATTTGGTAGTATTTACCATTTTCTTGCTTTTAAAAGAGGATCTTACCTGTTTCCCCTTTGCACAAGCCTTACAATATTTATATTCCTCGAACCTAATGTTAGACAGACCTATAACCAAGTCCTTGGAGTCTAGTTTGTTAAGTTGTCTTAGACTTGCATGTCCAATTCTCTTGTACCAAAGGAGGGTTATCATTGTCCAACACACTTAAGCAAGTGAGTTCATTATCCGAAAGTGTGGACAAATCCACCACATATATGTTATTCACTCTTTTTCCCTGCAAAACTATCTTGTCAGTGGTAAGATTTATCACAAAGTATTTTTGTAGAAATAAATGCTACCATGTTATCTCTATCACACAATTGTGATATACTTATTAAACTATACTTCAGTCTATCTATCAAGTAGACATTCTCAATAGAGTGAGAATAAAACTTACCTACCTTTCTAACCCCAATGATCTCACCTTTCTTTTCATTTTCAAAGGAGACATTACCTCCTTTAAGGTCCTCAAGTGAAATGAACTGGTTCTTGCTTCCTTTCATATGCTTTGAGCAGCCACTATCTATGTACCATATTAGGTTGCTCCCCTACACTTGGACCTGCAAAAGGAAATTAGGGGTTAGTCTTAGGAACCTAAACTAGTTTGGGTCCCTTTCTATAGGCAAAAGGATGAATCAAATTCTTTTTAGCTCAACTTGGCAGCCTTTTTTCCCTAGAACATAATCTTTGTTCTTTTAATTTGCCTTTTCTATTGCAGTGCAATCACTCTTATAGTGACCGGTATTACAACAGTGTGTGCAAATTTTATTCTCAGGGAGTGTGAGGTACTTTCTCTTGAGATCCCACTTAGGTGTAGAGTTCCCAAAACCCAGTCCTCTTCTGTTGCTACTATGATGTTCTTGTAGCCATAAAACTGTATCAAAGGACCTGTTCCATTTACAAGTTGTGTCTAGCTCATGCTTAACCTTATTGAGATCCTCTTTCAAGACTCTTACATGTTCATCTCTTTTATACACTTTACCTAAATTCTCTTCTAGAGTGAGTTATGTCTCACCAACTGTCTTTTAACCTGTTCCTAACTTCAATTTTAGATTTTCAGATCTAAGTTCTAGGACAGTTGTATGAAGTGCATGAATAAGCTTTAGTAGTAATTCACTTAATCTGTCTTTAGACAAAAATTTAATCTTGTCTTTGATATGAAGGACACTTATCTCAGTTTCTTCATCAGATTCTCCAATAGCCATTAGTGCTCGTTCATCATCATCATCATCATCAGAGCTTTCGTCTGAGCTATCTCCCCAAGCAGCAACTATAGACTTGGTTGATCCTTTATTATTGCATTTCTTGGGATAAACCTGTTCCTTCTTCGAGTTCCTTTGTTTCATCTCTTTCCTTATTCCATAGTATCTCCCACAAGGGACAGTTCTTGATTATGAGATCAGTCTTTCCACACGTGTAGCATCCATCGTTTGCCTGCTTCTGTGGAACTCTTGCCTTGTTGTAGCTTCCACTTCTTGAAGAACCCTTTCCTCTTCTTAGGTACTTCTTGAACTCTTTGGTAATTATTGTCATTTCACCATCTTCCATGTCAGCACCTTTAGTGATTCTGAGTGCCAGACTCATTTCCTTCTTAGGCACATTTCATGGTTTGTTTTCTAAGTTCATACATAGTGAGATTTCCAATAAACTCATCCAAAGAAAGTGTAGCAATATTTTTTTATTCCTGAATGGTAGTGATCTTGCTTTCCCAAGTGAATGGCAAGACTCTTGTTACTATCTTCTCAACCCTCTCATGTTCAGGGATAATCCATCCAAAAGATTTTAGTTTATTTGTCAATTTAGTGAACCCTGTGTACATATTCTGAATAGTTTCTCCATCTTTCATGGCAAAGTTCTCATGGTGTGAGTACAGTAAAGTTCCTCTTGATATTTTCACTTGAGTTTTTCCTTCATGGGCCACTTGTAGTGTGTTCCAAATTTGCTTGGTAGTGAAACAGTCTTGGATTGTGTTGTATTCGTCTAGACCAAGTCCACAAACAAGTCATTTCTTGATTTTGGAATACTTTTTCCACTTCTTCAAATCCTCAGCATTGCAATTAACTCTTGTTTTTGGCACATCTACTCCTTCAGCATTTTTCTTCAATATGGGCAGTGGACCATCAGTAATTATGTCTCATAGCTCATCATCCTCAGCTTGTACGTGATCTCATCCTAGTCTTCCACCAAGAGTAGTACTGGCCATTAAAGAGTGGTGGCCTAGCAGTTGATAGTCCTTCCCAATTTTCAGGTGGTGTGCTCATCTTGATCTTCTCCTAATGTGTTAGCCTCTTCAAAGATAACATACTCTGATACCAATTGTTGTTTTATATTTCAATGTCACACAAGAGGGGGTGATTTGTATGGTGTCTAATATTTTGCTTGCACAGATTATTGAAAGACCTGGTTCTTCTACGAGTTCCTTACACTACAGTTATAGAATAATAAATGCAGAAAGTAAAGAACACAAGTATTTTTTCGTGGAAACACCCGACTCAAAAGGTGAAAATATCACGACCTACTTCCTAGTAGGATTTTTTTCAACACTTCACTAAATCACTTAGCAAAGCAACAATGTTTACAAAACTCTTGTAAACCTAAGGATTACCTATAACCCTTGTAAACAACCAGCCACAACGTGTTGCGACAGCTTCAAGTAAATTCTAACTTGAACAATACAACTCAAAGTACCTAGTACAAATGCTTCTAAAGAAAGCTGAAAGGTACATCTCAAAAGCCCTACTACAATTGAACTAAAAAAATAAGTATTATGTGTTACTAAGAAAATTATCCCATAAGAATATTTTAATAGATAATATGTTTGTCAATTTTTTATATTTTTACTAAGCATATATTTACTTGTAAAAAAATTAACAAAGCAAGATTGAAATAATATTTAAGTAACAAAACCCCGAAAATCCGACAAAACCGAACCAATTCAAACCGATATAGTTGGTTTGGTTTGGTTTTAATAAAAACTGAACCAACCGGGTCCATGTACACCCCTACTATATAGGATGCAACATGCTTTAGTAATATACTATTATGTATAATTCCTCTCGTGTATACCTCTGTATGCAACTATGCATATGCAGACAAACCCGGAACTTCTTTTGTTTGATTAATAGAGTGCTCTTGGTGCTGAAACGAATTACCTCAGAATTGAAGTAAGGCATTCTTGCTCAAAAACACCGTCACACTCCTAATATATTACTTATATAATTATTTCAAGTTGATTAATTTAAGAGTAAGGGATCATTGCAAGTATAACTATCTCTCTTTTTCTTTTTTGGGTACTCATTGACCGAATTCGGGAGAATAACGAAAAATAGGATATTTTGTGCCACTATTGGTTTTTTGACCCCCAATAAAAGAGGTTTTGAGAAATAACACCATATCAGAATTTTAAAATATGTTGGGCGGGATATTTCCGATCACCAAAATTTTAAAACACTGCGTTGAATTTCAGCATTATGTTGATTATTAGGGTTTTGCCACAAATCCTGACATGTCATCAGAATTTTTCAGCATTTCTGGTGCTTCAAATTCTGGCGCAGAAAATTCTAGTGATCATCAGAATTGTCGGTGCTTCAAAACTCTAATGAGCGTTCTAACTCTAATGCGAAGCTATTTTTCCAAAACTCTTTTTAACGAGATTAAAAGTGGTTTTAAAAGGTGCATCAATTTGAGTTTGAATTCACACAGCATACATTAAAATGAAAATCACCAAATTTCTCAATTCGTAGAACTCGAACCAAGTGTGAAATAATATCATGCATCCGCATTTCTGCATTGTTATCTTGTTTTCTACTCAAATCAAGGAGTGAATTTTTTTTCTTCCCCATTATGTAATGACCCAACCAGTCATTTTAACTTTTAGAACCCTGTTTCCTAAAATAAAACTTCTCGTATGTGCTTTTAATGATTTATGACTTGCGGAGATGGTTGGTTCGGGATTTGTGAGTGTTTGGGTTGAAATCGGAACACTTGGTTCCTTAAGTTGGCTTTAAAATGCTAAGTTTGACTTCGGTCAACATTTTGAGAAAATGACCCCGGTATAGAATTTTGACGATTCCAACAGCTCCGTATGATGATTGTGGACTTAGAAACGTATTCAAATTTTATTTGGAAGTCCGTAGTTAAATTAGGCTTGAAGTGGCTAAAATAAGAATTTATGTTTGGAAGTTTGACCGTGGAGTTTACTTTTTGATATCGGGGTCGGAATCCAGTTTCGAAAGTTTTCATAACTTCTTTATGTCATTTATGACTTGTGTGCAAAATTTGAGGTCAATCGGACTTGAATTGATAGGTTCCGGTGTCGTGTGTAGAAATTCGAAGTTTCAAAGTTTATTAGGCTTGAATCTATGCGTGATTCGCGTTTTTAACATTGTTTGGTGTGATTTGAAGGTTATACTAAGTTCATATGATGTATTGGGACTTATTGGTATATTTGGTTGAGATCCCGAGTGGCTCGGTTGAGTTTCAGACGACTAACGGACCACTTTTGGCCTTTGGAAGGTGCTGAAAATTTTCTTCTGATTTTCTTATACGCGATCGCGTAAGTTGGTCTGCGATCACGTAGAGTAATTTGGGTTGAGGTGGATTTTTTCTACGCGATTGTGTTAATGGGGTTGCGATCGCGTAGGCTTAATTTGGGCAGCTGGAATTTTGTTCTCTGCGATCGCGTGGACACGTCCGCGATCGCGTAGGTTGGGCCAGCTAGTGTATCGCGAACGCGTGTCGTTATTTGCGATCGCGTAGGGGAAACTGGAGAGGAAACTAGGCCACGCGTTTGTGTTATGCGACCGCGTGAAGAGGGATACAATCGCGTAGAGTCAGAACCTTGTGCATCGCGATCGCGTGGGACTTTATGCGATCGCGTAAGGTTATTTTCTGGGCAGAACAATTTGTGCTATGCGATCGCATGAGGAAGTTCGCGATCGCGTAAAAGAAATCACTGGGCAGAGAGTTTAAGTTCTTAAAATGGAATTTCATCCCATTTTTTATTTTTTAACGATTTGGAGCTCATATTTGGACGAGTTTTGGGAGATTTTCAGAGAAAACAACGGGGTAAGTATTCTTAACTCAATATTGGATAAATTGCCCGAATCCATCACTGTTTTTATCATTTAATTGGTGAATTAAGTTGAAAAAAGTTTGAAAACCCTCTTGGATAGATTTGAAGATTTGAGGGCCGAATTGTTATCGGAATTTAGTGACTTTGGTATGGGTAGACTTGTGGTTGAGTGGGCGTTCATATTTCATAAATTTTACCAGATTCCGAGACGTGGGCCCCACAGACAAATTTTTAATTAATTTCGTTATTTTTATTGAAAATGTAGTAATTTATTATGAAATTGATTCCTATAAGTTTTAGTGATTGTATCGAATTTTTCTTGGCTAGATCTGAGCCACACAGAGTTGGATTATCTTGAAAAAGGCCTTCCATTGGATTAAATTTGAGTAAAATGCGAGGTAAGTCTCTTGTCTAATCTTGTGAGAAAATAATTACCCCATAGGGATTAAATTGAATAATTATTGCTAATTGCGGGGGCTAAGTACACACGAGGTGACGAGAGTCCGTGCGTAACTACTATTAATGCTAAAGTCCGTGTAGTTTAGGACTTAAAGCATGAATTACTTGTATAAATTGTATTCGTTGTTTAATTAATATTATTTGATATATATATATATATATATATATATATATATATATATTGTGAATTATTTGATAAAAATATTAAAGGATGAAAATCTTATATGCTTAATATATCTATGGATCGTGCCGCATGTCCCTCGGCAGTGTACACGAAACTCTAGATCATGTCGTACGACCTCGGCCGAAATCGTGCTTAATATTAATAATTACACGATACTTTAATAGTTTATTGCAGCTTGTGAATCTAATTGATAAATTGAAAATTTTTGGAATTTAAAGAATTATTATCCCTGCTTGTTAAGAAATTATTGTTATTCATGTAAATGAAACTAATTGATAAATTGAAAATTTATTGGAATTGAAGGAATTTAATATATATTGAGAATTGTTGCAAATTGAAGGAATTTAATTATTTCTACTGATTAAATAAATTATTATTATATTCTGTGAATCATGTTGATTTAGATATATTAGTTCTATTTCAATTATTATCTTTGCCCTAGAGTTGAGAGTCAAAGTCGGTCATCTCGTCTCTACCACTTCGAGATTAGACTTGATACCTATTGGGTACACGTTGTTTATGTACTCATGCTACACTTGCTGCACATTTTGTGCAGTATCTGAGACAGATACTAGTGAAGGACCTATCATCGTACATCCTCATTATCCCGAGGCGTAGTGGTGAGCTGCCTTTCTGAGTCGTTCTGTAGCTACCAGTGCCTCTTCTTGTATTTTTTTTTATTCTGTCTATTTTCACTTCAGAAAAATGTGGAGTTTTGTATAATCTACTAGATGCACATACACGTGTGATACAAGGTCTTGGCACACACATTGGTAGAATTTGGTGTCTTATTATTTTCTTGGATTTAAATTTTATCGATATATGTTTAATTTATTAGTTGGCTTGCCTAGCTATAGTTTTGGGCGCTATCACGACCTATAGGTGAAATTGGGTCATGACACATTAGTTCCCCTCCTTTTATTTATGAAAGCACTAAAGCACATTAACATTTAAATACTTCCTCCGTATCGATTTATGTTTGAAAAGTTTGAATTGCTATTGAATTTAAAAAAGAAAAGAAGATTTTTGAAATTTGTGATTTAAAATATCTTATGGATATTTGTAAGTTAAATTATTTTAAAAATTAAAAAAAAAACATTTTTTAGAACAGACAAAGAAATAAATGTTGTCGTTGTATACGGTCAAAACCGGTTTTCACCTTCGTATAATTAGTCAAGATTGGAACGTAGTGGACCGAAGGTCCTCTTCATGATATAGAGATAAGATCGAAGTCAATATCGAGCTACGATATAAAAAAGTGTTATCGAGATCAAGAACCATAGACCAACCAATTCCGAGCCCGAGTCAATATCGTGCTCGAGTCAATATCGTGCTCGGAATCTGGAGATTGACCAAGCATATGCAGACAAACCCTGAACTTCTTTTGTTTGATTAGTAGAGTGCAAATGATAGTACTCACTTTTATAATGATGCATATTAATATATAAAATAGTTCCTCTTTGCACCAAAATATAAATTATAAGTAGACATTTAGATGACTAGATAACTTCTAATGACCCATGTTAATTAGTTCATACATATATATATATGGTTGACAGGACTTAATTGCCCTAAGCACAGTAACCAACAGTACGGAAACGGATCCATCATTTGCTTCTATCAAGCCAATGGACGTCAAAAACATTTTACTGCTCTCATTAGGGACTGGCACTACTGCAGATTTTGCTGGGAAATACATAGCAGAGGAGGCAGCTAATTGGGGTCTTGTTTCCTGGCTATTTAATAATAATTCGAATCCTCTGCGTGAAATGTCATTTGCAGCAAGTACTATCATGAATGATTATTACATCGCCACTATCTATCGCGCTCTTGGTGCTGAATCGAATTACCTTAGAATGGAAGTAAGGCATTCTTGCTCAAAAACACTGTCACACTCCTAATATATTACTTATATAATTATTTCAAGTTGATTAATTTAAGAGTAATGGATCATTGCAAGTATAACTATCTCTCTTTTTCTTTTTTGGGTACTCATTGACCGAATTCGGGAGAATAACGAAAAATAGGATATTTTGTGCCACTATTGGTTTTTTGACCCCCAATAAAAGAAGTTTTCAGAAATAACACCATATCAAAATTTTAAAATATGTTGGGCGGGATATTTCCGATCACCGGAATTTTAAAACACTGCATTGAATTTCAGCATTATGTAGATTATTAGGGTTTTGCCACAAATCCTGACATGTCATCAGAATTTTTCAGCATTCTCGGTGAAAATCGCTAGAATTTTTGGTGCTTCAAATTCTGGCGCAGAAAATTCTTGTGATCGTCAGAATTGTCGGTGCTTCAAAACTCTAATGAGCGTTCTAACTCTAATGCGAAGCTATTTTTCCAAAACTCTTTTTAACGAGATTAAAAGTGGTTTAAAAGGTGCATCAATTTGAGTTTGAATTCACACAACATACATTAAAGTGAAAATCACCAAATTTCTCAATGCGTAGAACTCGAACCAAGCGTGAAATAATATCATGATCCGCATTTCTGCATTGTTATCTTGTTTTCTACTCAAATCAAGGAGTGAATTTTTTTTCTTCCCCATTATGTAATGACCCAACCAGTCATTTTAACTTTTAGAACTCCGTTCCCTAAAATAAAACTTCTCATATGTTCTTTTAATGATTTATGACTTGCGGAGATGGTTGGTTCGGGATTTGTGAGTGTTTGGGTTGAAATCGGAACACTTGGTTCCTTAAGTTGGCTTTAAAATGCTAAGTTTGACTTCGGTCAACATTTCGAGAAAATGACCCCGGTATAGAATTTTGACGATTGCAACAGCTCCGTATGGTGATTGTGGACTTAGAAACGTATTCGGATTTTATTTGGAGGTCCGTAGTTAAATTAGGCTTGAAGTGACTAAAATAAGAATTTATGTTTGGAAGTTTGACCGTGGAGTTTACTTTTTGATATCGGGGTCGGAATCCAGTTTCAAAAGTTTTCATAACTTTTTTATGTCATTTATGACTTGTGTGCAAAATTTGAGGTCAATCGGACTTGAATTGATAGGTTCCGGCGTCGTTTGTAAAAATTCGAAGTTTCAAAGTTCATTAGGCTTGAATCTATGCGTGATTCACGTTTTTAACGTTGTTTGGTGCGATTTGAAGGTTTTACTAAGTTCATATGATGTATTGGGACTTGTTGGTATATTTGGTTGAGATCCCGAGTAGCTCGGTTGAATTTCAGACGACTAACGGACCACTTTTGGCCTTTGGATGACTGCTGATAGCTGCTGGAAATTTTCTTCTGATTTTCTTATACGCGATCGCGTAAGTTGGTCTGCGATCACGTAGAGTAATTTGGGTTGAGGTGGATTTTTTCTATGCGATTGCGTGAATGGGGTTGCGATCGCGTAGGCTTAATTTGGGCAGCTGGAATTTTGTTCTTTACGATCGCGTGGACACATCCGCGATCGCGTAGGTTGGGCCAGCTAGTGTATCGCGATCGTGTGTCGTTTTTTGCGATCGCGTAGGGGAAACTTGAGAGGAAACTGGGCCACGCGTTTGTGTTATGCGACCGCGTGAAGAGGGATGCAATCGCGTAGAGTCAGAACCTTATGCATCGCAATCGCGTGGGACTTTATGCGATCGCGTAAGGTTATTTTCTGGGCAGAACAATTTGTGCTATGCGATCGCATGAGGAAGTTCGCGATCGCGTAAAAGAAATCACGGGGCAGAGAGTTTAAGTTCTTAAAATAGAATTTCGTCCCATTTTTCATTTTTTAACGATTTGGAGCTCAGATTTGAACGAGTTTTGGGAGATTTTCAGAGAAAACAACGGGGTAAGTGTTCTTAACTTAATATTGGTTAAATTACCCGAATCCATCACTGTTTTTATCATTTAATTGGTGAATTAAATTGAAAAAAGTTTGAAAACCCTCTTGGATAGATTTGAAGATTTGAGGGCCGAATTGTTATCGGAATTTAGTGACTTTGGTATGGGTAGACTCATGGTTGAGTGGGCGTTCATATTTTGTAAATTTCACCAGATTCCGAGACGTGGGCCCCACAGATAAATTTTTAATTAATTTTATTTTTTTATTGAAAATGTAGTAATTTATTATGGAATTGATTCCTATAATTTTTAGTGATTGTATCGAATTATTCTTCGCTAGATCCGAGCCACACAGAGTTGGATAATCGTGAAAAAGGCCTTCCATTGGATTAAATTGGAGCAAAGTGCGAGGTAAGTCTCTTGTCTAATCTTGTGAGAAAACAATTACCCCATAGGGATTAAATTGAATAATTGTTGCTAATTGCGGGGGTTAAGTACACACGACATGACGAGAGTCCGTGCGTAACTACTATTAATGCTAAAGTTCGGGTAGTTTAGGACTCAAAGCATGAATTACTTGTGTAAATTGTATTCTTTATTTAATTAATATTATTTGATATATATATATATATATATATATATATATATATATATATATATATATATATATATATATATATATATATTGTGAATTATTAGATAAAAATATTAAATGGTGGAAAACTCATATGCTTAATATATCTATGGATCGTGCTGCATGTCCCTCGGCAGTGTACACGAAACTCTGGATCAGGTCGTACGACCTCGGCCGAAATCGTGCTTAATATTAATAATTACACGATACTTTGATAGTTTATTGCAGCTTGTGAATCTAATTGATAAATTGGAAATCTTTGGAATTTAAAGAATTATTATCCATGCTTGTTAAGAAATTATTATTATTCATGTAAATGAAGCTAATTGATAAATTGAAAATATATTGGAATTGAAGGAATTTAATATATATTGAGAATTGTTGCAAATTGAAGGAATTTAATTATTTCTACTGGTTAAATAAATTATTGTTATATTATGTGAATCATTCTGATTTAGATATATTAGTTCTATTTCAATTATTATCTTTGCCCCAGTGTGAGGGTCAAAGTCGGCCATCTCGTCTCTACCACTTCGAGATTAGACTTGATACTTATTGGGTACACGTTGTTTACGTACTCATGCTACACTTGCTGCACTTTTTGTGCAGTATCTGAGACAGATACTAGTGGAGGACCTATCATCGCACATCCTCGTTATCTCGAGGCGTAGTGGTGAGCTGCCTTTCTGAGTCGTTCTGCAGCTACCAGTGCCTCTTCTTGTATTATTTTTTTTATTCTGTCTATTTTCACTTCAGGAAAATGTGGAGTTTTGTATAATCTACTAGTTGCACATACACTTGTGACACCAGGTCTTGGTACACATATTAGTAGAATTTGGTGTCTTATTATTTTCTTGGATTTAAATTTTATCGATATATGTTTAATTTATTAGTTGGCTTGCCTAGCTATAGTGTTGGGCGCCATCACAACCTATATGTGAAATTGGGCCGTGACACATTAGTTCCCCTCCTTTTATTTATGAAAGCACTAAAGCACATTAACCTTAAATACTTCCTCCGTATCGATTTATGTTTGAAAGTTTGAATTGCTATTGAATTTAAAAAAGAAAAAAAGATTTTTGAAATTTGTGATTTAAAATATCTTATGGATATTTGTAAGTTAAATTATTTTAAAAATTTTAAAATTTTTTTTTGTTTAGAACAGACAAAGAAATAAATGTTCTCGCTGTATACGGTCAAAATCGGTTTCCACCTTCGTATAATTAGTCAAGATTGGAACGTAGTGGACCGAAGGTCCTCTTCATGATATCGAGATAAGATCGAAGTCAATATCGAGCTACGATATAAAAAAGTGTTATCGAGCTCAAGAACCATCGACCAACCAATTCTAAGCCCGAGTCAATATCGTGCTCGAGTCAATATCGTGCTCGGAATCTAGAGATTGACCAATACCGAATCCGACCGAGATCGAGCCAAGAGACAAGAGTCGTTACAGCCGCACTAAGGGAGAGAATCTCGGCGGGAATTAGGGAAAAGCTAATCTATTATGGGATCTCCACTATTTTTAATTATATCTAAAGTATGATTTCTCCACTATAAGAGGCATAACGACTATTTCTGTAATGGATCGAACATTAAGGCATTCATACACTTTCATATTATTCACAGAGAAAAACAAACTAATATTCATATAGAGATTATCCTTTTTTGGGTTTTGTTTATTGATTTGTCTTGCTTGTTCATAAATCGTTTTCCACTCAGTTTGGTTTATATTTCATTCTTTATACAGTCAATACTCAATATATTTCTACTTACTTTCCGATTTGTGACAAGTTATACCACGTATCTTTAGAACTATGTATAAATTCAACTTTATCCGTTTTTCGGGTAAACAGTCGCATATATTGGAACAAAAAGAGTAATTAATTATTTTTTACGTGTACTAGGAAAACGCATTAACAGGCACAACTACCCAATCAGATGATGCTTCAGAGGATAATATGAAGTTACTGGTACAAGTTGGTGAAAACATTGTTGAAGAAACCAGCTTCCAATGGGAATCCAGAAACCAATGAGGAAGCTCTAAAGAGGTAAAATATATTAACCTTCATTTTTTTAAATCTATTTAGAGACTGTTTTTTGATCGAATTATAAATCTATTTTATTTCTACTTATAATAGTTTCTTTGTACGTAGGTTTGCAAAATTGCTCCAGAAAGGAAGAAACTCCGAGCAAACAAAGCCTCTCAATAATTCAATAGAAATATCCCCCTATGTAAATTTGAAATATGCTAAAGATTATGTAAACTTTTGGTTGTGTGTTAAATAAATAAAATCATCCTTCAAAGCCAAAACAACATATAAAGAAAGGAAAAATCGTAATTCTGTTGTAGGGGAAATCCATCACCCCCTAAGGACTTGGAGCAATCTGCCAAAGTAAAACTTGCATTTCCACAATGCAAAACCGACATCACTCAGTCCTCCCGGTCACTCAGTCCTCACAGTCACTCAATCCTCCCAATCGCTCGGCAATCGTCACTCGCACTCAGTAGGTACCTGCGCTCACTAGGGGTGTATACAGACTCCGGAGGGGCTCATTCAGCCCAAGCGCTATAATCTACACAAACAACACACGTACTATAGTATCAATATTTGGGTCCGCACGGACAACTCACGTGATGCACGGACAACTCACGTGATACACGAACAACTCACGTGCTATAATAAGCCAATCTGGCATGCTACGGCATGCTGTCCGATCCCTTAATTATCCTCACAATCAGGCCCTCGGCCTCACTCAGTCATCAATCTCTCCAGTCTCTCGGGCTCACAATGTCATGAAACTAGTCCAAAATGATGATATGATGTATCCATAAATAACAACAGAGATTGAGATATGATATGCAATGAATGAATATGATTGAGTATGAAATTACAGTTTAAACATATAATTCGACAGTAGAAATGACCTCAGCGGGTCCCAATAATACCAACATTTGCCTAAGCATGATTTCTAACATTAGTCTAGCTCAGTTTCTCTAACACATAAAAATACATGGAAGAAAACAAGTTAATTAACTAAACAGCTCTACGGAATCAACTGAGTCTCAATTTCTACGGCGCACGCCCACACGCCCGTCACCTAGCATATGTGTCACCTCCAAACAATTAACATAACACGTATAATCAGGGTTTCATATCCTCAACTCCAAGATTAGAGATGTTACTTGCCTCGAACCAGCCGAATTCAATGTCGAGCAAGCTAAACAATATTTCAGAAATTTCATTCTGCGCGTATAAACTTCCAAATGGCTCGAATCTACTCACAATTAATTCGATTCTGTCAACACAAATTATAGGAATTAATTCCATATCAAAATACTAAATTTCCCAAAAACTATCCGAAATTACACTCAAAAATTGTTCGTGGGGCTCACGTCTCGTAACCTGACAAAAGTTACAAAATCATCTGATTCTTGTAGGATTTCACAATCATCTGATTTTCTCTAGATATTCCTTCAATGTTTTGTTGTTGATGAACAACTTCATGGATAGGTTCCCTTGAGATTTGAGGATTAGTTCCTCTATGTTCAGTTCCCATGTCAGGTTGCCTAGGGTGGAAGGACATGTTCCTTCCTGTGGTGTAGCTTCAGGTTGGACTGTTGTTTCATTTGAGTTTTTTACTAGTCCAATTTCTTCATCATCTTGTTCCTGCCTCTTAGAAAGAATGTTAGTTTCATCAACAACAACATGTACACTTTCTTCTACACACATAGTTATTTTGTTATATATCTTATAATCTTTACAATGTGAAGAATATCCCAAGAATACTCCCTCATCACTTATGGGATCAAACTTACCTATGGAGTCTTTTTCATTATTGTGCACAAAGCACTTGCATCCAAATGCCCTGAGATGAGATATATTTGGCTTTCTCCCTTTAAGTAACTCATAGGGAGTCTTCTCAACAAGAGGTCTAGTCATGCACCTATTTATGATATAGCATGCAGTGCTCACAACTTCTGCCTAGAAGCTATAAGGCAATTTACTAGCAAGTAGCTTAGTCCTAGCCATTTCCTCCAATGTCCTATTCTTTCTTTCAACTACCCCATTTTTTGTGGAGTTCTAGGAGCATAAAAATTATGATCTATGCCATGCTCATCACAAAATGCAGAAAATTTAGCATTCTCAAATTCAGTATCATGATCAGACCTAATTGATGCAAGTTGATTACCTAGTTATTTCTCAGTTTTTCTAACAAATGAAATTGAACATATCAAATGCTTCATCTTTATATATTAAAAATAATGTCCAAGTAAACATATAGTAATCATCGACAAGCACCATAACATACCTCTTATCACCTCTGCTAATTGTTCTCATTGGTCCACACAAATCCATACCAACATTTGCCTAAGCATGATTTCTAACATTAGTCTAGCTCAGTTTCTCTAACACATATAAATACATGGAAGAAAACAAGTTAATTAACTAAACAGCTCTACGGAATCAACTGAGTCTCAATTTCTACGGCGCACGCCCACACGCCCGTCACCTAGCATATGTGTCACCTCCAAACAATTCACATAACACGTATAATCAGGGTTTCATATCCTCAACTCCAAGATTAGAGATGTTACTTGCCTTGAACCAGCCGAATTCAATGTCGAGTAAGCTAAATAATATTCCAGAAATTTCATTCTGCGCGTATAAACTTCCAAATGGCTCGAATCTACTCACAATTAATTCGATTCTGTCAACACAAATTATAGGAATTAATTCCATATCAAAATACTAAATTTCCCAAAAACTATCCGAAATTACACTCAAAAATCGCTTGTGGGGCTCACGTCTCGTAACCTGACAAAAGTTACAAAATCATCTGATTCTTGTAGGATTTCACAATCATCTGATTCTCTCTACATGTTCCTTCAATGTTTTGTTGTTTAAGAACAGGTTCATCACTTATGGGATCAAACTTACCTATGGAGTATTTTTCATTATTGTGCACAAAGCACTTGCATCCAAATGCCGTGTGATGAGATATATTTGGCTTCCTCCCTTTAAGTAACTCATAGGGAGACTTCTCAACAAGAGGTCTAGTCATGCACCTATTTATGAAATAGCATGCAGTGTTCACAACTTCTGCCAAGAAGCTATAAGGCAATTTACTAGCAAGTAGCATAGTCCTAGCCATTTCCTCCAATGTCCTATTATTTCTTTCAACTACCTTATTTTTTGTGGAGTTCTAGGAGCATAGAAATTATGATCTATGCCATGCTCATCACAAAATGCAGAAAATTTAGCATTCTTAAATTCAGTACCATGATCAGACCTAATTGATGTAAGTTGATTACCTAGTTGTTTCTCAAGTTTTCTAACAGATGAAGTGAACATATCAAATGCTTTATCTTTATATATTAAAAACAATGTCCAAGTAAACATATAGTAATCATCAACAAGCACCATAACATATCTCTTACCACCTCTACTAATTGTTCTAATTGGTCCACACAGATCCATATGGACCAGTTCCATCGATCTGGTAGTACTACCATTTTCTTGCTTTTAAAAGAGGATCTTACCCGCTTCTCCCTTGCATAAGTCTCACAAACTTTATATTCCTTGAACTTAATGTTAGGCATCCATATCACTAAGTCCTTAGAGCCAAGTTTGTTGAGTTGCTTAGACTTGCATGTCCAAGTCTCTTGGTCCGGGGGGGGGGAGGGGGGAACATTGTCCAACACACTTAAGCAAGTGAGTTCATTATCTGAAAGTGTGGACAGATCCACCACATATATGTTATTTACTTTTTTTTCCTGTAAAACTATCTTATTAGTGGTAAGATTATCACAAAGTATTTTGTAAAAATAAAAGTTACCATGTTACTTCTATCATACAGTTGCGATACACTTATAAGACCGTACTTCAGTCCATCTATCAAGTAGACTTTCTCAATAGAGTGAGAATCAAACTTACCTACCTTTATAACCCCAATGATCTCACCTTTCTTTTCATTCCAAAGGAGACATTACCTCCTTTAAGGTCCTCAAGTGAAAGGAACTGGTTCTTACTTTCTTTCATGTGCTTTGAGCAGCCATTATCCATGTACCATATTAATTGCTCCCCTCCACTTGGACCTGCATAAGAAAATCAGGGGTTAGTCTTAGGAACCCAAACTAGTTTGGGTCCCTTTCTATAGGCAAAAGGATGAATCAAGTTCTTTTTAGCCTAACTTGGCAGCCTTTTTTCCCTAGAGCAAAATCTTTGTTCTTTTAATTTGCCTTTTATTTTGTAGTGCAATCACTCTTATAGTGACCAATGTTACAACAGTTCGTGCAAATTCTATTCTCAGGGAGTGTGAGGTACTTGCTCTTAGAATCCCACTTAGGTGTAGAGGTCCCAAAGCCCAATCTTCTTTTGTTGCTACTATGGTATTCTTGTAGTCATGAAAGTGCATCAAAGGACATGTTCTATTTACAAGTTCTGTTTAGCTCATGCTTAACCTTATTCAGGTCGTCCTTCAAAACTCTTACCTATTTATCTCTTTTATATAACTCGTCTTTCACTTTACCTAAATTCTCTTCTAGAGTGAGTTGTGTCTCACCGGCTGTCCTTTTACCTGTTCCTAGCTTCAATTTTATATTTTCATATCTAAGTTCTAGGACAGTTGTATCAAGTGCATGAACCAGGTTCTTTAACATATTGTTTTCACTTTCAGCTTCACAAGCCCTAAGTTTCAGGTTTTTGCACTTAGCCTTCAAAATGACACATTCTTTTGACAGTTGTTCCTTTTCATTATTCATATCTTCAGACTCATCAATCATCTCTAGTAGTAATTCAGATAATCTTTTTTTAGACAAAAATTTAATCTTTTCTTTGATATGAAAGACATTTATCTCAGTTTCTTCATCATATTGTCCAATAGCCATTAGTGCTCGTTCATCATCATCATCATCGGAGCTTTCATCTGAGCTATCTCCTTAAGTAGTAACCATAGACTTGGTTGATCCTTTATTGTTTCCTTTCTTGGGATATACCCGTTCCTTCTTCATGTTCCTTCGTTCGTCTCTTTCCTTCTTCCATAATATCTCCCACAAGGGACAGTTCTTGATTATGTGATCAGTCTTTCCACACGTGTAGCATCCATCATTTGCATGCTTCTCCGGAACTCTTGCCTTGTTGTAGCTTCCACTTCTTGAAGAACCCTTTCCTCTTCTTTGGTACTTCTTGAAGTATTTGGTAATTATTGTCATTTCATCATCTTCCAGGTCAGAACCTTTAGTGATTCTGAGTGCCAGACTTATTTCCTTCTTAGGCACATTTCATGGTTTATTTTCTAAGTTCATACATAGTGAGATTTCCAATAAACTCATCCAAAGGAAATGTAGCAATATTTTTTTATTCCTGAATGGCAGTGATCTTGCTTTCCCAAGTGATTGGCAAGACTCTGATTACTATCTTCTCAACCCTCTCATGTTCAGGGATAATCCTTCCAAGAGATTTTAGTTCATTTGTCAATTTAGTGAACCCTGTGTACATATCCTGAATAGTTTCTCCATCTTTCATGGCAAAGTTCTCATACTGTGAGTACAGTAAAGTTCCTCTTGATATTTTCACCTGAGTTGTTCCTTCACGGGCCACTTGTAGTGTGTTCCAAATTTGCTTGGTAGTGAAACAGCCTTGGATTATGTTGTACTCATCTAGACCAAGTCCACAAACAAACTATTTTTTGGTTTTGGAATTCTTTTTCCACTTCTTTAAATCCTCAGCATTACAATCAACTCTTGTTTTTTACACATCTACTCCTTCAGTATTTTTCTTCAAGGTGGAGAGTGGACCATCAGTAATTATGTCTCATAGCTCGTAGTCTTCAGTCTGTACGTGATCTCATCCTAGTCTTCTACCAAGAGTAGTACTGGCCATTAAAGAGTGGTGGCCTAGCAGTGGATTGTCCTTCCCCATTTTCAGGTGGTGCGTTCATCTTGATCTTCTCCTAAGGTGTTAGATACTTCAATGCCACATAAGATGTGGATGATTTGTATGGTATCCAATTTTTTGCGTGCACATATTATAGAAGGACCTGGTTCTTCTACGAGTTCCTTACACTACAGTTGCAGAATAATAAATGCAGAAAGTAAAGAACACAAGTATTTTTACGTAGAAAACACCCGGCTCAAAAGGTGAAAAAATCACGATCTACTTCTCATTAGGATTTATTCCAACACTTCACTAAATCACTAAGCCAAACAACAACGTTTACAAAACTCTTGTAAACCTAAAGATTACCTCTAACCCTTGTAACAACCAACCACAGGATGTTGCAACAACTTCAAATTAATTCGAACTTGAACAATATAACTCAAAGTACCTAGTACAAATGCTTCTAAGGAAAGTTGAAAGGTACAACTCAAAAGCCCTACTATAATTGAACTATAATAAAAGACAAATACTTGGAACTGATTCTTCTATCTTATTCATGTAGCTTCAAGTTCGCATACTTAAAACACACAGAAATTTCTTGCAAAATGCCTTACTATTTTGCCTCAATTCTTGCTTAACTTCAGTATTTGTACGTCACCTGTAAAAGAGAACATCCTGAAATATATAGAGTTAGTAGGATTAGGATTAACTAGAGTTCTGATACTATACTCTTGAGTTTTAGTTAACTTATATCTAGGGTAGAGTTCTCTTCAAGTAAGGAGTCCTAGTCCTTATCAATTATGCAACATTTTCGTTCGGTGAATATCAGATATAACCACTTTTGCTTATCCCGTTCACGTTCATGCCTTATGATTGAATATGTCTGTGCCATATATATACTGTGTATGGACCTGATTCATGCATATGTTCTTTTGTCAATCATCAAAAAAAAAACTTACTTAGGCCAACACGTATTGACAAAAAATGTACTGTATATAAGTGTTGAGTCATATCTCTATGTTAGTTATTGATGATAATGATCACCAAAATAATAATAATATACTATAAAGACTGGCCGGCTCCTAATCCTGATAACACTAAGTAAATTTATTCGAATTCGTACCTCAATCTATCTTTGGTTTTTGTCTTTCCTTGCCAGTTGTTTTAAACGAGCCACTAATCGTCATTATTAAACAAACATTAGCAGTATTTTAGCCATGGAGCTTCTTGCCAAACTTTTTATTAGATATTTCATATAATATATTGTTAAGTGTATCGTCAATACGCTAATTTAAAACGAGGTAAGTTATATAAGTACTATGAATCTTATCAGCAGGTCCAAAACAAATTTTATACTAGTAAATCGATTATCAAGAAATTGGTACTAAGCTATAAAAGTAGTAATTGGTACATAGGAGACAATTTTTAATCAAAAAGGCAGTTATTAGACGATAGTCTACCACACTAAACAAATTTCAATCTACAACAGTGAAATACAATTGCACCAATATCAGTAACAAATTTCTATATTTTTGGTCATTTAGGTATTTTATCAAACACCTAGAGTACATAGCATATTACTACCTCTAGTAATGGTGTTTCTTCATCCAACAATCCCTTCTTCCCACCAACAAGAGATACTAAACCATCCTTTGTCTACAAACAACCTTCTTTAGCACCATTAAAATTATCAATGAACTTACGTCCACCCAATTGTTGCTAATTAATTAATTACAAAATCTCTACAACACCCAATAATCTAGTTTATGTATTTATAGCTCCCAAGCACCATCCAATAAGTGTTAATACTTATTTATTGCTCACATAATCATTATAAATCCATACATGTAAGTCTAAAGGTGAAGGATTACCTTTTTGGAAGAAATTTTGTAAAACCCTCCATTGAGTTCCTGAAGAAATTTCTTAAAGATCTAAGTATTTTATGTGTAAATTTTATCAATACTAGTATGAAAATGATGGAATTTCACAACAAGATAATGGGGATTGCTTACATTGAAGAATAGGAGAGTTGGGGGTCTTGAGAGAGTGGAGAGGGTCTCCAAGAATCGACCAAGAGGAGTGGGAGAAGTGAGCTACCGAAATGCTCTTTATAAAGGCTTCAGGCCTAGCTTGTCCATCCTCGTGCATCGCGTGGACATGCACGAGCTCTCGTTCAAGTTTGCGTGCTGAGGCAATACTTCGCTATTTTTTTGAAATGGCCGGGGGTCATGGCTCGCGCAAACCCGCGCGATGCACGAGTTCACGCGAGCTCCCCAATTGCATCCTTTCCTTATTTCTTATTTTCCAACTTACCCTCTTTCGATACCTTGCTATGATGTAGGCCCTAATTCACTACCAAACTTTCATTTAAGTATGAAGCCGTGATTACACGATGTTACCCTCATTCATAGCCATCTGGGGCACGCAAGCGAAAAGTGGAGATCCGAGGCTCGATTTAAGGCCTTAAACCCTTAGCAAAACTTTCCTTGTTCCACCTGCCTTATTTTAGTAATTTGATTATAATTTCTTGTAGAAATATCCAATTGACAAATGGTTTGATGCGTTTGAAACCAGACACGAAGGGCTATTCTTTAGGGATAAAAATTCATGGATTGTCTCTTCACATTATGATAGTTATACCCGTTCAAAGGTAGGTATTGTGCAAGTAAGACACTTTTTCCACTTAATATTTTCAACTTTTGCCAATATGCGTCGAATTGTCCTACGGACTTCAAAATCCAAATCCGGACACATGCCTAAGTCTGAAATCACCATACAAAACTATTGACATCATCAAAATTTCATTACGGAGTCGTTTGTTTAAAAGTCAAATTCTAGTCAACTTTTTTCATTTCTAAGCTTCAAAATGAGACTTGTTCTTTTATTTAAATTCCGAATCTTTCGAAAACGAAACTCGACCACACACGCGGGTCATAATACATATTACAAAGCTGCTCAAGATCTTAAGTCACTGAACGGGGTGTTAATTCTTAAAATGACAAGTTGGGTCGTTACATTTTATAATCTTAATAAAAAAGTATTGTATATGTCTTTTGATAATGCTTCTAACAATAATGTCGTTATTTCAACATTAAGACTACATTTGAAACCACCACTAGATGAAATTTTTCATGTTAGGTGTGCATGTCATGTTTATAATTTAATCGTTAAAAATGGCCTTGATTTATTTTCGATTGAGATAAATCAGGTTAGAAGAGCAGTGGGTGTTATTCAAGGAAATAATAGACAATCTAGAATTAGGGAATTTAAGACTAAGTGTACGGAGCATAACCTTAACCCCAAATTTTTGCCAGATGAAATTGTTACTACATGGAATTATACATACTTATTTTTAAAATGTTGCTACAAATATTGATTGCCGATAACTGAAGTTGCTAATGCGCATTGTATTGATCCAAACCATATGTTAATAACTAATACTTGGAAGGCCATTAATGATATTGTTCAATTTTTACATAAATTTTATACAGCTACTGTTGAGTTTTCTGGAGCATATTACCCTAGTGTTACTATGACTTTAGTACATATAGCTGAAATTTCTTTTCTACTCTCTGAATTTAAGAAGAAATAAAAATATAAGGATGCTGTTGAGAAAATACAAGCAAAATTCAAAAAATATTTCTTTCCCATTCTTCCGATTTACTTAATTGGTGTTGTTTTAAATCCTTATATAAAGATGTCTAATTGTCACCAATTAATCAATGCTTTATATAGTTATATGGAGATTGGACCAACTGAAACCCTATATATATATATATATATATATATATATATATATATATATATATATATATATATATATATATATATATTGCTTTATGAACAAGCTAAATGATTATTTACAATATTTATATAATTATTATGCAAGTATATTTGATGATGATGCTATTAATGTAGGAAATGTTAATCCTACTATGCATTATACTACTTCTACTGCATCTCCTAATATGGATGAAAATGAAGGACTTGGTGGTTATAATATTTGGGCTGCATTTCCTTCCACTCAAACCGGTAGCAGGAACATTGATGAACTTCAATTCTACTTGCAAAAGCAATCAGAGCCTCGTAATAAGGAATTTTCACCGTTGGAATGGTGGCATGAGAATGAAAAGCAATTTTCTATTCTGTCTGCTATGGCTCGGGACATGCTGAATGTGCCAATTTCAACTGTTGCATCAGATAGTACATTTAGTCAAGCAAGACAACAACTAGGAGACACCCATCACTCATTGTGAAGCAATGCTTTGGAAGTTTTAGTATGTTTAAGATATTAGATTAGATCGGAACGAAGAAATCAGGGACGTGAAGATGTTGATAAACCAGAAGATGAGAAACTTGGAAATATATTAACACATGGTCACCCATCTAAATTTAACACTTCAGAAGATGGTCAAGAAGTTCATATTGATTACCAAGAACTTACTAAGGCAATGCAAAACTGTGAGGACCCATAATGTCATCTTTAAATTTAATAAGTAATTATGTGTTCTAAGATCTCGAAAAGTACCATTTATCCTTCCTCGACTTACGTGCGCAGTCCGTAAAATTTTTCAGAAAGTTTTCATGTAAAAAATGGATTAAAATGGGAAATAGAGCTTTAAAACTCAAGTGAGTTGACTTTGGTCAATATTTTGAGCAAACGGATCTAGATCAATGTTTTGAAAATTCTGGTAGCTCCGTATCATGATTTGGGACTTGGGCGTATGCCCGAAATTTAATTTGGAGGTCCCTAGCTCAAGTTATAACCATTTAACGGAACTAGCAATTTAAAGGTTAAATATTCCAAGTTTGACCACGGGGTTGACTTTTTGATATCGGAGCCGGAATCCGATTCTGGAAATTGGAACAGCTTCGTTATCATATTTATGACTTGTGTGCCAAATTTGAAGTCATTCCAGATTTATTTAATATATTTTGGCACGAGATTTGCAAATTAAAAGTTTAAAACTCAAAGTTTGAATCGGTGTGTGAATTGTAATTTCAGTATTGTTTGATGTAATTTTAGACCCCGAGTCAGTCCGTATTATGTTACAGAACTTATTGGTATATTCGAGCGGGGTCCCGAGTACCCCGAAAGTGAAACGGATTGAAATCGGAACAAGAATTGGACTTAAGCAAAAATCTAAAATTTGGGTTCTGGTATAATCGCACCTGCGAAATTTTGACCGCAGAAGCGAGACATCTATTGCAGATGCGGCCTTCACAGGTGAGGCCTTTTTGCGCAGAAGCGGACGTCGCAGGTGCGATATTTTGTCCGCAGAAGCGGAACCTCGCCTGGCAGCCCCTTTTCGCAGATGCGAGATTTTTCTCGCATGTGCGAGCCCAGGCACCGCAGATGTTCAGACTTTGGCTAACCAGTTCGTGAGGTTAGATGTTTTAGAACCCAGTCGGGTTCTAGCTTGCACAGTCGCTCGGTCTTCTCTATATGAGCGCATCAGAGAGAGAGGCAGTATGATGATCCTCATTTACTTGTCCTTAAGGACATGGTGCGGCACAGTGATGCCAAACAGATTGCTGTAGGGGAAGATGGAGTTTTGCGAATGCAGGGCCGTATTTGTGTGCCTAATGTGGATGGGCTTCGTGAATTAATTCTCGAAGAGGCACATAGTTCCAGGTATTCTATTCATCCAGGTACTGCTAAAATATATCAAGATTTGCGGCAACATTATTGGTGGAGGAGAATGAAAAAGGATATAGTTGCACATGTAGCTCAATGTCTGAATTGTCAGCAAGTCAAGTACGAGCATCACAGACTTGGTGGTTTGCATCAGAAGTTAGAAATTCCTGAGTGGAAGTGCGAGCGTATCACTCTGGATTTTGTTGTTGGGCTCCCATGGACTCAGAGAAACTTTGACGCAGTTTGGGTCATTGTGGACAGGTTGACCAAGTTAGCCCATTTCATTCCAGTGGAAGTTACCTATTCTTCAGAGAGGTTAGCAGAAATTTACATTCGTGAGATTGTCCATCTTCACGGTGTGCTCGTGTCTATTATTTCAGATCGAGGTACGTAGTTTACCTCACATTTCTGGAGGGCTGTACAGCGTGAGTTAGGCATGCGGGTGTAGTTGAGTACAACATTTCATCCACAGATAAATGGACAGTCAGAGCGCACTATTCAGATATTGGAAAATATGCTTCGCGCTTGTGTTATAGACTTTGGAGGTTCTTGGGATCATTTCTTGCCACTTGCGGAGTTTGCTTATAATAATAGCTACCAGTCGAGCATTCAGATGGCTCCATATGAGGTATTATATGAAAGGCGATGCCGATCACCAGTTGGTTGGTTTGAACCGGGAGAGGCTCGGTTGTTGGGTACCGATTTGGTACAGGATGCCTTGGATAAGGTCAAGATTATTCAGGATCGACTTCGCGCAGCTCAGTCTAGGCAAAAGAGTTATGCCGACCGTAAAGTTCATGATATTGCATTCATAGTTGGAGAACGAATATTGCTTCGGGTTTCACCTATGAAAGGTGTAATGAGGTTCGGAAAGAAGGGCAAGTTGAGCCCTAGGTATATAGGACCCTTTGAAATTCTTGAAAGGGTGGGTGAAGTAGCCTACAGGCTTGCATTACCACCTAGTTTATCAGCGGTTCATCTGGTGTTCCATGTATCTATGCTCCGAAAATATCATGGTGATCCATCCCATGTGTTAGATTTCAACTCAGTCCAATTGGACAAAGATTTGACTTACGAGGAGGAGCTGGTGGCTATTCTAGCCCGGCAGGTCCGACAGTTGAGGTCAAAGAGTTATCCTTCAGTTCGGGTGCAATGGAGAGGTCAGACGGTAGAGGCATCTACCAGGGAGTCCGATTCGGATATGCAGAGTAAATATCCACACCTTTTCTCCAGCTCAGGTACTTTTTCTAACTCCGTTCGAGGACGAACGTTTGTTTTAGAGGTGGAGAATGTGATGACCCATAATGTCATCTTTAAATTTAATAAGTAATTCCGTGTTCTAAGACCTCAAAAAGCACCATTTATCCTTCTTCGACTTGCGTGCGCAGTCCGTAAAATTTTTCAGAAAGTTTTCATGTGAAAAATGGATTAAAATGGGAAATAGAGCTTTAAAACTCAAGTGAGTTGACTTTGGTCAACATTTTGAGCAAACGGATCCGGATCAGTATTTTGAAAATTCTGGTAGCTCCGTATCGTGATTTGGGACTTGGACGTATGCCCGAAATTTAATTTGGAGGTCCCTAACTCAAGTTATGACCATTTAACGGAACTAGTAATTTAAAGGCTAAATATTCCAAGTTTGACCACGGGGTTGACTTTTTGATATCGGAGCCGGAATCCAATTCTGGAAATTTGAACAGCTCTGTTATGTTATTTATGACTTGTGTGCCAAATTTGAAGTCATTCCGGATTCATTTAATATGTTTTGGCACGAGATTTGAAAATTAAAAGTTTAAAACTCAAAGTTTGAATCGGGGTGTGAATTATAATTTCAGTGTTGTTTGATATGATTTTAAACCCCGAGTCAGTCCGTATTATGCTACGGGACTTGTTGGTATATTCGAGCGGGGTCCCGAGTACCCCGTGAGTGAAACGGATTGAAATCGGAACAAGAATTGGACTTAAGCAAAAATCTGTAATTTGGGTTCTGGTATAATCGCACCTGTGGAATTTTGACCGCAGGTGCGAGCTCGCAGAAGCGAGACATCCATCGCAGATGCGGCCTTCGCAGGTGCGGCCCTTTTGCGCAGAAGCGGACGCCGCAGGTGCGACATTTTGTCCGCAGATGCGGAACCTCGCCTGGCAGCCCCTTTTCGCAGATGCGAGATTTTTCTCGCACATGTGAGCTCGCAAGTGCGAGCCCAGGCACCGCAGATGCGAAAATGCTGGACAGAATACATAAAATCGGGTCTAAGCCATTTTTACTCATTTTTGAGTTTTGAGTCTCGAATTTGGGCGATTTCAAGGGGGATTTTTACGACTTTGAACTGGGTAAGTGTTCTTTATCATATAGTGATTGTATTTCACAAATCCATGTCTATATTCATCATTTATTTCGGATTTAGATGGAAGAAATTGGAATTTTTGTAAAACTTTTCAAAAACGAAAAATTTAGATTTGAAGGTCCATTTGATATCGGAATTGGACAAATTTGGTATGGTTGAACTTGTATCGGAACGGGTGTTCGGATTTCACGAGTTTTTTCCGGATTTGAGATGTGGCTCCCATTGCTGAATATTTTAATGAATTTCAGATTTTTATCCAGAAAAATTATAAATTCATATGGAATTAATTCCTATGATTAGTATTGAATATATTGAATTGTTTGTGAATAAATTTGAAGCTTTCAGAGCCAAATTTAAAAGGAAAAGTTGTGGTTGAATAATTGATTGGAATTTGCAAAGCGAGGTAAGTGTCGGGGTTAACCTTGACTTGAGGGAATAGAACCCTTAAATTGTTTGTTATGTGAATTGCACGTAAACGATGTATAGGCGAGGTGACGAGTGTCTATACGTTGTCAAATAAATTGTTTTCCTGCTTACTTGAAAAATCATAAATTATTTTTAATCATAAATTAATTATTATAATAATTGTTTCTCTCTCATTCTTTGTCAAATATTAATTCTTGAATTACTGCATTAATTGTTACATGTTATTTGAATTATATGTCTTAATTGTTATTTGACATTTAGCATATTAAATATTAAACTGCCTATTTGCTCTCTGATTTTCATAATAATTGTTATTTGTCATTGGTTGCTTCATAATTAAATCATATTTATTGTGTGCTTGTTGTCTTATGATTTTTAGATTAATTATTGTGTTTATTGGGGAATTTCTTCTATAAGAATTGATTGGTAAATGAATATATTGGAGGATCGGATTGCACGCAGCAATAGACTTATTTAAAAGTCAATATTGGGGGATCGGATTGCATGCCGCAATAGACTTATTTAAAAGTCAATATTGGGGGATCGGATTGCACGCCGCAATAGACTTATTTAAAAGTCAATATTGGGGGATCAGATTGCACGCCGCAACAGACTTATTTAAAAGTCTATATATATACTTGATTGAAATAAATATATGACAGACTTGATTAAAAGGAATATATTGGGAGAGCGGGTTGTACGCTGCAACAGAATTGAATTTGAATATATTGTGAGAGCGGGTTGAACGTTGCAACAGATTTGGATAAAATAATAATGGATTAGGACTGCTGAGTTGGCTTCAATTATTATAAATGAGTTACCTGATTTATTTCTATTATTTGTTATTGTTATTAATATTGCGTACAGGTTAATGTTAGTGAACCGCCTTAGCCTCGTCACTACTTCGTCGAGGTTAGGCTCAGCACTTACCAGTACATGGAGTCGGTTGTACTGATACTACACTCTTCACTTTTTGTGCAGATTTTGGAGTTGGTCCCAGCGGCATACCATAGTTTTGCTCGGATTTCAGCTACTCGGAAGAGACTTGAGGTATAACTGCAAGGCGTCCGCAGTTCTGAAGTCCCCGTCTATTGTACTTTAGCTGTGTGTTTATTTTCAGACATCTTTATATTATTCAGACCTTTATTTGTATTTATTCTAGAAGCTCGTGCACTTGTGACACCAATTCTAGGATGGTATTTAGACATCGTTATTATTATGGATTATTTCAAAATTGCTTCCGCATTTGCTTCCTTGTTATTAATAAACTTAAAATTATTTTAAAAATGGATAATGTTATTCTAACGTTGGCTTGCCTAGCAAGTAAAATATTAGGCGCCATCACGGTCCGAAGGTGACAATTTCGGGTCGTGACAAAAACCTTTGAAGTTCTAGATTTATATTTAATAATTAGACTTTGAATTTACTATTTTTTCGTTAATTTAGTTGTTAAATGTAAACTTTAATTTACAAGTTTGAAATAAAAAAAGAACTTGCAAATTATAAGTGCGTTTTTTTTCCATCTTCATTGTATTCTATTATCTTAAATTCTTAATGCAATATTCAAATATAAGAATTTTAAAGTCTTTGCTTCCTTTATTCAAACACTTTTTTTATAATTTTTTTTTGTTTCATATTTTAACTTTATATTAATATAAATTACGATAGTTATACAAAATACAAAAAAAAAAAAAACATAAACCCGGCCCGGCCGCTTAGGCCCGGTACCGTTCCGGTTCAATTTTTTACTGGATGGGGCCGGACCCGTTATGCCCGGTTTGTAAAATACGGAACCCGGCCCGGATTAGTGACCGGTCGGTCACTATTTTTCTCGACTCTGACATGCCCGGCCAACCCATTTGTCACCTATAAGACAATCAAAAGCATATTCCAAGCAAATTAATACTGGTTTCTACATGATATAGATTATTCCCTCGCACTGCAATTAACTACCAAAAATCAGAGGAAGAATTTAAATTAGCCTTGCGGAAGAGCAGGGGAATCAGCTTGGATTTAAATGCTGGAAAGTGGTGTTATGTAAGGAGAGGGGCAGAGGATAATGTCCAATGAAGGAAGAGTGACTGTGGGTTATGTTTGATATATGGATAGGTCTGTGTATCAGTGTAGACAAAAAGCTCTTTCTAGGAAAAAGATCTACTCTAGAAACAGAAAAGAACATAGAATTTTCTCAAGTGGAAAGCATCTAGAACAACTTCCATATTAACGCCAGATACAAACTACCCAACGGAACCTCAAAAGTAACATAAAGATGTCACGACCCAAAAACTCACATGTTATGATGGCGCCTATTTCATTACTGGGCAAACCAACAATCTCATTAAACCACCATATCTTTTAAGTTTGCAAACATAATATTTAAATTCAACGGAAGAAATCTCACAATACAGATATAATCACTCCCAAAACCCGATGTCACTGAGTACATGAGCATATAAATGAATACAAAGTCTGACTGATAAAATTACTGTCTGAAAATATAGAACAATACAATAACCAAATAGGGAGGGGTCAAAGTCTGCGGACGCAAAGAAGGTATCTTGATAGTCTCCAACAGAAATAACTCTAAAATCTAGCAGCCGCAGTATCCGGGAGCACCTGGATCTGCACACGAGGTGCAGAGTGTAGTATGAGTACAACCAACTCAATAAATAACAAGACTAACCTCTGGACTGAAAGTAGTGATGAGCTCCGCAGGTACAGCCCAGTATAAATAATGGTACAAAAATGTAGGCATACTTTCAAGTTCAACAGTTAAACTCACTACAAGTGAAATAGATCAACACCGCATGTTATGAGAAATATGACATCTCAGTAGAAAGACCTCATGTAAATATTGGTCACAAATTATTCGGTCACTCGGTACTGTTTATGGTCAATCCAACCCAGGGATATTCCATCCCGTATATATATATACACATCGTCTGACAGTCAGTCACTCAGTGTCGTATAAGGCCAATCCAGCCCTGGGGTAATTTATCCCCAAATATAAATGATACAGACAAGATCCATGTCCGGAAAAAAATTATCACAATATAAATAAGTAAGGCAAGTCCATGCCCTGGGAAGTCCAACCCGAATATATAATCATCTAAGCTCACTAGGGGTGTGTACAAACTCCGGAGGGGCTCCTTCAACCCAAGTGCTATATAAAGCCGATATCGCCTACTCTGGCGTACAGTCCGATCCCATAATAATAATAAAGCCTATAAGGCATGTTGCTGGTGGGCAGCCCCGATCCATATAATAATATATATAAAGCCAATATGGCCTGCTGCAGCGCGCATCTCGATCCCATAAATATTCTCACAATGGATGAATATGATTGAGTGTGAAATGTACGTTTTTTTTAAAACAATTCATTTAACATCAACACGACCCCGTAGATCCCAAAAATATCGACACGTAACCTAATCATGATTTTTAATAAGAGACACATCTCTATTTCTCTAACACGTGGGAAATATTAAGATAATAACATGATTCTTTAATTTTTACAACTTCCCAGAATTTATACAAGTCACAATTTCAATGGTGCACGCCTCACACGCTCGTCAACTATCATGTGTGTCACCTCCAAACAATTTATATAACACCAATTCAGGGATTCATACCCTCAGAACCAAGTTTAGAAGTGTTACTTGGCTCAAACTACGTAATTTCTTACTCCGCTATGCCCTTGCCTCGTGAATTGGTCTCTGAAAACCTCGTATCTAGCGACAATTAATTTGGTTCAGTCAATACAAATCATTGAAATTAATTCCATAAGAAAATACTAATTTTTCAATAAAATCCGAAATTTAACTCAAAATTTGCCATTGGGGCCCACGTCTCGGACCCCGATAAAAGTTACAAAATCCGAAAGCCATTCAACCACGAGTCCAACCATACCAATTTTACTAAAATCTGACCTCAACTCGACCTCCAAATCCTCAAATCTTATTTTCATTTCCCTAGGTTCAAATTCCCGATTTACACCTCAAAAACATGCAATCTAGTAGATTATTCGATGATAATTCAATATTATAGAGTAGAAATGATCACAAGTGACTTACCTCAACATTTCCCGTGATTTATCGCTCAAATATCGCCTCAGCCCGTGTTTGGAATGTCCAAAAATGAGAAAATCGAGGACCCTACTATTTTTGTACACTGTCCAGAGGTTCCGCACCTGCGGAATTTTTAACTGCTTCTGCGGATTTCCCCTCGCTTCTGCGAAATTCCTCGCGCGTGCGACCATTATTCCGCAGGTGTGATTGCACCAGAAGGCTTCAGCTTCAGCAGTCTTCCAAATTCAAAAATTGATATGTTAACCATCTGAAACTCACCCCAGACCCTCAGGACTTCCACTAAATTTTCCAACAAGTCCTAAAACGTCATACGAACTTAGTAGAGCCTTCAAATCACATCAAACAACGCTAAAATCACGAATCATACCCCAATTCAAGCCTAATAAACTTTGAAACATCCAATTTCTACTAACGATGCCGGAACCTATCAAATTCTGATTGACCTCAAATTTTGCACACAAGTCATAAATGACATAACAGGCCTATTCAAATTTCCAGAATCGGATTCCAACTTCGATATCAAAGAGTCAACCCCCCGGCCAAACTTCGCAGAAATTCAACTTTCGTCATTTCAAGCCTAATTTCACTACGGGCCTTCAAATAATTTTTCAAACACGCTCCTAATTCCAAAATCACCATACGGGGCTATTGGAATCATCAGAATTCAAATCTGAGGTCGTTTACACATAAGTCCACATCCGGTCAACTTTTCTAACTTAAAATTTTAATTATGAGACTAAGTGTCTCATTTCATTCTGAAATCCTTACGGACCCGAACCAACTGACCTGGTAAGTCATAAAATAACTGTAAAATATAAATTGAGTAGTAAATGAGAGAACGGAGTTATAATACTCAAAACGACCGATCGGATCGTTACAAAAGAGAACCAAGAATATAAAGTATGGGGGGGGGGGGGGGAAGGAAACAACTAAAGAAATAAAGATATTAAATATCAACCTTAAACAACAAGACACCATAAAACTAGACCACTGAGCTTGAACACGTGATGAGCCACAATCCAACTCTGACATTTTATCTCACTTTTTGTAACTCCAGTTTCATTTTTTCCTCGGATGACATGTTATCCGGGTGAAAATACTGTTCAAAATTATCCACAAGTTATTACATTCACTTAAATGAATGACAGCCATATGGACAATAGAAATCAGATAACTGATGCTACTTGCTGAGCTAAACGAAGTAAAGAACAGAAAGAACAATAAGAGAGTACAAAATCATGGATGAGCTCTGTAAATTATGGCTGCAAATCAAGACAACCATCAACCATGCCTCCACTTTTTCTTTCTTTTATGTTTTCTTTTTCTTGTTTTGCTTAATTAAACAAAAACTGGACAAATAGTACAATGGTTATCTTAATTTCTGAATCTTCTCTATTTATATATGTCTAGCTAGGATGCAACATGCTTTAGTAATATATTATTATGTATAATTTGCTTCTATCAAGCCAATGGACGTCAAAAACATTCTGCTGCTCTCATTAGGGACTGGCACTACTGCAGATTTTGCTGGGAAATACATAGCAGAGGAGGCAGCTAATTGGGGTCTTGTTTCCTGGCTATTTAATAATAATTCGAATCCTCTGCGTGAAATGTCATTTGCAGCAAGTACTATCATGAATGATTATTACATCGCCACTATCTATCGCGCTCTTGGTGCTGAAACGAATTACCTTAGAATGGAAGTAAGGCATTCTTGCTCAAAAACACTATCACACTCCTAATATATTACTTATATAATTATTTCAAGTTGATTAATTTAAGAGTAAGGGATCATTGCTAGTATAACTATCTCTCTTTTTCTTTTTTTGGGTACTCATTGACCGAATTCGGGAGAATAACGAAAAATAGGATATTTTGTGCCACTATTGGTTTTTTGACCCCCAATAAAAGAAGTTTTGAGAAATAACACCATATCAGAATTTTAAAATATGTTGGGCGGGATATTTCCGATCACCGGAATTTTAAAACACTGCGCTGAATTTCAGCATTATGTTGATTATTAGGGTTTTGCCACAAATCCTGACATGTCATCAGAATTTTTTAGCATTCTCGGTGAAAATCGCTAGAATTTCTGGTGCTTCAAATTCTGGCGCAGAAAATTCTAGTGATCGTCAGAATTGTCGGTGCTTCAAAACTCTGATGAGCGTTATAACTCTAACGCGAAGCTATTTTTCCAAAACTCTTTTTAACGGGATTAAAAGTGGTTTTAAAAGGTGCATCAATTCGAGTTTGAATTCACACAGCATACATTAAAGTGAAAATCACCAAATTTCTCAATTCGTAGAACTCGAACCAAGTGTGAAATAATATCATGCATCCGTATTTCTGCATTGTTATCTTGTTTTCTACTCAAATCAAGGAGTGAAATGTTTTTCTTCCCCATTATGTAATGACCCAACCGATCATTTTAACTTTTAGAGTCCCATTCCCTAAAATAAAACTTCTCATATGTGCTTTTAATGATTTATGACTTGCAGAGATGGTTGGTTCGTGATTTGTGAGTGTTTGGATTGAAATCGGAGCACTTGGTTTCTTAAGTTGGCTTTAAAAGGCCAAGTTTGACTTCGGTCAACATTTCAAAAAAATGACCCCGGTATAGAATTTTGATGATTCCAACAACTCTGTATGGTGATTGTGGACTTAGGAACGTGTTCGGAATTTTATTTGGAAATCCGTAGTTAAATTAGGCTTGAAATGGCTAAAATAAGAATTTATGTTTGGAAGTTTGACCGGGGAGTTGACTTTTTGATATCGGGGTCGGAATCCAATTTCGAAAATTTTCATAGCTCAGTTATGTCATTTATGACTTGTATGCAAAATTTGAGGTCAATCGGACTTGAATTAATAGTTTCCGGCGTCGTTTGTAGAAATTGAAAATTTCAAAGTTCATTAGGCTTGAATTTATGCGTGATTCGCATTTTTTGCGTTGTTTGGTGTGATTTGAAAGTTCGCCTAAGTTCGTATGATGTATTGGGACTTGTTGGTATATTTGGTTGAGGTCCCGAGGGGCTCGGTTGAGTTTCAGACGACTAACGGACCACTTTTGGCCTTTGGAAGACTGCTGATAGCTACTGGAAATTTTCTTTTGATTTTCTTACACGTGATCGCGTAAGTTGGTCTGCGATCGCGTTGAGTAATTTGGGTTGAGGTGGATTTTTTCTATGCGATCGCGTGAATGGGGTTGCGATCGCATAGGCTTAATTTGGGCAGCTGGAATTTTGTTCTCTACGATCGCGTGGACACAACCGCGATCGCTTAGGTTGGGCCAGCTTGTGTATCGCGATCGCCTGTCGTATTTCGCGATCGCGTAGGGGAAACTGGAAAGGAAATTGGGCCACGCGTTTGTGCTATGCGACCGCGTGAAGGGGGATGCGATCGCGTAGAATCGGAACCTTGTGTATCGCGATCGTGTGGGACTTTATGCGATCGCGTAAGGTTATATTCTGGGCAGAAAAATTTGTGCTACGCGATTGCGTCAGGAAGTTCGCGATCGCGTAGAAGAAATCACTGGGTAGAGAGTTTAAGTTTTAAAAATGGGATTTCGTCCCGTTTTTCAACGATTTGGAGCTCAGATTTGGACGAGTTTTGGGAGATTTTCAGAGAAAACAACGGGATAAGTGTTCTTAACTCAATATTGGTTAAATTACCCGAATCCATCATTGTTTTTATCATTTAATTTGTGAATTAAGTTGGAAAAAGTTTGAAAACCCTCTAGGATAGATTTGAGAATTTGAGGGCCGAATTGTTATCGAAATTTAGTGAGCTTGGTATGGGTAGACTCGTGATTGAGTGGGCGTTCATATTTCGTAACTTTCGCCGGATTCCGAAACGTGGGCCCCACAGACGAAATTTTAATTAATTTCGAGATTTTTATTGAAAATGTAGTAATTTATTATGAAATTTATTCCTATAATTTTTAGTGATTGTATCGAATTATTCTTGGCTAGATTCGAGCCATACAGAGTTGGATAATCGTGAAAAAAGCCTTCCATTGGATTAAATTGGAGCAAAGTGAGGTAAGTCTCTTGTCTAATCTTGTGAGAGGAAAATTACCACATAGGGATTAAATTGAATAATTATTGCTAATTGCGGGGGCTACGTACGCACGAGGTGACGAGAGTCCGTGCGTAGCTACTATTAATGCTAAAGTCCGGGTAGTTTAGGACTCAAAGCATGAATTACTTGTGTAAATTCTTTGTTTAATTAATATTATTTGATATATATATATATATATATATATATATATATATATATATATATATATATATATATATATATATATATATATATATATATATATATATATATGTGAATTGTTAGATAAAAATATTAAAGGATGAAAATCTCATATGCTTAATTTTCTGTTTAAATTAATTAATTGTTAAGAGAAATTATTCTTCCTCCCGAATTTATCTTATAATAAATATATTCTTTTTTCGGAGGTACATAAGAAAAATGTCCTCCTTTCTTGTGAGCGGGCCGAATGCCTCGGTAGGATAGATGCATCTATGGATCGTGCCGCATGTCCCTCGGTAGTGTACACGAAACTCTGGATCAGGTCGTATGACCTCGGCAGAAATCGTGCTTAATATTAATAATTACACGATACTTTGATAGTTTATTGCAGCTTGTGAAGCTAATTGATAAATTGAAAATCTTTGAAATTTTAAGAATTATTATCCCTGCTTGTTAAGGAACTATTGTTATTCATGTAAATGAGGCTAATTGATAAATTGGAAATTTATTGGAATAGAAGGAATTTAATATATATTGAGAATTGTTGCAAATTGAAAGAATTTAATTATTTCTACTGGTTAAATAAATTATTGATATATTCTGTGAATCATGCTGATTTGGATATATTAGTTCTATTTCAATTATTATCTTTGCCCCATAGTGAGTGTCAAAGTCGGTCATCTCGTCTCTACCACTTCGAGATTAGACTTGATACCTACTGGGCACACGTTGTTTGCGTACTTATGCTACACTTGCTATACTTTTTGTGCAGGATCTGAGACAGATACTAGTGGAGGACCTATCATCGCACATCCTCGTTATCCCGAGGCGTAGTGGTGAGCTGCCTTTTTGAGCCGTCCTGCAGCTACCAGTGCCCCTTCTTGTATTATTTTTTTTATTCTGTCTATTTTCACTTCAGACAGTATTTGGAGTTTTGTATAATCTACTAGGTGCTCATACACTTGTGACACCGGGTCTTGGCACACGCATTGGTAGAATTTGGTGTCTTATTATTTTCTTGGATTTAAATTTCATCGATATATGTTTTATTTATTAGTTGGCCTGCCTAGTTATAGTGTTGGGCGCCATCACGACCTATAGGTGAAATTGGGTCGGGACAACATGGTATCAGAGCACTAGGTTCACGTAGGTCACACAAGTTATGAGCAGACCTAATAGAGTCTTGCGGATCGGTACGGAGACATGTGTACTTATCTTCGAGAGGCTATAGGGTGTCAGAAAACTACCTTTCTTCATATTCCATCATGCAATTGATATTGTACTAAATATCCTTCTCTTATTCTCTCACAGATGGTGAGAACACGCTCTAATGAGGTTCCATACCAGGAAAGAGCTACTCCCCCAGTTGCTAAAGGCAGAGGTAGAGGCCGAGGGAGGGCTCCAGCCTGTGGTAGAGGGCGAGGACGTCCCAGGACTGTTCCCATTATACCACCAGTGGGTCCACCAGAGGATCCCATTATTGAGGAGCAGGGTGAAGTGCCTGTGGTAGAGCCAGCTCTGGTGGATTTCACATCGGCACCGGGATTCCAGGATGTTATGGGTCGTATGCTGTGTTTCATGGACAATATGACTTAGGCCGGTTTATTTCCGACAGACCCAGTGACATCCCAAGCGGGCGGGGGAGCACAGACCCCTACCGCACAGGCTCATGGAAAGGCAGCTGCTGTATATCAGACCCAGGGTGCACTACCTTTGGGTGGAGCCCAGCCAGTGGCAGCAGCTACACCTGAGCCCAAGCCAGCTGCAGCCGCTGATCCGCAGAAACTATTGGACATATGGACTAGACTATATCCTCCTGTCTTTGGGGGGTGAGCGACACGAGGATCCTCGGGATTTCATTGATCGGTGCAAGGATTGACTGTACAACATGAGGATATTGGAGTCTCATGGGGTAAACTTTGCTACTTTTCAGCTAGAGGGCAGAGCCCGTAGATGGTGGAAGTCTTATGTTCTTGGCAGACCAGCAGATTCTCCTCTCATGACTTAGGACAGGTTCATCCGTATCTTCCTGGACAGGTATATTCCACCCTCCCGAAGGGAAGGATTGAGGTTTCAGTTTGAGAAGCTCCAGCAGGGTCAGATGTCAGTGACCGATTATGAGGCGAGGTTCTCTGAATTATCTCGCCATGCACTTATGATACTCCCTACTGAGGCGGAGAGAGTACGAAGGTTTGTAGCTGGTTTACATATTGGCATTCAGGCCATTATGGCTCGAGAGGTTGAGATGGGTACTTCTTATGAGCTAACCGTGGAGATAGCCTAGAGGATTGAGGGTGTACATCAGCATAGCCGAGAGCAGGCTACTAGAGATAAGCGGTTTAGGTATTCTGGAGAGTTCAGAGATGCTCCGTATGGGGGCAGAGGTCAGTCCAGTAGGACCTCATATCCAGCACCACCGCCTCCTCGAGGTACTCCAGTGTGACCATTTCTTAGTGTTATACCGGAGAGTTCTTATCGCCCACTAGCTACTCAAGGTCCTCCCAGTTGGTATTCAGTTCCCCAGGGCCAGACTCTTAGTCAGCAGCCAATCGCACCAAAGAGTTGTTACGAGTGCAGGGACCCTAGTCACATACGGTGATTCTGTCCCAAGTTATGGGGTAGACTAGTGCAGCAGGGTCAGCAGCCTATGATTACCGCACTAGTTGCTCCACCAGTCGTCCAACCACCAAGAGGTAGAGGACAGGTGGGTAGTGGCCGTCCTAGAGGTGGAGGTCAGCCAGGTGGAGGCCAGCCAGTTGGCGCTCCAGCTCGGTTCTATGCTTTTCCGGCCAGACCAGATGTAGAGGCCTGTCGTGATTACAGGTATTATTTCTCTTTGTGGCAAAGATGCCTCAGTATTATTTAATCCAGGAACTACGTATTCATATATGTCATCTCTATTTTCTCCATTCCTGGGTGTTTCTCGTGAGTCCTTGAGTACTCCTATTTATGTGTCCACTCCTGTGGGCGATTCTATTATTGTGAACCGGATCTACCGGTCCTGTATTACTACATTCTGTAGTTATGAAACTAGAGCAGATCTTCTATTTCTCGAGATGACCGATTTTAAAATTATTCTGGGCATGGATTGGTTATCTCCATATCGTGTTATTCTAGATTGTCATGTCAAGACTGTTACTTTGGCTATTCCAGCATTACCTAGGCTGGAGTGGAAGGGTTCATTTGTTAGTTCATTTAATCGAGTTATTTCTTTTATAAAGGCTCAACACATGGTTGAGAAGGGTTGTTTGGCTTATCTAGCCTATGTTCGGGATACTACCGCAGAGACTCCGGCTATTGATTCAGTGCCTGTAGTTCGGGAGTTCTCCGATGTATTTTCTTCGGATCTTCCAGGTATGCCACCTGATCGTGATATTGATTTATGTATTGACTTGGCTCCAGATACCCAACCTATATCTATCCCACCATATCGCATGGCTCCGAAATAATAGAAAGAACAGCTTGAAGAGTTACTAGCCAAAGGGTTCATCAGACCGAGTGTATCACCTTGGGATGCACCGGTATTATTTGTGAAAAAGAAGGATGGCACAATGCAAATGTGTATTGATTATCGCCAATTGAACAAAGTCACTATTAAGAACAAGTACCCGTTGTCGCGTATTGATGACCTATTTGACCAGTTGCAGGGTGCTAGGTTGTTCTCTAAGATCGACTTGAGGTCGGGGTACCATCAGCTGAAGATTCGGGATCTAAATGTTCTGAAGACTACTTTCCGGACTAGATATGGTCATTATGGGTTTCTGGTGATGTCCTTCGGTTTGACTAACGCCCCGGCAACGTTTATGGATCTGATGAACAGGGTATTCAGGCCATATATTGATTCATTTGTCATTGTCTTCATTGATGACATTTTGATCTACTCGCGCAGTAAGGAGGAGCACGAGCAACATATAAGAGTGGTGCTTCAGACATTGCGGGAATAAAAGTTATATGCTAAGTTCTCTAAATGTGAGTTTTGGCTAGAGTCTGTAGCATTTTTGGGTAATATTGTATCGGGCGAGGGTATTAAAGTTGATCCTAAAAAGATTGAGGCAGTTCAGAATTGGCATCGTACCATTTCGGCGATTGAGATCAGGAGTTTTCTGGGTTTAGCAGGTTATTATCGTCGATTCGTGGAAGGTTTTTCATCTGTTGCAACACCTTTGACCAAATTAACCCAGAAGGGTGCTCCGTTCCGATGGTGCGATGATTGTGAGGTGAGCTTTCAGAATCTCAAGACAGCATTGACTACAACACCAGTGTTAGTATTGCCTTTCGGTTCGGGGATGTACACAGTATATTATGATGCTTCACGCGTTGGTTTGGGTTGTGTATTAATGCAGGAAGGGCGAGTTATTGTATATACTTCACGTCAGCTGAAGCCCCACGAGAAGAATTACCCGGTACATGATTTGGAGTTAGTTGCGATTGTTCACGCTCTTATGATTTGGAGGAATTATCTTTATGGGGTGTCTTGTGAAGTTTACACTGATCATCACAGTTTTACAACATTTGTTCAAGCAGAGGGACCTAAATTTGAGACAACGCAGATGGCTTGAGTTACTAAAAGATTATGATATTACTATCTTGTATCATCCGGGCAAAGCAAACGTGGTTGCAGACGCCTTGAGTAGGAAGGCGGAGAGTTTGGGTAGTTTGGCTTTCATTTTAGTAGAGTAAAGGCTATTAGTTTCGAATATTCAGTCCTTGGCTAATAGACTTGTGAGGCTGGATATTTCAGAGCCCAGCCGAGTACTTGGATGTGTTGTGGCTCAATCTTCACTATTTGAATAGATCAAGGCTTGCCAGTATGATGATCCAACTTAATGGTTCTTCGAGAAACGGTACTACGGGGTGGTGCCAAGGAAGTTACTATTAGAGCGGATGGTGTTCTGTGACTCCAGGATTGTCTATGTGTTCCTAATGTGGATGAACTGAGGAAAAAGATCCTAGAGGAAGCACACAGTTCTCGGTATTCTATTCATCCAAGTGATACGAAGATGTATCGTGACTTGAGGAAGCATTATTGGTGGCGGCGAATGAAAAAGGATATAGTTGAGTATGTAGCTAGGTGTCTGAATTTCCAGCAGGTTAAATGTGAGCACCAGAGGCCAGATGGCCTACTTCAGCAGATGACTATACCAGAATGGAAATAGGAACGTATCACTATGGACTTTGTAGTTGGGTTGCTGTGGACCTTGTGGAAGTTTGATGCAGTTTGGGTCATTGTTGACAGGTTGACCAAGTCGGCACATTTTAATCATGTTGTGACTACGTATACTTCAGAGAGGTTGGCCCAAATATATATTCATGAGATAGTTCGGTTGCACGGCCTGCCAATTTCCATTATATCAGATAGAGGTCCTCAGTTTACTTCACATTTCTAGAGAGCAGTACAGAGTGAGTTGGGGACCTGTGTAGAGCTCAGTACAACCTTTCATCCGCAGACCGACGGGCAGTCAGAGCGGACAGTTCAGATTTTGGAGGATATGTTCATGGCACGTGTGATTGACTTTGGAGGTCAGTGAGATCGTTTCTTGCCTTTGGCCGAGTTTGCTTATAATAACAGTTACCAATCTAGCATCGAGATGGCTCCATTTAAGGCTTTATATGGTCGGCGTTGTCGTTCACCCATCGAGTGGTTTGAGTCCCGGTGAGGCTAAGTTATATGGTACTGATTTGGTGAAGGATGCCTTGGAAAAGGTAAAGTTGATTCAGGAGCGACTTCGTACAGCGCAGTCCAGACAGAAGAGTTACGCAGATAAGAAAGTACGTGATTTATCCTTTATGATGGGTGAAAAAGTACTCTTGAAGGTTTCACCGATGAAGGGAATCATGAGATTTGGGAAGAATGGCAAGTTGAGCCCAAGGTTTATAGGCCCATTTGAGGTGTTGAGACGAGTTGGGGAGGTTGCTTATGAGCTTGCATTGCCTCCCAGTCTATCGGGAGTTCATCCGATTTTCCATGTATCTATGCTCCGGAAGTATCATGCATACCTATCAAATGTGCTAGATTTCAGCACAGTTCAACTGGATAATAGTTTGGGCTATGAAGAAGAACCAGTTGCCATTGTTGATAAACAGGTTCGCCATTTGAGATCCAAGAAGATTTTTGAAGTGATAGTCCAGTGGAGGGGACAACCAGTCGAGTAAGAGACTTGGGAGGCCGAGGAAAACATGCGGAGAAGATATCCACACTTATTCAGCACTCCAGGTACAATTCTAAACACATTCGAGGACGAACGCTTATTTAAGAGGTGGAGAATGTAATGACCCAACCGGTCATATTAACTTTTAGAACCCCGTTCCCTAAAATAAAACTTCCTGTATGTGCTTTTAATGATTTATGACTTGCGAAGATGGTTGGTTAAGGATTTGTGAGTGTTTGGATTTAAATTGGAACACTTGGTTTCTTAAGTTGGCTTTAAAAGGCCAAGTTTGACTTCGGTCAATATTTCGAGAAAATGACCCCGGTATAAAATTTTGACGATTCCAACAGCTCTGTATGGTGATTGTGGACTTAGGAACATGTTCGAAATTTTATTTGGATGTCCGTAGTTAAATTAGGCATGAAATGGCTAAAATATGAATTTAAGTTTGGAAGTTTGACCGGGGAGTTGACTTTTTGATATCTGGGTCAGAATCCAGTTCCGAAAATTTTCATAGCTCCATTATGTCGTTTATGACTTGTGTGCAAAATTTGAGGTCAATCGGACTTGAATTGATAGGTTCTGGCGTCGTTTGTAGAAATTGAAAGTTTCAAAGTTCATTAGGCTTGAATCTATGCGTGATTCACGTTTTTAGCGTTGTTTGGTGTGATTTGAAGGTTCGCCTAAGTTCGTATGATGTATTGGGACTTGTTGGTATATTTGGTTGAGGTCCCGAGGGGCTCGGTTGAGTTTCAGACGACTAACGGACCACTTTTGGCCTTTGGAAGACTGCTGATAGCTGCTGGAATTTTTTTTCTGATTTTCTTATACGCGATCGCGTAAGTTGGTCTACGATCGCATAGAGTAATTTGGGCTGAGGTGGATTTGTTCTATGCGATCGTGTGAATGGGGTTGCGATCGCTTAGGCCTAATTTGGGCAGCTGAAATTTTGTTCTCTGCAATCGCGTGGACACGTCCGCGATCACGTAGTTTAGGCGAGCTTGCGCATCGCGATCGCGTGTCGTTGTTTACGATCGCGAAGGGGAAACTGGAGAGAAAACAGGGCCACGCGTTTGTACTACGCGATCGCGTGAAGAGGGATGCGATCGCGTAGAGTCGAAACCTTGTGCATCGCGATCGCGTGGGACTTTATGCGATCGCGTAGGGTTATTTTCTGGGCAAAAATATTTGTTCTACGCGATTGCGTGAGGAAGTTCGCGATCGCGTAGAAGAAATCACTAGGCAGAGAGTGTAAGTTCTGAAAATGAGATTTTGTCTCTACCACTTCGAGATTAGGCTTGATACTTACTGGGTACACGTTGTTTATGTACTCATGCTACACTTGCTGCACTTTTTGTGCAGGATTTGAGACAGATACTAGTGGAGGACCTATCATCGCACATCCTCGTTATCCCGGGGCATAGTGGTGAGCTGCCTTTCTGAGTCGTTCTGCAGCTACCAGTGCCTCTTCTTGTATTATTTTTTTTATTCTGTCTATTTTCACTTCAGACAGTATTTGGAGTTTTGTATAATCTACTAGATGCCCATACACTTATGATAGCAGGTCTTGGCACACACATTGGTAGAATTTGGTGTCTTATTATTTTCTTGGATTTAAATTTCGTCGATATATATTTAATTTATTAGTTGGCTTGCCTAGTTATAGTGTTGGGCGCCATCATGACCTATATGTGAAATTGGGTCGTGACACATTAATTCCCCTCCTTTTATTTATGAAAGCACTAATGCACATTAACCTTAAATACTTCCTCCGTATCGGTTTATGTTAGAAAAGTTTGAATTGCTATTGAATTTAAAAAATAAAAGAAGATTTTTGAAATTTGTGGTTTAAAATATCTTATGGATATTTGTAAGTTAAATTATTTTAAATTTTTTTAAAAAAAATCATTTTTCAGAACAGACTAAGAAATAAATGTTGTCGCTGTATACGGTCAAAACCGATTTTCACCTTCGTATAATTAGTCAAGATTGGAACGTAGTGGTCCGAAGGTCCTCTTCATGATATCGAGATAAGATCGAAGTCAATATCGAGCTATGATATAAAGAAGTGTTATCGAGCTCAAGAACCAGAGACCAACCAATTCCGAGCCCGAGTCAATATCGAGCTCGGAATCTGGAGATTGACCAATACCGAATCCGACCAAGATCGAGCCAAGAGACAAGAGCCGTTACAGCTGCACTAAGGGAGAGAATCTCGGTGGGAATTAGGGAAAAACTAATCTATCATGGGATCTCCACTATTTTTAATTATATCTAAAGTAAGATTCCTCCACTATAAGACGCATAACTACTATTTCTGTAATGGATCGAACATTAAGGCATTCTTACACTTTCATATTATTCATTGAGAAAAACAAACTGATATTCATAGAGAAATTATCCTTTTTTGGGTTTTGTATATTGATTCGTCTTGCTTGTTCATAAATTATTTTCGACTTAGTTTGGTTTGTATTTCATTTTTTATACAGTCAATACTCAATATATTTCTACTTACTTTCCGATTTGTGCCAAGTTATACCACGTATCTTTAGAACTACGTATAAATTCAATTTTATCCGTTTTTCGGGTAAACAGTCGCATAAATTGAAACAAAAAGAGTAATTAATTATTTTTTACGTGTACCAGGAAAACGCAATAACAGGCACAACTACCCAATCAGATGATGCTTCAGAGGATAATATGAAGTTACTGGTACAAGTTGGTGAAAACTTGTTGAAGAAACCAGCTTCCAATAGGAATCCTGAAACCAATGAGGAAGCTCTAAAGAGGTAAAACATATACTAGTATATATTAACCATCATTTTTTTTTATCTATTTAGAGACTGCTTTTTGATCGAATTATAAATCTATTTTATTTCTACTTATAATAGTTTCTTTGTACGTAGGTTTGCAAAATTGCTCTCAGAAAGGAAGAAACTCCGAGCAAACAAAGCCTCTCAATAATTCTTAAGGTCTTGACTGTTATTGGTACTAAATATGCTAAAGAATAAGCGCTTGTAACGTTAAGGGATAAATTTCAATAGAAATATCCCTCTATGTAAATTTGAAATATGCTAAGGATTACGTAGACTTTTGGTTGTGTTAAATAAATAAAATCATCCTTCTAAGCCAAAACAACATAAAAAGAAAGGAAAAATAGTAATTCTGTTGTAGGGGAAGTCCATCACCCCCTACAACTCCAGGTTTTGTCAGAACTCCAGAACTTGAGAATATCAAACCGCCGGCGATGGTTTTGTCTCCTGCAACGACATCAATTCTGACTTTTTTTTTTGTACTAACCTCTGAGAAGTTCTCGAAGATTAAAGATTTGCCTTTCTTTTATGTTGTACTCTAATTGATCGACATTGTTGGAATTATGTTTGTATTAATGTAATAAAGTTCTATGGTTGTGGGGAAAAAAATGGAGACGGCTGACGCGATGATATGTGAAAATAAAAATGGTGGAAGTCAAAATTTTCTTTTGGAGGTGGTAAAGAGATGGTGTCCGGTGAAGCAGGTATGATATCGGTGATTTTTGGGATTGTTGATAATGGAGGCGAGAGACAGTAAAGTTTCATGGCAAAGTTCTCATACTGTGAGTACAGTAAAGTTCCTCTTGATATTTTCACCTGAGTTGTTCCTTCATGGGCCACTTGTAGTGTGTTCCAAATTTGCTTGGTAGTGAAACAGCCTTGGATTCTGTTGTACTCATCTAGACCAAGTCCACAAACAAGTCATTTCTTAGTTTTGGAATTCTTTTTCCACTTCCTTAAATCGTCAGCATTGCAATCAGCTCTTGTTTTTGGCACATCTACTCCTTCAGTATTTTTCTTCAAGGTGGACAGTGGACCATCAGTAATTATGTCTTATAGCTCGTAGTCCTCAGCCTGTACGTGATCTCATCCTAGTCTTCCACCAAGAGTAGTACTGGCCATTAAAGAGTGGTGGCCTAGAAGTGGATTGTCCTTCCCAATTTTCAGGTGGTGCGCTCATATTGATCTTCTCCTAAGGTGTTAGATACTTCAATGCCACATAAGATGGGGGTGATTTGTATGGTGTTCAATTTTTTGCGTGCACATATTATAGGAGGACCTGGTTCTTCTACGAGTTCCTTACACTACAGTTGCAGAATAATAAATGCAGAAAGTAAAGAACACAAGTATTTTATGTGAAAAATACCCGGCTCAAAAGGTGAAAAAATTACGACCTGCTTCTCATTAGGATTTATTCCAACACTTCACCAAATCACTAAGCCAAACAACAACGTTTACAAAACTCTTGTAAACCTAAGGATTACCTCTAACCCTTGTAACAACCAGCCACAAGCTGTTGCGACAGCTTCAAGTTAATTATAACTTGAACAATATAACTCAAAGTACCTAGTACAAATGCTTCTAAAGAAAGTTGAAAGGTACAACTCAAAAGCCCTACTATAATTGAACTATAATAAAAGACAGACACTTGGAACTAGTTCTTCTATCTTGTTCATGTAGCTTCAAGTTCATATACTTAAAACACACAGAAATTGCTTGCAAAATACCTTACTATTTTGCCCTCAATTCTTGCTTAACTTCAGTGTTTGTACGTCACCTGTAAAAGAAAACATCATGAAATATATAGAGTTAGTAGGATTAGGATTAACTAGAGTTCTGATGCTATACTCTTCCTTGGTGGAAGAGATTTAGTTAACTTCAATCTCTAACTCTTCCCTTATCTAGGGTAGAATTCTCTTCAAGTAAGGAGTCCTAGTCCTTATCAATTATGCAATATTTTCGTTTAGTGAATATCAGATATAACCACTTATGTTTATCCCTTTCACGTGTATACCTTGTGATTGAATATGTCTGTGCCCTGTATATACTATGTATGGACCTGGTTCATGCATATGTTCTTTTGTCAATCATCAAAACAAAATTTACTTTGGCCAACACGTATTGACAAAAAATGTACTGTATATAAGTGTTGAGTCATATCTCTATGTTAGTTATTGATGATAATGATCACCAAAATAATAATAATATACTATAAAGACTGGCCGGCTCCTAATCCTGATAACACTAAGTAAATTTATTCGAATTCGTACCTCAATCTATCTTTGGTTCGTGTCTTTCCTTGCCAGTTTTTTAAACGAGCCACTAATCGTCATTATTAAATAAACATTAGCAGTATTTAGCCATGGAGCTTCTTGCCAAACTTTTTATTAGATATTTCATATAATATATTGTTAAGTGTATCGTCAATACGCTAATTTAAAACGAGGTAAGTTATATAAGTACTATGAATCTTATCAGCAGGTCCAAAACAAATTTTATACTAGTAAATGGATTATCAAGAAATTGGTACTAAGCTATAAAAGTAGTAATTGGTACATAGGAGACAATTTTTAATCAAAAAGGCAGTTATCAGACTTTTGGCAATAATTTGATTAGATATGTCTCACCAACCTTAATTTATCATTCTTCATGTTTGTCATCGTAGTAAAAGCCAAAAGACATTAAACTAATCGCTAACCTCGTGGGAAAATTGGATCCACGAGACGTTACACTGTTTACATGGTTATATAAACCCTTCTTATTTGATGCTCAAAGCACCAAGAAAATCCTAATACTTGAGCTATTAATTGTTATTTGCAACTTTTGTAGTCCAAAAAAGATACTCTAATTATCTGAAATGGCAATTACTGGATCTTTTTTTATTTTATTTCTTTTGGTACTGACAACTACTGGATCAACATCTTCTGTGGTGGGAGAAATGGTTACTGTTCTTAGCATTGATGGAGGTGGCATTAAAGGCATCATTCCTGCTATTGTTCTTTCATTTCTGGAAAGCGAACTCCAGGTATACTGTAAATATATTTTCTACCGCTTCTTATTGTTTTTCCTTGCCGTTTTTCTTTTCATTACTTGTGCTTATACTTTCCTGAGTCGAGAGTCTATTATTGAAAACCGCTTCTCTATCTTCACAAGTAGAAATAAGGTTCGTGTACACAGACCTCACTATGTGAAATTATACTTGATATGATGTTGTTGTTAACCGTCCTGTATATAAAAAGAATTAAAACAAATATCTCATGCATAGTTTGAAAACAAAAGAATATGAGATACTATAAAAGAATTTAAAGCTGAAAAGGAATTATCAAAATAAAAAAGTTTGTATAGATGTATCTGATTAATATATGGTTATTTTTGAGTCAGGAATTAGACTGTGATGAAGATGCAAGACTTGCAGATTACTTTGATGTGATTGCGGGAACAAGTACAGGTGGCATATTGACTACTATGATAAGTGCTCCAAATGAAAAGGGTCGTCCCTTCTCTGCTGCCAAAGATATTGTATCCTTTTACTTCGACCATGGCCCTTGCATTTTTCCACCTGGGTACATATATATAGTTTTTATATATTTAACATTTCTATTCTAAGGATGTATTTTTTCGAAAATTGGAGTAAAATATTTTTCCTGCCTAAAGGAGAGAAAAATATTTTTTAAAACTACTTTTCAACCTTTTCCATTTTATTGTCTAATAAAATAGATTTGGTTTCATTTGCAGGGCCTCGCCTCCCTTTTTTGCCCCCAAATATGATGGAAAATATCTTCACAATGTTCTGCAAGAGAAGTTGGGAGAGACTCGTTTGAATCAGACTTTAACAAATGTTGTCATTCCAACTTTTGACATGAAGAAACTTCAGCCAATAATATTCACCAAGTCGGAGGTAGTCTTCCATAAATAATATCATCTGGATATGTAATTGCAAATATTGCCGTCAATTAGCTAGTTTTTACTTTTCTATTTTATGGATATATGGGTAGTAATTATTCTTTATTATGAAACAAATACAGATAGCAAACTCTCCTCAATTGGATGCTAAGTTGTCTGACATATGCATTGGTACCTCGGCAGCTCCAACTTATTTTCCTCCATATTACTTTGAGAATGATGATGGTAAAGGAAATAAGTATGAGTTTAATCTTATTGATGGTGGTGTTGTTGCTGGCAATCCGGTACATTCCCTCATATAAATCAAATGATTATCTTAATTTCTGAATTTCTCTTGTAGCTGTATAGTTAACACGGTATATCCCATGGTTTCATAGTTAGGGTAGTTTGATAAATGTTATTACTCTGTATTTGGAAATTTGATTCTGTAAACTTAAATAGACGTAAAACAAAAATGTAGTAAAAGCAAAATTATATCCGAGCCCACTGACTTCACAGTTTTTTCTTAAGTAACTTAATTCCCTCCTACCCGAGGTTTAGAATTATTTTCTTCCGTGATAGAACGGATAACCACATTGGTGTAGCAATACTTCAAATACCAATGTACAACGAACATAAATGGCGGCAGTGATTCACACTTACTTTGTTTTAGTAAGAAAACAATACATTAAAGAAGAAGAGATTTCAGAATTTTCGTACGGAAAAAAATAATAAAAAATAAATAAAGTGCTCCATATTTATTAACCTTAAATAATAGGTTGTATGATCGCTTTTTTATCAAGTGTTACTCATATGCGTCAATCTCTTTGTTCTTCCATATTTATATCATAAGTTAAAATCTATTAAATTCTTATATCTTTTTCTAATGTGAAGTGATTATTATTATTTAGGTATATCAACAAAAACTTATTGTCAGACAACTAAAAAAATAAGTATTATGTGTTACTAAGAAAATTATCTCATAAGAATATTTTAATAGATAATATGTTTGTCAATTTTTTATATTTTTACTAAACATATATTTACTTGTAAAAATATTAACAAAGTAAGATTGAAATAATATTTAAGTAACAAAACCCTGAAAAATCCGACAAAACCGAACCAATTCAAACCGATATAGTTGGTTTGGTTTGGTTTTGATAAAAACTGAACCAACCCGATCCATGTACACCCCTACTAACTAGGATGCAACATGCTTTAGTAATATACTATTATGTATAATTCCTCCCGTGTATACCTCTGTATGCAACTATGCATATGCAGACAAACCCGGAACTTCTTTTGTTTGATTAGTAGAGTGCAAATGATAGTACTCACTTTTATAATGATGCATATTAATATATAAAATAGTTCCTCTTTGCACCAAAATATAAATTATAAGTAGACATTTAGATGACTAGCTAACTTCTAATGACCCTTGTTAATTAGCTCATACATATATATGGTTGACAGGCCTTAATTGCCCTAAGCACAGTAATCAACAGTACGGAAACGGATCCATCATTTGCTTCTATCAAGCCAATGGACGACAAAAACATTCTGCTGCTCTCATTAGGGACTGGCACTACTGCAGATTTTGCTGGGAAATACACAGCAGAGGAGGCAGCTCATTGGGGTCTTGTTTCCTGGCTATTTCATAATAATTCGAATCCTCTTAATGAAATGACATCTGCAGCAAGTGCTATCATGAATGATTATTACATCACCACTATCTATCGCGCTCTTGGTGCTAAAATAAATTACCTCAGAATTGAAGTAAGACAATCTCGCTCAAAAATACCGTCATACTCCTAATATATTACTTATATGATTATTTCAAGTTGATTAATTTAAGAGTAAGGGATTGGTGCAAGTATAACTATCTCTCTTTTTTGTTTTTTTGGGTATCATTGACCGAATTCGGGAGAATAACGAAAAATAGGGTACTTTTGTGTCACTAATGGTTTTTTGACCCACAATAAAAGAAGTTTTGAGAAATAGCCCTATATCAGAATTTTAAAATATGTTGGGCAGGATTTTTCCCGATCACAAGAATCTTAAAACACGTTGCGCAGAATTTTAGCATTATGCTAATTATTAGGATTTTGCCACAAATCCTGATATGTCACCAGAATTTTTCAGCTGTGGGTGAAAATTGCTAGAATTTCTGGTCCTTCAAAATTATGGCGCTGAAAATTCTAGTGATCATCAGAATTGCCGGTGCGTCAAAATTCAGATAAGCGTGCTTAATTCTAATGCGAAGCTATTTTTTCAAAAACTTTTTTTTACGGGATTAAAAAGTGGCTTAAATAGGTGCATCATTTCGAGTTTGAATTCACACCGCATACATTAAAGTGAAAATCACCAAATTTCTCAATTCTTATAACTCAACCAATCGTGAAATAGTCTCATGCATCCACATTTCTGCATTGTTATCTTGTTTTCTACTCAAATCAAGGAGTGATTTTTTTTTTCTTCACCATTACTTCCCCTCCTTTTATTTATGAAAGCACTAAAGCACATTAACCTTAAATACTTCCTCCGTATCGATTTATGTTGAAAAGTTTGAATTACTATTGAATTTAAAAAAGAAAAGAAGATATTTGAAATTTATGGTTTAAAATATCTTATGGATATTTGTAAGTTAAATTATTTTAAAAATTAAAAACTAAGAAACAAATGTTGTCACATAAATTGAAATTGGAACAGAAAGAGTAATTAATTATTTTTTTTGTGTATACCAGGAAAACGCATTAACAGGCACAACTACCCAAATGGATAATGCTACAGAGGCTAATATGAACTTATTGGTACAAGTTGGTGAAAACTTGTTGAAGAAACCAGCTTCCAATGGGAATCCAGAAACCAATGAGGAAGCTCTAAAGAGGTAAAATATATTAACCATCATTTTTTTAAAAATCTATTTAGAGACTGCTTTTTGATCGAATTATAAATCTATTTTATTTCTACTAATAATAGTTTCTTTTGTACGTAGGTTTGCAAAATTGCTCTCAGAAAGGAAGAAACTCCGAGCAAACAAAGCCTCTCAATAATTCTAAGGTCTTGACTGTTACTGGTACTTAATATGCTAAAGAATAAGCGCTTGTAACGTTAAGGGATAAATTTCAATAGAAATATCCCTCTATGTAAATTTGAAATATGCTAAGGATTATGTAGACTTTTGGTTGTGTTAAATAAATAAAATCATCCTTCTAAGCCAAAACAACATAAAAAGAAAGGAAAAATAGTAATTCTGTTGTAGGGGAAGTCCATCACAAGAAGAAAGATGTTGGTAACGTAAGGACTTGGAGCAATCTGCCAAAGTAAAACTTCCATTTCCACAATGCAAAACCGACATCATACAGGCTGGTCTAGAACTTGTAATCTGGGTTGTCACGAAGGCCGAGCTTAGAGAGAACGAGGCAGTAGGAGTCCCAGTCTGTCCTTCGGAGATACTTCAACAACTTCTTCCTCTTTTGCACCATTGCTTGTAGACCCTTACGAGAGTGCTTATCCTAAAACATTTTATTATTAAGCATCAAGTTATAAATAACCAGCTCGCTCTAAACTAAGCAATAAAACTCTATAATGATGATATAATAGATCTGAAACACTTAATGCACCATCTTATATGATAAAAGTTCTCGCAATTAGTCAACATGCCAGCAAATGTATCGTCCATTCTTTCTTCTTTTCATCTGATTTTGAATTTTCAAGAACAACCATATGACAGTGAACAACAATGTGCTATGGATTGAGATTTCATGACCTCTATTCTTACAAAAGATGCTCAATTGGGCACAATTCAGCAGAAAACTCACCTTTTTGTGCAGAACTGACGATAGGTGTTTTATTTTTGTTGTAAGCTGAGCCACTGAAAACAAGAAAAGGCTAACATCAATTTAAGATGTAAGAAACTAAGAACACCATTGGAGTAGCACATGTTGTGGCACGATGGTGTTTTAGAGTATTACCTTTAAACAAAAATCAAATTCAAGCAACTTCTTAGAGATGTTTGTTATAAGTTTAAGAGAAATAGTATCTATCAACAGCAAAAGACGGTATTAGAAACAACCTCTCTGCAGATTGTTGCCAAAATAAGGAATAGATTGCAACAATCTGGCTTATAATGTCACTCAGTCCCCAAAATTATACCATTAGGAGTCATTTGGCTAATGTGCTAGTAATTTCGGATTATAATGCATGTTTATGCGATGCTAAATGAAGGGACTGTGTTATGCGATGATTAATAAATGAAGGAATTATTATGCGGTGGTTAATAATGAAAGGTCTGTCATTTATGCAAGGTTTACTTACTTTAAGGGCATTGTTATCTTTAAATAGTTTTCTGTATTACTAATTCCCATATTCTGATTACACATTCTATCGTGTATAAAATAATACATATCGCATAACTTAATGCAGATATTATTTAATACCGCCATCTTCAATATGCAGTCAACCAAACACAACATTTGTTAGTATGGCAATTATTTTTTCCAAACTTATTGGCAAATAGACACTGTACTTGCACGGAATTATGTTCCAAGCTATGTTGCGCAAACTCTCCAAAATGGTGTTGTACTTATGTCGCATCCTCCAAATATACACTACTTTGAAGGATTCAACATGCACCCAGTAACATTTTCGGAGAGCCCATGCAACATAGGTTCCCTACCTCCCAACCTCTACGGTTTTCATCATGACACCGGAACATGTTCAAAACCAGCATTTTAAACACAATGTTGACTGTGCTTACGCGGGATTAATTTAACTGAGCTGGATAAAAAACGTGGTATGCACATGTATAAGGAGACGTGAATAAGTGGAGGAAATAGAGACGCAATTGTTTTCTTGAACGGGACGATGGGGGATGGCTTTTGAGATCAGACTCTTTTGTGGATGAGCACGAGTGTTTCTAATGATTATCTGTAGCCTGTGGATGAAGGTGTTCAGGTAGATTGATTTTAAGCCTTAAGGGAATGAAAGAGGGTTGTTTGTGGTGAAGGTGGCGTGCGTTCTTGATGAAGAGAAAGGAATTGGTAAAGATTCAAGACGGAGCTATGGTGGGTGTTTTGAGCTAAACCAGTGTTGAAAAATGATGGAGCCATAAGTTTTGGTATGATTCAATTCTATTAAAGAAAAGTTCTATTGTTAGTTAGATTCTTATGGGATAGAAGATTACTGGAGGAATTTTTTATGGAGATGGCCGGAAAACTTTTCTTGGCCGGAATCTATGCTGGAAAATCAAACACCGGCAGGATCCATCTTTCTCCGGCAATCCCTTGTTCCTTTTGTTTGAGTTTTAGCAACCCTAGAACTATACCCCATGAGCCTTTTCTCCCAACCTCGCTGGGAAAAACTATCCACCTCACAAAACTCCGATGGTGATGGGTGGAACAAATGGAGGAAAAAGAGTTGGGATGGATTTGGGATTTGCTTAAAAGTGAAAATATATGATGACGTGACCTGATATTTATCTGACATTTATCTCCATCAGCTCAATTGAGAGACATGTAGAGACATAAGTGTTTAAAACGGAGGCCTCGGATAAGTTCATGTGTCTGGAATCTAGATGAAAATTTATGGAGTTAAGGAGCGGGAACAGAACTCCGTGCAAGTACGATTGTCTATTTGCCTATTAAGCTTTTTTTCTTTGGCAACCAACCAAATGCTATATTATTTAATGCGGGATTTTACGCTGAGATTAATTATACTAATACAGCCAAACATACGACCCCTTAATGGTTGAGTTTATTTCCGAATCCCAATAAAATTTTTGAATTAGATGCAAAGATACAATGTTTTTAGTTGATGTTATATACACTTCATTTATTGTAGTTTTTCACTTTGATATATAACTGTTGTCCGTGTCTAGTTATTTTTTATGAAATTACACATTTTTTAGTTTTATTTTGCACCTTCTTTCGCTTAAGCATGCTTTCTTCGTGCTTTGGTTTAAAGCCTACTTTGGTGCTCTTTTATTCTTTTAGCCTTTGAAAGACCATAGAGGGGGCAAAAGAAGGATGCCAATTATTGCATTTCCAAATTATACCATTTACAATATACTTATTAATGTAAAATAAATTTGGGACAATCATACACTCTCCCTCACCATAGAGGATACAAATCATATCTTCAAACTTGCTACATATACATTTAACCCTCGGCCCTTGGGATGCTTCGATGAACATATTAATAAGCTCGGCTTTGAACTAATAAAACTAAATAGAGTTGCACCCCGAATTATATTTTCTCGTGAATGATGTACCAATCTCGATGTCTGGTTCATTCATAGAAGAGCAATTATAAGTAATACACATCGCTGCTCGATTATGACAACTTCATCTACGTTGTCTTTCAAACTTCAACTCCTTAAAACACTGCTTTAACAGCATTCATCAGTTCCCCATGCTATTTTATTTTTAGGGGATTTCCTCTAACTGTGACACGATATCTTTAGGAGGATCTCTATCAAAAGGAGATTCCAAACATAAACATTAACCTTAGCGCCTCCTTGATTCTCATATATGAATCTCTAACCTGGAGCACCCTTCACGAAGGATGTACCACTCTTGATGTGTGTATTTGGTCGATAGTGTTATTTTAGTCATCTCTGAGATATCAAGGACATTTTTATTTTTACAAGATAATCATACCTGAAATAGCTCAAGCCACTTCCATGCCCAAGAAATACTTGAGCTGGCCTAAATTCTTAAACTGTTTGTTTCAATGCCGTGTTACTTATCATCACCGAGTGATCTGACTCACTGTGCATCTACAAATTGCTAAACTAGATGACTAAACCAGCCAAACAAACCTTGTAGAGATTGCTTCAGACCATGAAGGAAGTAGCAATGCCAGCATACTAGATTGCTTCAGACCATGAAGGAACTAGCAATGTCGGCATACTGGATCAGACTTCCCCCCACCAGAAAAAAAAGGTCAGCAGTTGCTTCTGTAGACTTACTTCCAAATGCTCTTCTTCCTCAAGTTCAACGGACACTTTTTATCAACAGCTGATGGCAAAACTTGCATCCAGGACCTCTACCTATACTGGAATGCTATTGATTTAAGTAAATCGCTCATCTAAAAGGTTAAGCTATTAGAGAGTGAAATTTTATTGATTTATATATTTAGGTTTTCAACAAAGCCTACCCAAAGTATTCTCTCTTTAAACCAAACGTAAAGAAGCTGAAATTAATTGATCTTTAAAATTCGACGGAAGTATCTACAAACTAAACGAATCACAACCGGAAAAGGACACTTGGAGGAAAGACATGGGAAGTGGAATTTTCAGGTGAAACGTTATTACCACAAGATGCAAGAGGTGGAACAAAAACTACAACCAGGGTTTATCAGCTCCCATGCCATTAACAAAAAAACAATTATCGCTAAGATAGAATCATTTATATTTCTTCGGGTTGGTCAATTATGTAAAAAAAAAATTAAGACCGATAAATCCATCTGGGGCCAACCCTTGGGACCAACCGCAGCCTTCAAAACTCGGGGATAATGGGTCCAGCACCCTACCCTTCCCTACCCTTTTCCACTAGCATGCCTCAGGACTCAAACCTGTGACCTAAGTCAAGTGTCCCTAAACCTTTGCAATTTCAACTAAGCCATGGGGGATTTTTGCACCAAGTGATTTCAAAGGGTCACAACTTTATGTAGTAGCTCTTCGGTTTGTCTTTCATCCTAGTTGCAAGGTTATCTCATAAGAGACTGCTGTACACTCTCTCATTTAAAGCTTTCAACTAATCACTCGCTCTTTCCCTCAAACATTTGAATCCCAAAAAGACAGCTTTTGCACACCTATTCTGCCCCAATAAAAGGACTTCTTGCGGCATTAATCCTTGGAATATTTCAGTAAAAGAACTTCTTGCTGCATTAATCCAGAACTGCTACATGGGACCTATTGAACAAAAATGCCTTCTAATAGAACCTTCAATTACTCAAAATTCTCATCTACAGTTTCATTTGAAATAGATGCTGAATTTCCTCTCTTTCTTTTCCTCAGCCAAAATCATATTTTAGACCCATATTGCTCCATAACTATTGGCAGAGAAACTATTTTCTCAAAGCGACTGAGTGTCAATCAAATACGATGTTGACAGAACAGATTTAGATGAACCTTTATTAATCAGAATTCATTGATCAAAGAAACATAGATTCCTCCTTTTCAAATGCATTAAAATTTTTTACTGTATTTCCTAAGTAAATCATCACAAGGGAACTATCAGTCAAATCATGTTGAACAAACTCGATGCAGTCAATTGCACCTTTTCTTTGTGAGCAGTAATTGCACCTTTGGAAATGATGGAAAATGGACTCCAATTTTTAACACCCAAACTTGGTTAAACCGTTTGTCTTCCAAGTCTCATAACCTAATGTTATTGGTCTTTTAGTTATCCTAAAATCTTGGGTCAAGATCTCTGCGAACCTAAATGTTTGACTGACTACACTCAGCTCGCTAGCTTAACTTGGAACTTGGAAGTCATTACCCTTTCTTGGTCTCCACATTGTAGACAATCAGAAGAAAAGCGATTCCAAGCAAATTAATACTGCTTTCTACAGGATATAGATTATTCCCTGGCACTGCAATTAACTACCAAAAATCAGAGGAAGAATTTAAATTAGCCTTGCGGAAGAGCAGGGGAATCAGCTTGAATTTAAATGCTGGAAAGTGGTGTTATGTAAGGAGAGGGGCAGAGGATAATGTCCAATGAAGAATGAGTGACTGTGGGTTCTGTTTGATATATGGATAGGTCTGTGTATCAGTGTAGACAAAAAGCTCTTTCTAGGAAATTCTTTCTAGGAAAAAGATCTACTCTAGAAACAGAAAAGAACATAGAATCTGCTCAAGTGGAAAGTATCTAGACCAACTTCCATATTAAAGCCAGATACAAACTACTCAACGGAACCTCAAAAGTAGCATAAAGAGCACCAAGAATATCAAGTATAGGGGGGAAAAAAGGAAACAACCGAAGAAATAAAGATATTAAATAGCAACCTAAAACAACAAGACACCATAAAACTAGACCACTGACCTTGAACACGTGATGAGCCACAATCCGACTCTGACATTTTAAACTCATCTCTCACTTTTTGTAGCTCCAGTTTCATTTTTTCCTCAGATGACATGTTATCTGGGTGGAAATACTGTTCAAAATTGTCCACAAGTTATTACATTCACTTAAATGAATGACAGCCACATGGACAATAGAAATCAGACAACTGATGCTACTTGCTGAGCTAAACGAAGTAAAGAACAGAAAGAACAATAAGAGAGTACAAAATCATGGATGAGCTCTGTAAATTATGGCTGCGAATCAAGACAACCATCAACCATGCCTCCACTTTTCCTTTCTTTTATGTTTTCTTTTTCTTGTTTTGCTTAATTAAACAAAAACTGGACAAATAGATCAAACTGAAATGCAATATGACAAAGAGCAATTTAGTCGGACCAAATATACATCTTAATCTTTTTTATAGATTATTTGGATGACTAAAATAAATAAAAGCCTATGTTTGTTCTTTATACTGTTGTGATTATGCATGATTGCTTTAAGCCGAGGGTGTACCGGAAACAGCCTCTCTACCTTCACAAGGTAGGGGTAAGGCTGCGTACTTTCAACCCTCCCCATACCCCACTTATGGGATTACACTGTTGTTGTTGTTGTTTTAATAACATTCTTGGAAAATGAAAAAAAGACCTTTTTTCTTCTTAACTCTTAAGTATGAACAATAAAAATGAACTACATATGGTAGAAAACCATGTGAATCATCAATACCATATTTGATTCACACGGTCCGTACACTGGTTCATACAATCACCGCCCGCTCTTGTATTTGTAATAACTTGTCTTGAATAAAATTAAATTTTGATGGGAAAGAACCATAACTATGCAACCCTATTCTTAATAGATTGACCCCAAAATAGCATATCCAAACTATAAGAAAGCCACCTCAAGTTATTATTTTTTATACATATGGTAAAGCAAAAATGTAACTCGCATAATTGCATTAACCTTTTGCTCTAATGCAGTTCACGATTATGTATAACATCTTAATTATTAAAATTACCAAAAATCAGCAAAAAGTGTCATGTTTAGTGTTAAGGTCTGGTTTAATCTCTCGTGTCTCAAATGTTGCTTTTAGATTTTAAAGCCAAATGCATCCACTCCTAGATTTTCTACTAAAGAAAGAAGAGACTATGCTTGCTGCTCAGATCATCACTGAAGGCAAAATACCATTCAGATCCCTGAAATGAATGCTTCATAGGTGACTCATATTCAGAAAAACCAAATACTTAAAAACTATTGAGTGCAGGTTGGACATCAAAAAGGTTTATCATGAGTAATCAAATTAGAAATAGCAGCATCATTGACAGAAAGATAACTGAGAACAAAACACTTATTACCTTTTCAACCAATTCTTCTTTTGGTGGATGCAACATAAAGCTTGGGGTACCACCCAGCTGCCCCAAGACATCAAGTCTCTGAACTGTAAAAAGTAATTGTAATCAATGTATCATATAAGATGTTCAAACCATCTTCAAGTGACATACAAGTGTTGCTGCTTGCAAGGAAGGAAGCGCCAGACCTAAATCTAGTTGTAGCTTATATTAAAGAAAACAAGAATTGATATTAGCCCTCGATGCACACTGTGTTGACTAATGAATAATTACTAGCAAATTGGCCTAAGGCCCACTAATTGAATATAAAAAGATTGCAAACACAGAAACAATCTTTTGACATCATTGTGAAGGCTTTGCACATTTTCCACAATATGTACATTTTATGAGTATAGTTTTGCTAGAAACTCTTCTATAAATGGTATTTTCAAGAGCAGCTCTTATGGAACTGGGTTCCTAGAGAAGATTCATGGGAAAAATATTATATTCATAAGAGATGAATCAGACCAATGACTCAATCACTAGCCCCTTTGTATGACCTCAATTAATTCCAAATACTTTATATTACCACAATAGCTACACTTACATGTCTTTTTATATATATAATGGAGGTCGTCCGGCGAACTTTTGCGCACCTTAACTATTCTACCTGATACCTGCTAAATCCTACCAGAACAGGTATCGAGTAACTCAACCTCCAATTCTTAGACATATGGGAAGAAATAACCTAGCAATTGTTATCCTCGACTAGGATTTGAACTCTGATCCCCCATGATTTTCATCCCAATTGAACGTTAGACCACACCATTAGATGCAGCTACACTTATATTTCTTTGCAATAATAAACCAAAACTTAACCTCCCAACACCACTTAATTGTAGTTTTCAATTCCTTTGTATATATATATAATTGTTTCTGCTTATAAATATATGTCCCATGTATTTTCTACCTCACCCCTTTAGTCACTAAAGCATGAGCTTTATGCTTAAAGTTCTGGTAGCCATAGGTGCTTCTCTAAGCTTTTAGCATTTGATCACACTTGCATATATAAATATAACTAAACAATTCACAGCATCACATTTATTATACATGGTTCTGCACAAGTTATCCAAATAAACAAATACATAAGCAAACACCGAAACTGCACACAAATATGATTGGGGGGGGGGGGGGGGGGGAGAAGGCAAACTCACTCATTGTCCTCTTAGCCTTCTCCTCATCATCAGTACTCAACTTAACAAGAGAAGCTTTTATGTCCCTAAACATGTCGCCAGCCATCCTCAACTTGCTCTCTTTCTCCTCAGTCTCCCTCAGCTTCGCCAATCTATCCTTCAACTCTTTCAACAAAAACCAACCCTTCTCACCCTCTTTCTTTTTCGCGGGCCTCAACATTTTCAACTTCTCACCTAATTCACCATGACTGTACATCCTAACAAACTCAGGCCTCGTACCTTCCTTATCACCACCATCTATATCCCTCATCATTTCCTTACCAAAAATTGACACAGGCAAATTCTCACTCCCACCAATCACTTTATCCATATTGGGTCTCAACTTTAAACTATCTTTATATCGCGAGAGGGATAACGAGTCAAAAAACTTCCCTCTATTCTCATTATTCTGGTTGTTGTTGTTATTGTTGTTGTTAAAGTTACGGAGGTTAGCGCGAATGGCGCTAAGGTCAAGCTTTCCAGTGGGGCCCGGTCTGGGGGCATTATTGACATTTCTTTTGTAGATTTCTTGAAATGACGGCGGTGGAGGAATAGAATCAGAACGGCGGCGGAACTCAGCGAGGTTTTTTCTAATTTCTTCTAAAGATGGGGTTTTAGAAGAAGGGTTTTGGTTTCTGGGATTATTGGCGATAGAGGAAAAAGAGAAGGGTTTAGGTGTGGGGGGTTGGTGGGGTGGTTCTGAGGGAGGGGGTGGTGTATTATTAGGGATTTGGGGGTGATCGGAATTAGAGTTCGAAGAGAAGAAATGGGGGAAAATGGGGTTGGGTTCAGGGAAAGGTTTGAGTTTTGGCCGGAGTTGGAGAAACTTTGTTGTAGCTGCCATTGTTGAGTGATGAGGTTTAGGGGTTTTAGGTTTTGTTTTGTTTTTGAGTCATTGGTTAGTGAAGATGGAAGGTAAATATTTTTCGTTTCTTTTTTAAAATTATTGAATACGAATAAAAAATATTGTAATTGAAATGACTGTTATACCCTTACAGTTGTCATACAATTTACATAATGATGTCTAAAATTGACATTTCGTAGAGCTTTATCTTTGTTGGTGGAATTAAAGGGAAAACAAACAAAGCAAACTGAAGAACCAGAGACTCGGCTAATTTTCCCAACAGTTCACCAGAGATTTCTTTGAGGTTCGTCAATTCTCTCTATTTATTTTTCGTTTTCTTTTTCTGGGTAATTTTTCCCATGTGGCTTATTCCATTTTATTTTCGTTGAATAAAGTGTTATTTTTCTCGCTTCTTAGTTGTTACATGAGCTTGTGATATAGTTACACTTAATTTAGGACTGGTTAATGCAAAGAACTGAAAATAAGAAAACCAAGGTCCACTATGAAATATATCATATTGGTTAGAAGGGATGTTTTAACAGTGGAAAATTAGAAATAGCTGAGTAAGATGATATTATGGTGAATGATGCTCTGAGGGTTGTGAACTCCCGAAATGGTGAAAGGCTATAGAACTTTGGAAGGTCCACCAAGTATACATACTATATTTTGACACCCCTTAGTAAAATTTCTGGCTTCGCCACTGGTGTTGACTGGCAAGAGCAATGAGTAGGAACTTATATGAGGTAACCGCAAAAGCAGGAGAAGAAACATTTCACAAGACAGATAATTGGTTGGCACCCAAGGCTTTGGTTCAGTGGTAGCGATGTAATGTAGGATATGTGAGTAGGGTGCATGTTACGAGCTTGAAAACTACTGTTGACTGAAGTCTAGTTTTTCAATGGGAGCAGGGTAGATCCCTCCGGGCATACTCTTCGAGTTTTGAACCTGTGGACCATATCTGATTCCTCATTTCCTCTAGATCTGCCTAAGACAATTGAATCAACACTAAAGAGGAAGTCTTTGTGGCATACAAATTTGTTAAAAGCCTAGAAGATCTACCTCTGTGGTGATCTGGATTATACGATGCTACAATCCTACCTTCCAAATTGATCCAGATGTCAATTTATAATATAAAATTCGTACCATCGGAGTAAGATTATACATGATTCAAGTTGGGAAGCTAGATCACGCCAATCCTACTATTTGTGCCAATCTATGAGTTTTCTTTTCTTTGATGTTTTATTCGAAATTGTAGCTTGTATAATGCATACTACAAAATCTGTCAAAATTCACCTGTTAATCATAAATACCATAGGCCTTACATGTCTGGAAAACATGGTGCCTGGCCTTCATTTCCTGGCATTAGTGATAGCAGTTACGAGGGCATAAAGTATAGCTGTCTGAATAACCTAGAGTGCTGGCATCATAAGTAATTGAAATTTGATTAATATGGCACTATTGGATTTCTTAAAATTATACAAAGTTAGACTACTGTATGAAGATTACACAAAATACATCAAGTAGTCAATTGTACAAGCTTAATTTTTCCAGAAAACCATAAATGTCAATCTGGGATTTCGGATATGTATCGCATACATTACAAGTATAGTGGGTGATTGAAACGTGATGTTGACAAATCTTCCCCTAGAAATATCCTTCTTTCTTTCCAACCAGATATTCCAAAATAAGCATTTTGGAAACCCTCCATATTGTCCTGGTTTTTTCCAACACCCAAACTGTTCCAAGTCAAGAGCACATCTTAACTGACTGGGGCTTTACCTATCCATGTCTCCAAGAGGAAAAATAAATCCCCAGTAGTTCCAAGTCCATAGACAATGGATTAAAATATGTTTACTTTTAAACAAAAGATGCAGGAGTCAACATATTCTTTGCCTCTTTCTAGGTGCTTCGATGCAGCTTTCTTAGCGAACAGTTGCCTCCTTGCTGAATAAAGTTTTCCAGAATGTACTGTGGGTGTTGGGGGGGGGGGGGGTCAGCTGTGTTCTAACTAATCATAGTACCTTATAGAATTAGTTTACAGAGAATTTCTGATTGCTTCCTCGCTCCAAAAATGAACTGTCAGCCCCTTGTTAACTGACTCAATGTTGGGAAAAAGCGGAATCAAAACTACAAAATCCACTCCCCAGTCGCTCTTTAACAGGATGGACATTCAATTTGCCTCCTCATAGTGAACCATATCTCGGTCTCTGCACTTTTTGGGGCCATCAAGTAGTAGTAAGAAACATGTTATATGATTACTCTCACTGTTGCACTACATTCTCATATTATTACTTCCTCTTTACCCATGTTGATTGGATTAACTCATTTCTAACAGTTATTGTTTTATTGACTTATTTCGAGATTCAAACAATAAAGTTTTACCTACTTTTCTTTTATTCTAAAAAATTTTAACATATAAATGTACAAATTTAGTTCAAAGTAACACCATTACCAATATAAACCATGTAAATTTGTGATTCAATATGCCATTACGTGAATTGCACTTGCCAGATGATAAGATATAAAGAGTTTATTTTGCTGAAGCTAACTCGTTCTTTGCCATGGGAACCGAATGGAGTCCACTTTGGAGATGGTAAGAAGCCTAAGCTAGATGGATAACCATATAACACATTACCCACCACTAGTATATCCTCATTATCTTTGTTATATAAAATGAGTTGATAAATCCCAAAAAGAAAGAAGTTTGTTTTCTTTCATATTAGCTCCTTCTATTGCCTGTAATTTAATATAAAAAAGCATAGCACTCAAGAGGTACTGGGAGACTGTCAGAACACTTGGCTAATTTGAATTTTAGTGTCCTATTTTTCAACTCTCCTAACTGCTTCGTTTTATACTTGTTTTCTTGCAGGGAGTTCAACTTTCCTTGAACTCTATTGGCTGCTGATTACTTCTCCTATGTCCAGCCGCATGGTGCTTCGCTGCACCAACTCATTTGCATTATCTCAACCTAAATTTAATGGGTGTTTCTTTCCGTTGATATACCACATAAATGCTTCAGCCTTGACGAGGCATGTGCCCGCAACTGCTCTCTCCTTTTGTCAGCTTCAGGCATCAAAACTTCATGATAGTCAAGTTACTGTTGCAAGTGATGTTAGATATGGTGGTAAACAAATTATAACTGTCGATTCGCCACTTTATGACTACATATTGTCAAACGTTAGAGAACCAAAGGTGAATGCTCTGGTTGCAAACCCATTTTAATTTGAGAAGAGAAGCAAACATTGGGAAAAGAAAGAAAAGAAAGGAGGTACTCTATCTGGACTTCATTTCCTTATCTTTTATTTTTTTTTGGTTGCATTCAGATTTTGCGTGAACTTAGGGAGGAGACAGCAACAATGCGAGGCAGTCAGATGCAGGTAATTCGTCAGCCTAGGCTTTGCTAACTGTTGTTTCCTTTACCTCCTAAGTAAGTTACACATTACCGCTGTTCTGCTGTTCATAGTTTTGAAACATGCACGTGATACCTTTCTAGTCTAAGACTTCAGTAACCTGTTAAGTTTCTGTATTTAAATATCGAGAGTCTCTTCGTTCATAAAAAAAACTATGGATCTTTTCAAAAAAGGGTTATTTATGGATGTTATATGACCCTTGGTCCTCGGAAATTTATTGGATGTGTGGCTCCAAGTCACACACAACAACTACTGACTGAGTCTGACTTGAAAAAAAGATCTCAGTGGTTGTATACATAAATTTATTCTTTGGAAATTCACTCGAATAAATATATGAAAACTGACTCTTTATGTTTAATTGAAGAAAATTTGAACTTTAAATGAAATACAATCTGAGTCACTCATCTTATGATGAAGTGGATGAGATGCGGTTATTGGGAATCTTTTTCTGAAAGACTGAAGGTCAACTGGAACTTAAATTTCCCTTGTTCTTTTTATTGTTTTAGAACTTTGCTTTATAAGATAGGACTGTGATTAGTGATGATGCTTTTTCTCATGACGAGATTGACAAAATGATATATTTGGACTAAAATGTTGACTAACTGTTGTTATTAGTAATAGGTGTCACCGGATCAAGCACAACTACTTGCTATGCTCATCCAGATTCTTGGGGCAAAAAGGTGCATTGAAGTGGGCACATATACTGTATGTATATGAACTCCTCTTCTTGGTTTATATTTTTTCCTTATACTTTTCTTACCTCATATACTTTCTCTTTGTTAAATATCTGGTGCGCTGCTGACAATTTATGCTGCAAAAGCTCTTCAAGTAGCAAATTTAAAATGCCAAAAGCTGGAAACCTGAGGTTGAAACCACGAATACTTGTTGATGACAATTAATTGAATAATCGGATTTGGAATTTGAGTGTCTGTGTGGCACTGGCTGTGTTTGAGTATGTACACCTTCTCCTGTCATACTCTCGTATGGCACAAGATTGGAGATTTCACCTCTCTTATCCTTTATGTAGGTTCTTTATGGTGCCAAAGGTAACAAAGAATCTAGTGAAGAGGGGGGAGAGGAATGGAACTTGATCCTCCCGTATATCATCTTTGTATCATTCCAATTTTATCGGATGTATTTGAAGGGACAGATATTTCCTTGTAGTCATCATACGACTATTTATATTGAAGAGTATAGAGATAGGATGGCCCTTATAGAGGTGAAGGGCCTAAAGGATAGCTGGCCTAAGAATATAATAGCATATTGACTGCTGGGTACGTTTTCTGCCATAAAAAGGAGAAGGTGGGAGGGGCAGAGGGGAGAGCAGAAGGCTCGCGACCGGGGGGAGGGGGCTCATTACTGGTACTCTGATGGGTAAGGCTCACGTTTAGTGGGGTTTTGTAGAAGAGAAGGCGTGAGGGTGTCATTATAGAAGAGGTGCTCGACAGGGGTCTTCATGGAGGGGACTTGTGAACCAGGGGTCGGGGGTTGTTCACACAGGATAGATGTCACGACCCAAAATCCCACCACAGACATCGTGATGGCACCTAGTCTCTAAGACTAGGTAAGCCAATTTCAATTACTTTTTGAAGCCATTTTTTTTTTTTTTTGAAACTAACAGCGGAAATAATTACAATATACAACCTCCCAAGACTGGTAGTACTGAGTCACAAACTCTAACTGAATACATGGAATGATTACGAGTACTGAATATACAATATTGTTTGATTACAAATTAACAGTACAATGAAATGAAAAGACTCCAAGGGACTGCGACGGCCAAGCAACTCTACCTTGAATCCTTACGATCGCACTTTAACTCTGCTCAAGTCCGATATCTCCAATACCTGGCTCTGCACAAAAATGTGCAGAAGTGTAGTATGAGTACACCACGGTCGGTACCCAGTAAGTATCAAGACTCAATGGAGTAGAGACGAGGTACAGTCAAGACACTCACTAGTCTAATAACCTGTGCAATATAATATACAAAATATTAGGAAACAGATAACAATAAGGGCAGGATAAAACAACCAGTGGTATGCGCAGCGAGACAACAAGAATACTATAAATATCACTCAACAATTAATAAATACATGTACGCCCAATTAATTCAAGCTTTTCAAATAAATATCCTTCACATATAATTCTTCCAAATAACTCTCTTTCAAATGTAGTTTTTCTCAAATAATTATTTTTCAAATATAATTCTTTCAATAAATCTTTTCAAATATAATTTCTTCAAATAAATATCTTTCAAATACAATTCTTTCATATAATTCTTTTTGAATAAAAATCCTTCCAAATAAATGTTTTGAATATAATTCTTTCAATTAAGAAGTCACCATGTGACACCTCATTTCATAATCATAAAAATACGGGTCTCAACCCATTTTTATATTTTTCGTAAACACGGGTCTCAGCCCATTTTCATATTTCCACGGCACCTCGTGCCCATAATTAAATCATCATATTTCCCCGGCACCTCGTGCCCTCATTTCATATCACAACTGCACGGACAATTCACGTGCCAATTATCATTATCATTTCATCACAGCATCTCATGCCCACATTTCATATCACAACTGCACGGACAATTCACGTGCCAAATATCCTCATTATTTACTCACGGCACCTCGTGCCCACATTTCATTTTATAATCCGCCTGGCAATGGTCACAGGCTCTCAATTTCAACATAAATCAGATTGTTATCAATTTACCAACAACAAGACAAATTGCACAAGGTATAAAAATAAACACAAGGGAAATCACAACATCACATGAACATTATCAACACCACAACCCCACATCATCACATATCGTCCCGGACAATAGCCACCCTTATCGCTCCTATTGCCACCCTTATCACTCCTATAGCCGCCCTTATCGCTCCGCCCAAACAATATCAATAGCCACCCTTATCGCTCCTATCGCCACCCTTATCGCTCCTATAGCCACCCTTATCGCTCCGCCCAGACAATATTCCAACAAACACAACAACAGTGAAATGCCACTCTTATACCCACATAATATCAACGGTGAAATGCCACCCTTATCTCCCCAAAATAACAACTCACACAACACAACAATTTACACGGGAAATTAACATGGCAACATAATAAAATCAATTCATATCACAATTTACCCAATGGCCACAACCAAATTCCAAAGATATAACAAAATCAATTAATTTCACAACAAATATTAAACCAACAATACTCACGAAATTTCATAAATATTTCAAGTAACAATCACATCAAATTATCATATAAAAACAAATTCAACAATAAGGATTTAGGAATGGCAAACAGATGATTTAATAATTTTCCACAATTTCCCAATTTACTACACAATAATGCCTAAGACTTTGATTCAATAAATTTTTGCATGTATAATCCCGAGTACGTACTCGTCACCTCGCGTACACGGCTTTTCACCTTTCACAAATGGCACATAAGACTCAATGCCTAAGGGTAATTCCCCCACTCGAGGTTAAGCAAGACACTTACCTTTTTGAAGTTAGGCCGATATTCCAAAATCGCCTTCTTGCTTCAATTGACCTCTGGACCGCTCAAATCTATCCAAATTAATTGTATAACTTCATTAAAATTCATCGGAAACAATTTCGGATAATAATACGTCAACTTCAAAATTTATTGCAAAAAATCAACAAAAATCAATGCGGGGCCCGCCTCTCGGAACCCGACATAATTTTTACGAAATCTGATCACCCATTCCGATACGAGTTCAACCATACGAAAATTATCAAATTCCGATGTCAAATGGACCTTCAAATCTTAAATTTGTGGTTTATGAAGTTTCTACAATTTCCCCCCAAATTTCCATCTCAAAGTACTAACTAAATGATGAAATCAGTGATATATTCATGTATATTAACCAAATTTGAGTTAAAATCACTTACCCCGATGAATTTCTTGAAAAACCCACGAAAAATCGTCTCCAACCGAGCTCCCAAAGTCCAAAAATGAAATAATAACCTAAACCTCGGATATATAGTGCACCTCTCAGATTCTCAATACGCTGGCCGCGCATTTCCACTGCCCCCGCGAACGCCTCACCGCGGTCCGCGGAATTCCCACCGCGGCCGCGAAAGTTTGGTGGTTGCACTGCAAAGCTTTAGTGTTTTGGCCATAACTTTCTCTACATATGTCCAAATTATGACTTCTTTAACTTTCTGGAAACTAGACACGAAGGACTACAACTTTCGTTTTTGAATCATCTCAAAATTTCTTGTAGATCAAAAGATATAGGCTTCCGAATTCGGACCAACGGACTGCAGAACTTCCTGGAGCGCGGCCGCGGACAGAATTGCGCGGTCCGCGAAAATTTGAGCGCGGCCGCGAAATTTTGCTGCTGTCCGCGTCCCTCCTTCGCCTCAGCGCCCAAAAATGCGCGGTCCGCATCCCCGAAAGTGCCAGAAAAATATTAGAGTGCCGAAATGTCCGGACTCGCTCAAAACTCATCCCAAAACTCATCCGGAACCTCCCGAACACAAACCATATATGAATTTCAATCATAAAACACGCTACAGACCTGTTCGCGCACTTAAAACACTGAAAAGAGGTCGTCTTGACCCGATATTGACCATGGCCAAACTCCTAAATTTCTTAACTTACAAATCTCTCAACTTCTATGTTTTGCACCGAAACGTATCAAATCAATCCGGAATGACTTCAAATTTTGTACACAAGTCATAATTGGCGTAAGGGAGCTATTCCCATTTCCGGAATCGAAATCCGACCTCGTTATCAAAAATTCATCCTTCGGTAGGATTTTTCCAAAAATCTTCTATTTTTCAGCTTTCGCCAAAATGCATCGAATTGTCCTACGGACTTCCAAATCCAAATCCGAACATACGCCTAAGTCCGAAATCATCATACGAAGCTATTGCCATCCTCGAAATTCTATTTCGGGGTCGTTTGCTCAAAAGTCAACTCTCCGGTCAACTCTCCGGTCAACTCTTTCCATTTAAGCTTCTAAATAAGAATTGCTCTTTTAATTAAATTCCGAATCTTCAGTAAATCAAACTCGACCACACCCGCGGGTCATAATACATATTACGAAGTTGATCGAGACCTTAAGTCACCGAACGGGGCGTAAATTCTTAAAACGACAAGTCGGGTCGTTACAATAGAGGGCGGGAAGAAAGTCATCCGTGGAGGAAGGGTATAGGAAAGAAGAGGAAAAAGGAGACAGAATAAGAATCTCTGCTTGTGAGTTTTTCCTATTTGAAGTTCTTACCTAGAGGGTTTATTTTCCTGGTATTACAATCTGGCCCCTACCCCTTCTCCATGATACAGTAATCCCTCAAAGATGGATAGATAATCTGGAGAGAACCTATTTGTTGTGCTACCAAATGAGGGATAATTTGGTAAAGATTTTATCCAGATTATTATCCTAAATGCCAAACGGCAAATATTGGAATATGTTTTTAGTTTTTTCTTACAGCTTGAAATTGTATAAGATAGAAGGCTGAAAGGTGGTGTGAGAAAGCACGGGAGAAAATATATTATTGATATGTTAACAATAATACAGGTACCCCTATTTATAACAATACATAATACCTACACTACTCCTATTCCATGTAGGACTATGCCTATTTACACAACAGCTAACTAACTAACATTCCCCCTCAAGCCGGTACATACAAAATCATATGTACCGAGCTTGTTACATATATAACCAATACGAGGACCAGTGAGGGACTTGATGAGAATATCTGCAAGCTGATCATTTGATTTCGCAAACTTTGTAGCAATCTCTCCTGAGAGTATCTTTTCTCTAACAAAATGACAGTCAATCTCAATGTGTTTAGTTCTCTCATGGAACACCGGATTTGATGCAATATGAAGGGCAGCTTGATTATCGCACACAAGTTCCATCTGGCTGATTTTACCAAATTTTAACTCCCTAAGCAATTGTTTGATCCAGACTAGCTCGCGTGTTGGCATAGCCATTGCTCGATATTCTACTTTTGCATTAGATCGAGCAACTACATTCTGTTTCTTGCTCTTCCAAGACACCAAATTGCCTCCTACAAAAACACAATATCCAGTTGTAGAACGTCTATCAGAAGGTGATCCTGCCTAATCAGCATCTGAGTATCCAACGATCTGCTCATGACCTCGATCCTCAAACAATAACCCTTTGCCTGGAGCCGATTTTATATACCAAAGAATGCGGATAACTGCATCCAATGACTATCACAGGGAGAATCCATAAACTGACTTACAACACTCACAGGAAAAAAAATGTCGGGTCTAGTCACTGTGAGATAATTTAATTTACCAACCAGCTGCCTATATTTTGCAGGATCGCTAAGCGGCTCCCCCTGTCCTAGTAAAAGTTTAGAATTCGGATCCATCGGAGTGTAAATAGGTCTGCAACCCATCATTCCTGTCTCCTCAAGAATGTCTAAAGTATTTTTTTTTTGTGAAATAACAATACCTGAGCTAGACTAAGCAATCCCAATACCTAGAAAGTACTTCAATCTGCCTAGATCCTTAGTTTGGAAGTGCTGGAAGAGATGCTTCAGATTGGTAATAACAATATCGTCAACATAAACCACCATATAAATACAGAGACTTGAAGGAGAATGCCGATAACACACATAGTGATCAGCTTCACTACGAGTCATGCCAAACTCCTGGATAACTGTACTGAACTTACCAAACCAGACTCGAGGAGACTGCTTTAGACCATAAAGTCAAGGGCGGAGCTACAGTAGTGAGTGTTGGTTCGGGCGAACCCAGTGACTTTTTCCTGAACCCTGTATTTGTGTTGAAAAATTTAGTGTTCCTATATAAATATAATATGCCGAACCCATTAACAAAATGGCTCTGGGTTCAGCGGTCAGGGTTCTGGGTTCGGAGCCAAAGGACGCAGGTTCGATTCTCCTTGAAAGCAACTTTAACTATTTTACAACTTATCCTTTTTAAAAAAGAAAAATCACAAACTTAATTAAGACATACAAGGCTTCAAAGTCCAAAACGAAGAAGCCCATCATGACTTAGTAACAAAGAAGCGCATTAGGACTTTGTACCTTGTTTTATTTATAAGAAATTAAAACATAAATCAAATTGAACAAAAAAAAATTGCTCCTCTAAATTAAAAAAGACTATCACGCTAGGGTTCTGCCAAATCAAAAATCCAAAGAAACTGTCCGTCCAACTCTGCTCCCTTCTTCTTCCTTCTGGTGAGTGGTGACCTCTGTATATATTATTTCTCCTTTCTTTCTCCTTCTTTTTTGTTCTTTTTTGTCATTGTTTCCCTCTTATATTTCATATTTGTGTTAACAATTTATACAAAATTTGATTTTTAATCTTTGATTTTAGGGTTGTCCCATATTTTGACCTTTATTCTCTTTGTCAATTTGTACTTTTGTGCTTCCCAAAATTTCAAAAGTCGAGTTCCCGACAAGGTGTGTGGTCCTACTTTCTTGTTATTAGTTTCTTACTTTCTTAGTGAGACCAATATCCTTAATAAAATTAGTGACTTTAGAAGTTTTCAGATTAAACTTTTGTGTTTGATCGATTGTTGACCTCTTCTGTTATTTTTTAAAATAAAGTAATTGGTCGAGTGCAATTGAAATAAAGTAATTGGTACGTTTTAAATATATATTAAATTTCGGTACTGGTTCTTTAGTTTGCTTGTTATTGTATATTAGTTTTAGGTCACGGTTCTATCTTAAATTTAGAACTCATATACTTCAAATCCTAGCTCTGCCTCTGCATAAAGTGACCGTCGCAAGCGACATACAAGGCCACAAAACTCCCTCTGAGCAACAAGACCAGGTGGTTGCTCCATATAAACTTTATCCTCAAGGTCACCGTGAAGAAAAATATTCTTAATGTCCAGCTGATAGAGAGGCCAATAACGAACAACAGTCATGGATAGAAAAAGGTGGACTGATGCTATTTTAGCCACGGGAGAGAAAGTATCACTGTAATCGAGCCCAAATATTTGAATATATCATTTGGCAACTAGACGGGCCTTAAGTCGATCAACCTGGCCATTTGAACCAACTTTGACTACATAAATCCAACGACAACCAACAGTAGATTTACCTGAAATAAGAGGAACAAGCTCCCAAGTACCACTAGTATGTAAAGCAAACATCTCGTCAATCATAACATGTCGCCATCCTGGATGAGACAACGCTTCACCTGTAGACTTAGGGATAGAAACAAAGGACAAAGAAGATATAAAAGCATATTGGGGGATGATAGACGATGATAATTTAAACCAACATAATGGGGATTAGGATTAAGTGTGGTCTGTGTACCTTTCCGAAGTGCAATCGGGTGTACTAGGAAGAGACAAGTCCGCAGTAGGAGCAAGGTCAGGTGCAGGACAAGAATCAGTTGGGCCTGATGCTGGGCGCGGACGACGATGATAAGTCAAGAGTGGTGTTCCTGTGACTGGGATCTAGGAGGAGCAACACTAGAGTCCTCAACGGTTGGTATAGGTAAGACTTCCGTGGCTGAAGGTGGAGGAGGAGCTATAGTAAACTTATCAAATATCGGTATAGATAAGACCTCAGATATATTATGTTGGTCAGAGGAGGTAAAGAAAGGTTTAGACTTAAAAATATGACGTCAGCTGACATAAGGTAGCTACGAAGATCGGGTGAATAACAATAATATCTCTTCTGAACACGAGAATAACCAAGGAAGAACACTTGTGAACACGAGGAGCTAACTTATCTTTCCCAGGGATAAGCTATGAACGAAACATGTGCTCCTAAAAACACGAGAGGGAAGAGAGTATAAGGGTGACTAGGAAACAATACCGAATACGGAATTTGATCCTGGATGGGAGACGAAGGCATCTGATTAATCAAATAACAAGTTGTGAGAACTACATCACCCCAAAAACACAACAAGACACGAGATTAAATGAGAAGTGTGCAAGCAGTCCCAATAATGTGCCTATTCTTTCTCTCTGCAACCCCATTTTGCTGAGGGGTATAAGGACAAGATGTCTGATGAATAATTCCTTGAGAAGTCATAAACTACTGAAACTGAGAGGATAAATATTCTAAGGCATTATCACTACGAAAAGGGAGAATATGAACACCAAATTGATTTTTGATTTCAGCACAAAAATTCTGGAATATAGAAAATAACTCAGAACGATCTTTCATTAAGAAAAGCCAAGTACATCTTGAATAATCATCAATAAAACTAACAAAATAACGAAATCTCATGGTTGAACTGACTCTATTAGGACCTTATATATCAGAATGAACTAAAGAGAAAACAGACTCTACATGACTCTTAACATTACGCGGAAAGGAGGCCCGGGTATGTTTCTCAAGCTGACACGACTCACAATCTAATGTAGACAAACTAGATAAACTAGGCACCATCTTCTGAAGCTTGGATAAACTCGATTGTCCTAAACGTCTGTGAATTAGGTCCGGAGGATCTGTAATTAGACATGCTGTGGAAGGATTGAGTGAGTTAAGGTAGTAAAGGCCTTCTGATTCACGCCCTGTGCCAATCGTTTGTCCCGTACTGTGGTACTGCATAATAAAAGAATCATCAATAAAATATATATCACAATGGAGGGCACGAGTCAAACGACTAATAGATGCAAGACTAAAAGGACAGCCAAGGACATAAAGAACAGAATCTAGAGTGACAGAAGATAGGGGATTAGCTTGTCCAACTCCTTTTGCTTTAGTTTGACACCCATTGGCTAAAGTAACAGTGGGAAGAGACTGAATATACAATATTTGACAAAAGTGATTTATTACCACAGATATGATTAAGGCGCGAGTCCATGACCTATGGTCCAAGAGTACTAGACTAGGAAACACAAGCAAAAAAATTAGCAGCAATAGAAGTATCAGTCTGTGCAACCGAGGCTACTTGTGAAGATGTCTGCTTAGTTGCTCGATATTGAAGGAACTCATTATATTCCCATTCAGATAGAGAAAATCCCCGGTTACCTGTAGTCTCGGTCTGGGCAACATAAGCATTTTTGGATGGACGACCATATAAGGAATAGCACACTTCATGAGTGTGTCCAAGTTTGTGACAGTAAGAACACTTGGCTCTAGATCTTCCAAAACGACCTCTTCCTCATCTATTCTCCATAGTTTGATATGCCCGATTGTCCACTATCTGGGATGCGAGAACAGAGGAGTCAAGTGTCTGTGATGAGATCACTGGGTGACTTGGTGCTGCAGCAAGGCGGAGTAATCGAGAGAATTATTCATCAACAGTAGGGACAGTCAGTCTAGAACCGAATCAAGATCATTAGAAAGTCCAGCGAGGGTAAGAATTAGAAACATCTTTTGTCGCTGCTCTTGTTGCTTTTCAACATTAGCAGAAACTGGCATCAATTTCTCAAATTCCTCCATGATTGTCTGTACTTGTCCCAAGTAAGTAAACATATCTAATTCATGTTTCTTTAAATTTTTCATCCGCGATATCACACCATAGAAACGAGATATGTCATTAGTGTATAAAGTGCTAGCTTTTTCCCAAACCAAATAACATGTCTGGAATGGACGAAACAAGAGCATCGACTTGGAATCAATAGATCGCTACAGAATACTACATAACTGAGCATTGATCTTCACCCAAAGTGCTATGGCCTTTTCATCTCCTTCTAGACTTTTTGATTAGATGATCTTGAACATCTTGACCTTTATACCACAACTCGACAGACGAAGCCCAAGCTAAGTAGTTTGAACTTCCATTAAAGGTTCCGAGGTAATCATAACACTAGAACTTCCAGAACCCGTGTTTTTAAACCCAAAAACATCAAATCCTAAAGACATCGTTGGATTGAAGAGAGGTCTAGCAGATTATTACCAAATAAGAGAAAGAATCAATTGTAATCCACTGAAACAGACGAAGGAAACACTGTAGTCGCCGGAAATTGGTTGTAGCTGCCGGAAAAATCAGTGTAGTTGCCAGAAAAAACTCAAAGTGGTGGGAATAAAATGAAAACAGTAAGGTGGGGTCGGAATTAGTAGACGACCCAATTGTTCTGAAGAAACATTTTCAAAAAATGGCCGGAAGTGGTCGTACTCGCCGGCGCGTGAGCTCACACGCTCGCCGGAACCCTAGCTTCTGACGGCGCGTGAAGGCGCGTGAGGAGGCTGCTGCCGGAGATGTTTACTGGGGTTTGGTCGCCGGACGATGACGTATCTTGTGGTAGTGTTGGATTTTGCACAACACTGACGGAGAGCGGGATGACGCAAGACAACCTTGAAAAGTCGCCGGAAAATTGAGGCACGGTGACTTCTGGCTCTGTATTCTAGTTCCCGGATGTGTCTCACCACCACGGCTCTGATACCATGTGAGAAAGCACGGGAGAAAATATATTATTGATATGTTAACTATAATACAAGTACCTCTATTTATAACAATACACAATACCTATACTACTCTTATTCCATGTAAGACTATGCTTATTTACACAACAGCTAACTAACTAACATGTGGGAAAGCAAAAAAGCTTACATGGATCACTTTGTCTGTGTTTGACAAGTCTAATGCACTGACCAAGTATACGATCAATTTTGATTTTCTTTCAGCAATGATATTTATTTACATTCTCTATTAGTATATTGAGTGTTGTTGTTTTATCTGCTATCGGATGCACTATCGATCATTAATATGAGTCGATCTTGTCACAGGGGTATTCATCCTTGGCTGTTGCCTTGGTCCTTCCAGAAGAGGGTCATTTAGTTGCTTGTGAAAGAGATGACAAATCAATCGAAGTTGCAAAAAGATATTATGATCGAGCTGGTGTGTCACATAAGGTGATTGTGGTGTCTCCTTTGTGATTCATAAGATGTAATCTACTAGAGATGTAGTAGTTGTCGACCTTTTTATTATGCCTTAATTCCAAATTTGGGTTTCTTATATTTGTTTCAGTGTTGGGACTTGGGGCACATTCCAATAATGGTTAAAGAAAATTCCTCTAAGGGAAATCGGGAGCTCTTTTAAACTAGAGGTTGTCTATATCTCACACTTATCCTACCTGGACCTGATTTAAGAGTAACATCAACTAAATGTTAATTCAACTAGTTCATATCGCATTGATGGATCCTTTGTTTACATTCTGTTATGCTCATAGGTACCTCTCATTGATCGATAGAAATTCAAAGCTTTCTAGACAACTTTTTCCATGTGATTTTAGGTCTATGGGTCTCATTTAGTACCTCCAATCACCATTTTGTTGCATCAATGGGCCGGTGCTTTCGGAAGTCTACTTAAGACATGATTAAACCATCTCAGGCATCATTCCTTCATTTTATTCTTGTATATGTGCTACTTGCACCCAATGTATGGTGTAATTATATCTAATCTTATCGAATCTTGTATGTTCCCACATATCTGCATTTTTGCAACACATATTCTGTTGACTTGATGGGTCTTACCTGTTTGGACATAGATTCCCCAATATTTTTTGAAAAAGCTGATTTTGGTGAAGCTTGATGTAAAATTGAAAATGTGTTTGGACATGAACTTTAGGGCAAGTTTTGACATGTTAAAACCCATATTGCTCGCACTCTCCAAAAAATGTTGCCGGGTGCATGTCGGATCCTTCAAAAATAGTGTATTTTTGGAGGATCCGACACGGGTGCAGCTTCATTTTGTAAAGTCCGTGCAACATAGGTTAAAACATCCTTGTTTCAGCTAAAAAGTCCCAAATGGTCATGATTTGGCCCAAAAAGAGGTCTTAAGCTATATTTGGGATTTGAAGTTTTGGTTTTCAAACTCTCCAAAAAGTAGATTAATTCTATAAACAAACACATATTTGAAGAAAAAAAAATTGAAAAAAACTTCCAAAACTTATGGCCAAACGCCTACTTAGAGGCCTCAAGTTCGCTCCCGCATAACATGCTAGTCATGGAACTATCATATATAACTTGTTTTTTTCACTTTACTAGGTACCTTTTGTCGCATAGCACTCTTGTAGCATCGACATCCTTTTTAATTCTATGTCTTAAATCTTCATCTCTCGTACCGTTCTCCTGGAAGATTGAGCTTACTTATCTGAATTGTCTGCATCTATGCACTAAAGTTCCGTTCAATCTCATTTCACCTTTGTTCTCTTTATGAAGGCTAAAGTCTAAACGTGCATATATTTTGTCTTAATTCTATATATGCTAAAATCCTTATGCTTAAGAGTATTTTAAACTCATTAAGGTCTTTTTTTATGGCAGCCTAACATAAATTACTGAACGTAAACTGTATTTCTCATTTAGAAATGACTTATTATCGTTCTTCAATGTTTGTTCATGGTAGCACGGTAAACTGTGCTAACATGTCTTGATATTCTATCACTGATGGGTGACTGCATGTGTCATTAGGTGGACGTGAGACATGGTCTAGCAGCAGATACTTTGAAGTCTTTGATTCAAAATGGGGAAAGTTGCAGGTACATATTGACCGAAGGCCTGTTTTTGTTTGGTTTTTTACTCTGAGTTTTCTGTGTTATTAACGAACGCTTAAAAAACTCCTTACTTTTGAGGGGTAATTCTTATGGAATTTATTTACTTTCTTTTTAGCTACTGCTTATAGCTATTCTTAGCACAATGACGAGGTATAAACGAAATGATTTTTTCGATGGGTACATAGTTTTGAAAAAGCTACTATCTTATGGTTGGATTAAGATACTTCTAATGTGCAATGTGACAATACTTCTATGCTAGAAACTTTTTCCCTCAGTTAAGTTACTTTCATTTGATAAACCTTGTGTGAGAAACTTTCTTTGCTGTCAATAAACTTGGATTACTTCAAGACTCTTGCCAGCCATTACCCTTTAAAGAACTGAACCCTCAACGAGACTGATGTCTCAAGAGTGAAAAACAAAGTCAGATGTCTCAAGTATTTATATGTAGAGGAAAACCGTTCACTGTACCTTCACCGACATCGATAAAAGAGGAAGGTCATTCACTATATAGCTCCCAATTCTATGCAGATATGATTTTGCTTTTGTTGATGCAGAAAAGAGAATGTATCAAGAGTACTTTGAGTTGCTGCTACAACTGGTGAGGAGTTACATGATCTCAAACCATCTTCATTCACATCTAAAATTGCTGCATAGTTTAGAATGCCTCGCAATTTTGAAATTGTAAATTCTGTCCCCTTCCGCAGGTGAGAATTGGGGGTCTTATTGTAGTGGATAATGTCCTATGGCATGGAAGAGTTGCCGATCCACTGGTAAGAACATTTTCATTTTTCACATGTTTCCCAATTCCAAAAAGCTATTCAGCTCTAACCTTTCTATTGTTAGGTGAATGATTCCAAGACTCTTAGCATCAGAAATTTTAATCAAAACTTGATGGAGGATAAACGCGTTGACATCAGTATGGTAAGCACGAGGACTTTCTTGTTCCTTTTTTCTTTTGGGGGATTTTTTTTTTCTTTTTATTTTTCTATGGATTTTCTTAGACCAAGTAATTATGAAATATAGGATGAAATTCTGACATCATTTCCTTGGCCTTGCTAAGGTGCCTATTGGTGATGGTATGACGATCTGCCGAAAAAGATAAATCCTAATACAAAGAGATTGGATGTTGAACTGCTTCATCCATCCATTTCATGGTTGTTTGTTTAGTCTTTGGAGTAAGCTTCGAGCCTTGCAACAACAGTAAAGTTGTTTCAGTGTGACCTATAGGTCACGGGTTCAAGCCGTAGAACCAGTCACCAATGCTTGCATTAGGGTAAGCTGTCTACATTACACCCCTTAGGGTGCAGCCCTTCCCCAGACCCTGCGTAAACGCGGGATGCCTTGTCCACCGGGCTGCCCTTGAAGTAAGCTTCCGGTGTGTAAAATGTTTCACTTTTTCATTTGTAAAAGAAAGAAGCTTATCTAACTTCTCACTTGGTGTTTGTGTATACTCTGATCTTTTCCCTTCATGCTGTATGTGTTTAAGATCCGGAAGTAAATGGACTGGATGACAACTAAAAGAACAAGATGTAGATTATTTTTTCTCATACACCATAAACCTTAATAGATTGGCCTTGTGGTTCCAAAGACTTTTGGCATACTCAAATCAAGAATTTGAAGTTTATGGGTTTCTACAACAGCCTCAATTTAACTAGAAATTGCGTGGGAAAAGTAGTATTTACTTTTTATCCAGCATTTTTAATGCTGAGCAAAAATAGCCACTAGTCTATTAAAATTAATATAAAAAGACGGTGTTACCCTTTCTTCTATCTCTTTTTTGTCCATGTTCTCTTCCTTGCCAGTGTACCTCCATGGCTTTGACCCTGCTGCACAGTAGTGAACAACTTTCACCTTCTCAAGTTCCACATTCTCTGGGTGACATCACAACATAGCTAATACCAAGTTGTACTTGTTTGGAATTGGCTTGTATACATCTCTGAAGAACATGTTCAACAAATCCTACAAAATAAATTCAACTCTGTAAACATACAAAAAATATTAAATATTTATACTGAATTCACAAGTAGTTCTGAACTTAGAGTTTCAAGTTCAAAAAATAAGGATATGTAGTCCTGAACTTAGAGTTACAAGCTCATAAATTAAGGACAGTTAGTCCTGAACTTACAGTAACAAGCTCATAAGTTAAAGAACACTTGGTCTTGAACTTAGAGTTGGAAGTTCAAAAATTAAGGACACTTGGTCCTTAATTTGAGCGAAGCTTTCTACAATCCGCGTAGGTTTCAGCGAATTATAGCAGAAGGGTATTTCCGTTCGGGCGGGTAAAAGTTTATTAAAGCAGTGGCTAAAGACTAAAAATATTTTAAACAATGGCTTAAAAGTAAATACATGTCTTATTACTGGCTAACTGTGCATTTTTCCCTCTTCAATTTAACATACAATAATAACTGGGTTCACAATCAAATATTTATTCATATTTAATGAATTTATATATATATGGTATGTGTAAAAGGTATTGCATTCCCGTGCACCTACATGATGTATTCTAAATCTGCTTCTGGCTTTTGGTTGAGTGATAAGGACACGTACGTCACATTAGATGCACGTAATGAGTTAAAGCCCTACCTCGAACAAAGTATTTGAGTTGGGAGGAAGAAAGAGGGCGGTCCATAATCCTTGGAGTTTTGAACTTGTGGGCCATTTGGGGTCGGCCAGAAACCCACAGGAAATTTCTCCATTATCAAAAATCAGAACTAGTTAATTTTTTTTATTTTATTTTTTGTAATAAGTTAATTTCTCGTACACCATAAATTCATATCCCTTATAGAGTTGTTATATTCTGCATCTCATGATGAAGGTTAAAACATGAAAAGTTTTGTGCAGGACACTATGTATGTACGTGAAAATTGATTTACATAATTGGGCATATAGAGAAGTTCTCAATTAGTAGGAAACTAAACTGTTGTCTCCGATTGGAGATGGCTGATTGATATATATAATTGAAGCATCTGGATGCTGAAATTTCTCAATGTTGCATCTTAAGCTGTGAAACGTCATATTTTGCATTTGTATTTGGAAAATCTCCATCTTGAAATACAAGAATTATGTAGAAACAGTCTTAAAAACTCAACGAGCTGAGATGGAATCTCTATATTTATTTGAATATTTTTTTTATTAAAGAGCATAACGTTGTGTATTAAAAACAGTGGGCAAAATCTAGTAGTAGTAGGACACGTGACTGTACACATCCTTTATAAAAGAGATTTTTACCTATCTATACTATTTATCAAACTTATTTATTCTTACTAATCAAATTTTAACTTAATTACAAGTTGATATAGAATTTATCAATTATATACAAAATAATGTATTAGAATCTAATCTTCTCTTCTTCTTCCTCTCCCAAATTCAAACAATCAAACGTCCTCATAAGTCATAACTCATATTCTGGTGCATCATCTCCATACATGTGCAAGTCTGGAAATTTGCTTGTCTTTGCACATACTATAAGTTTCATGAAAACCGATCTGGAAGACCAGAAATAGCAAGCCTTTAAGGGCCTAAAATTTGTTGTATAAACATCAACGTCACCATATTCTTTGATGGCCTGGGAAAGCAAAATCAAATCATTAATCATAATAGTTATTTGTGTGGATTGGATGTTGTTGCAAATGATTAGGAATATCCTTTGGAATTTATATCTCAATTTTGAGAGAATTTGAGGTGGTTTTGATTGGAATTTCAGATTGAAATTCGAAAAAGAAGATATAAGCAAATTGTATATATTTTGTATGTCGGGCGTAGAAACGACAAAAAATATATACAACTAACATAATTGTATATAAATTGTATGTAAATTGTAGTTTTTGACCGGTATCTATGCAAAAATCTCGTGCCTTTTCAGGCAAGATGTCAGCCTCCGTGAAGAAAGTAGATGTTTTCTTTTGTAAGCTCCAATTAGCAAAGGCTTTTGCATCAAAGGCTTTATTGATCTCATGGATAAACCTTAAGCCTGCACCACCTTCATTCTTCTTCTTCTCCCAACATAATGAGGTCCATGAGTACCAATAATGTTTTGTCCCTCCCTCAGCATTTATCCTAGAAGAAATTATAACATTATTTCTCAATTATTTTAAACTTCATCTACTCTTGCTAGACTTATAGACTGGGAGGGACTACGAAGGGATGTGGTGAGATGGATGTGATGGAAACGTTTTTTTTGTCACTATAGATTGAACTTGCTGTGAACCTTTTCGATTATCAGTAGGGGATGTACTCTAGGCAAATGGTCCACTTTGCTGGAATCAAAACAGCTTTTATACAAAAACAGGCAGTCACAATTCAAAAGGGTTCTGGGATCCATCCACCTTTACTAGAAGTTTTACTGTTTTAGGAGTCATGAGACTGGACCTCCATCGTAAGTAGAAGTTTCAGGAGTCATAAAAGTGGAGAAATTCACAGTAGAGACCGCTTCTCCTTAATAAGTCTTACATGACACGAATCTAGATCTTAGTAAGGTTAATGGATTCCTTTTATTATATGGTTAAAAAAAATTAAGAGGAAAGATATAGAAGTCGGGAGTAGAATTTAGTAGGGAACAAAACCTCTTCATTTTGGCTGGTTGATGGTCTTGGTTCTAAGGATGCCTTTGATGCTACAAGCTGAAATTAACTCTTTATTTGCTCATCATTCTCACTTTCGATGATAGAAAGATGGCTTACATAGTGTGTAACATTACTGATGTTGCAGTGACATCAAAATCATCTTGTAAATTGACAAGAGTGAAGACTGCATCTACAAATACATTCTTATTTTCAAATATGCTCTCGTATTGACAAGAAACGAGAATTCATTATTACAAGGATACATTTGATCTTACATGGAGTTACTAGCCTAACCCCAGCAGCAGAACCAGCCTTGCTTTAGGAGACAATAGAATGTGTTCGTTTGCTGTCTATTTTATTAGCTAGCTTCCTAGGTATAGCAGAAGCAACAACTAACAGATGATGAGTATGATAATTGATTAATAGTGTAGTTTTCATATGAAAAGAAAAATAGCAATAGACAGAAAGAAAATGGATAGGAATAAAAGACCAAAAATAAAACTCCAAAAGAAAAAGAAACAACTACATCACTTGACTTTTCTGGTCACTGCTTTACATTTCAACTGGTGAAAACATCAAAACTAATTCAAACCACATATCGGTAAGTAATGTAACGGCCTGCAGTCTCACTTGGTCTGATAATCTTCACGACTTGGCCACGTTTCAGCCCATAATATCTAGCAATAGGATCAGTGATCTGAATTCGAGGAAGCTGTTTTAACAGAAGAAATTATTAGGCACTTAATTACATCAAAAATACTGACAATAATAATCAACCACACCTGTCTTAATAGCATAAATCACAGTGGCAGGGTTAATCAAGATAATAGGAATAAAACAATCAGCCAAAAGCAAGAAGCAGAAGATAACAAGGCCATCCTGACGGTGATAATCAATCCATGCAGTTAGTCTTTTCATCAAAGCTACTCAATTAACAACATTAGGTCCATCAAAGCCCCCGTCAACTGAACCTAACTCAACACAGAAACTATTCAAGCCGTACATATGTTTGGCAAAACCGCGCAGCTGGACCCTAGTTCCTTATAAAATTTACCCTCAGCCAAACTCCAATTCATAATAGAAGCTCAGTTGTAGAAATGTTGTATCTATTCGATACAAGGCTTCAAATGATCTTTCACACAAAAGAAGACGCAAAGAAGAAAATTGGCTAAATTTTTCTAGACTACTAAGGGAGAAAAAGATACTTTCAGCTTCAACACTATAATGAAGCATGCTGTTTTGCTCTTCTTTTCTATATCTCCAAATGCCGTTGCGTTAATTCTTTCACTACCACCACTAGCGCTAAAGAATATGCCTTAAAAAATCTGCAGGCATCGCGTTTCTCCTGGTCTTTATTGTATTATATGAGGTCAAAAGTTTAGCAGTGCAAATAATGTTATCAATGCTAACCTGTGTTTCTTTCACAGTGTATCGTTCCAACAAGGTTTTCTTTTCTTCAGGAGTAAGTGGCTGGTGCTCAGGAACTAGAACATGATTTTTTATGTTTACCAACAACTCTGCTTCCTGAAACATTAAACACACATCACGATGATTTTAAGCACCAATCTTTACTATCTAAATAGATAGTTATCAATCAGATAAAGCAACTAAATGAGCATATTAGAATGCAAGCTCCCCGATTACCAAGTCAAACAAATAACAGAAATGTCACCCCTCCCACACAAAAATGAAAAAGAGGAATATCAAATAACCCTTTATATGAATGAAAATGCCAATAGAATCACTCTCTGTCAAACCCAACCAGCCTTGAATGACATGAAGAGGCACATCAGTCTGAACAGATTTTTTTGAAAAAATATATGCAAAGTCATTCTGAACATTATGACTACTAGGCATATTGGATATACTTGCACGCAGTAGGTGGCTTCAAAACTGTTGAAGGTCAGTCCCAAATTTCTCGCACATTCCTGTACTGTTCATAGAAATTAGATTTCTTAAACTTGACATTTAATTTTTGCACTTTTATTCAAATTCTAGAGAGAAATTGAACATCTATCCTTCTGAAGTTTGAAAATGTCATCAAATGGAAAGGTCTTGTCCTAATCAGATTCAAGGTCTGGTGAAATTTGGAGACTAAGATCATGTAATCTTTTTATAGAAATATGCTTCTTTTAGCTTCAACGCTCGGTGGTATAGACACCAATACCTCCCTCCAAACTTTGTAAAAGTTACCCTTGTTTGATCCATTGGTTCTAAGCAATATCTTGAAAGTGATTAGACGAATTCTATTAAGAAGTAGTCAAACGACTCTTGTTTAACATAGAATTTGATTTGATGATTCTGGATATCAATCTGATGTTTGGATGAGGATATTTTAGACATAAATTTTTCAAAAGCTAGGACACACATCGAAAACATCCTTTCCAGGGTGCATCAACCATTTGCAACTTACATAACATAATCAGATTCCTAAATCTCAAAAAAATTCAACCTAGTGCAATTTCAATTCAGTCTCAATGATAACTTTTTCACAATGAGCTGCCACCACTCTTAGTATAGCAGACCAATTGGATTGCTCTAGTCATGCAATCCAATTGCAATAGTCATGCAAGATAACAACAAATTGGAAGCCTAATGAATTTCAAAAACTTCCGCAGTGAAACGAATAACTGTAGTGTCCCCCTCACCCCAAAGAAAAAAATTGGTACTAACAACAACAACCCAGTGTAATCCCACAAGTGGGGAGAATAAGAGCGACACTAATTGTGAGAAATGCCAGAGAACAAACTTCTCGTTCACAAGACATATCTAGGGCAACGTGAAGTGGCAGCATCATTCTAATCATGATCAATGTCATTTTGATGCAATATTGACCATCTTTATTAGAACACAAACAAGTATTTTTAAAGGCTCCCTCCCTCTCTCTCTCCCTCTTAATTAAAACAAGAAGTATTTACAATGTTGAAAACAACCGACAAGCAAAAGAAAGAGGACGAACTGATAAATTTCATACTAGATAATCCCCTTATCAAAACGTAAATGGTTGCAAATCATAGTAACATATTGTACCTCTGGTTTTGGTGGTCCTACTACTTGAGTAGTGTCAGGTGCTCAAGTAAATAATAGTTGGTCAAAAATCGAAGAAACCAAATATCGAAGGTACAAAAAATAAAATGATTAAACACTAGGAGTGAACTAAGCTCCTCAGCTATTTCATAACAATTTCAATCCCCCATTCAAGTAGTAAGGAGAAACTTTAAGCAGAAATAGTAGAGTAATCACCTGGAAAACCTCCAAGTGAAATTTTGTAGATATTTCACTTATGCAAGTACGAGCAAAGGGAGTCAAATTTTGTTGTACAACCAGGATTGATTGGAAGACATCTTCTTTTTTCATGCGTTCTGTATAAGTTTTCATTGTCTTAACACCAACCTTTGCCTCCTCTGGAAAGAACACATATATCTGAGTCACATGGTAGCAAATAATTTCTGTGAGAATTTTGCATTAACTTTTTACACATTATGAGCAAATAATTCCTTAGTGAAACACAAGAAACTCAAATACTGAAGTAGCTAGAAATATCTGATAATTGTTAAACTAAACACACCAAAACAGATTCAAAGGACAAATGGTCATATCACATTACCCAACAACTGTTTCCTTAGTTACTATATTTATTACAAAACATTTTTACAAGTAAAAATTTGTTGCTTTCATGTTGAACAATTTAGAAACTTTTGGTGTGGGATGCCAGTGAAAAGTGGGGTGGAGGTAAAGGAAGATGCGGAAAGAGCCTCCAACGAGATTGTAACCTTACACTTAATGATGCACGGTAGAGTTGCAAACACAACTACAACTCCAATTCCCTACTTTAGTGTTCCTGCTTTCTGAACTACATGCATATCATTTTCCATTATTGAACTACAAACTGATAAGATATTCCTTTCCATTTCAAAAAATATAGACATTCTTTCCCCCTTTCTAGTTCCTTTTTTCTTGATATTAAGGGGTGGGGGTGGAGGGTGTTCGTACAGATATTTGGATTTTTTTACTAATTAACCTTTGCCCATTTCATCATACATTTTCTCCAAATCACTTTATTGTCGAGTCACTTGGAATCAGAGAGCAAAAATATCATCCAGCCTGTATTATTCAGATGTCAACAGAACAAAATTAAATCCAACGATATTTTTCCTTTTTGTTGTGAACAAGTCCAACATTGAATTCGTTGTTATATCCATAAAAAAAATACATCCAAATAGAGTGACATGGATAGTGAGGATTCATACTACCAACCCCATCTAGCTTGAGATTGGGGCATAGTTGTTGTTGTTGTATCCTTCAAAAAATACACTTCGCCGATTACTAAAACAATAAGAAAATAAAATTTTGATGGGACCTCTTACTGATCACTTTGATTTTGACTAGTGCATCAAAAGAGAAATTAAGATACGCAATTACTTATGCATAGAAAACATGCTACTACATTAAATATTGCCATCTGTTTGCTGCAACAGTTTTTCATTTACAGAATCTGTATATTTTATTTTTTTAAAAGAAATCTACGATGATATAGACAGCCTTAATGCATAATGTTTGTGCTAAATATAACTAAGTTATGTTGACGCGACAATGTTGAGAACATCTATTACAACAATGACAAGATACTCTTAGCCTCAGTAATACAAGGAAGTGACAGAGTATACTGACATACTAGTAGAAAAGGAGTGACTTAACCTGAAAAATAAAGTCCCAGAAAGTTCATCAACTTAAGGAAAGACTAAAATCCTTAGACAAGGACTGAAATAAACTGAAAGTAACCTTAGTTAAATTAGGCAACAACTAAGCTTCAATCCCAAACTAGTTAGCATTGTAAGAATCCTCACTGACCACGTTACTCCATTAAAATAATCTCATGCCACTATTATGCAAATGCCTTAGTTAAAATTGGACAAGAAGGGAAATTGAAAAGCACACACCTGCTCGGAGCTGTTGTTGCGCTTGGCTTTCTGAATTACAAGGTCTTCTCTCTTCATGTTGTCACCATACTTCTGAAGGAACTGGTGTTTTGACATATTTATCTCAAACTCTCCGACAAGGTAGCCCCTATCGGCCAACATTTCCATCAGTGTCTTACGAACTCTGAAAAGTCTTGAGAGCTCCTCTTCTGATAGAGTCATCTTTTCCCTACTAAATTCAAAAATTAGAAAGAATGCATTTATAAGTAAAGAATAGGGTAAAACTCCTAGTTAGAGCTAATACATTGAGAACACATCAGACAAGATCCCATCCTCCCCTTTCTTCGACTTCCTTAGCTAAAGGTCCTATCCTCCAGCAATTGGGCTGCTTATCAGTCGGTCGGTTTTAGTAATTATTGGTTCGGTTAATCGGTTTTTTAATATACCAAGACACTAAATAACCCTAAACCCTAAGCCGATAAGATAGCGGCGGATTGGTTATCGATTTTAGCGATTATCGGTCAGTTATCGGTTTGGGCAAAGATCATCGCAAAACAAAGATCAAATGTATTAGACAGTTTAACAAATTCTCACTTTTTTGGCAGCCTAGTATCGCATGAAGTCCAGTGAATGATGATCATTTACATTATTAGATCTTACAAAAGCTGTTCTTTAAGCAATCAACTTAACAGAAAAAATTATATATTTTAATGTATTATCTGTCCAAAATTTCATAAGCTGTGTATCTAGTCAAATTTTCCAGAATACATTCAGATAGAAGGTTCCAGTTTTCACCAAATCAAGATTGAAATTACAGGATATACAACAACAACAACAACAACAACAACAACAACAACAACAACAACAACAACAACAACAACAACAACATACCCAGTATTACAGGATATATAAGATCAAAATCAGATTTTTTTCCAATTTTAAATTGCACAACAGACTAGTGATGCAATGGGCACTAATTAATACCAGTCGTCATTCAAAGGTCAACACCTAAGATTATAAAAGACAACGTAATTCCAAAAATTTGAATAGAATAAAGAAAGTGGAAGCTGTGACAGAGTACTTGCCTCAAGATATGAAAAACCAGGAGATGTTCTAAAATTCCAAGAAAGAAGGGAAGAAGCTCGAAAATGGAGTAGTTTTGGAGCTCCACTAGCTATTGAATGGAGCAAACTAGCGAATTCTAGCAGGGTTTTTAAAGCCCTAAAGATGATTTATATATTTGGGTTTTATATTTGGATTTTGCCAAAATATATGTGGATTTTATTTTGCAAACACATGTTTTGCCATAGATTTTGCTTTCATTTTGGCAAAATCCCAAATCTCAAAATCAGCTCAATATATCTTGTTTTGGGCCAAAAGATTATTATTATATTTTTTAAAAATTACTCCAAACTTTTATATTTTATAAAAGAACTCACCATTTATTATTTTGTAACAACGTTGCTTCGTCTTCTCGGTCACCTGATAATGTATGATGTAGTTCATTATAAAAATGATAATTTTGTATCAAACTTATTTATGTTCAGGACTATAGTTTGCGATAATATAATGAATGTTATTGATAATTGTACTGTTGGGTATTTGTGATAGTTTTTAGAATTTGTGGGTATAATTCATATTTTTCCAAAATAAATTTAAAAAATATGTTTTGAAAACTGATGTCCAAACACATTTTCATCTTCAAACCAAACTTCACCCAAATCAGATTTTTCAGAACAAATTTGGGAATCTATGGCAAAATGCTAGCTTTATATAGTCAAGGGTAAAAATATAAATTAGTTAGAGCTTAATGGAGCAAGTGCACAGATAGCGATTCTCAAGATGATTCAGAGATTAGTCAATACTTATTTTGTCCTGAAATTTTTAACTAAATATTTTAACTTTAAGATAATTCAGGACATTTTTTCAGAAAATTTGAACTGAAAAACTGAAATCCAAGACGCATTGGCTAATTTTTAAATAGTAGCCTTTTAGAGTGGCTATCTAGTGTCATATCTACCCAGTTAGACCAATTCTCGAACCCCACACCCCATTATTCACATAACTAGTACACATACTCACGCGCGGTGCGGGGATCGTTTTAATATAAAAAAGAGCGGAAATAATTGATAAAAATAAATGTATATTGCATACTAAATTTAGCAACCGCGTTCAAAAGAATTAAATTAAAAAATAAATAAATTTGATAGAGATGTCTCTATAAAATTATTGTTGGAGAAGAAGAATTTGACTTTATCTATTATAATTTTAATTATGTTATATAACTCATTGCATGAATTTACTCATCATAATTCAAAAGAAACCTTCTCATCTTAAATTCAAAGAAATCTTAGCTCTATAGTTTTATAATAAATTCTTTTTTTCGTGTGAGTAAGCTTATTTACTTGTTACTAGAAATTCTTTCAGTTTTCAATATCTTTTAGTTTTGATTTTGTTAAGATTTCACTTATGTGATATTTAGTGTTGTATGACTTTTCTCGTCATAATTAGAAAGATAATTTCTCATCTCAAATTTAAATAAGTCTCATCCTACTAATTTCTTTTTCTCTTTTTGTTTAATACTGTTACTTATCATTATTGCATTATTCACTATTTAGTATTTTTGCATTTTCATGTAACGTTTTAGTAGTTTACCATTTGACAAAATATCCTTGCTTAAAATAAAAAAGTATAATATAAATTTTTTCTACTCCTGAAAATTTAATTTATTCACTTTAAATTATTGCTAAAAATATTCAGGGGTTATTTTAATTTGTCAATAATATTTTTGAGTATTAGTAAAATACTCTCACGTTACATCTATAATCTAGATATTTTATTTAAGATCTTATTTTGCTGCTTGTATTTTTTAAAATTTTCAAAGTTATCAAATCTTTAATATATTAGCTACATTAATTTACTTTATTTTTTATTTTAACTTACCTCAAGTATAAAGTATAAATAGTTATAAGTTATCTCATTCTTCTTTATTCAATTTTTATTTTTTTATATTTAACTTTTATTTTATATGACGCATCCATTTTTCTAGTGAATATAAAAGAAAATTTATGAATGGATCTATCTATAGACATAGTTATAGATATATAAATTGAATTTATTAAAAATATTTTTAGATTTTATCCTAAATGTTCCAAGTGACTTTTTCTCAACACGGTTCTAAAGTTTTTTCTGAGAATTCTATAATATATTATTATATCTTACCTTTTAAAATAGTATTCTTGACCATAAATTAGATACAAAAATATCAATTAATAGTATATTTTAAAATTTAAGCAAATAGAATCCAACAAATAAATTTTATTTTTAATAATATTTAAATACTCTCTTTTTAATATAATATAGATATACATTATAACTTTGTAACCAATGACCAAATATAAATGAGAAAATAACTATATATTAGGTTTGATAGTTTTTGCGGCAAATACTCGCGTGGAGTTATATTATGTGTTGGTAACTTCCCAATCTAAAATAGAATACGTTTTAGAATAAGTAATTTTCAATATATAAAAAATATTATTTCTTTAAAAGAATATAAATATAGGGCCCGATAATTGGAATGAGTACAGTCTAAATTCCTTAACGAGGATCCATTTGAGGGCAAGTCTGGTGCTAGCAACTGCGGCAACAGAGTAAAACAATATAAGTCACGTCAAATTATGATCTGGTTTTTTAAACATATTAGATCATACATATTGCTTTAACAAAGTTCCATCTTGTGTCCCGGTGCAATGAACTCAATAACAAAATTGAAACTAAAGAAAACGAATAGTATAGTTATCGATTAACTATTTTGTTTCTTGTTTTTCATTATTACATGATCCACTATTCAGTATTACTTCATTGCTAATATGATATTTTATCAGCTTCACCACTCTCCTTTTAATATAACGTATATGTATTTTCTCACTCTTTTTAATAATATATAGATTACTAATATGAGCAACTTTATTTATATATTAAAATTATGTTTTGTACTCGAAGTTTTTTATTATTTAAAGTATTAACTACATATATTTGATTGTTTTAGTTATTTATTTTTTCACTCTAAGAAATAAATTAAGTACTATGATTTATTATACAGTGAGTGACAACCTATATAAGAAAAGAAAAAAGTATCATTATATTAAAAAAAAAAAAATAGAAAGTCGAGGGTTATCATTTAGGATAAAATAAGCATTTTTTAAATTTGATTAAAGGGAGAAAATGTTTGTTTATCACCAAAGTTATAGATTAGAAAAATGCCATATTTTTTGTTTATAATTTCTTGTGACAAGGTAGAATACTTTTATCACCAAACATCTCCCACTCACATTCCTATGAGAGCTAGAACAAAGAATGCTCAAATGAATTATTTACTTCATCTTGTCACGATCCCAATTTTCCTCCGTAGAATGTCGTGATGGGTCCTAGTTTCTAAGATTAGGTAAGTCTAACATCCATTCAGAATATAACGGAAATAATAATTAATGTCTCAATAACTCAACAACTAGTATAAAATAAACTCCGCAACTCAGCATATACAACTTCTCAAAACCCAGTGATAACAAGTCACAAGCTCTACGAATAAGTACTGATCATCCCTATACAATGATGTGTCTACAAAAGGAAAGAAATGAAATAAACTAGATAGAGGGGGACTCCGAGGCCTGCGGACGCCGACAGGTATACCTTGAAGTCTCCAAAGTTGAACTCGTCTCACTAGTGCCTAGACTGGTAGGAGGTACCTAGATCTGCACAAAAAGATGTGCAGAAGCGTAGCATGAGTATACCACAACGGTACCCAGTAAGTGTCAAGCCTAACCTCGGTAGAGTAGAGACGAGGTCAGGTCAAGGCCCTACTGGAACAAACAAGAAACAAAATGAGTAATTAACAGTGTAATAATAATAACAATGGAAATGAAACCAGTAAGAAATATACCAAGATTAATTACACTGAACTAAGGCAAATAATGCATCATGGAAGAAAACAAGGAATGTTATGCCCAGGAAACGAAACAACCAAACACAAGTGAAGTAATAGAGAAGTATCAACAAGAGTCACTACCGAGGTATCGCCTCGTAGTCTCAAATCACAAAATAATTCACAATCTTTCCTTATATCACCGTGGGAGCCTTGCATTTAGTTTTAAAAATTATTTTTCCCGAAATAGCTTCCCGCGTTTTAGTCCACCCCTTCCCAACCATCTGTTGTGCCTTAGGGAAAGACACCACCCTGGTAGGAACATAATTTAAAGTACCCTACCACTCCAACTGTGGCAAACCTGGTATAGCCAACATCATAGTCTTGGCGTGACAATCAAGAATAGCATGATAGGGCGATAACCAGTCCATGCTCAAAATAACGTCAAAATCTACCATATTGAGCAATAATAGATCAGCTCTGGTCTCAAAACCACCAAGAACAACTAAACACGAACGATACATACGATCAACAACAATAAAATCTCCTACAGGCATAGACACATAGATAGGAGAACTCAAAGAATTATGGGATATACCCAAATACAGAGCAAAGTAAGATGATACATAGGAATAAGTGGAGCCTGGATCAAATAAGACTGATGCATCTCTATGACAACCCGGAACAATACCTGTGATAACTGAGTTGGATGCAACCGTCTTCGTCTTAGTCGGAAGAGCATAACATCAGGCATGGCCTCCCCCTCTAGGGCGACCTCTACCCGCCCGACCTCTACCTCTTGCTGGCTGAGCATGTGGAGTGGAAACTGGTGCGGTAACCATGGCCTGAGAAGTCTGGGGGGCCTGTGGAATACGTGGAGCCTGAGTAGTCTGTGGAGGTGCACCCCTCCTGAGTCTGGAGCAGTCCCTCACCATATGACGAGTGCCACCGCACTCAAAACAAGCTCTCGGAGGACGTGGCTGTTGAGACTGGCTCGGGTATGGTCGGCTGGACTGACTGCTGAAAGCACCCCGTGCAGGGGCCGGTGCACTATACAATGGCGGTGCATAATGGGCAACCTGAGACTTGGAAGTGGCCGGAATACCGCTGGAAGCTGGAAGTGCTGAATGAACAGGATGGCTCACATAACCTCTACCATGACGGGCTGCAACTGGGGCACGGGCACCACTATATATGCCAGAATCTTAAGGCCTCTTGGCCTCCCTCTTTTCTCTCTCCTGAACCCACATATCCTCTAATCTTCGAGCGATCTCCACAACTTGCTGGTATGGGGTTTCAGTCTCCAACTCTCGAGCCATACTAAATCTAATAGTGTGGTTGAGCCCCTCGATAAATCGACGGACTCACTCTATAACTGTGGATACTAAAGCTGGTGCATGTCGGGACAACTCGCTGAACCTGACAGCATACTCTCATACGGTCATAGCAGCCAGGCGTAATTGCTCAAACTCCGCACGCCATGCATCCCTAAGACTCTGGGGAACACACTCTCTCATGAATATCTCTAAGAATTAAGCCCAGGTGAGTGAAGTTGCCTCGACCGGGCTACCTAACTCATACGCTCGTCACCACTGATAAGTCGCTCCCTTATGCTGGAACATAGTGAAAGCAACCCCACTCGACTCCACAATACCCATATACGGAGGATACGACGACACTCCTCAAGAAAACCATGTGCATCCTCTAAAGTTAAGCTGCTGAAAGTAGGAGGGTGGTACTTTTTGTACCTCTCGAGCCTGATCTACTCCTCCTCAGATACTGCTGCCTTAACCTTGGGCTGAACACGAACAACCGGCTGCATAGGTATGATCTCTGGGACCTGGTCAACCTGGACCCGCTGCTTTGGGGCATAGGCGACGGGAGTCTATGCTCCTCCCCTGGCCTGAGATGTGGCAGGAGCAAGTGGAATCAACCCCGCCTGAGCTAGCGTGCCAAACATGCTAAAAACTGGGTGAGAGTCTCCTGAAGTGCAAGGGTAGTAATAGGCGTCTCAGGTGCCTGCCCTCCAACTGGAGCTACTGGTGGCTCCTCTGTAGCAGCTCGAGCAGGTGCTCTGGCTGCCCTACGTGCCCATCCTCGTCTTTTACCCCGGCCTCTTGCGGCTCTAGTAGGGGGCGCGGGTGTCTGATCATTAGATCCAACTATGCGTGTCCTCACCATCTGTAAGAGAATGGAAAAATAGAGATTTAGAATTTCAAAGTCAACAAATTCGCACGATAACGCCTATGAACCTAGAGCTATAATACATACTTGTCATGACCCTAATTTTCCTATATAAGATGTTGTGATGGCACCTAGCCTCTAATACTAGGTAAGCCTAACATTCATGCAGAATATAACGAAAATAATAATTAATGTCTCAATAACTTAACAACTAGTATAAAATAAACTCCGCAACTCAGAATATACAACTTCCTAAAACCTGGTGATAACAAGTCACAAGCTCTACGAATAAGTACTAATCATCCCTATTCAACGATGTATCTGCAAAAAAAAAAAAGAAATGAAATAAACTAGATAGAGGGGGACTCCGAGGCCTGCGGACGCCGGCAGGTATACCTTGAAATTTCCAAAGCTGAACTCGTCTCACTAGTGTCGGGACTGGTAGGAGGTACTTGGATCTGAACAAAAAGATGTGTAGAAGCATAACATGAGTACACCACAACGGTGTGAGCAGCTAATTTTTTATCGTGCTTGAATTTTTCCCCACTCATCACACCAATGCCTCACTTCCGACTTTCCCCCCTCATCTACCCAATACCTAACTTCCCACTTCCCCCACTCACACTCCCACTTCCACCACTCATGTCCCCCACTCACATCCCCACTATCCCCCTCCATCATATGCACATACACTCTCACGTATTACTTGCTCTCCAATTCTCTTCCCCTCACCCGATGCCTGACCATTTTCACTACATATAGAGAGCAACAACAACAACAACAACAATCCAGTATAATCCCACTAGTGGGGTCTGGGGAGGGTAGTGTGTATGCAGACCTTACCCCTACCCTAGAGTAGAGAAGTTATTTCCGATAGACCTTCGACTCCCTCCCTCCAAGAACTCCCCACCTTGCTCTTGGGGTGACTCGAACTCACAAAGTCTTGGTTGAAAGTGGAGGGTGCTCACCACTAGAGCAACCTACTCTTGTCGACTACATATAGAGAGCACACACAAGAAACAAGGTGGGGAAAAAATGAAAAAGAGCGAGAAAAGCCACCTCCCTATTGCTTCTCTTACTTCACCACAAATTCATCTTCTTCCTCCATCATTCCTCACCATGGAAGAACTATGAAGCTCCAAACATCCATCCATGTAAATCTCATAAAATCAACCACCAAAAGCCATGAAAACACCTTTGTTTCTCATCCCAAAACCAGCCCCAATTACACAGCAAAAATGAGCCAAAAACCAGTGAAATCCCCCATAAATTTCAGCCTAAAACTAGCTTAAAATAATCCCTAAATTCACCCCAAATTCCAGCTCAAAAACATCCCCTTCTCACCTAAAAAACGGCTGCAAAAATCCGTAAAAACATCCCCAAATTCCAGCCTCAATCCCAGCAAAAAACACCCCCAAAAAGGAACCAAAAACCTGTTGGAATTTGCTAAAAATGCAGCAAAACCCAGTTCCAAATACCACCCAAACCAGATGGAAATTCCAGCCCCCAAAAGGCAACAAAACAACAGTTCAAACTGCTGCCAATTTCAGCTCAAAACTGTCCGAAAATGGACATCAAAACCCAGCTAGAAACACCTTGAAACAGTCCCCTTTTCACATAAAACAACAACGTCAAGAGTTGAGATCGAAGGCTGCCGTTCGAAAGCTACGGTCTAGTTCATTTTGTTTTCGGTCAGTGCATTGCGTGATTGTCTTCTTTCTTTGCACTCTTTTGATTTGTTCTCTTCTAAGTATTATTGTATAAATTTATGCTTATGTATTTGGTTTCATGATTTCCTACTCGCTTTTACATCTTTAATATAAATGATTACATATATCCTTTATTTGTTTAGTGTACTCAATACTTGCTTCTATTTTATATGAGATCTGCCTTTGGTCATAAGGTCTTATTAGTTACTGCTGAGATGAATTCCTATAGGTTGGAACATGGTTGATAGTGTCTAATGTAGTAACTGGGCCTAAATTGACGATAGTTTAAAGGCCAATGTTTGGGTTTTGATAAGTGGGCCGTTGAAGTCTGTTGTGAATTAAAAAATCTTTGACCAAATAAGTTTAATTTGCTAGGCCCGTTAATATCATATAGCTGCCCTCTTTTATTAGTCCGTAAATAATTTGATAACATTCATAAATATTCATAGAATGCTTTAGGCGCGCTCTTAATTAATAAAATTATCGTGATTATGTATACGTTCGCGTAACATAATTATGATTTCCAACATTAAAACCAAGGTATGCGTTCATGCAACTTTGGGCAAAGTAATATTAATAATAATAAAGTGTTATTAGTTGTGTATACGTACGCATGACATGTTTTTGACAAACCAAACAAAACGAATACACACACGTGTGATTCATTTTCAGATAATTCCATAATTACAAACAACAAGTAATTTAAAAGCGGTAAAAGGTAAAATACATATAGGTTCTAAAATACGTAATTAAATAATTAATTAAGCCAGGTATGATTAAAGCGACCATGTTAAAACTACGAAATTCGGGAATGCCTCACACCTTCTTCCTAGTTAACAGAATTCCTTACCCGGTCTTCTGTGTTCACAGACCATAAATAAGAGTTAATTTTCTCGATTTGGGATTTTAAAATAAATCTCTAACTTGGGACACCGTAATAATTATTCCAAGTAGTGACTCTAATTAAATAAATAATTCCATTTCGAATAGTGTCACTTAAATTGAAAAAACTCCCTTTTCCTAGAAAAAAGTAGGTGTGACAGCTCTGGCGACTCTGCTGAGTATTCGAACCCAGAATCTCTGGTTCAGGGTTCACAATTTGAGATTAAATGATTGTTATACTTGGCTACTTGTGATTGTCTCATATTACTTATAATGCCGCTCTTTACCGCTTTGATATTATTTGAATTATATATAAAACTGTTACGACACCCTTCTTCTCTCTGAGTCTTCTAAATATTCTGGGAAGTGCACGCTGACGTGGCTTCTTTTCTGTTAGAGTTTCATATCCCTACTTTTAGAATGAGGATCGGATCAATTACAAAGCTGGATGGCCTTTTAGTTCCCAGTACGTTGCCCCCCCTCGACTCGAGTTATTCGCTCGGGTAAGCCAGGTCTAGAACAATATACCCCCGGATTCAAACCTAGAATAACATAGCCTCATGCCGGATTTCTAGTAGGAATGTTTCTTTGCATCATGTGCATTTGATTTTGTGGACTCAACACAGGGGTTGGGTCCGTCTAGGACATGTGTACCCAAATTAAAAGACCATCATGATGCATTTTACGTGCTACTTGTGCATTTGTTTGTTTCAGCTTGCATGTTGACTGGCTTCTAGAATAGGGAAAGAAAATCAAAAAAAAAAACCAAGAGTGAGTTAGGAGAGAGAATATTTACCCGGTTTCTGAAAAATTCAGGTATTTGAAAAATCCCGAAACTCTGCCGAAATTTTGAAAAAAAAAAAAGAGAAAAAGAAAAGTCATTTCTAAAAGAGCCAATGTTTCAAAAAGTCATATTTTTCATGTGGTGTCAAAACTGACCGAACTACGCGAGTCTAATTCTCACTGGATGTGAGATACGTAGGCAAACCTCATCGGTTCCGGCCCACAATTTTTAAAAAACTCCAAAAAATATGTTTTCCTTTACTTCCTTCTCTAGAAAAGTCTTTCTTTGAGATCCCAATTCTTAAAAATCAAAAAATATTTTCATTCTTCTTCATAAGGCTTTCTTTCGAAAATTGAAAAGAAAATTCAAGATTCTAAAATATTTTCTTTTTTTTAGAAGTCTTTCTTTCATAAATTCAAAATAAAATTCTAAAAATCCAAAAATATTTCCTTTCTTCTTTAGAAGTTTTTCTTTCGAAATCCCCCCCATCAGATTTAATCATAGCGATTAAATAAACTGAGTGAAAAAATAAGAGAATAAAGAAAAAGAAAGAAAGGAGTGACAAAAATAACAAAGAAAACAAAGAGCGAAAAACAACCAAAAAAAAAACTAGAGTGAAAAAATTCAAAAGAGAACTCTTTGTCCAATTTGAAAAAGAAACCGCAGAAAGTTTCCGTGGACATGCTGTCAAATGGCGCGAACAAGCCGCCAGGGTAAAGCCTCCAATTGACAAAGCAGAAATGGTTACGGTCTTCCTACATGTCCAAAAGGCGAACTACTTCCAAAACATGATGTCCGCTATGGGTAAGCCGTTTGTTGAGGCTATCAAAATTGGAGAGATGGTCGAAAATGGTTTAAAACACAGGCCGAAATTTGAGTCATGCTGCCTTTATGGCCACATCACTGGCCGTTATGAATGGTTCGGGGGGTTTGATGAACAGAAACGGGAGAGAAGAGGGAACTATGATGGCTTCTAGCTCTAGGGGGCCCCGCAGGTCATTTAACCAATCATATATGCTTCTTAAAATCCCACAACACTATTATCCCCATCAAGATGCTGCTTATGTCGTGGAACCTCCCCCCTATGCGGTGATGAACGCGCAACCTTACACGTGACCACAACATTATACACAAAACCAAGATCCACCTCCCAGAAATGCCCGTCCCTACCAAGCTCCAAGTAATCCCAAACCAAATGTTCCCCAATACAATCCTCATCCAAGAGAGCCCCTCAGAAGAAATCAGTTCACCTCTATTGGTGAATCATAGTCTAGCTTGTTCCAAAAGCTAGTCTGCTGGAGCCAGTGGCCCCGAACCGGAGCTTGTTCCAAAAGCTAGTCTGCTGGAGCCAGTGGCCCCGAACCGGCCAAACCCCTAGTCCCCCTCGCACCGAGCTGATGCTAGATGTGAATACCACTCTGGAGCAATGGGACATGATACCGAAAACTGTTGGACTCTTAAAAGAGCAGTGGAAGACCTCATCGAGGTCAAGGCAATAGTTCTTAGGGATGAAGAGGCCCCAAATATGACGAACAATCCTCTGCATACTCACATCAATAGGCTAGTAGTTGGAATGATCTGTGATGATGGAGAAGTTGATCCAGCACTGAAGGCCATTGCAACCATTGCCGAGACAGAAGAAAAGCCAAAAAACGATCGCCAAACCTGAAAGGTCCCTGTCAAACGGGAATCTCGGTAGCCGGTCTTGCTATCCTTTTTGTGTCCGGATTATTTCAGGGTATAATCCGGATGTTTTACTTTTATTGTCTTACTTTTCGATGTAAACCCTTCTATCTTTAAAAATTCAAATAAATGAAATCAATATTTCATTGTCCATGTCTTTTTTCTTGACTTTGTCACTTCTCTTATTCTTTTTTCAGTTTTGTTAAATGAAGATTTTAATAACATGACATGCTTGCGGACTTCATGCCCAGATCCTAAAACGCTGTCTAACGGCAAAATAATGAATCAAGAATTAAAATGCAATGAATATAAGTTTAAGGAAATAAAATAAAGACTCGGAATAGCTAAAGAAAAATTGGCTCCAAATTGGAAAGGTCCATACATTGCAACAAGAGTACTGCCAAAAGAGAGCATTGTACCTGGGACACATCAGAGGAAATGTCCCTGAAACAACTGTCAACGTAGGTGCAGTCAAAAAGTACTATGTTGGATCTTCTATATAGCATTAATGTTCTCCGGTTGGGATGAAGAAGGCTTTTATTCTCGCTACCCCAAACACCATTAACCCTTTTTGCCAACCCTTTGAGCCAGTTACCTTTCTTTGATTACCCTATTTGGAACCTGAAAGTGTTGTTGAAAAAAAAAGACAACAAATAAAATAAATAATAATAATAAAAATAAAAATAAAAGAAGAAAAAAGGGGAAAAGAAATAGAAAAATAAAACAAAACAAAAATCAAAACAGTTCATGTTCATTGAACTACGTTCGACTTGATTCCGAAAGGATACGTAGACAGCCTCTCTCTGGGGTTCAGTCACACCAAAACAAAAATCTACATTCCCCCAAAAGTTGAAACTGGGGCAGATGTTATAATGGTTCGGCGATGGTTTCGCCTGAATGGTTCCAAAATTGTAATTAAATCCAAATTCTTTTTACCTAAATCCTTTTCAACTCCTTCCGATCAACCGGCGAGAATATTCAAGAATCGAAGGATACAGTTACTTGGATATGATACAACCAAATGAGAGAAATACAATGAGAGAGTCTTATTGGTGAAAACCTTCACGGGCACCGTAAGGCGATGGTAAGTAGAGAAATTAAAAATGAGAGAGTCTTTTTAGTGAAAATTCGCAAAGAGTACTATAAGGCGATGGTGAGAAGAGAAATGAAAGAGGTCAGCTGGTGAAAACCCGCAAAGGGCACAACTGATCGAAAAGAGGTGCAATAAGTAGTCAGGAAAAACAAAAGATTCTCCGGGGCCAGAATTGCAATCAATAGTCAGGAAACAACCAGTTACAGCTGAAATTATCATAAAAAAGCCGGCCGAGATCAAGTGACTGAAACACTCAAGTCCACAAAACCAACCACCGTTTCTAACTAACAATTGTTCTTTGTTTGAAAAACAGGAAATATGTACAATCCAAAGCAACCTTGCAAGAAGCAGGTACAACCAAAAAGAAACTGAGCGGGAGCTAGAAATAGCTCTCCAACAGCAACAACTCCAAAAGGGAAGTTTTCTCCAATTTCTTTCCCGCGTTTTACTCATTCTGTAAATAAAATAAAATAAAAAAGAAAAACTGGAGGGCCATGACTGGGGTCTCCACTGTCTCTACTGGAGGGCTATACTACTATTTTTATGGTAGTATAGGGTACACCACTCCCTAGCTGCATTTTCCAACATAGGGTCTCCACTGTCACGACCCAAACTGGAGGGCCATGACTGACACCCGGGCCATACCTGTCGAGCACCAACACACATTTTATCTAACCTTTTTTATTATCTATAAGGGCCGACAAGATCAATATAAATGGTAGACATGAATCCTAAATAACCACCAATGACAGATAATGGCATGAACATATATAACATGGACCGACAAGGCTGTCATGAAGCTATGTATAAGGTATGAGCTGACAAGCTGCCATGAGAGACTATACAATAAAAATCAGTCGACAAGGCAATCCAAAATATACATGAGTCAACACCTATCTATGAGCAGTGCTACAACATTGCCAGAACAGGGACCCAACATACCCATAATGTCTATAACAAAAATGCATACCAAGACCACGACAAGTCCGGAGAAGGGATCTCGCTAATAACCGCTAAACTGGGCAGCCTACTATGGTGGGGGAGATTCGCCTACTTGTCTATTAGAACCTGAAGCATGACCTGCAGCACTACATGCAGCATCCACAAATAAAAAGGACGTCAATACGAATAAAGTATTGAGTATGTAAGGCAGGAAAGCATAAATAAGAATAATAATGTATACATGGATAGAGAATATACAACATGTAATATCTGGGTACCTCTGAGGGCTATTGACATGAAATACATATATATATATATATATATATATACATAAACTTTTAAACCATACGCCTTTGTGGGCATCATCATCATCATCATATTTTAGAAGACTTGAAATAACCTAGGGTTAATATTAAAAACTAGAGGGAGTATTTTACATAACATAAAACACTTAAAACAACCCCCCACACGATCTGGAACAATACAAAAATCAGCAACAACAAGAAGAACAAGAAACTTACTAGCGCCAGGGGATTCCCGACACTTGATTTGTGTTGTTTGCCCTTTGTTTTGGTCTTGGATCATGAGAGAACCTTGAGAGAGTGTTTTTAAGGTTGTAAGGTCTAAATATACAGAAATATAATGACTTAAAACGGGGTTGAGGCGGGCTATATATATCCATATGTCTCAACAGCCTATGTGGGCCCCATAGAACTGCTTGGCGCAGTCTCGCAAAAATGCGAATATCTCTCTACTCCGAGATCGTATCGACAAACGGTTTTATGAGTTGGAAACTAGACTCATAGATATTAAATTTGGTGGGTAGATATCCCCGTAATTCCACGTAAATTGGGAGAAAAGTGTAGTAATATTTGACCTAAAGTTTAAGTAAAATTATGAACGTAAGTTGCGACAACTTTTGTCGACTTTTGTTTCATAACTCACTTGACTTCAAGACTTATGATATGGATCTTATATGATTAAAATACCTTAAAATACTACCTCTTGGGGAATATTAATCACCTGTAGTTTTACCCGAAAATACGGGTTACAATATCCTTGATTCGTTTAACTCCTAATACTTGTTAACTACTCTTATACACCCTTGTATCATTTAAGACCAATAGGATTAATTTCTTATCATCTCAAAGATAATCTCTTCTCGGATTTACGTCGACTGACTTACAGCGTGATCTAACGTATGTGAATATGGGTTGTAATACTCTCCCCCCTTAGGAACATTCGTCCTCGAATGTAAGGGTTTATGGGGAGTCTAACTCATCATGGATTTCGACGGAAATTTCCGGATGAGTTTTCCCTATAAAATGGACACTAGCCAAACTTGCAAGCAGTTAAACCCAACCTATGACCTTACAAGGTTATACAAAGCATTATGGATATGTACATTATCTGCATATCACCATTTTGTATTAAGAATGAGTATTCTCAAGCTATTGCTTATCTCATAGAGCCGTTTCACCTTCTAATGTGTCCTGCGTTCCCCCGGCATCCTCGTTATCTTCAATCTGAAATAGGTAAGGGTATTTAGACTTCATCTCCTCTTCTGCTTCCCATGTCATTTCTTCCGTATTCTTATTCCTCCACAATACTTTGATGGAAGGTACATCCTTTGTTCTCAGCTTGCGGACTGGTCGATCTAATATAGCCACTGGAACTTCTTTATATGATAGATCCTCTGTAACTTGTACATCTTTGATAGGGACGACCTGAGAAGGGTTTCCAATACATTTCCTCAACATAGATACATGGAATACCAGGTGAAAAAATTCCAATTCGGATGGAAATTCTAACTCATAAGCAACCTGTCCAATTCGTCGAAGAATTTTGTACGACCCGATATACCGCAGACTCAGCTTACCCTTCTTCCCAAAATGCACAACACCCTTCATCGGCGAGATCCTCAGGAAAACCCAATCACCAACCTCAAATTCCATATCACGACGTCAGACATCAGAATAAGACTTTTGCCTGCTTTATGCCGTCCTCAGTCGCTCCTTTATTACTTTCACCTTCTCAATGGCTTGGTGAAACAAATCTGGCCCATGTAATTCTGTCTCACTAACTTCGGACCATCTAACTGGTGATCTACATCTCCTCTCGTACAATGCCTCGTACGGGGCCATTTTAATACTGGAATGGTAGCTATTATTATAGGTGAATTCTATGAGTGCCAGATGGTCATCCCAATTCCCCTTGAAATCTAGAACACATGCTCGTAGCATATCTTCAAGTGTCTGAATGGTACGTTCAGCCTATTCGTTAGTCTGCGGATGGAATACAGTGCTGAGATTCACTTGTGTGCCTAAACCCTTCTGAAAAGACCTCCAAAAGTTAGCCGTAAATTCAGCCCCTCGGTCTGATATAATAGATATCGGCACACCATGAAACCTAACAATCTCCTTGATATACAACTTCGCATAATCTTCAGCCGTGTAAGTTGTCTTAACTAGCAGAAAATGAGCACATTTTGTAAGTCGGTCAACTATCACCCACATGGAGTCAAACGTATGACAAGAGCGAGGTAATCCAATAATGAAGTCCATATTAATCACCTCCCATTTCCAAGTTGAAATCTCTATATTCTGAATTAATCCACCGGGTTTCTGATGCTCGATCTTTACTTGTTGACAATTAGGACACTGGGCTATAAATTTTGCAATAGACTTCTTCATGTTATCCCACCAATACTACTCCTTAATGTCATGATACATCTTTGTCGAGCCGGGATGGATGGAATATCGGGACTGATGAATCTCAATCATAATCTTCTCTCACAACCCTGCCATATTAGACACACATAATCTTCCCTGGTATCTTAGTGCCCCATCTCCTCTGATCTCGAAAGCCGTAATTTTACACTCCTGAATGCTCTCTCTCAATCGTACTAAGGTAGGATCTTTATATTGCCATGCTTTTACCTCGGCTACCAAAGATGATTCTGATGTATTTTGTAAAGTAACACCTCCGTCATCAGAGTCTAACAATCTGATTCTCATATTGTCTAGATGATTAAGCTCTTTAGTCAACCTCTTTCTACCTGCCTCAATATGTACAAAGCTTTCCATTGACTTACGACTGAGAGCGTCTGCCACAACATTGGCTTTACCGGGATGGTACAATATCTCGACATCGTAATCTTTTAGTAATTCAAGCCACCTATGCTGCCTCAAATTCAACTCCTTCGGCTTGAAGATATATTGTAAACTCTTGTGATCTTTGTAGATGTCAACATGGACGCCGTATAAATAGTGCCTCCATATCTTCAAAGCATACATTACTGCAGCCAATTCCAAATCATGAGTTGGGTAATTCTTTTCAAACTTCTTCAATTGTCTTGGATGCATAAGTAATCACCTTCCCACATTGCATCAATACGCACATACCTGAGGCATCACAATATACCATATAACCTTCTGTTCCTTATGGGAGAGTGAGCACTGGCGCGGATGTCAATCGATTCTCTAGCTCCTGAAAGCTACGTTCACAAGCGTCAGACCACTGGAACTTGGTAGCTTTCTGTGTTAACTTAGTCAAAGGTGCTGATATAGAGGAAAACCCTTCTACAAACCATCTATAATATCCTGCTAGCCCCAGGAAGCCGAGGACTTCTAACGGTGTTGTTGGTCTCGACCAATTCTCACTGCATCGATCTTCTGAGTGTTGACACTAATACCCTCGCCAGATATCACATGGCCAGGGAATGCTACTGAGTTTAGCCAGAATTCATATTTAGAGAGCTTAGCATATAACTTACGATCCTGAAGGGTCTGTAATACTATCTGCAAGTGGCCCGCATGTTCCGCCTCCGAACGAGAATACACCATAATGTCATCAATGAATACGATCATGAACACATCAAGATAGGGCCTGAATACACTATTCATGAGATTCATAAAAGCTGCTGGGGCATTTGTTAGCCCAAACGACATTACCAAGAACTCAAAATGCCCATATCTTGTCAGGAAGGCCGTCTTTAGAATATCCTTCTCCTTAACCCTCACATGATGATACCCTGAACGTAAGTCAATCTTAGAGAAATACTTGGCACCCTGGAGTTGGTCAAACATGTCGTCAATCCTTGGAAGTGGATACTTGTTCTTTATAGTAAACTTTTTCAATTGTCGATAATCGATACACATCCTTAACGACACATCTTTCTTCCGCACGAACAAGACTGGCGCACCCCAAGGTAAAGTGCTAGGCCTAATGAGGCCCTCATCCAGCAAGTCCTTTAACTGCGCCTTCAACTCTCGCAACTCTGTCGGGGCCATCCTGTATGAAGGGATAGAGATTGGTTGTGTGTCAGGTAACACATCAATGCTAAACTCAATCTCCCTTTCAGGAGAAAGACTCGGGAGTTCATCTGGGAGAACATCTGGAAATTCATTGACCACAGGGATTGATTGTACAGTATCTTCACCTCCGCATCCCTAACGCGAACGAGATGATAAATGTAACCTTTTGAGATCATCTTCCTTGCCTTAAGATAGTAAATAAACCTACCTTTCGGCATAGCAATGTTCCCCTTCCATTCGATGATGGGTTCACCAGGAAACTAAAACCTAACCATCTTTGTACGACAATCAACATTTGCATAGGATGAGGCCAACCGGTCCATTCCCATTATCACATCGAAATCAACCATTTCTAACTCAAATAAATTTGCCGAGGTTTGACCACTACAAATCATCACTGTGCAACCTCTATATACCCTTCTAGCAATCAAAGAATCTCCTATCGGAGTAGATTTTGCAAGTTGTTTACTTATCAATTAAGGTTCAACGCCAAACTTATTAGCCACAAAGGGTGTAACATATGATAATGTAAATCCCGAATCAATCAACGCCTATATATCATAATAAAACACAGACAATATACCTGTAATAACATCCGGAGATGACTTAAGATCCTGTCGACCTACTAGAGCATAGGTTCGATTTTGAGTACCACTCGAACTCGGCACTGCACCTATACCTCTACCACGACCTGTCGACTGCTGAACACTCCGTGCTGGAGGTCGAACTGATTAGAAAGAACCACACACAAATCCAGCCGGTAGAGCCATACCACCATCTTCTCTGTTAGGATAATCCTGCATCATATGGC